>NC_064627.1:948268757-948949114 GCF_023864275.1 Schistocerca cancellata | reverse complement strand
AAAATATGTACAAAATTACCCGAAATCAGTAAAACAAGGAAAATAATCACCTAAAATATATTCGTATGAACATAAAAAGAATGAATCTACACTTAAAAACCACACCAAATAGAAATGGAAAAACAGGAATGTAAACATTTGTTATGATATAGCAATAATACTCAACCAATTATGAACTGATTTTAGTTGTGTTTGTTATAGTAAATCACTAAATATTTTCCTCCTGTCCTTCACTAACGTTATTCTTATATCTGTCAAAAAGGTTTTCACATTTGCAAAAATCCCTCTGCATTTTATTACGGTACGAAGGAGAGCTTCATTGTTGCAGTGTCGCTTGCAAAACAGTTCTTTGAAATTTACTTAAATACTTACTTACAGCACTTCAAATAGACATGCAGCGCCTGTAACGACTGAGCGTTTCATCTTTTTTTTTTCTGGAAACAATAGCGGCTGATTTTACACTGGGTGTTCACATTGATCTGTTTTTGGGTTCAAGACAAGCAGCAGGTGAGAACTGTTGTACAAATAAACTGTATATGTGTGTATTCTTTGATGACCACACCTTAATAATAGTTCACAATAATTGTGAGCAAATCCTGGCTGACTTGGTAGTAATAACTTTCAGATGCACTGCTATGACCATGCAGAATTAACCATAGAATCTAATAGATTCTGCCTAACGATAGATAAAACAGGGAAAAAGTCTAGCAAACTGTAAAAACATTATTTTAAAAGTTAATTGTCTAAATCTTCACTTTCCTTGCTTTTTGAGCAGTGAAGACCTTCAGCAGTTTCTCCATGTCGAGTGCTATCACGGTAAGACCTTAGCCGCTCGTTCATTAAAGGTATGAGATTTTAAATGATTTTTAACTTTGAAAAGCTATGTTATGCATAATCTGCAGATTCATAAATATTCTTAACGCAATTGTCATATTTTGGAAAACGTTAAGCAAGTTCATTTCGAAGATGTACCGGAGTATTTCTAAACATGTATTCTCAGTTTATGAAGTATAGGGGACAACAGTTCCAATTCGTATGCAAGATCCTGGGAATTTATCTCTGCTGAATGCATTATAGGGTCTCTAAAAGATTTTGGAAGATTTATAATCCTCTGCTGGGATCGTATTGTTTGTTGCGAAGTGTTTAATGTCAAAAATAACAATGGGCTTCTCACAGCAGTTACTGAGCTGCTGAAACCTTTCCTTCAAAGATGTAATAGCGGTCTCTGCAACAACATAAGTCCTTTAACCTTAAGCGGTCCTCTTCATGTGAAAACTACCTATTAATAGTTGCAGCTCTGGAACCTGCCAACTCAGCAACATTTGCTAAAAACGCAACCAATTTCTCTGCTTCTTTCTTAACCTTTCAAAAACCGGTGGCACTATATTCTTCAATAACACTGAGTGCTGATTCCATTAATTTTACTGTAGTGTCTAACTGCATACTTTCGTGCTCCACTGCTTTGTTGACTCTGTTGATATGGCAAAGGACCTTATGCTATATCACAGCACACAAAGAAAATTTAAATTCCGATATTTCTTTCAGGAGACTAGAAACTTCACTGAAACACACTGGATAATTTTTGCATGTGTTCTGTAACCCTGCTAATGCAAGTCTTACGTTGCTAAGCTCAAATTAGAACCTGAAGACTTTCAATCCTAGCCACCACTCTAGTATCACACAGTGGCTTCGGAGTCAGGTGTACGTGATTACGTGGTTTTCAGCTTCCTGGCACTTCACAGAGAGAGAAGATAATGTGAAAAATCTTTGAACTACACCACAAAAAATGTAGCACAGTTGTAGCTGATTTAACTGCTTCACTAAGAATTAAGTTCAAGCTATCAGCACAGCAAGGGATGTAATGAGCTCCAGGATTTTCGTCTATGATACGAGCTTCCCCTTCATGTTGCTCCCGTTGTAATATTGGCCCCTACAATCTTCAAGCGGTATGACAAGGTTTCGTAGTATTCGAAGTAACAATTCTGTAAGACCTTCTCCAGTGGTGTCACTCGCTTCAAAAACACAAAAAAAAAAAAAAATTCAGCTCCAACTGGTACGGAAAACACATCTACCACTGTTAAAACCGAGTTTGACAGTTACTTGTGAAGTAAATCTGATGTACAGTTCAATATTATTGAATAATATTCAGTTTTGAGTGTGGTGATGATAGATAATTTCTATCAAAAATTGTGGTAACGATTTCATTTTGAATGTCATTATTTAAACAAGAAACCATCCTTCCAAATTTACGGACACGATTAGTGTGATAAATTAATGCACGATCGAACTTCGCAGTTAATTCTGCTTACCCTAAAATGTTTCCATTACCTGAATTTCCCAACATATCACTGTCGCTTTATAATGGAACATTTCTTTTGGTAGGGAAACACTCTACGAAAATAACCTTAAAACCAATCCCCACTTCTTCTCTTCCTGATCTGTTTGATCTTGATTTGCCTGATAAATTAATTTTGAATTTTTAATTCTTTGTAAAAACCCTGTCTTCTTGTACATTTCAGTAATATGATTGTGGGACAGTTCATGGTTAGAGAGAACTTTTGACAAGCCTTGCCGGACTCAAGTCATTTTTTCTGGAATCGAACAACTTGCAGCAAAAGAATTACACAGCATCTACTGTCCGAGAATATACGAGGGTTGGAACTTTAATAGTGGCAACTATTTAGTTACAGATCGTATAAAATAGATACGTGTTTCAAAGTTTTTCTGACCTTCAGAGTAGTCACCAGCATTGTGTATAACCCGTTACCAGCGACGTGGAAGTCGTAGGATACTCTTAGCAGAGCCAGTTGTGTTGACAGTTCGAACGGCGTGGTCTATTGCCTGACGAATTTGTAGCAGTTCTGAAGCGAATGCCATGAAGTGTTTCCGTCAGTTTAGAAATGTAGTTGAACTCACCAGGGCTTAATTCAGGGGAGTGCAGTAGGTGGTATAGCACTTAGTAGCCTCATCAGTCCAACAAATCGGTAACAGCTTGCACTGTACATGCTTGAGCATTGTCCTGCAAAATGATGGTCAGGTCCTGCAGAAAGTGTCAATGCTTCTGTCCCTATGCAGTTCATTTTTGGAACACAACCTACGACCAGCTTAGAGACAGAAGTGATGGCACTTTCTGCAGGACCTGACCTTCATTTTGCAGGACAATGCTCAAGCACGTACAGTGCAAGCTGTTACCGATTTGTTGGACTGATGAGGCTACTAAGTGCTATACCACCTACTGCACACTCCTGACTTAAGCCTTCGTGAGTTCAACTCGATTTCTAAACTGACAGAAACACTTCACGACATTCGCTTCAAAACTGCTACAAATTCGTGAGGCGTTACACCGCGCCGCTCGAACTGTCAACACAATGGCTCTGTTAAGTGTACCTACGATTTCCATATCGCTGGCTACGGGTTATACACAATGCTGGTGACTACTTGGAAGGTCAGTAAAACTTTGAAACACGTATCTATTTTGTACGAGCTGTAAATAAGTAGTTGCCACTATTAAAATTCCAACCCTCGTACAAGCCACGTTTGCTTCACTATTTCATAATTTTAAAGATAAGAGAAGCAATGAAAAACCTTATTTCGCTATCCACAGAAAATGTGACATTTTTTCACTAATGACCTGGGGATCTTCCTTAATGGGTCTTACGCTAAAATTATTATTTATAATATCTGGCCAGGTTCCTGAATCGCTAGCATCATCGACAACTTGAAAGATGATATCTTTCTTCGGTGATTTTCTTGTGTCTTGAAGATTTTGGCCTGTTCTACTTTCATCCACAGTAACATTTTATTAGCCAATTCTAGTGGAACAATTTCATCAGGCACTAGTTCTTGATTGCACGAAACTTACGATTTTTCAGCATAATCAAATGATAAAGCTTTAGTAACGCAAATTCCTTCGCTAACACTCTATGTTTGAAGAATTTTTTTCTCTTAACTGTCAACCTGACTTTATTAAGTAAGAAGAAATATTTATGAGGACCCTCTTCCCCCCGCGACTGTGATGGTCTTAAATCGGCCCTACCAAGACAGTAGTTACCCCGAGTGTAAGAAGCGGGAATGGGGAAAGAATCCAACGAGGTAAAAAAGGGGACAAAGGAGACTGAAAAAGGCACAACACAGTGGTAAAGTATCACGAGTGTAGCCCCAGGAAGGATTCTTCAAGAGATACCACAGGGGGCAATGATTATGATTCTATAGAAACTACCGGGGCATTGGACGACAAGTAAAATATTGTCATTGTTCACTGATTTATAAGGTGAAATGTTTGGTATCCTTGTGTGATTTTCGATATCACAGCTTTTTACAAGGGCCTGAAAACTATTTGAGCGAACAGCCAGAAAGCGATGGAGAACTGTCCATAGTCTTCTATCCGAAGGTCCCTTTCTCTGCTCACCTAAACTGAAATAACGTGTTCTTAATCCAAGAATAACGCAAAAGAATTAGGAACTGCCACCATAAATAACAATCTACGGTCGTTTAACTAAACAGTGTGTTATGATCAATGTTCACACGCGCAAGAATAAGCATGAAAACCATTACAGCTTGTCCTACTGTCTCAGCGCTCGAAAAAGGTCGCAGACGATTTGTTTCCATTTACTAGAAGTTGGCTGCTCGCCTTAAATGAGAAGAATAATCTCAGGCACTTGCCATGCGGTCTTTCTATAGCACACTGGGGCACACAAAACAAAAAACGGATACGAAACACGCGCTTCTCAGATAAATGCTTAATCCAAGTGAGTTCGCTTTAACACAATTTTACTATTCATATGCAATATATCATTCCACCGGAACACAACGTCAGCCATAATTAATGCCATCCAAGGCTTAAGCAGGGGCGAAACAGATTCACAGCAGAGCGTAGCACATTCCCGTAAGACAGGATGATCGACCAACCTCTCGGGTGCAGACACCTCGTTATTTATACATGCTCAGCGCGGACGTTGAAGAGAACACTTGCTCCAAAAGTGCTTCTAGCGTTGGCACCAGTGCGCAGACAGCACCACTTCTGACTGCAAAGTTATGTATGTCGTTTTTAACTGAAGACTATCACTTTTTATGATAAACTGAACCTAATTCCTTAAGCTGAACTCCGTTATTTTAACATTATACGCTTATAATATTTCGAAAAGTAAAAGAGGTAGCTTCCTGTAAACCTCTACAATGTTTTTACGTAATAAACTACATCTAATTCCAAAAGCAGAAGTTTCTAGCTTTCATTTTGCACGCCTCTGAAGAATTTTACAAAAGTGGATTTTTGACGTAACTAACTAGTGACTCATGTTGAGATTCACAATTTTTAATATTACCATACTCTTACATAATCTACCAAAGTATTGAAACTATAGTTAAACATTGAACTTTTACATAAGTATAAATCTCTTCGTTACATGAAGGCTGACAACGAGCCCAATTCTTCTGTAACAATATCTGACTTCATTTATGTTCTAGAAATTTTTGAGCCCAATAGCTCTTAAATTTCGAATTCATGAATTTTCCAAACGGAAACGACAGTAGAAGGAAGCTTCTGACTTGTCTCTGTTTTTTGTATTCTGTACCATGTAACTGTTACCATATTCAAACTTCCTAAATCTTTATTGATGCATATCTCAAGTACAATACAGTCTTTTTTCCTTTGTAATTTAATAACGAAGTATACTGAATCTACCTCTGTTTACAAACTTTACGTAAAATTTTGTTTCTTCTTAAAGACTCAAGGAGTTGATAAGGGACCTTCCTGGAAATTTCTACCACGTGTTTTTATGATAAACGTAACCTAATTCTATAAGCTGAACTCCGCAACTTTAATATTACTCGCTTCTAATATTTCGAAAGAAGTGGAATAATTCAGAAAGTAAAAGAGGTAGCTTCCTTGAAAGTTGTGCCATGTGTTAGTGAGATAAACGGCATCTGATTGCGAAAGTAGAAGTTTCTAGCTTTAATATTGCGCGCCTCTGAAGAATGTTACAAACGTGGATTTTTTAAGTATCCAATAAGTGAGTCATGTTCAGATTGCCAATTTTTAACATTTTCATAGTCTTACAAATATGACAAAGTTTTGGAACTACAGTTAAACATTTAAGTTTTAGATAATTATAAATCCCTTTGCTGGTGGCTCATAGCAAATACTCTGGCGCTCTATTGGACTGACTTTGACCAAGCGACTAGGAAGAAATCAATACTTACCGTAATAGTATGGGATTCCTTCCCTTCACGGGAATTACAGAAAGTAACTATGAATTATCCCTCGTAAGTGTTGGAACTAAAGCAATATACTTTCGTTTTGGTATTTCAGTTTTATTTGTCATTTACAGTGCGTTTTATTAATTTCACTTTAATTATTCACGTATTATTGTTTTATAGTGGACATGTATTTTAGTATGTATATCACGTATGTTATTTACAGTGCGTTTTATTAATTTCACTTTAATTATTCACGTATTATTGTTTTATAGTGGACATGTATTTTAGTATGTATATCACGTATGTTATGCCAAAAAATCTTCAAGATATAATACAGTAGGCCGGCCGATGTGGCCAAGCGGTTCTGGTTCTAGGCGCTTCAGTCTGGAATCGCGCGACCGCTACGGTCGCAGTTTCGAATCCTGCCTCGGGCATGGATGTGTGTGATGTCCTCAGGTTAGTTAGGTTTAAGTAGTTCTAAGTTCTAGGGGACTGATGACCTCAGATGTTAAGTCCCATAGTCCTCAGAGCCATTTGAAACATTTTATAATACAGTAAATAATCTGCTTTGCACTTGTATCTGTTTTACTTTAAAAAGTTTTAAGATGCAAGGAGTATAAGTATTTTTAATATATTGTGAAAGATAATGCAGGTAAATAATGCAGGCGCATTACAGTCATTAACCATACCTACAACTATACACAGTCTTACTCACCAGTAAGAAAATATATCTAACGTTTCGATAGCAAAGCTAATAATTTATAAATAGTAGATTGACTTCGGCAGTCATTTACTCAGTTTGCTTCACTATCCATTTGTACCACTAGTACTCTGAACCCCTCAACTGGTCATATGTAACTGGAAACAGAAGTGGTCAGAGTTGCTCCAGGCTTTTCCTGTAAGCCTTGCGTACAGAACTCCACTTCTTCCTTACATGGAGCTCAAAGTGACAGGAAAATGTAAGTTATCTATTCTTATAAACACCTACAGTTACACTTATCCTTTTGTGCAGCCCATAAACTGCCCACTCACTACACACACCTCTGGAACCACGCGCAAAAGGCCGCTGCAATTACGCCCTCCTAGGGCTGTCAGTTGGGGGTTGTTTGGGGGAAGAGACCAAACAGCGAGGTCATCGGTCTCATCGGATTAGGGATGGATGGGGAAGGAAGTCGGCCGTGCCCTTTCAAACGAATCATCCCGGCATTAGCCTGGGGCGATTTAGAGAAATCACGGTAAACCTGTATCAGGATGGCCGGACGCGGGATTGAACCGTCGTCCTCCCGAATGTGAATCCAGTGTGCTAACCACTGCGCCACCTTGCTCGGTTAGGCCGTCAATATTCTTGTCACTTCTGTCCATTACGCTAGAACCTCAACTATTCCGCAGTATACTTCTTAACTGCGAGTAAGAAGTACTGGGGAAAAAAAACTGAACGTAGCACACATACCTTACGTAAGTATTTACGACTATTCCGATTCATCTGGAATGTTCGTTATTCCTGCCGTGTTAGAGACGAAACAAGCTCTGCATCACTGTAAGAGGTAAAGACGCGAGCGATTGTGCTGGGGCTTACACTAGTTCGCTACTACAAGCGCCACGGCATCATAACGCGCCTGAGGTTAACACATAAAGGACTGTACCACAAACTAAGAGTGAAATTGAAAATTAAAGTACCTTTTGTTAACTTTGTCAATGCATGCTTCAATATATTAATGTTACTATCGAAAGGCCTGAGAATAATCAAATGAATATGTTAGGTACGATGTGTGACCATAAGAAAAAAATTAATGGCGTTGAATAAAGCTAAAAATTGTTCAGAATATGTAAGTCTATGTCACAAAAGTTACAACTCCCAACTTGATCAGAGAAATATTTAAGTCAAAACCGGCGTTTTGACGACAAATTGAGAGCGCTAAATAGTAGACCCTGAAAGATGAAATTTCGTACGTAGCCTGATTTCTTATAAAAACATTAACTACGTGACACCAATAAGCTACGTTTATTAGCTTTCAATTTATCGAAAAACAAAATTTGATAGATTATGTATATTTGTATTACACTGGGGACCTAGAAACGACGGAGAGGCTTCGTCCCCCCATAGCCTCCTGTAGTTCACAACCCCACAACTGGCACAGGCGTCCACCAACACCACCGCCGCCCCACACCGACTTAGAGACAGCTTTTGACACTGTTGACTGGAATTCTCTCTAAAAATTCTGAAGGTGGCAGGAGACAAATACAGTGAGCGAAAGCCTATTTACAATTTGTACCGAAACCAGACGGCAGTTATAAAAGTTGAGGGGCATGAAAGGGAAGCAGTGGTTGGGAAGGAAGTGAGGCAGGGCTTTAGCCTATCCTCGATGTTATTCAATCTGTACATCGAGCAAGCAGTAAAGGAAAAAAAAAAGAAAAATTGGAAGTAGAAACTAAAGTCGATGGAGAAGAAATAAAAACTTTGACATTCGGCGATGACAATTTAATTCTGTCGGAGACACCAAAGGACCTGGAAGAGCAGCTGAACGGAATGGACAGTGTGTTGAAAGGAGGATATAAGATGAACATCAACAAAAGCAAAACGAGTACATTGGAATGTAGTGGAATTAAATAGGGTGGTGAGGGAATTAGATTAGGAAATGAGACACTTAAAGTAGTAAACGAGTTTTGCTATTTGGGGAGCAAAATAACTGATATGGTCGAAGTAGAGAAGATATAAAATGTAGACCGGCAATGGGGCGAAAAGCACTTTTGAAGAAGAGATGTTTCTTAAAATCGAGTATAGATTTAAGTGTCAGGACGTGCTTCCTGAAAGTATTTGCATGGAGCATAGCCATGTATGGAAGTTAAACGTGGGCGATAAATAGTTTGGAGAAGAAGAAAATAGAAGCTTTCATAATGTGGTGCTACAGAAGAATGCTGAAGATTATATGGGTGGATCACGTAACTAATGAGGCGGTACTGAAGAGAATTGGGGCGAAGAGAAATTTGTGTCACAACTTGACTAGAAGGAGGAACCGATTGGTAGGATATCTTCTGAGGCATCAAAGGATCACCAATTTAGTATTGGAGGGAAGCGTGGAGGGTAAAAGTTGTAGAGGGAGACCAAGAGATGAATACAGTATGCAGATTCAGAAAGATGTAGGCTGCAGTAAGTACTTGGAGATGAAGAAGCTTGCACGGGATAGAGTAGCATGGAGAGCTGCATCAAATCAGTCTCTGGACTGAAGACGACAACAACAAGATGCTTGTAGCCCTTGAAAATTAACAAATTAATACAAGAAACCTTCAACTTCAGTTTTCACTCTGTTACACTGACTCTTCGTAATATCCAAATGGTGGTTTGATTCCCAATTTCAACATCTGTTCTGAGCCGAGATTCAAAAAATTAGAATCCTTAGGAGAACAATGGTGATTTTTTTTTTGCAGAATTCAACGACTTATTAGTTTTTGGGGAAAGTAATGACGGTAGACGGACCAAGTTTTCCTTTTTATGTCTGTCTAATTTAATATTTTGAATATGTATATCTTCAAACTGAAATAGACAAAGATTTTCAATCTTCGTTCTACTTATAAGTTTATTTCAACAGGAATTAGAAATAAAAAAAACGAAAATCGTTTATTTCACAAAACTGTTTTAACAGTCAGGTTAAACTGGTGTGGAAAAAAATAATATAACCGAAAACTGATTGTTTCAGTTCTAGGACGTAAGCAAATAAAATTTTCAAAATGACTTCTCAAATTTTCAGACCCGACAGGTGGCTTGCGGAGTATGGATGTAGATGTAGATGTAGATTGATACATTATCCACATGTAGCAATGGAGTCATAGAATTGCACTCTCAACTATCGTAAAGATGGCGATACAGAAATCAATGGAGTCAAAAGCCTTGCTGAAATTAGTGTTAGAACACACTCTTCAATTAATTCAGTTTCTACGTTACTATGTTTTTTGAAACGTGATTTATATGCATTTTACAAAAGCATTCATGGTTTTAAGGTAGCAGTGGTCAACAACGTATTCCAAGGTTTTAGACACTGCAAGACAGAATGCTGATCGGCCTGTGATCGCCTGATTATGAGGACAACTCAAAAACGAAAAGCAATTCCTTTTAAAGAAACTTTTTTATTGGTAAACGAAGTACCATCTTTACATAATCTCATCCACTGTGACAGCTGTCACCACACTTCAGCTGCATTCTATGAAACATACCCGTACTTTTTTCTTGGTACGCACCGACATTATCATTATCTGGTACTGGTCGAATTGAGTTTTGAAACAGATACTTGAAGAAAGATAGTCGAACTGAGCTTTGAAACAAATACTTGAAGAAAGACTGAATTAAGTGTTGGAACGTGTTGCAGCGGACCGAGCGAGGTGTCATGCACTCGCGTTCCGGTGGACGACGGTTCAAATCACCGTCCGGCCATCCAGATTTAAGTTTCTCGCGATTTCCATAAATCCGCTTATGGCAAACGCTAGGATTGTTCCTTCGACGGGCACAGCTGATTCCCTCCACCATCATTTCCTGATTTGGGCTTATGCTTGTCTCATTAGACTCTAATCTACCTGTTCGCCCTTGTGCCAGAGTAATAAACTGCCACTCTTGTAAGACAGTCACCTACTACATCGCATCCGGCAAGAACAGTGACATAACTCAAAAAAGTAATGCTTAGGAAAAATCCACTTAAGAAATTCTGTAGACGCTGAAACGTGAACTGAAATAGTATAAGCGTTCTTTAAATTTCAAATAAGTTATTTTGCCAGTAAATTCCATTACAACATATACACCAGTAACATTGACATGTAGTTCTGTACTCGTCGAATGAGTGGGGTTAGCGGGTAATAGTTTATTAATTCTTTGAGTTGTGTCACGTTTCTTTATTTTCCAAAAACCCTTTTGTTTCTATTATGACCCTTCATGTAATGCTTTTGCCGCTTTTGCATCCCAAATAAACAAACAAATATAATCAGGTAAATTAGTACTTAAGGTAAAATAACAAGTAAGAAGTAAGCAGAAACTGTCACATCAGTTACGTACAATTAAAGAACACAATTTACGAAAACATAGAATAATAAATAGGCTTATATTACATTCGAATATTTTCACCGAGAAAATAGATTCAGTATGAACTTTCTCTGCAGCAGAAATTCCCATTTTTTTTTCTTTTATGAGAGAGAGAGGTGACGTTTCTCGTGCACGCTGGGGCAATTCACACTTAATTTTCAGTGACAAATTTAAACATTGACATGTTTTGACTTGAGACATTTTTCTTCCTGGAGTGCGGTATGGCCAAAATTATTGTCATCGGCTTTGAGAGTAGATCACTTGCCACTTGTTAAACTGATTTACCTGGTATCGATACCGTGCAACGCTAAGTTGTGGGGCGGCGGGTGGAAATTTTAATTCTGTTATTGTAGCGCCGTTCTCATCACAGGCTCTCTAACTAAAATGTTTGCAACCAGAAAGTGATTAGCAAAAACGTGATACCTGTAATTAAAGTTCACTGTGCCCACTCTGATGGAGAAATAAAGTTATTGAACATTGAAGTTCATTACTCTGAAGATTTAGGATGATATCTGGAATTCATAGAAAACGCAGTTTACTATAACACTTATCACTATATTCTGAAAATGAAAAAGCATAAAGCTCCAGACACATGTTTACCCTATCAATTCTACTATCAGCTATTGCACTATCAGAGCTGTTCAGCGTCTACTGCTGATCCTATTATCCCTAGATAACGAAACTGTTCAATAATCGTTATCGATGTAAATGTTCAAAGTGAATGCTCGCCAAAATTTGATGTTAATACACATCAAACGCAACGCCAATAATGATAGAAGGTCTGTCCTGGGGCGACACGTGAAAATACGACATACGTAAACTGAGAATAAATCACTGGAGTCGTTCCTGAATGCGAACTCATTGTCACGTGCATACCGAGTTACGTAATACGGCATCCAAGGTTGTTCCTTGCAACTACACAAACGCGACGCGGCTTCCGACACGGAGTGCGTGCTGATACGAATCTAGAAGAGAACTGGGGCCTGGGCCTAGCTCACAGTGCTTTTATTTATATGGCCGCGGTGCGGACCGCCGAAGGCGCAGCCGACAACATTGCCTTACTGAGTAGTGGCTGGGATAGCAAAGCACCACTTCAAGTTACTAAATAATTAATTGCTTCATTCGCTGAAGGCCAATGAAGCTCTCAATTTAATTGTCCAATCAGCACACAGGTAAGTATCTGTAATGAAAGTTTGATGTGGCTAGGTTAAATACTTTTGGATAGAGAATTATCTTAGTTGCACTGCACGCAATAGATGAGCTCTGAACTTGCCCTTTGGAGAGACGCTACAGCTGTAGTTTTATAGCTACCTTTTGGAAGTTTCTCACATCTTTATTATAGCGTATCTCCAGTCTACCTAAATCTAATCATCCTAGCTTTATCTAACCACTTACTTAATACATCCTGCTTCTGTTCTTTTTGCAAACAAAAATAGAAAATCATAAATTTCAACCAAAATATTTCATTGTGAGATCCAGCATGTCGTTTCCATTAAATTAAAATGAAAAAGGAATCCGAATTTAAATTTCGTAGTTTCTAGCTCCTTCCTGATGCACCGATGATTTTTACATAAATGTCCAAATTTCTAAAACTGTTAAAATTGCTAAACTGAAACTTAACACATCATCATTTTAATATCACTCCTGACATGCTGTTAACTTTCAAATTATTTACTTTACTTTTAAGGTATTGGACAACATTTGTGACGTCATACCTAGTTACAGCTGACTAGGCTGCACACAATGGAAAGCATATGAATTCTATATGGCGTGAGTAGGCTGCTTCCCTACAAAGTGTGAGTTGGGTGGTGTAGCCGCGTCGTGGCTTGCTTTCGCGCAGAAATCTCGGCAGCTGAGTGTCTCTTTCGCCTGAGCACACAGCCAGAGTGCGCACGTGGTTCTCTCCTGCCAGAAGTCGTGTTGTGTTGACAGAGGCAACACGAGCACCATGTAGCCCTGTCTGCAGCGCAGCGGTAGGCGACCCACATCCACGTTCTCCCACGATAATGTTGAGTATGTACCCGTCAAAGGAAGCCTCAAGAACCCACATCACCTGTCATACGATCGGCAGTCGTTTCTTTTTAAAGTAGCAACAATGCACTCTGTTAACAGAATACATTCTGCTGCTAGAAATGTATTTTGTGACAAGTCACCGTTTTACGTGGCTAGTTTCAACGGAATGAAATGCTCATCTTCTGATCAATGTGAAACACTGTGATCTTTTGACGGAGTTGGAACTAGTCACGCAAAAATGTAAGTGAAACTGTTAAGAGATAAACACTTTTACTAACAAACATAACAGTCATGGCCTCTTCACACGGTTTTAATTTATTCCTTTACAAGGGAGATTTGATAAGTCTCGTAAAAAAGTCCGAAAAAATGTTTGCTTCGTAAACATCTCACCTTACTTCTCGACATAGTCTCCGTTGAGAGATATACATTTGGTCCAGCGATCCTCCAACATTTTCACGCCATCGGGAAAAGAGGTTCTGTCAAACTCTGCAAAATGCTCCTACACTGCAACTATCGCTTCCTCAATTGATGAAAATTTCTTCCCATCAAGCCTAAGTTTCAAGTTAGGGGACAAGCAGAAATCACTTGGGACTATTTCTGGTGAATGGGGTGAATTAGGGTCTAATTCAAAGCCCAGTTTGTGCACTTTCGCCATTGTTACCGCTGGTGAGTGCGTGCGATGGTGCATTATCCTATTTAAAGAGCGCCTTTTTCTTGTTATCCTTGGACTTTTTCCAGCAAACGTAAGTTTTAAACGATCCATTGATGAAGTATAAAAGAGTAAAGTTATGGATCTGTTTTTTTTCCAAGTGTCTATAAGGATCGTTCTTTGGTAATCCCAAAGAACAATAGCCATCATCGTACCAGCCAATACAATGGTCTTTTCCTTCTGCGGTTCATTTTCACCAGCCACTGTCGTTTCCACTCTGATATATAATGATGGATGAAAATTTTATCAGCATATGCTTTCCTCATCATTCACTCCTATAGTCTCCCAATCCTCCTCTGAATCATCTGTGAGCCTTAAATGACCCTCAGAAGCTTCCGTTTCATAATCTTCGTAAGCATCTGAAGGAACGATATTCTCACTATTAACCACCCAACTTAAAAATTCTTCTGTATTAAACAAATCCTAACTTATTTCCGCGGAAAAATTTCAAATTTTACCACAATCAACTCCGTTAATGTTAGCTGATAACACATAAGCTTCTTCAGTTAAAACATTCATTACATGTAAATCACCACCAATCACTCCTTCAACTTCCGTCTATACGCCATATAAATTGCCGCTACTACATCGTTCCCCATTAGAATTCGCAGTACACATGAATTCCGCTAAGAATGGATCTCACCCTTTCTCCTTCGCATTTTCTTCCCCGATACTTTGCATTTCTAACACTTTATTTTCACATTCATCCTTCCGTATCTACCCATAATTCATGCTTCCATCAAATCATCGGTTCACTTCCATCAATAGAAATAAATCCACAGATTTCTTCCTCCGAGATATCTAGATGAGGAGCTACAACATTCACAATTTCAGCATATAAAACATAATCTTTACTTCCCTTTAACAGTAAATAACCGGCTTCCACCGATACATAACAAAATTAATCACCAGCTGACAAGACTATTACTACACCATCTTCACAAAAATCGTCACATACTTTCGTCGTCACACCGTTAAATTCATCTCCAGCTGACGAGACTGCTGCTCCGCCGCCTTCACTGGTAGCTTCATATGACTTCAAGATCATCTGTATTACTTTTACCTACATTACTGTAATTATTTCAACTGACACGTGCTTCAGTAGAATTCGTCATAGATTCCACTTCTTTCAGTTTCTGATTCACCTTTTTGATCACAGAAACGTTTCTAGCATTTGTAGACTTAGAGAAAGCTTTTGACAATGTTGACTTGAATACTCTCTTTCAAATTCTAAAGGTGGCAGGGGTAAAATACAGGGAGCGAAAGGCTATTTACAATTTGTATAGAAACCAGATGGCAGTTATAAGAGTCGAGGGACATGAAAGGGAAGCAGTGGTTGGGAAGAGAGTGAGATAGGGTTGTAGCCTCTCCCAGATGTTATTCAATCTGTTTATTGAGCAAGCAGTAAGGGAAACAAAAGAAAAATTCGGAGTAGGTATTAAAATCCGTGGAGAAGAAATAAAAAATTTGAGGTTCGCTGATGACATTGTAATTCTGTCAGAGAAAGCAAAGGACTTGGAAGAGCAGTTGAACGGAATGGACTGTGTCTTGAAAGGAGGACATAAGATGAACATCAACAAAAGCAAAACGAGGATAATGGAGCGTAGTCGAATTAAGTCGGGTGATGCTGAGGGAATTAAATTAGGAAATGAGACACTTAAAGTAGTCAACGAGTTTTGCTATTTGGGGAGCAGAATAACTGATGATGGTCGAAGTAGAGAGGATACAAAATGTAGACTGGCAATAGAAAGGAAAGCGTTTCAGAAGAAGAGAAACTTGTTACCGTCGAGTATAGATTTAAGTGTCAGGAAGTCGTTTTTGAAAGTATTTGTATGGAGTGTAGCCATGTATGGAAGTGAAACATGGACAAGAAATAGTTTGGACAAGAAGAGAATAGAAGCTTACGAAATGTGGTGCTACAGAAGAATGTAGAAGATTAGATGGGTAGATCACGTAACTAATGAGGAGGCATTGAATAGGATTGGGGAGAAGAGAAGTTTTTGGCACAACTTGACTAGAAGAAGGGATCGGTTGGTAGGACATGTTCTGAGGCATCAAGAGATCACCAATTTAGTATTGGAGGGCAGCGTGGAGGGTAAAAATCGTAGAGGGAGACCAAGAGAAGAATACACTAAGCAGATTCAGAAGGATGTGGGCTGCAGTAGGTACTCGGAGATGAAGGAGCTTGCACAGGGTAGATTAGCATGGAGAGCTGTATCAAACCAGTCTCAGGACTGAAAACAACAATCTTTCAACAAACATGCACATATTCCATCATTCCATTCCCTTTCACCAAATAAATTGCCATCATTATCGAATCTCTCATCAGATTTTACATTAGTTCCTGCGCCATCTTTACGGTTGCACTGCTTACTCGTACTATGGCGTTGTATTGCTTGAGGCTCCTACACCTCAGATCTACGTACACGGTATTGATTTCCATTAGGAAAGTTCCAATTTTCATTTCACCTTTCAAAATTATTATTAAAATGATAATTATTTTTGTTATAATTATTGTGGATAATACTATTGTTCCTTCCCTGTTAAGTGTTCCCATTATGTGGCTTGAATTTCAACGCCTGTTCAAGTTTCTCAATAAAATGTAAAAATTCATCGACCGAATTTGTCAGACTGTGGACAACCTCCCATTGTAAGCCTCTCTTGTGCACAGTAATCTCCAACACTCCCAGCGGACCATTTACGTGCGTCAATTTATCCAGTTCACCCACACAAAAATCCCGTATCGACCTACTTCGGTGTTTGAATATTGGTCCGTTTAGCATCTCATTCTGAAGTCGCGTTTGCTTCGCTTCACTCCAGAACTTTTTCAGGAAACAACTCTCATACACGACAAGATAGTAAATGAGGCACTCAATAAATTTGCCCATGACTGTGCATTGTCTTCAGGATGTCTTTTAGCGAACTTAATGTTTGTCTTTTCCATCATTCCTCTCAAAAACGCATCTCTACACGAAGCGAGAAAAACGACTGGATGGTGTTTTCCATAATTTGCAAAACACTTTGTCGTTAATGAATTAACCCAATGAACACCTATCACAGGAGTAGCCTGATTTGCTGCTAAAGAATTTAATTCTGACATGTATGTTAACGGCTGTTCATGGTCAACAGCTTCTTTAGTTTGTTGTGATTCAACACATTCTGCTACTCTACCTGGTAAATTGTTAACAGACTTATTGGTTATATCCTCGAGCGCATTGGCTTCTGCACACAAATTTTCACTTTTTCACCCAGCTCGTAATTATCTTCTCCGACTTACCTCCAAAAACGTTTTCTACAGTGTCGATTCTGGTTTTAATGAGGCCAACTTCCTCAGAAATTTTGTCGATATCTGCATTCATAGCTTCTAATTTTTGAGTAAACCGTCTCTTCCATTTCAGATTTAATTTTCTTCTCCTGTTTCTGCTACACTGGGCCCTGCTGAACCTATCTCTGTCATGATTGATCTCATCTCTGCACCCAATACCCCCTTTTTGAAGTTCAGATTTGTCCTAATTTCCTTCAACCATGCCATTGATGATACGAAATAACATGTCTCTGATTTCGGACTATCTGCCCACTAATATCGTCTCTAACAACAGTGCCACTTTCAGATTTAGGACTAAGTGGCCCACTCATATCCGAACCACACGTGCTGTGTGGTTGCTTTGTCATTGGCAGCTCCATTACTGATGGTTATTCTGCGGGTTCACACACATTAAGGCTATCGGCCGCGCTACTTATTTTATCTGCTATGCAGGCCGCTTGTGCTGTACTGCTGCTGCCCGAAGTGTCGATGCTAATGAACTCGAAGTCGCCGCCAGTGCCCTGAGTAGCAATGGCCGCCACTGACGCTAAACCGCCGTCGAGGTCTCTGCTGCTGCTGCCAGCAGCTGCAACGGGAACTCAGCACGCCTCTGCGTAGCCTTGTTCTTCTTTCTTGATGTTCGACGCGAATTTCTTCAAACCTGTCTTTTGCTACCAATTCACACGCTTGCAACTGCTGCAAAATTATATGCTCGGAGCTCCCGCACAAACTACCTATCATGCAATAGACTTGGAATCTGGAACGCAGAATACCGTAAAGTGTTAGAATTATAGTTGTATCCCGGAGGAGCCTCCAATTGCCACCATACCTAACGGTCTGTTGAGTACACTCATGTTCAGAAAAAAGCAGAACATCTTGAACGACTGCAGATAGGACGTTCCTATTTACAGGACATATACATCAGTAAGTTATGCAGAAATTATTAGCATTTCAAGTCACATCGTTTCAGTATGCGTCCTATTGCCTAGTAGGCACATGATCCGCCATGGGCCCTGATAACTTGTTCCATTCGTGATTGGTCGACAGGTATAAAGCGCGAATGGTGTCCTGTGGTATAGCCATCCATACTGCACTCACCTGGTTCCCAAATTCATCTTTGGTGCTTGACACAGGGTCACAGCGCAGCACCTGAGCCGTGTTGGCCTCATGTTATGTGTTGGTTTAAACCTTGGTTCCTTTTCTGTGTTTTGTTTCCTGTGGTTATTGCGATTATGCTGTTGTTCTCTCTCTCTCCTTGTACTAACTTTGGTCTGGTGTGCTGTGTGCGAGCAGTCGGTCGGTTGGCGTGGAGCAGCGAGGAAATCTCCGCGGGGCGTGGTTCAGCCGGGCCCGCTGGTGGGTTCTACACAGTGTGTGGGGTTGTTCCTATTCCACGAGGTCCATGGCTCACCGACCCTTGACACTAAAGTTGAGTTTGGATTTAATTTACCACCAAGTCAAGACTGTTCACATTGTCCCGTATGGTTCTCGTTGTTGGATGTTGGGATATTCCTGCGAGCAAAAACGTGTGCGTTCGAGTTGTCGAAGGTTTAGTCACCATCCGGTGGAGTCTAACTGTATTTCATTATTTGCAATTGAAGTGCATCAGTGGAATTTCCTGCCTTGTGGCCTTTAACGTTCCAGTTACCTGCCCTGGCCGTTGACATAAATACACGCGGCGTCCTTTCGTCATCGTGTTGTCGCTGTCTAGCACAGCGTGTTATTTGACAGCTTAATGTATGCTTGGTTGTGCGCGTCCATGCCCTTTTACGTTTTGCATTGAACTACCGGGTGTGTGCTGGTCGAGTGGAGCGCAAGTTACCTTGTCGCTGGATCCGTTGACTGTCCGTTGGTTGGGTTGGCGTCGGATCGAGAATGGTTGGGCCAACTGTCTGTCTCACCTAAGTGAACGTTAGTATTTCAAGTCCTGGCCAACCCCTGAAACTTCTGAGCGCCGTTAGCTGCACTGCCTTTTCTTATTTTCTGTTGTGTGTATTTGTATGGCTCATAGCCGATGGTTTTGAATTAAAGTTGAATTGTTTTTAGTGGTGTTTTAAGTCGTAGGCCTTCAGCCGCTTTAAAATTAAAGTTCCTTGCTTCTCAAGTGTTAAATTCTTTGGGGCCTTCAGCCTAATATAACATAAGGCTTCGTTGTTTAAATTTATTTTACCTTGAGTTTTAAGTCATAGGACCTTCAGCCGTCTTTAAATTAAGGATCTTTGTCTTTCGAGCATCAGACTGTTTGGGACCTTCAGCTCAATTGAAGATAAGGCCTTCTGCCTTGTGTTTTTTTTATTTTATTTTACCTTGAGTCTTAAATCATGGGTCTTCAGCCGTCTTTAAATTAAGGTCGTTGCTTTTCAAGTGTTGGATTTTTGGGCCTTCAGCCAAATTATAGAAATTACTTCTGTCTTCTAAATAGTCTCTTGGCGTTTGAATTTTGAGTTAAAGGCTTTTAGCCGTTTTTTCTTAATTACATTAAAGTGGTTGTGCCCTTAATACACAAGATAGTGTGGCGTATTCAGCCGATAAATAAGTTCAAGAATTTGTACTGTAATGTTTGGTCAAATAAATAAAGTAATATGTGTTCGAGTGTAACTGACAGCCGCTCATTTTGGCCCCTTCCCACAATTCCAGCTATCTGTCCTGTCCTGGCCCGCGGGTTTAGAGGGCGTATCAGCATCCGTCATTTCATCATGTCCCGCACATTTTCGATTGCTGACCAGTCTGGTGATCTGACAGTCCAGGGCAAAAGGCTGACATCCTATGACATGAAGAAGGCTCGCGTTTTTGCAGCAACTTGTGATGGTGCAGTGTCTTGTTGGAAAACAGCGTCTGTGATTATGTGCAGAAAGGGTGTGGGTACGGGATGTAGGATGTCATTGACATATGTCACACTGATCACAGTGCCCTGGGCACATATCAACTGTGATTTGCGGTTGTACCCAATAGCACCCCATATCATAAGGCCTTGAGTTAGCACTGTATGTCTTGTGCGAAAGCCGTAACAGTGATGCCGCTCCCCGTATCTGCAGCGAAGCAACACGCGGCCATCACATTCAAATAGCAGAACTACATTCGTCTGAAGAGACGACCTGACGCCATTCCTGTCCTCAGTGACATAGCTCCATACACCACTGCCGTCTAGTATGATTCTGCAATTTCGTCAAAGGTAGGCGTAGAACTGGAAAACGCTCACGTAAGCCATGCAGCAATAAATGGTGACTGACTGTCACCCCTGAAAGTGTACGATGTGTTACACTGTTCACTGCTGTGCCAGGGCCGAGGAGGACGCAGATCTGTCCAGTAACGCCATTCTGATGACGTGTCGATCATTCTGGGAGCTGGTCTCGGTGGTGCGACCTGACTCATCTCGGCGTGTTCTACGGCCTTCTGTGAACCATTCTGCCCACACACATTGCACTGACGAAATACACTCCTGGAAATTGAAATAAGAACACCGTGAATTCATTGTCCCAGGAAGGGGAAACTTTATTGACACATTCCTGGGGTCAGATACATCACATGATCACACTGACAGAACCACAGGCATATAGACACAGGCAACAGAGCATGCACTATGTCGGCACTAGTACGGTGTATATCCACCTTTCGCAGCAATGCAGGCTGCTATTCTCCCATGGAGACGATCGTAGAGATGCTGGATGTAGTCCTGTGGAACGGCTTGCCATGCCATTTCCACCTGGCGCCTCAGTTGGACCAGCGTTCGTGTTGGACGTGCAGACCGCGTGAGACGACGCTTCATCCAGTCCCAAACATGCTCAATGGGGGACAGATCCGGAGATCTTGCTGGCCAGGGTAGTTGACTTACACCTTCTAGAGCACGCTGGGTGGCACGGGATACATGCGGACGTGCATTGTCCTGTTGGAACAGCAAGTTCCCTTGCCGGTCTAGGAATGGTAGAACGATGGGTTCGCTGACGGTTTGGATGTACCGTGCACTAGTCAGTGTCCCCTCGACGATCACCAGTGGTGTACGGCCAGTGTAGAAGATCGCTCCCCACACCATGATGCCGGGTGTTGGCCCTGTGTGCCTCGGTCGTATGCAGTCCTGATTGTGGCGCTCACCTGCACGGCGCCAAACACGCATACGACCATCATTGGCACCAAGGCAGAAGCGACTCTCATCGCTGAAGACGACACGTCTCCATTCGTCCCTCCATTCACTCCTGTCGCGACACCACTGGAGGCGGGCTGCACGATGTTGGGGCGTGAGCGGAAGACGGCCTAACGGTGTGCGGGACCGTAGCCCAGCTTCATGGAGACGGTTGCGAATGGTCCTTGCCGATACCCCAGGAGCAACAGTGTCCATAATTTGCTGGGAAGTGGCGGTGCGGTCCCCTACGGCACTGCGTAGGATCCTACGGTCTTGGCGTGCATCCGTGCGTCGCCGCGGTCCGGTCCCAGGTCGACGGGCACGTGCACCTTCCGCCGACCACTGGCGACAACATCGATGTACTGTGGAGACCTCACGCCCCACGTGTTGAGCAATTCGGCGGTACGTCTACCCGGCCTCCCGCATGCCCACTATACGCCCTCGCTCAAAGTCCGTCAACTGCACATACGGTTCACGTCCACGCTGTCGCGGCATGCTACCAGTGTTAAAGACTGCGATGGGGCTCCGTATGCCACCGCAAACTGGCTGACACTGACGGCGGCGGTGCACAAATGCTGCGCAGCTAGCGCCATTCGACGGCCAACACCGCGGTTCCTGGTGTGTCCGCTGTGCCGTGCGTGTGATCATTGCTTGTACAGCCCTCTCGCAGTGTCCGGAGCAAGTATGGTGGGTCTGACACACCGGTGTCAATGTGTTCTTTTTTCCATTTCCAGGAGTGTACCTGGTCCCTCACTAGAAGCCATTTCCCGTATGAAAGTACTACATTCCCTCATGTCAATAATGCACCTCCTTTCGAACTCACTGATTTGACGACACGGGTCGCGCATACGTCTGCGAAACATCCTGCTCGTCTGCTCAAGTCACACTGATCCCTTACCTTCGGTTTATGGCGACAAAGACAGCGGCAGGCACTTTTCGCTGGTAGGTGGTGTTGCTGCGCGATGTTAGTGTTGACCTCGAACCCGGAGGTCGACATGGTTCAAACGCTAATCGTTTCGGGCTGAACATACTAATGTACAATTCCCGTGAATATGAACGTCCTATCTCTCGTCGTTCAGGGCGTTCTGTTTTTTCTGAACATTGCTCTTCCAAACAGCAGTCCGTACGAGGAAACCAGTTGCGGCTTTACCTGCGGTTACTCGTGTTGTAAGTGCTGAGGCTATGCAACGCTCTGTCTGAAAAGAGTGGCGTAATATAGTCATAGGATCGAGCCGCGCTCGTCTGCTTTCATGATCCACATCCAATTCGCTGAAATAATAACCTGTACCTGTGATCCTGCAGTCAAATAATCTACGCATTGGCTAGCATCGCGACTTAATAAAATACACAGAAATAAAAGTTACATGAATAGTTGAATAACAAGGGTTCTCCCCTAACGTCTGTAGTTGATATAGACGCCAGAGAATTATGTTGAATAATGTTTATTAGAGAAAGGACTTTGAAATGGTTACGTTAAAGGATTCGGTTACGATAGCGGAAGGGGCCATAATCAGTTACTGGTTGCCTATTACAGTTACACACACTTATTTTTAAAACAGTAATTCCAGACGCAACAATGAATAAATAAATACCACGCGTTATTAATGAAGGAATATACAACTGTGTAAATAATAGTGTTTTCAGTGCGTTACAATTTAGCAAATCACCATAAAATACAGATATAGATAATGTTTAAAAAAGCAAGCCACAGTGATCGCAGTTGAAGGCCTTACATGGCCAGGGACGGCAATTAAAATTTTAGAAACCTGCTGTAAAACAGCAAATTCAAACAAAAGCTGATCAAAAGAAACAAGCAACTGGCCACCAAACGGGTGAAATAAGATGATGATAACCTTGTAACACAACCCTTACACAGCTAGATTTATTCCAGAAGGCGACCGGAACTATTAAATAGTCATACATAACCTTTAATGTGGGCATTAAAAGGCATGGTAATAAATAATAAAATAATAAAACACAAGGATCAGTAACAGACGGTGCTCCAGGAATCGACCTCTGAGAAGGTCCGGCAACAAACACTTCCGTGAGCGATGAGGTAGGCAGCCAAGAGTTGCAGTCACTTCACAAGATGGTAACTCAGACTAGTGGCAGTCTAAGGAATGACTAATGATAATCTTGCTGAAACCAAATTCAAGAATGGAACATCACGCCAAAGCTGGAACCGGCGGACTGCTCTAAGATCCCAGGATACTGTGCTTAGAGTGCCCAGAACGAGATAGGAATCACTACCACCATAGTAGAAGAATCACAAACGGCTTACAATCAAGAAAGCTGTCAGAACTACACGTCTTACCGGACAGTAGCGGCAAGGCGAGGAAATGTACACTGCCTTTACATACACAAACCGCCATGTCACGTAACTGGGGCGTTAACGGCCACCAGGCAGGAAAAATACCGGTGGTTGAACTTAACAAATTGTAACAAGTTGAACGCAGTAAATAGTAATAAGAAGCCGAGGGAAGCTAATCAGATCCGTCTTCCCCAAGCACTCCACTCGCTGCTCTTCGCCTCAGCGACACTACGAGCAGCAACACGAACCCAAGTCACTAGAGAATCGCGAGATATCACAATGGTGGAGGTTTCTCTTCTTGAATTGAAATGCAATCATCTTAAAGCTTGCTGTCTCCGGTTTACGACGAGGTCGTGCACCCTCGTGACCACAGCCCTTCCATCCTGCAGTCCATATGTGCCGCCAGTGGTCCCGGCGTGTTTCGCACTGCGCAGTCCTGGCTCAACCTGAGTCCCCAACCGAGCTGCCACACTCACACGACACGGAAAAACAACGACATCGCTCCAAAGATGGGGCAACAGTTACTACATATCGATAACCACCGCTGCTGCCACTATCGGACAGGCAACGCTAACGAAACGAGTGGCACCAATTAAGAGGAGAGGAAGACAAACAACCGCAACCATGCAACTAAACGATACGATCTGGCCTCCAACAGAACACGAAAACAGCGCCAACGCGAGCTGCAGCACGGCTCAGACTTCTCTAATAAACTGGAAGTGGTCCTACAGTATGCAGTTAAAATACAGACAGAAAATACTCTTATCAAATGCAGTAAAGTTAAAATGAAAGCATTAACAGAATAGTAGAAAAATTCCCAAACAGTCATCGAAGCTACCGAAAAACTAAGTCCATTTCTGCTCAAAATACACAAAACATTCACCAGCTCAAAACAGTTGAGAATTCAGCAAGATTATTCATAAACTATCACATGCGATACAAAGAATGGTAACTCGTACGCGGTCTATCCTCAGTTCTGGAATGCAAGCGGAATGAGTCAGAGTCCTACTTGGAGCACATTCAGACCTCTCGAAACATAAAGTTCCCTCAAAAGTTATTGTATCGGCCGTTCACAGCCCAGAAGCAGTCATCTATATGACCTAATTGCACACGTTACTCGAGGGAACTCTGACTTCTTCCAGAAATCACCACAAAATCTCCCGAATCGCTCCCTTCAGTTCTTCACTCGAAAAGGTCCCAGTCTGTATTGACTCTCTTCGTGTTCAACTGCTGTCTTGTTTTCCATTGGGTGACGGCCATCCCCACCAATAATGCAAGGTCCTTACGCCCTACATACATGATTTTATTCAAGCTGACCAATTACCACACTAATATAACATATTACAACTATATTTAAATCAAGAAATCTCATAAACATTCAGTTACACTCAAATCATTTAATATATATATATATATATATATATATATATATATATATATATATATATATAACTAATAGTTGGTTCATAAATAAATAAGCTAGCATTCTTGTGCAAGTGTGGTCACGATAAATGACCACAGATTGTCTTTAAGTTTCTTTTTTAAACAGTTACTTATGCCTTCTTCACAGAAGCATCTTTCGGTTTTCTTTTCAATTGTGGTGTCCGCTAACATATGTAACTGACAACTTATAAATTAGCACTGTTTTTAATAGCACTTACAATCAACATTTAAATAAAGTTACTGGCAAAATAGTAAACTACTCATTACATAACTGCACAAGAATGAGAATATGAAGTATTGATGTAGTGTTCATTTACTATGATTTGTGGCACATACGATGTTCTGACAAACAATTCCATAATGAAGCAGATCTGAAAGACGTTCTAACTCAATAAATAAAATGATACAGATATTTAGCTGTCAGGGACTTAGCCATCTTTAAGATTGTCTGACACTCCGTCAATTCCTGAAGCATTATCTGTTGCAAAAAAGGCCATGAGACCGTGAGCCATTCACATTCCCAGAGTTGAGATTTACCGATTTGCGATGACGCTGCTCATCTATGCACGTGAGTGACTGGAAAATGTGAACTAGCCAGGTTGGCCGCGGTGCCGCAGGCCCGCTTCCGGTGAGCGATGCAGCAAAATCATCTCTCCCTAATACCCAGCCTAGGTGGACGAATGACTCGCCCACATACTCGTAAAGTTACAACATGCTCGAAGATCTCCTGAGGAAAACTCTACAAGAGAGGCAGTATGCACAACAGCAAGGTATACATACATTACAGGAATAACTGGACAATTTAATTTATTACTTGTCCCACATATGTCTCAAGAAAGACTCACGATGGGAAAGATAGAGAAATAAGATGTCAAAAGAAGGGTTACCGATATTAATTCTTCCTATGAATCATTTGCAAATGGAACAGGTAAATCTGGAAAACTGTTGTGCCAAAACATAGCCTCTTTCTCGGTTGAGGATCGATGGATCGCACGGTCTGGTCAAGGTAGCTCCACAGATTCTTGATTTGTTTCAATCCGCGGAGTCTGGTGGCCAGAGATCCCAATGCTTTTTGAACCACACATGTACACTCCGAGTTGTGTAACATATCGTATGTCCAGCTTGTAAATGCCGTCGTGCCGAAAAAGGAAAAATTCTATGTGTGGGTGGACGTAGTTCCCAAGGGTAGATGGAAACGTATGTTGACCAGTTATGCCTCCCATAACGAAGAGATTACTCCATACCATAACGCTCGTTACTGGTTGCACGGTCTTTGCTTTCAGACATTTCATCCCGTAGATGCCAACGGCCATAAATCAGACGGAACATGAAAGGAAATTCATCAGGAAAGGCCACCTGTCGCTACTAAATAGACATCCAGTTGCGGTCTTGGGTGGAAATTCCAGTCTTCGCCGCCGATGAACAGCAGTTTAAATAGTTACGTGAAGCGTCGCCTGCTGCTGTGGACAACTGCAGAATGTCTGTTGAGAATGCTCTGTTGATGGTCCCTTGGTTCGTCTGGGCTGTCAGTTACCCCACAGCTGCGCGTATCTTCGCCCATGCACATCTCCGCAGTCGTTATTCACCCCTATCATTTATGGCCTCGGCGCCGGCTAAAGTTTGCTCCTCCAGGAATGGAGCTGTTGTGTATTCTCTGAAACTTTGAACACCGATTTTACGAAAAGTCTTTTATTTTCAATTGTGAACCTTTGAAATACTACAGAGTGTGGTGAAAGTGAGATTCTTTCATCTTATGCTTTTGTAAAGTTATATTGTGATTAGAATAATTGATTTACCTCCTCACCTTTGCTACTGCTAATTATATACTCTCAGTTAAAAGTATTCTTGTTTATTGAATCTTGAAGTGTTATATGATTAGACAGAGAGTGGTTTTTTATGCTATATGCAAGTTCTTGTCCTTTACTAAAGAGAAAGTGCTTCATTGCACAGTGATATTATGAGAAACATGGAGTTGCATTTATTCAGTGAATTTTGTTGTTTTTAATTTAAATATTTTTCTGTTTTCATTTATCTTTATAGGAAGTGGTTTCATTAGTTATGTATGTAGTGTACATCTTTTGTGTGTCAGAGATTTATTTTTTATTTGCTGCTTAACTACAATTACGTTAAAATATAAAGAGATCCTAGAGCTAGGTAAAATGTTACAGCTGTAGCTGATGCATCTTATGATGATTATGTGGACAGAGAAGGGACAAGTGAACAGGGATCCTTTCATAATACTGACTTTACTGAGACAAATAGGACAATGCCTGACCAGATCGTCACGGTGATTTTTCAGTCATACATGGCCAAGAAAGTGCAGTTGAGAATTCTGTATTGGAAACTGAGTTTGTAGGATGTAATTCGTCACAACAGTTGGGTTCTGTAGTTAAAGATTCAGGTTTTTCAACCGTAGTTGTTGACCAAACCGAGCCAGTATCTACCCCGTCTCTGTAATAATTTCGAACTGGGGAACAACGATTTTTTGCAAAGTATTCTGAAGGTATTATCAGAACACAATAAAGAACAGGGTAGAAAATCTGAATAACGTGACAGTAGACTGGACGAGAAGTTAGGGGATATTACCAGCAGTCTGGAACAGAATAATAAAAAAAGTTAGAGAGGAATTTTTGGCGAATGTAAATGAGAAAACTAAACAGGTTAAGTAAGATTTATACGTGAGGAGTTCAGCCTTGTAATAAATAATGTAAAGTCAAGAGTGGCACACACTGCAGCGGCCGAAATTTCATAGTTAAAATTGAAGGACAGTCAGTTTTAAACTCAGACACAAGATCTTAAAGAGCAATAGGCATCATTTAAGGCTAAAGAAACAGTTACTGCAGACCAGTTAAATATAGATACCAAACAGGTAGATGACTTTCTGTAATTGTGACCCAACCGTCTAGCACTGTAGACAAAAACACCGATTTTATGGATGTAAACTGAAGTGCCGAGTGAAAATTTGTACCAAGGTCGGGAATCAAATGCGGGTCTCTTGCTTACAACAGATGCATTAGTCACTAAGCCACCTTAGCACTGCAGTTCACATCGCTGCATGGATTACCTGGCTTGCCTTCCTACTCAATCCAAATTCTCAGTATTTAATGGTATGACTGAATATTTCAGTGTGATAGGAAAACCAAAGGCGGTACTATCGGATAATTATTTCAAAAATATGGAAAGAAGGGATGGAGGGGAACGGCATTCTATTGAAATATGTTTCGGCATACCATCCTGCAAGTAATGCAGCGGAGCATTATATGTGTTCCAGGCAGATTGTATCGAACTGACTGCCATCACAGTCATAAGGCATGGGGCAGGTTTATTACATACTTTGGAACTGTAGTGAATATCCTCCGCCAGGAAACTACAGGATTTACAACCAAGGAAATTCTACTTCACCTTATGAGCAAAAGTATAGTTGAAGGAACCTTACAATTTCCACACTATGTAAAACTAGATCTGAGGGAGAAAAAAAGACTTACAAACAAGACGAATGAAAGAAAAAGCGGAAGCCGGATTGAAAAAGCACGATAAGAGCCTTAAAGTTACCAAATTCGAAATTGGAGATTTTGTTCTTGTAAATACTCACGAGAAATAAACCAGAAAATTTCAAAGTTCAGATGTGTTTATAATGGTCCTTTTGAAGTGCAAGGAACTCCGCACACTAACTCCTATTATCTTCTTTATCCTAAGTCAAAGAAGCCATTAGGTGCTCGCAACACTGTAGGTTTAAACCCTTTCATCTACAGAAATGAGTAATAAAGGGCAAAGTTAAAACGTGTATATGTATTTAATCAAATAGTGTTGTACTCTGTATGTTCTTGTTCATGATGTTGTGTTGTCACGTGTTGTTATGTTGCAAAAACTTTCTTGTTATGAGACTACTGATACACGTCTATAAGTTTCAGATTCGGTATAACATAACTGGATATACATTACATGTAAACTCCTGGCTTTGACTTACATAAGGACTGCATTGACTGCATACAGCAGCATGATCAGGACTGCCAAATGTGTCAACAGGCAGACAAGTGTTGATGTTGAAAATAATGGAGGACTGCCAAACACGTCTATAGGCAAAGGATGAAAAGTTTATGTAGTGTACTGAGTACTGCGTTTTCTTAATGAACTGCATGAATACTGAAAGCACACAAAACATAGTTTCTTAATGGTCATACAATAACAAATGGGTGTGAACTAACCATGTGTAATGAAAGCTGTGTATTTAAGCAATACGTAAATTCCTATATATTTATTTTCTTACAAGATGGATGTATGTATGGAATAGTATACTTTTTCTGAATGCAACACAAATTCATGTTTTTCTTCTTTTTGTTTTGTTTTAATATTTGTGTTTATATAAGCAATTATGAGAAGTGTTTGTTGCGTAATATATTTGCAAAAATTCCTTTTTATCGAACAACACTGTTTTGAAGTGTTACTGATGTTTCATTGATGTGTCATATAAAGTTGATCGTCGGTAAAGCAAATGCCAGACTGAGACTAATCGGAAGAATCCTAAGGAAATGCAATCCGAAAACAAAGGAAGTAGGTTACAGTACACTTGTTCGCTCACTGCTTTAATATTGCTCACCAATGTGGGATCCGTGCTATATAGGGTTGATAGAAGACATAGAGAAGATGCAACGGAGAGCAGCGCGCTTCGTTACAGGATCGTTTACTAATGGCGAAACCGTTACGGAGATGATAGACAAACTCCAGTGGAAGACTCTGCAGCAGAGACGCTCAGTAGCTCGGTACGGGCTTTTGTTGAAGTTTCGAGAACATACCTTCACCGAGGAGTCAAGCAGTATATTGTTCCCACCTACGTATATCTCGCGAAGAGACCATGAGGATAAAATCAGAGAGATTAGAGCCTACACAGAGGCATACCGACAATCCTTCTTTCCACGAACAATACGAGACTGGAATTGAAGGGAGAACCGACAGAGGTACTTAAAGTACCCTCCGCCACACACCATCAGATGGCTTGCGGAGTATGGATGTAGATGTAGATGTAGCTGTACCCCTGTCGGAAGACCTCAATGAAACATGGGGCATGTGTAACACTTATGTCGATAAGAAGTAGGTTTATATTATATAACTGTGTATCTGCAATCATGTAGTGTGTATTCTGTGTTAGAGACATCGATTTGTGACAGGAAATTTAGTATTTTCTAATGTCTTATGATAAAAGCAAAATGATTTGTTACGATAATAATTTTATATAATATGTGTATGTTTATAAGAAATACAATGTTTATTGGAAGCTGATTCATGCTTAGGGCACTTGTATTTTTTATTCATAAAAGATGTAGTGAAGTCCCTCTGTAACGGAAGTGGCATGGTGCAATGTAAAAGGTGGTTTTGGCGGTCGAACTTAGCGGCTCTGTCGTGTGAACGTTACGCAGCACGGTGCACTTCGACGGTGCCAAGTGAGGCAATTGGAAGCTGTTTTGCAAAGAATTTGTCTCAGATGTGGATCTGGCTGTTATTTGGTATTCTCCGTAAAAAGGAAAGGCTCTAATAGATTGAAAATCAGATGCCAAGAAGAAATTTTTATAGGAGTACAGTCAGATGCCACGTTTCTTGCCACGAAAACTTCGCCAATGCTTTAAACAATCCAAATGTTATAAATCTGTGTCCAGAACCATATCTTCTATCATGATCATGAACATACGTAGGGTCCTCTCCTAAGTGCTGCTACAACCGAGTATCCTGATTTAAATGAACAATTCTTGCATTCAAGTGTTTCAAAGTGGTTGTTTTTGTTTGTCAATTAAAAAAGGAGTAGCAAAAGTTAAAGTTAAAACTACAAAATTGATGTTAGGTGGGATTTTGCTAAAGTACTCTTAGTTTATTGCAAAATATATTTTTGCAAGAGTACAGTGCCAGATTGTGTAAATGTTAGTGTTCAAAATAGCTGCTTCACAGGTGGTAAAAAAGAGAAATAAGTTAAGCTCTTTTTAAAAAACAGTGGTGTTTTGATTTCTGTCATGAACGGTTCCCTTTTTGAAGTTAATTAAGCTCAGTGTTGAATTTTTTTGTCTTGCAAAGTGAATTATGAACTCCTCCAAGTGAAGTGAAGTATTAGCTTTGTTTGAATTAGTCTTTTCTACTGAGATAATCATAAGGCTTGACTAGTGACACTATACTATTTTATGGGTCCCCATCATATCCTCCACATATTAGAAAGATAATTGGACTATGACTGTTGCTAAGGAAAACTAATATATGTAGAGGAGTATGAACAGTGTATTTATGATATTATTTATCTTTATTTGTGTATTTTTTTCATGCCAGTTAAGATACAAGCTCCTCACGTCCAGATTTAGGTCTGCACTTAATGCAATAACATTTCAGTATTGGTATAAGGAATTATCTTGAGTGTAGTTTCCATTAGTATGAGCTTGGTGCAAATTTGCTTTCCATAATTACTGGTGTGGGCGTTATTGATAACTGCTGTTACACACAGCTCAGAATGTCCTCTGTCAGTTTGTATCCTGTGCGCTATACACAGGGAAATATCAATGAAAGTAACTTTAATAACCAATGTTCAATTTTCTTAAACATATATTTCCAAATTAATGTGCCTAATTGGGCTGGCGACCATTAATTTTTTCTTCATTCACATATGATTTTTACCACTTTAATTATTTCCTAAGGTTAAAGTCCGTTTACTTTTTCTGTTAATTTCATCATATCCAAAATTATAGCCCGATACCTTTATCCATTATATACACATGCGGTCAAAATTCAAAATCCTCTCGGAGGGTAACATTAGCTTGTTTCACGGTAAGTTAGCATTATACGTGGCTTTTCCCATGACAGTATTAAAGATTCGGTAGTTAGGGAAGAGTGACGTAAGAACAGGCTAATGTTATAAGTGAAAATTTTTATCAAGGGAAATGACCATAATCACTTTCATAAAGGTGTATTTACATCATCAACTGTATTAAGCGTTCAAGGTCTACCACATTAGGCCTACACATCTGCAGTCTTTTGTGCAGGAGCATCTGAACAGAAAGGGATTATTGGGATAAATCGCCTGGAATCTTATGAATTTGTACAGATATTTGACTATTGATTTGACACAAGGGAAAAATATCGACTGCCAGGTCAGCTGGTTGACCATGAAGTAACACATATGCCCAATCTGATGGCAAGGAAAGAGTTGGTTGAGTTCACAGCTAGCCAAAAGCCATAAGCGAGCAGCTAGACGTGTACTCATCGTGCACAAGCTATATAGGTTAACCCAATTCAAGTGGTGCTTCCTCTAGCACAGCTAGTAGCACATCAGAAATCTGTCTGTTAAGATCTCATCAATAATGTAAGAGGCAGTCACCATTAAGTTTCTTAGACACAAAGTTCACACTACACCATCACTGATGTTCAATGCGCCTCAGGCAATGTGGATTTCCAGCAATATAATAACGCATACATGAAATATATTCACCGTTTCGAATATAAACAACCACCAGCTGTAGAATAGGATAACGAGAAAGAAAATTTGTATTGTACCGGGACTCGAAACCGTATTTCCCGCTTCTAGCGAGTTGTCGCCTTACGATTAGGCTATCCGAACATGTCACACGGCCAGACCCAGCCTTTCTACATCGACAACTATGTGTCTACAATCTGTACTCGTACATCCATTACGTATATTACTATATAGGGGAGGCGTTGTACTTGATAGTTGCTTACCTGATGTCGGCGACTTCAATTAAAATGTCTCCCATGTATGAAATTATGCATATGAGGCGTGCTCAGATAGCCCTATGGTAAGGTGACTGCTCGCGATAAATGGGAAATCCTGATTCGAATCCCAGTCTGGCACAAACATTCATTGTCGTTATTCTATTACACAGCTCGTGGTTGTTCATATCCGCAACTACGAAAACATTTTGTGAATTTCATAACGGCTGTATCGCTTCAGTGCCTTTCCTTCGGACATGCATGCATGCCTGAAGGCCATTGTACCGTACTTATGCAGAACACAGGCACTAAAATATTGAAATAACGCATATGCCTTATATTCACATTTGAGTTATGTGTGCTGCCTCGTATATGAAACTGAAATTCATTGAAGGACGAACGTATAGAACGTTTTCCGTTGTCCTTCCTACAATAATTTGTCCATATTCGTAAAATCATAATGTACGTTGTACACCCTCTATGAAGATACGTTTGTTCACGTGTCAACATTTCTCTTCGCGTTCATTCAGCATTTTCGGTACAGAACTGGCACATCTATTTTATCTTCCTTTGTGGAATAGTTTTTCTTCATAAACATACCATTACAAAACACGGCTGTACAACACTGTCGGAACACAAAGCTGCATTTCATCATAACTCTTTTTGTACTGGTATCGAGGCGTCAACATTGTGTTTCCTCTTCAACTAAAGCCACATATTTGGGTTTGATATAGCAGACTTCAGCATGGGAAAGCAGTGAATTTCAAGTAGAAAATATAGTCATCCTATGCACTAAGAACAGTAATTTTGTCTGAACTGTTTATCATATCGCGAAGGGATGTAATTTTTCATATTATGGTGAGTCATTTTTATGCGATCTCCATATCATTGGCTGTTGGTCGAGATCGATTCCAGAGACGTTTTGAAATTTTAGACATAGCTCTAGTCATTTCAGTTCTATTCGCTGACTATAACATAATAGGTTTAGCCGCCATTTTGTGAATAGGCGTTGCTTCAGCGTCATAGCTTCCTGAATTGATCATATAATTTATATAGTGTGAATTATTTCAAGTCAGAAGGTTAATTTTCTTTGCGACGTAGCTATGCGGAATGTATTCAAAGATGTCGTAAGTTTGTGTGAATAAAGCTGTAGACAGTTGCTATTAACAATACGTGTGAATTACTTATTTAAGAGAGGAAAAAGATCAACATCAGAAAAAGGTGTCTAAATTAAATCACATGTGCAATTTCGTGATCTTCTCTGGAAGGATTGAGTTTAATAGCCGCTATTCAGACTAATTTTAATTTTCATAAGAGCTTGCTACAATAACTACAGTAATTAGAACCTTTTCCAATGCCATTTGTCTCCAAATATGACGGATTTTGTTGCCATATTGAACAGCAGCATTCGCCACTAAACCAGAGTGTTTGTTACTGCCTTTGAAGTCGAAATTTTATAATCGGGCCTGGCAAACGTTTTTATAGAGAGAAATGGACATGAATTAGCGTCTTTCAAATTGACAATACTGGTGACAGAAATTGTGGAAGTTCTCTTCGGCAAGACCAAATCAATATTTGTATATATGTAATTAATACTTCTCTAACAAGACGCAAAACCCCAAGGGTATTTATATTCACAACCCTTCGAAACTACTTATGGGCAGACCACTTCTTTAATCCCCGCCCCTCTAATTTGAATTGTGCGCAAAATTAAATGGATAAAGCATGGCCTTCGGCATACGCCCTAAAGTGGAGAATTCGCATTAATCTGAATGTGATTGACGCTATCTGACTGGAGCAATATATGTTTGCACGTCACAGTGTTAAAGGAACGAAATGGAAATTACATAGAGCTCTCTACTGCCAGTCACCGTGATTCCATTTCATCAGCACCCTATAGCCAGTCTCGGAATTACAAAATCACGATCTAATGACAACTGCATGCCGCGATTCAAAGAGACAAAACCACTTTTTAGGCGGAATTGCTTATAAGGGATCTGTAGAAAACGTGCGGGAAAATTGACGTTAAAGTCTTTGTAAATGTCGTTGTTTGTAGTATTCGTTTTAAGAGATCTGGTTTGTAGTCTGTCCACCCCTCCGGTATATTAATGTCACGTGTAACTGATGCTCTTTAATATTCAGAAAAGGCATCTAGTCCGAAGAACTGTGTGTCAACAGAATGCAGATAAATGTACTACTGTAATTTTTATGCCAAAGAAACACGCTGCACTAATAACGATAGAAATACAAAGGTGAGAAAATATGTTCATTAACCTTAAAATTAGTTAACGAGAATGTCACGTATTTTTAACTGAAATTTAGCAACGCTGTAGTATAATAATACTGTCGCCAGCATGTGTTTGAGTAGAAGTTATGAAACTGATTATGGTGAGTGAAAATATGAATTTACGTAACAATCACTAAACTTTGGGTAGTTAGCTACGTGGAGCAGTGTGTTCTACTATGTAACAATGCACTACCAAAATTAATTTACTATTTGAAATAAGCCAATTGATGATAACTGAAACACTTTACTTCACTATAATGTTAACGTGTTTTGGTTGCACTGACTATTTCTTTTTAACAAACACACCACATTAACAGAGACATAACAACTGAACACTGAATGCGCCACAGTAACAGCGCACTCAGGCAACGCCGGAACTACGAAAACTAAGAATCAGACAGCACATAAATAAATATATACAATTATATAATACTGCTAATAATCAATTTGAACTTTGTCTTGTTAGAACAATTAATTTTCATACTTCCTCAGAGCTTTCTCAGAGTAATCACGAATGTAGTCAAGGTTACAAGATATCAAATAGCACGTTCATTTACTTTTCAAAACTCATCTTTCCTTTGAAGCTGTAAAGTTTAAGATAATTTTTTTTGGCCCTTTCATGAATTTAGTATGCTATTCCTTCTGATTGATATGACTCTCGGTTATTACAATGATAGCAAACTAGATCATACTGTTGATAGTGATGACTTAGGAAAATAATTAACACTGGGTCAGAACTAAAGTTGACGAAAAATTAGGTGTTCAATAAAATGAATCAATTACGCTGGCAAACGTCTGAGATGGTGCAGTCTTACTTTGAGGTGGAGCTGCTGTATGTGTGAAGTAACGATCTGATGACAATCATTATTAGGTGAAACGCAATTCCTCTCTTTACGAGTAGAATTAAATGTATTCCGGTACACAGTGCGCTTGGAGGTCTTCCCAAATACACTCCTGGAAATGGAAAAAAGAACACATTGACACCGGTGTGTCAAACCCACCATATTTGCTCCGGACACTGCGAGAGGGCTGTACAAGCAATGATCACACGCACGGCACAGCGGACACACCAGGAACCGCGGTGTTGGCCGTCGAATGGCGCTAGCTGCGCAGCATTTGTGCACCGCCGCCGTCAGTGTCAGCCAGTTTGCCGTGGCATACGGAGCTCCATCGCAGTCTTTAACACTGGTAGCATGCCGCGACAGCGTGGACGTGAACCGTATGTGCAGTTGACGGACTTTGAGCGAGGGCGTATAGTGGGCATGCGGGAGGCTGGGTGGACGTACCGCCGAATTGCTCAACACGTGGGGCGTGAGGTCTCCACAGTACATCGATGTTGTCGCCAGTGGTCGGCGGAAGGTGCACGTGCCCGTCGACCTGGGACCGGACCGCAGCGACGCACGGATGCACGCCAAGACCGTAGGATCCTACGCAGTGCCGTAGGGGACCGCACCGCCACTTCCCAGCAAATTAGGGACACTGTTGCTCCTGGGGTATCGGCGAGGACCATTCGCAACCGTCTCCATGAAGCTGGGCTACGGTCCCGCACACCGTTAGGCCGTCTTCCGCTCACGCCCCAACATCGTGCAGCCCGCCTCCAGTGGTGTCGCGACAGGCGTGAATGGAGGGACGAATGGAGACGTGTCGTCTTCAGCGATGAGAGTCGCTTCTGCCTTGGTGCCAATGCTGGTCGTATGCGTGTTTGGCGTCGTGCAGGTGAGCGCCACAATCAGGACTGCATACGACCGAGGCACACAGGGCCAACACCCGGCATCATGGTGTGGGGAGCGATCTCCTACACTGGCCGTACACCACTGGTGATCGTCGAGGGGACACTGAATAGTGCACGGTACATCCAAACCGTCATCGAACCCATCGTTCTACCATTCCTAGACCGGCAAGGGAACTTGCTGTTCCAACAGGACAATGCACGTCCGCATGTATCCCGTGCCACCCAACGTGCTCTAGAAGGTGTAAGTCAACTACCCTGGCCAGCAAGATCTCCGGATCTGTCCCCCATTGAGCATGTTTGGGACTGGATGAAGCGTCGTCTCACGCGGTCTGCACGTCCAGCACGAACGCTGGTCCAACTGAGGCGCCAGGTGGAAATGGCATGGCAAGCCGTTCCACAGGACTACATCCAGCATCTCTACGATCGTCTCCATGGGAGAATAGCAGCCTGCATTGCTGCGAAAGGTGGATATACACTGTACTAGTGCCGACATTGTGCATGCTCTGTTGCCTGTGTCTATGTGCCTGTGGTTCTGTCAGTGTGATCATGTGATGTATCTGACCCCAGGAATGTGTCAATAAAGTTTCCCCTTCCTGGGACAATGAATTCACGGTGTTCTTATTTCAATTTCCAGGAGTGTAGTTATTGTGCGGTGGCGTATACTGCTGCACGTCATCTTCACAGCACCTTACCTAACATTTATTACCAACAAGTTCACACAATAAGTTTTGCGCGCGTTTTAGCAGTTCTCGCGTCCGACCTCACTCATCGTCAGTTTGAAATAAATCTGTGCATGTGCACGTATACAGAAGGCTGTGATATCGCGTACTCGAGGTATAAAAGGCGGAGAAGTCATTTGTCGTCAAATAATTCATAAGGTTTTCGACGTGATTATGGCCACTGAATTAACGGACTTTGAATGCGAATGACAGTTGCAACTAGACACACGGAACATTTCCTTTCGAAAATCGTTAGGTAATACGACATTGTGAGATCCATAGTGTCAAGAGCGGGACGAGAATACCATATTTCGGCATTACTGCTAACCACGAACGGCCTTCACGTTAAAACCGAGAGCAGCAGCGTTTGGGTAGGGCTGTTAGTGTTAATAGATAAGCAGCACTGTGTGAAATAACCACAGAAATCAATCTGGAGCGTAACACGTTTGTATTAAGACAGTGCCGAGAAATTGGGCGTCAATGGCTATGGCAGCAGACGAACGACGCGAGTGCCTTTGCTAACAGCATATCGCTTGTACCACCCCTCCCTGACACGTGACTATATCGGTTTACCCGACACGGCCAAACAAAATGTAATAACACGATCTGCCAGGAAGTTTCATATCAGCGCACACTCCGCTACAGAGTGAAAATCTCATTCTGAAAATATAATAGCAGTTTTAGAAACAAGGCCATAGGAACGTACAACAGCTACGCATGGTTAACTGAAAACACCTTTCAGCCTTTAGTTTACACACCTTATTTAAACAAGACCCAAAATTTTTCAATAAGAAAATATTTCCGGTATTTTAAGCAAGGTTTAAAGAATTTAAATTAAAAAAAAAACCTTAGCATAAACTAAAGGCATACTAAAGTGCCTGAGAGACCTTTACAACTGCCCAATTTTTAAAATGAGTGTCAGCAACAAAACAGAGAAAAACAATTGAAGAGACTCCCCAAAAATGTATTTTCAAATCCTTTAAAACTCCCGATTGGTGCAGAGTGTTTAGCAATAAAAAAGCGGCATGCATTTTTCTTAAAAAAAAGAAGGTATTAGCCGTTTAAGAAAACCGAACATTTAAGGGACATCCCAAAGTGTTTTCGAGGTAAGCTTCCGATTACGTATGACTGCTTTAAAATATTAGTATCTCAGTGATTCTACCATAGTTAATAAAATCTAACAATTTCTTTCAGATACACAAACAACAGGAAAATTCTTAACGTATTAACCATTTATGAAAGAAACAACCATTTGAGAGACAGTTTTGAAAATACGTATAAATTGTTTTACGTAACTCTTGATCCACTGAACTGTTTGCAGAGCCGTTGTCCCTCGGTTGTCACAGTTCCGAGCGTCCTTCCGCCCTGTCAGGGAGGCGTCGTCTTCTGCAAGGCACGGCCCTGACCTCGGCAAAATGAAAATACTCTAAGGCGCGTGTTTATGGTCAGTTCCACAGCATTTTTACAGAAGTAGATTTTAAAAAAAACACACGGGAGGGTAATAAAGGTCCAGTGCGAAATAGCACAGTGTCTTTGTGAAAGCACAGTCCATATGGAGGCACCGACCTACCATGGGTCTGAAAAGGCTATCGGCAGAAACCAAGGCCGCCAACCCCCACGCGGCCCTATCGAACCAAAACACAAAACCCAGGATAATTCAAGAGGAGGCCAACAAAGGTTAAAGCAAAGAACCGCCAAACTCAGCTCACTTCCAGAAAATTTACACAGTTCAGAGTTCGGATACACCTGTTACCTAGAAGATCTCAGGTAATATCTAGAATGGAACACCGGGTGGGCCTTCAGATTAACTTGATCAATATGAAACAACTACAATCAAGATGACCTTATCCAGGCTCATTCTTTCGGGAATTCAGCTAAGCCATCGGCTGACAGTTTTGTAACTAGGATCAAAATTCGTGTCCGGGATCCCAGCACTACAGCCACTCAAGCGAATACCAGAAGTTCAAAACGGTCACTAATTAGTGGAGAAAGCGACCGGGGTGCGAGTAATACTCTTCAACCAAACACAAACGGATGTAGGCTACTCGTTCTGGAAACCGATTGGGCCTCCTCCTGCCCATTCTGGCGGCCACGTGCTAACTCCCGCTGCCACTTCAGTCCCGGCACAGCCGCTCCACCAGTCTGCCTCGCATCCATCACTCTGTCCGCCGAACTGCCTTTCGCGCCCCCTCGCGGCCACCGTCACGAAATCTAGCTGCCGCCGTAAGGCCAGCGCCTCCACCAGAACGAGAACATCTAAGAAGAGAAGAAACAAAGGACAGATAGACCCCGGGAATTTGAAGGAAGCTCAGCCGCATGGCTCAACCTTCCACACTAAACGCACAGAAACCACCTCCTGCCTTTGATGTGTGGAGTGTTCAGGGAGGAGGCTAGTTCTCCTTAACCTGGGAGATAGACCCCGGGAATTTGAAGGAAGCTCAGCCGCATGGCTCAACCTTCCACACTAAACGCACAGAAACCACCTCCTGCCTTTGATGTGTGGAGTGTTCAGGGAGGAGGCTAGGTCTCCTTAACCTGGGAGACGTGAACTCTGGATAGCTTACCAAACTCAAGACCGACCGGACCCAATACTCGGACGGTCTCAAACGGACCCAAAACTGGGGTACTAAGGATAGCCCTTCTCCCCCTTTCTGATTAACACTGGATTTGCGCACAAAAAACCGATCTCCTACCTTACCTCTAAATTCTCAACGCCCCTGATTATAACGCTCGGCCAAACTCTGATGAGCACGCTGAATATTTCTATATGCCTTCCTCCAGTTCTCCTGCAGAACCTTGGCGTTAATACGCACTAGGAGGGAACCATTAACTGACCACGAGTTGGCCAGAGGTGATTAAATTGGCAGCCCAACACAATGGACGCAGGGGTAGCTTTCAGTGCCTCATGTTGTGCCGTATTAAAGACAAAAGTAAGCCGGCACACAGACCAGGCCCACTTACTCTGCGAATTCCTATAGAAGAGAATAAGAGACCCTTACTAAATTCGGTCAACACGTTCCACGAAAGATGGTTGATGATGACACGGGGTAGGTGTGACGTGACGGATAGCCTGGTCAAAATAAAAGTCTCTTGAAGCCCTTAGGTTTAAAAGTCGGGGCATTATCCCTGATCAAATGAAGGGCTTATTTCAATAGTGGTACAAGTCCATTTTTGTTCATTGTGAGATACAGAGTCCTAAAGTTAAATGAGCCCTGAAAAATCTGCAATTGAGATACCAGAAATATTCAAGCATATGGCTTCTTGCTAGAGAAGAACCTTTCTTTCTGTTTGTTTGGATCATTAATTTCAGAAGCCTTTTAGGCAGAAAAGTGGAGGTAATGGACTTGTAGCACTATTGAAATAAGCTCTTCAAATATCCCCGAGAGACGTCGACTTGTTATTGCATCCGTAATCCCACGACTAATAATTAACCAATAGAGGCAAGAGAAGGCATCCACCCCACGAGTACGTACTGGTTACCATCACTAGTGCATAGTAAAGGAGCAACATAAATGATGAACCACTTATCTTTGAGATAAGTTTCCCTAGTGTATTGCAGAAGACCTTTACTGGGGCTGGAATTTGGTTTGGCTCGTTTGCAGACTGCACACTCACTCACCATCTGCCTGACATCCTTGTATAAAGAATGCCAAGACACACGGCGCTTAATATTTGCTATAGTTTTGTGGACACCTAGATGCCCTCGAACCACACTGGAATACAGGCTGGACGAGCTGACTGGGCAGACAGATCAGGAAACCACCTAACCCCGCCCCACGACAACAAACCAGTCCTTCATGCATGAGATGACCAGCCACCCGTTCCCTTTTCAATGGCTTATTTTTCATAGCCTTAAACCTAGGATCACTGCCCTGTCTTTGCCTGAGGTCCCCGAAAAGTTCAGGGAGTTAGGATAGTATCCCGCCTACACAATCCTCCGGACCGGAATACTTGTCTGACTGCTGAACCCCAACACCAAACATCCGACTCAAGGCGTCAGTCACCTGATTGTCGGTGACAAGGATATGCTTCACCTTGAATTTAACGAAATTCGAACGGCCCAGCGACCTATACAACCCGTCTTTCGTGGGCACGACAACACCCAACTAAGGGCTTCATCAACAAAGTAAAAATTCGCAGTGCTTATGGTAAAACCCAAGTTTTTCTAAAGCGAAAAGCGCTGCTAGAGCCTCTCACTCGCAGATATAATACTTAAGTTCTGCCGGCGACAACCTTCTAGACGTGTAGGCCACCGAGGTACCTTCTCCTTGCTGCTTTTGGAGGGGGACTGCCTGTACCCCACAGGTCGAGGAGTCGGTTTGGACCAGAAAGGGCAACTCGAAGTTCGTAACGGCCAGGACGGGCGGGTTACTATGAACTTTTCCGGTGTTTTAAGAAATATAATAACAAAGTTTAAAGATTTTAAATAAAAAACACGTGCCGTAAACTAAAGGTCTACTCCGCGCTGGAGAGAGGTTTGCAGTTGCCCACTTCTTAAAAGAAGTGCTAACCACCTTAAGAGAAGAAACAATGTAAGAGACTCCCGAATATGGTTTCTAAAATCCTTTAAAACTCCCAATCGGTCCAGAACGCTTAGCTGCAAACAAACAACAGGATTTTTTTAAGGAAAAGGTATTAACCATTTAAGAAAAACGACAATTTAAGGGACACCCCCGGCGTACTTTCAAGGCAAACTAACGACTACGTAAAATTACTTCAAAATAAAAAAAATTTCAGTGAGTCCACCATACTTAATAAAACCTTACAATCTCTTTCAATTAAAGAAACAGCAGGGAAATTCTTAAGGCATTATCCATTAAAAAACCTGAGAGACACCCCCAAACTGTGCTTTCAAGGCTAGCTTCCAGTTATGCCTAATTGCTTTAACTTATTAAAATCTCAGTGATTCAGCCATACTTAATTAAATCTTGTTGTTTGTTTCAGATCTTAATGTATTAACCATTTACGAAAGAGACAACCATTTGAGAGACAATTTAGAAAATTAGTATACAATGTTTTACGTAACTCTTGATTCAGTGAGCCTTTTGCTGAGCCGTTGTCCCTCGGTTGTCACAGGCCCGTGCGTCCCTCCACCCCGCCAGACCGGCGTCGTCTTCTGCAAGGTGCGGCCCTCACACTGACAAAACTATAACACTCTATGGCGTTTGTGAATGGTCAGCTCCATGCCATTGCACAGAAGTGGTTTTAATAAATACGCACTGGAGGGAAATATATATCCAGTGCGAAAAAGCACAGTGCCTTTGTAACACCACAGTCAATATGGAGGCACCGAGCTACCAGCGGTTCAAAAGGCAATGGCCAGAAACCAAGGCCTGCAACCCATATACGACGGTGTCGAACCAAAACACAAGAGAGACGCTATGGAGACCCAGAAAAACTGACCGACAGACGCAGGGGTTAAACCAAACAGCCGCCCAGCTTATGTCAACTCCTGTGAAGACAGTTAATTCACAGTTCAAGGGAGGAGTTCAAGGATACACGCCCATTACCTCGAAGATGTCAGGTAATATGTAGAACAGAACATCGGGTGAGCCTTCAGATTAACTGAATAAATACGAAAAAACTACCACCAAGACGACATTATCCAGGCTAATTCATTCGCAAATTCAGCAAAGCCGTCGGAGTTTTGTAACTAGGATCGAGATTCGTGCCAGTCCACCTGATACCAGAAGTTGAAGAAGTTCACTAAGTAGTAGAAAAAACGACCAGGGCAGACGATGATCTCCTTCAAACGAACGCGAAGGCCTCTGGGCCTCTAGTTCTGAAGCCGAAGGGGCGTCCTCCTGCCTGTTCTGGCAGTCGCGTGCTAACTCCGGCTGTCAATTCTGTCCAACCAGAGTGCTCCACCCTACCGCCTCGCATCGGTCACTCTGCCCCCCGCACTGCAGATCGCGTCCTCTCATGGCCACCGTCACTGGAATGGAGCTGCCACCGCGAGGCAAATGTCTCCACCAGAACGAGAAGCGAACAAACAAATGACAGACAGACGCCTGGAATTCGAAGCAAGCTGTACGGCTCATAACCCTAGACGACTCTGAAATCGTGGCCAGGTCAGATGAGTCCTGATTTCAGCTGGTAAGAGCTGTTCGTAGGTTTGAGTCAGGGGCAGACCCTACCAAACAAGGACACAAATTGTCAATAAGGCACTGTGCAAGCCGGTGCTGGCTCCATAATGTGGGTTGTACTCATTTTTCGAAGATTTGAAGTTGCTCTTGGTTCTCTTCCGTGTTTGCGATTTAAAATTGGGTTGGTTTGAGAATCAGCCTTATGCAAACACAATTTGTTTACTTTTGTGTTTACCCACACATTTTTGACACGTATGTGTCACCTTCTGTGGATCAAATTTTTATTTCTGTAGAGTACAATATGAAATTCATAACAATTTAAGTGTTGAAATGAAATGATCGTATGGCATTGTTGACAGGTAGGCCCCATTCGGTGGGGTTCGGCCGCCGTATTGCAAGTCCTCTTTAGGTGACACCACATCGGCGACTTGAGAGTCTATGATGATGAAAATGATGATGAACGACACACAACACCCAGTCTCCTGCCGGGAATCGAACCCGGGCCGCTTGCGTGTAGGTGGTAACGCTACCGCTACTGTTGTAGGCCCAAGAATCACAATATGTGCAATTTTGTTTAAACACCCTAAAATTACATCGCTAAATGAACTGCACCATTAAATACCGGTTTTTGCGCTTCTTTTTTTATTATTTTTTATTTTTATTTCTTATTTTTTTTGACAGCAAGTCATCTGCAAACTAGCCTTGAAGAAAATTAGTGCATATTTATCAAGAACTGTTCCGTGGGTAGTGGTTACGTGCGTTTCGGTACTTCCGTATTTCTCCGTCCTTTTGCGTGTCTGGTTGGTGTCTCGATCAGTGGCTGTTCAGTGTACTGTTTCCACACAGTTTTCACACAATTTCTGCTCACTGCGTCACTTCACATTCACTTACACAAAACGTGGCGAAACGTGATCTGAGCAGACACTTCTGGCTCCATTCTCAGTGAGAGGTGTCATGTTATTGCCGCTGCTCACTTGTTCATCGTTGGTCTTGTGTTTATTGTGGTGTTAATTTTGAATGTTTCGTCAGAAGTGTTGTGGGGTGGCTGCAGGGAGAGGGCTGAAAAAAGAAATATATATATATATATATATATATATATATATATATATATATTCCACGGAATTAAGAGCTAGCACTTCCCTGGTGGAGTCTCCCCTATTATGTACTGATAAGAGATAACTAAAATTGTAAGGTAATTTGGAAGGATAAACAATAATTCTAAAATTAATACCATATGAACTATGTACACATTTTGTAATGATCAAAGATGAGAAAAATGTCAATACATTTTTGTAAAGAGTGTTTTGAAACCGAATGAACTTTATGTACATTGTGTCATTTATAAATGACGTACTGACGCATGAATGAACTCTATGCACCATATGTCAAAGGTGTAGGAATCTTATGTAAAATATGTCGAAGGAGATTTAAAATGATGTACTTCATGTATTATAAATATATGTCCAATGAATGAATCTTATGTAAACTTGTCAAAGGTATGTTCATCTGATGCACTCCATGCATCCAACATATGTGACTGATGACTTGACATTGTATATGTATGCAAACTGTCTTTGAATGTAATAAACAAAGGAGGGCTGTACAAGTGGCAGTAGGTAATAGGTCGCTCTACGGACAGACCTTGAAAAAGTTCTCCTAGGGATGGGAGGTATTACGAATCTCAATACCTCAAATCGTATGAGCTAGACCACTTAATAATTATTTCGCTGGAGGAATTGTGAGCCAGCCTCGGGGAGGAAGTATTGCCTCAATATTTGAGAAGCGATCATCGCCGTTGCTGACCAAGGGCGCCGGGGAACAAGCAGTGCCAGGCCACGCCAGGGGAAATTTCCTCACCTCACATTATACGGAAATGTAAGCATACTAAATACGTGACTAGCCTCGCCTATTGCATCATAGAATGATCTAAACGCCACCCCGTGACGCCATTCGAGAAGTATAAACTAGGGCTCATGAGGACCCAGTGGGCAGTCGAGATCGCCGGTGTTTAGTTACGCAGACTCTGTGTCGTTCTGCGCCAGACACGGGATTTAGAACTATTCACTAGCCTCGGCTACGTAGTACTCATGCAGATAGGTTCAGTAGACGGGAATTTGACTGATAGTGGGAATAAGTGGCCATGCCGTAAGAGTCTTCATTTTTCAGATGAGAGGGAACTTATGATTTATACTCTGCCTGCTTCCCTAACCGATCTTCACCGAGTTCCATATTCTGCACCACCTCATAGTTCGATTCTTCTAGCTGCTGGAGTTTCGGAAACCACCCACGCCTACTTCTACTCATCGAGAGGGCTGACAGAGGTAAGACCACTGAGATGGAGCAACGTGTCTATCTCACTCCCTCTCGGGACGCGACACTGTCTGGCTGTATAAGCAGACAACTAATTCCGGCGTCTTCTTACTTTACTTGTAGAGGCCTGGAGCTGAACGGAAACACAAGAGTCTTTCAATGCAGAGAGACATAGAAGAGCGCCACGATATCTCTCAAACTTCTCTATTGCCTATTAAAAGTGTGTGTCTTCATATTAACTCTGTACTGTCCTTTGGTCTACCAGTCCAGCACTCATGCTAGAACAGCTGGACGCAGAATACCAAAATTTGTGGATAAACGTAAAAATGAGGGATAACTGCTAGGTTTCCTCGTTGAGACCGAAAATTTGTTTTCCTCTTTCTATGACCTGCATGAAATCCATGCATTTCTATTCCATAGTTCGTAGTTTTTGGCTCTTCTATTGCATTTTTTTCGATATTACTGCTTCGGCTAACATCTGGCAGATCATCGTTCTTACCAGAACAATAACCACTTAGACGGTGCTTTGAAGCCGCCATCCAGTCCAAGGCGCTCTAAAAAATTGAACTATGATTGCTTAGTCTTTCTGGATTGCTGACTACGTCTTGACTACACCCAATAGCGCTCTCCGATGCACGTTAGTGTACTTCGCCTGTATCTCGACCAAAGAAATAATTGCTGCTTTAGCGTTTAATATGGAAATAGCGTTGTTTTTTTAGGTCATTTTAGAACGTAAATAGCAGCTGTCAGAAAAATTGTCATAGTAAGAGCAACTTCCTAAGGATATGGTCCAGATGATCTTCAGTATTGTCATACAGCCACTTGGCAACGTCTAATATCGTGGTGTGGCTCTAAGAACGAGGGTATATATAATTAACCTCAACGAATAGCCTATAATAATAGATTCCGTACAGCGTCTCTAAAAACTTCTAAAAATATATTTTAAAAGTATAAAATCTTGAAATTTGATAACTGGGTTCAGTTGTTCTTACAACTATCTTGAAACGAATCATGGTAAAGTATTATGTCAGCATACACAATACGAATGGACCGCATCGTTTGTATAATTTGGCGTATGTGCATATCAAAGATAACTGCAGTTAAATGTTGGCTGTACCAAATAGATAAAGTGTAAATATGCTATGCTCGTCATGACTGTGACCTATTCGGAGCTATAACAAGACTAACTTCTGTGTCATATTGTTATTGCTACGAATACATCATAGTCATGCTTGACCAGCATGGCACAGTTACATTTTATCTGCTTCGTTAGGACAGGTTACGTTTTGTAATTTTATTAATCTTGGTTTAGGATCATAGTGGTAGAGCATTTTATTGAAGTTGTCTTTTACATGTGCATGTACAGAGTTGTATAGACAATATTGTCCACGCGTGTTCTGTATTCTGTTATAATGCTTTCTTCATCATGACCGATTTGAAAATCGTAGTGTGAACAACCAAAATTAGTTATCCGATTTTTAGAGTTTATATTATTTCCGATCTAGACCACCTGTAAGATCGCTCTTCTCCTTACCTGATAATGTCGTCGATGCAGCATGTTTCTCACTAATGCCTTCCATTTCCCGACAGCAGTTCGTAGTCATAAACTTGTTCCTTACACTAACCAGTGACCTGAACTTACCCATCGCGATCTTCTCGTTAGTCACGGAAGTCTGAAGTTTCTCGAAACGCTCCATGTGTAATTAGCTAACGCCAAAGGATAGCGGAAATAACGGACGCTATGCTATCAGTGCTCGTTGGCAGAGCTTAACTGCCCCTCCGTCCAACAACAGCCCCGTGATTAGCGGGCCGGGGCACGCCGTCGAGCGACTTCCGGCGGCCGCGGCAAGTTGCCGGTCCCCCGCCGAGCTTATGACTCGGCAGCGGGCGCAAACTCGCCGCCATTACGGGCGGACAGCCCATCTGCAGGCGGCGGTGGCGCCGCCAACTTGCCTCAAGTTGCCGCCAAGTAATCACGGCCGAGCCCTTCATCTGGCGGCACGGGGCGGCTGACCGGCCGCAGGTGAAACGCCGCGTCCTAAGTTGGCAGGCCTGACTTCCTGACGACCTGTTGGCCCGGCCGCTCCTCTTCATCACTCGGCTGCTCGGAGGGGGCCTGGCCCGCAGCACCGAAGTAAAATGGCCAACTTTCAAACGGGCGCCTCTCTTGTGATTGGTATCTGCTCTCAGGCTTAGCTATAGGGTTCGGTTCTGGTGGTAAGGGTCACCGTTTGTTACTGTCTTCTCTTCAAACTTGCCGTCACCCCAGTTGTAGTGTATGACAGATAAAACGATTTCAATAACAATAACAAATACATAAAGGAAAAATGTCAGATCAAAAACACCCTCAGCGTCTATTTTTCCAATTTTATGTTATTTTTGCCGCATTACGTCATCTTCAGGCCACCTGACTGACCTGTAAGAACAATCACCAGCATACAGTCGCTGGTACCCACAGACATTTTTTCAGCAACGCCATCTCTTCGATCATCACTTGCAGTCGCTAAGGGGTCGCGTTGTTAAAAAGAAGTCTGTGGATACCAGTGAGTGTATGCTGGGGATTGTACAAGAGGTGTGGGATTCATCCTACACCTGAGTCTGGAGACCTGAAGATGGCGTAGTGTAACGCTGAAACTAGTCGCAAAAATACGATAAAATAGAAAATATACGTGGCTGAAGGTGTATTTGATTTGACATTTTATGTTGAACAGCTGAGGTCTCTAAATCTACATCTACAGCCATACTCTGCAAGCCGGCCGAAGTGGCCGTGCGATTAAAGGCGCTGCAGTCTGGAACCGCAAGACCGCTACGGTCTCAGGTTCGAATCTTGCCTCGGGCATGGAAGTTTGTGATGTACTTAGGTTAGTTAGGTTTAACTAGTTCTAAATTATAGGGGACTAATGACCTCAGAAGTTGAGTCCCATAGTGCTCAGAACCATTTGAACCATACTCTGCAAGCCACCTGAGGGCGCGTGGCAGAGGTTACCTAGAGTGCCTCTATCGGTTCTCCCTTCTATTCCAGTCTCGTATTGTTAGTGGAAAGAAGGATTGTCGGTATGCCTCTATGTGGGCTCTAATCTCTCTGATTTTATCCTCATGGACTCTTCGCGAGATATACGTAGGAGGGAGTAATATACTGCTTGAGTCCTCGGTGAAAGTTTGTTCTCGAAACTTCAACAAAAGCCCGTACCGAGCAACTGAGCGTCTCTCCTGCAGAGTCTTGCATTGGAGTTTATCTATCATCTCCGTAACGCTTTCGTGATTACTAAATGATCCTGTAACGAAGCGCGCTGCTCTTCGTTGGATTTTCTCTATCCCTTCTATCAACCTTATCTGTACGGATTCCACACTGGTGAGCAGTATTCAAGCAGTGGGCGAACAAGTGTACTGTAACCTACTTTCTTTGTCTTAGGATTGCATTTCCTTAGTAATTATCTTGTATAAATATGAACCTACAAGGAATATGCAGTATAAAAGGTTTGATATAGTAGCAATACGAGTAATCTGTCAATAAAAATAAAACATATAAAAGTTTTAATACATCAGTAATGATACAGGAGAAAGTGTGAATTTGAACACCATTTTTTTTAAAGATACTTTCCTTGGGAAAAACTATGGATATTTTATCTTCATTAACAAATATAACAAATTTTCTGAAGGAGGAAAAACGCTAATTAATGTAAGTTGTTTCTGTTCTAAAAGGTAAATTTGCAGAGGTTCGTAAAATAGAGCTAAACATGGGATATAAGTAAGCGCTCTCCGTAAAAGTGTCACAAAATTCTTTTAAAATATTTTTCTAAAGCTGGATGAAACGACACGAAATAGTAGGCTGTTCTACGCAGAGCATTTTGAATGGACTTCAAATCAAAAATTGTTTACAGAAATCGCAGATGTAAACCGCTCTTTCAACCCCGGCGCAATCTAAATGAGGTTATACGTAGGTCATATTACACATTCAAGTGTCAAGGTCTTGAGACAATTTTTCGTCACTAAAGATGCAATTGGCATCGCTCCAGGCCGGTGTATCCTAACCGTTGAAATACAGGTTTTTACTCGCTGTTCCCAATGCCATGGCCGCGGGAGTCTCACTGGTCTGATTAAGTTTTGCATTGTTCGGTGGGTGCTATTTTCTTTTTCTGAAGGCCTTTGATCTTGTCAACCCTGCCCCAAATAACTTGTTGTCTCTTCTTGACAGCACTTTTGTCCAGCTATTTCATGAACTGATTGTTCTACGGTGTTCCAGTGAAGAGGCTGACATTTTATGCTCTGTGCCCCTGAGTCGTGCTTGCAGACAGGGCATATGTCGAACAGAGAAACTGCATTTGAACTACCCATGGAATACTACGGAGATTAAATAGAGGCACATTTTTATACCAAACCACGTAAGTATGATGGCAACTGTTAAATGTAGACTTAGCGCGTTGGTGACATCAGACGTGTTTCTAAATGTAGCTTAGGATTCTCGTTTGCTGATGTCACTATGAAATTTCTTCAGACTAACAATAAGGACAGGAAAACGATTTCACATACTCGTCAGAGGTTTGCAGCCAAAACAAAGAGCAAATCGCGCAATTACCTACCCACCATCCACTGTAATTGAAAGAAAGGTTCCAAATGTTCGCTGCTATCTTCTATCAACAACCAGCACCGTTTACAGTCCTGGCCTCCAGTCTGCAGCACACCCCATACCACGCTGAACCAGGGTGTCCAAATTTACACAGGTTCCCTCTTTTTACACCTTATCCTCAAATAATTTGTTTACGCCAGTGTTAGTACATTGCTTCAGCATCACTTTCAAGAAATCAAAATTCTTAGAAATACTGTATTACTTATAAGTACCCATGAGGTTTCAGAAGAAGGTTGCACGAAACCTAGAGGATATATAGAGATACATGATGCATAATCAAAGGACTGTGTCGCCTGGCCATCAAGAGCAGGACGATTTGATTCACGCATCCAGTTATATGGCTCCTTCAGTGTACAGCGCTTTTACGACTATGACGAGTGGGGCCTGAAGATGGCATCAGCGTAATGCCGAAACTGGTAGCACATAGAAGTTCATAAAATAAAATAAATTTCTACAATACATATGGCCGTTGGTAAATTATTGCATCAAGAAGTCACTGTGTTTTTGTTTACTGCTAGGTCTCCGTAGACATTGTGCAAGCGGCTATGAGTATCTAAGATGCTCTAGTTTTCCACCAAAAGAAACTCAAAGACAGCTCCATGCTTGGAATGCACTTTCGTTACAGACGCCATTTTCAAGTCTATGTATAACGCCGCCACTTTCCGGAACTTCATGAATCTATATGGGCTGCAAAGGAAATGTTTCATGATGTTCTATAAGAATTTCCATATTTTTTAACTGAAATTAGCCCAAAAAAATGTGTTGCATTACTTATTGAACTCCCCTCTAATACAAGTTCATCAAATGGAAATCTAGATTCTTGTTGCTAGAGTAACCACGGGCTGCCTGACAGTAAACTCTCCGTAACATTTTAATTTTCTGCTCAGTGTTTTTGGACGAGCAGCTGACTTTTTTCCCAAACTGTAACAACTAGATCCCTCATCATTTCATCTTAATAGCTGACATTAAGTAGCTTCACTACACCTACACATGCATCAAATTTATTCCTTAAATCAACATTTAGGCTTTCTTCTTAAAATCAGAGTTTTTAAGAAAGTGTTGGTAACTCTAGAAATTTCTTGTGCTACGCTTGAAATAATGTTAAAAATATGCGCACACGCTCTACCTATGGGAAACTTCCCTAGCCATACGGCTGTGTGAACAATACCTGTTTTTCATGTGAACTTGTAAGTCTGATTAGAACGAGTTATTTCTTAATGTAGAGATTGTGCTACGTGGTTTCAAAACCAGTCAATGTGGTTCTGTGCCAGCACTGCTTTTTCAACTGACCTTGGTATTTTTCACGTAAGGTTTTCAGTACGCGAAAATATTTTTTATTGTTTCTCCGCACAGTAACTCTCATTGACCTGCAGGTACACGCTTCCGTCCCCACATATTTGACGAATGCGAATTTTGCATTATATTGAAGCAAGTTCTCTAGTATGTTTTTCATTGCTATCTCCGCAGGATAGGACCATACCTTGACGAATACTGTTTTCTTTTTCTGATAGTTTCCTAGCGTTGCCACATCAGGGCGAAATGCTTCCATTAAATTATTATTTCCACTTTAACTTCCGAGTTCGAGTCTCGGTAAGGCACACAGTTTTAATCTGCCAGGAAGTTTCATATCAGCACACACTCCGCTGCAGAGTGAAAATCTCATTCTGGAAACACCCCCTAGGCTGTGGCTAAGCCATGTCTCCGCAATATCCTTTCTTTCAGGAGTGCTAGTTCTGCAAGGTCCGCAGGAGAGCTTCTGTAAAGTTTGGAAGGTAGGAGACGAGGTACTGGCAGAAGTAAAGCTATGAGTACCGGCCGTGAGTCGTGCTTCGGTAGCTCAGTTGGTAGAGCACTTGCCCGCAAAAGGCAAAGGTCCCGAGTTCGAGTCCCGGTCGGGCACACAGTTTTAATCTGCCAGAAAGTTTAATATCCTTGGAGATAACGGTGAAAATTACTGTATAATTAATGACGTATCATGCTAGGAAGCTGCTGGCCGGAATAACTGAAGGATAAATTGAAGATATTTTGGACGAAGAGGACAGAAGCTGGACCAGAAGAGTAATGGAAAACAGATTAATGCTTAGGACACTTTCCTAGAGGTTTCAGATTCAGATAAAGCCTTGAACAAGGCAATGTAGAGTAAAATGTTTACAAACCTTGGAAGATTGTTGCTAAAGAGACAGGCGGGCAGTCCACATGTACAAACCTCCAGTGGAATTAATAAATAAGAAATGCCCAATAAGATAGTCGTATTACGAAGGCTTCAAGTCTGTCACCACCGTTATACAACTTGAACGTCGAAGCAGCAGTAGAAGAAGTGTGAGAAAAATTTCCAAAGAGATATAAAAATTTAGGAGAAAAAGATGCTACTGTCAGTGTCCACAGAAGTCATTGTATGTTTTAGGCTCGGCATAAGAAACGTTCTAATTTTTTGAGGGGAATGGATAACACACATGGAACAAAATATAGGTGAATAATAAGCTGAACAAAGACGAACGTTAGGTAGTACAGTAGAACGGAGAGTATCGACTCACTAAACATTAAACATGGAATCAAAACAGTGCTACCTAGAAAGCAATATTATACATGGTAGACGAAACGATGAATATATCAGAGGTAGACTAGCACTAACAAAGAATGATTTTTTCAAAAAGAGGTCTACTGATAAGGAACTGAGGAAAAAGTTCATGAAAGTGTTCCTATGGACCGCCGGATCTACGAAGAAGAGCCTGTAAGCACAGGAAATGTGCTATGGGAGACTATAAAATGTTACGTGAACGGAGAAAGTGCGAAACTTGATAAGTACTAAGAAGAACAGACGACGAAAGAGGTTAGTGGAGCATTTAGACCAGAAGAAGGGACAGGATCACGGGGAATTTGCTAAGACATCCAAGAACAGTTAATCTGACGCTTGAAGGAATTGTCTAGTTGGAAAACAGAAGGACCAGACCGACTCTAGGCTATGCAAAAGAAATCACACAGATTTTGGGTGCAATGCTTACATACAGATGAAAGTGTTATCACGGGGCAATTTCACATACTGGTACTTTTTGCTTCTTAGGAATCATGTGCCAACCGTCTCCCTTTAAGTGAGTCAACACAAGTCATATTATCCCATTCGCTCTACTGAATACCATAGAGAATGAATACTGTCATTTACCTCTATTACAAATCATGTGACTGATATAGCGATTTCCTGGAATCGAAAGATTACTCAGCAAAAGATTTCCTGTGGGAGAGGGAAAGAAAAGCTATACAAGTCATGAGTATGGTGCTAAAACGTATCTGAGTAATTTATTCTTTTCGGCAGTTGATGATAATAAGGATAGTTTTATAGGGTGGCTTTGGTATACATATATTGAAGTACAACTTATTTATGACCTAGTACCGATATCAGGAATTACACTCTTGCCCATAAGTTAACGATAATTCTGATACATGGTGAAACAACGGTCTGGTGGGCGGTTTGCGGGTTTCAATCACCTCGGGGTATGACCATGCGGTGCATTTGGCCTGTGGTCGTCGCACGGTGGCGCTGGCAGTAGTCCATATACACAGAGGTGTGTTGGTGCATGTCAGAGTACGGTGCGGTGAGACGTGCTAATAATGACTGTGTGTTGAAAATGGCTCAAAGAACCCACGTTGATGACGTTATGAGGGGTAGAATACTAGGGCGACTGGAGGCTGGTCAAACACAGCAGGTCGAAGCACAGGGCCTCTGTTTGCCACAAAGTGTGATCTCAAGATTATGGCAACGATTCCAGCAGACTGGAAACGTGTCCAGGCGCTACAGTACGGGACGTCCTCAGTGTACAACACCAGAAGAAGACCGATATCTCACCATCAGTGCCCACAGACAGCCACGGAATACTGCAGGTACCCTTGCTCTGGACCATACAGTCTACAGACGATTGAAATTGTTTATTCGCCTAGAGACCTGCAAGGTGCATTCCACTGACCCCTGTTCACAGGAGAGCCCGTAAGGCCTGGTGTCACTGGAACGGTGGTCCCAGGTTATGTTTACGGACGAGTCCAGGTATAATCTGAACAGTGATTCTCGCCGGGTCTTCATCGGGCGTGAACCAGGAACCAGATACCAACCCCTTCATGTCCTAGAAAGGGAACTGTATGGGGGGTCTTGGTTTGATGGTGTGGGGAGGGATTATGATTGGTGCACGTACACACCCGCATGTCCTTTACAGAGAAACTGTAACAGGTCAGGTGTATCGGGACTTCATTTTGCACCAGTATGTTCGCCTTTCCAGTGGTGCAGTGAGTCCCACGTTCCTCCTGATGGATGATAACGCACGGCCCCACCGAGCTGCCACTGTGGCGGAGTACCTTGAAACAGAAGATATCAGGCGAATGGAGTGCCGTGCCTGTTCTCCAGACCTATACCCGACAGAGTACGTCTTGGAGGCTCTCGGGTGACGTATCGCTGCACGTCCTCAAACCCCTACGACACTTCAGGAGCTCCGATAGGCACTGGTGCAAGAATGGGAGGCTATACCCCAGCAGCGGGTTGACCACCTGATAATTAGTGTGCCAACCTCTGGTGTGGCCTGTGTACGTGTGCATGGTGATCATATCCCATATTGATGTCGGAGTACATACGCAGGAAACAGTTGTGTTTTGTAGCACATGTGTTTCGGGACGGTTTTCTCAACTTATCACCAATACCGTGGACTTACGGAATTGTGTCGTGTGTGTTCCCTATGTGCCTATGTTATTTGCGCCAATATTGTGTAGTGCCACGTTGTGTGGCACCACATTCTGGAATTATCCTTGATTTAGTTCATGTAATTTAGGTGCTGGCATACGTTATGTAACTGTCGCAGGTAGGTAAAAATTTATTGTATACGTTATCAAATGGTTCAAATGGCTCTGAGCACTATGGGACTCAACATCTTAGGTCATAAGTCCCCTAGAACTTAGAACTACTTAAACCTAACTAACCTAAGGACATCACACACACCCATGCCCGAGGCAGGATTCGAACCTGCGACCGTAGCAGTCCCGCGGTTCCGGACTGCAGCGCCAGAACCGCTAGACCACCGCGGCCGGCTATACGTTATCCTTGAAGGCAACATTTTTCTTCGTTTCTTAAGAAGACCTGGTGATGTTTGTAGTTTGATGGCTCAAGATTAAAACCGAAACTGATAGCAATAACAAAGATTTTAAATAGAAGCTGATAGTGCTCAACATGCTTTCGACTTATTCTATACGAAAACGGAATTGTCTATCCGTGGCGTACTCGCAGTGTTCCAGGAAGGAATTCGTAGCTACCGAAACGAGAGCGAATCCTTCTGGCTAAACGCGTTGCGGAGAGTCAGCACATGTCCTGCTGTCTTCTGCATTATTCACAACTTCGCTGCTATGTCACTGTTGCAACCTGCCACGTAGTGGGGAAGAGGACTGTCACGCAACTGATGCACAGCTACAGCATAGTGGACGCTACAAATGGAGTAACCTCTTATGCATTAGGGATTGCTATACAAAAAGTTACAGGAACAACCTACAATATTTCGTGAGACAATATCTGACACTCCGCTCCTTTTTACATTCGTCAGACATTAGAAAAACACCGTGTGAGTGCGTTAGCATCACTAGAATAAGTTAATGGGGTAGTAGTGGACCCTTATTCTACGAAAGAGCCCATAGTTGTTGAGCTGTACAAAATTGATTTATTTACTGTATTATTGTCAATGAAGAAAACTGGTTTACATAGTGTGTGACATGACAATATCTGGACAAGACATCCTGATTAGCAGAAATAACACTGAACACAACATTATTAAGTTTAAATAGAAGGTTCTCTACAAGTATTTTCTTACATCTAGACAGTGAAGCACTGTCTTGAGTTCGCCAATGTTACGTCAAATCATCCGGTTCCAGGTTCTAAGTTCGGTACTGTTTAGGATGACAATCAAGTCTATAGAGGATGGTTAGTTTCTGTGACAAGATGTGCAAAAGATTACTCAAGGTTGCTCGTGTTCACAGTGGACGCAAGCTGGTGATCCAATATTTTTATGCCTCTACCAGTGGCATTTAGCTGCGACATGTCAGCTGTACCGCTGCGCTCACCCTCTGAAAATCCTATAAAAAGCTAATCAAAATCCTTATCAGCCGAAACTGCCCTGTGTTTCTTGTTAAGCGAGAAAATATGCACTCATCCCTAGTCTGGAAATTATGGCGATATACACACGCATAGATGGAGCAGCGTGTATACTTCAACGCCCTCTCAGTTCTCGCAAGAACAATTAACTAAGTGGCTGTTTCGTTTCTCCGGTATTGGAGCTCAACGACTCTTCAGCTAATTTGTAGGCGAATGTCAGCCAGAGTGAACACAGTATTCACACAAAATTCCCCTTTTCGCAGCATGCACCCTGTTCTACACTTGACGCTGGTTCAGAGGAGAGTCCACAAAGTTTTTGGTATTCTGTCTTTCGTAGCAACCTGTGTCCTTTCGTGCTTTGCGTCAAATCATTTTAGACCAATGGGAGCGTTACTTTCACCTCGTGGAAACTACCCCACCAATAGAAAAGGGCGTACCTTTAAACTGCGCCATAATCTCGCCACTTCTACTCCCTCCAATCGGACATTTTGTGCCCCCACCTAATGCCTAAATGTTACACGCATACATCACGAGAGCACCATGGACCTTCCTCATGACAAGAAAATGTGACTCCCTTTTAGCTGCATCTCAGGCCTGTTTGCATCCATCTGAAAATTCCCCAACGCAGTTTTCTATATAATTTCTACATCGCAGGCAGCACTTGGCTGTCACCTAGTCCCTTCGATGTACAACCTGGTGCGTTCGCCATCTGCCTCACAATGGGTCACACCCTGCTAAAAGCCTTTCACTGTATGCGGGCAGTGGCTGGGCAACCTGAGTCCATCGCAAACTCAAGCTTCTCTTCCAGCAGCTTTTTTCATCTTTTACTCACTGACATGCAGTATTTGGCTTCGGTGTGTTAATGCCGTCGAATCGAGTGTCATACATTTTTGCATTACATACAGCACATTTTGATAGGCAAATCTGCACATTACCACCGAAGTATGTCATATGATATATCAATCTACTCGTTACGACAGATAGAATCTCATGTAAGTTCCGGAACTAACATTCATTCAAGCTGCCACCTTACAAGTTAGATCAACAATTTTAAGATAACAAACTGACGCAAAAAAAGTAGGAACTCATGCAAGAAATTGGCGAATGTGGTTCCGAATTGCGCCAAGATCAACCTTACGATGATTCTTTTTTTTTTTTTTTTTTGGTACAGCTCTAGATATATTTCCATACTTTTTGGTCCATTCCAGGACTTCACTTAAAAGTCTTAATAGTTTACTGAAACCATAACTTTATTTATTTAGTTGTATTTTTCACAACATAGACTTTCAGAAATGCTTTGTTTGTTTTAATTACATTGTCGAGTTCACAATATGTAAGTTCTGTATATTTTAATATTTAGACAATTTTAACAGTAAAAGCAAGTCTATCAATTTCTGCAAACCAGATGTTATATATAATTGAAAAAACTGTCTCAACTGGAGAAAATGTCGCAGGTGAATCCATCACAAACTGAGCCTATTTATAATTGTGGCACAAAGTAATATTAGTCTTTTCAAGCACCTTAAAATTGCTTTCCACTTCATTTGATAAGTACCTGCTACTTCATCAAAACCTGAACCTCAACCTACACTTTGGTACTAATAAACTAGTTCAAAAATATATGTCCATCATATAGTCCATCAATGTATATGGAATCTTATATAATTTCATAAACAACTTCGTGACACCTTTCTAAATCACATCAGGCAATTCCAGTTCATAAATTTATCAACTAAAACTTACTAACTTCATCGAAACTACTTTTCCATCACACTGCGTATTCTATGCGTTTGAGAAGAATTTTTGTTCATGAACACCACTATGTTTTTTAATGCTTAGGAATTCTTCGTGAGAAGATGCTATAAACTCTTGCGCTTCTCTTTCCCATGGATGATAAATTAATTCAGCATGTTTCTAAAATGCTCCTGTTGCTGTGATAGATTTAGCTTCCAATTCCAAAAGTACATAATGTAATACTTGGAAAGTACCAGACAAAGATATGGAAACATTTCATTTTATAGATTAAAAAAAATCAAATAACAGTTTTCAGAAGTTGTCACGAAATAAGAAGTGTGCTTTTAAACAGTCAAAACCTGATAGCATTCTTTCTACTGGAGGTAGCAAGTTGAGGAAGCTTGTGCATGTACAACAAAATACTTCTTTATAATTTTTTTTCACCAATTTTACAGAACTCTCTAAGTTTCGTTGCTCTACTGTATAGACAGGGTGTCCCAGATATATTACGACAAACTTGGAAGGGTAGTAGACGTTGTCTTGCAGAACAAATCGAGAGTAGCAACCTGTCTCCAGAAACGTCATACAAGCTATAGAGCATTGCATTCATAGGAGACAAGGCCTTTCTACGCAGCAGCTACTCTACTTCCCCACTGGCGATCGCGGCTATCAGTCGCAATCACTGATCAACAGAGAACATTGTGAGACGCTCTGCCTATGGTCCGTCAGCGTGCAAAGTCACGTTTTCTGCCGAAGGGGTAGCCTAATGGCAGGCGCCGGCGCTTATAACTTCGACACTCTGTTGCGTCGTTGGATAACGTTTGTTAGTAAGTTATTTACGCAGTTGCATGTGCCATAGGTTATCTGAACGATTCTTTTATCAAATGATGTGGAGCAAGTCAGTTTACACAGCATGTATACATCGTTAGTGTTAACAATAGCCGCGCGGTCTGAGGCGCCTTGTGACGATCTGTGCGGCTCCCCCCATCGGAGGTTCGAGTTCTCTCTCGGGCAGGGGTGTGTGTGTTGTCCTTAGCATAAGTTAGTTTAAGTTATATTAAGTGGTGTGTAGGCTTAGGGACCAGTGACCTTAGCAGTTTGGTCCCATAAGAACTTAACAAAAATTTCCAAAAAAATTGTTAACAATAAAGAATGTATTATTATTTTTACGTCCACTCAAGCAACTACACATTTTTTATATTTTTATTTGTTACTGGCTACCACTTTTTAGGTAGAAATTCGGCAGTGGAACAGGAGAAATGATTTTAAATTCTGTACCTGCCAAACATTTATGTTACTGGGCTAAAGTTGTAAAAGTTTTGTTTCTGTGCATATTGAACTCCTCATTGAGCCAGTGATGGCTTTAACAATGCTTGGAAAATTTCATTTTTCTCCCTAGTGTTTAAGTATGGATGTCACTGGTCTTCTGAAATTTTGATGCACTATTTGTGAAGAATTCTTTTAGCGAATATGTGTATTTGTTTCTCAAGATACCTTCTACAACGCCTCGCAGTTTTTGGCAACTTGTCTCGGACAACCATTATATTAAAATATTTACAAATTAGGATCTCCCAGGTTTTCTCAGTTTGAAAGATTAGTAGTGTTTTCTGGCAGACTTTTTACACAAAATGGAAACAACTATATGGAATTCCCAGAAGCACACAGGAGCTTCTATTTCCGGGGTTAGAAAATCACATTTCGTACTAAACTGCCTACACTGTGGACCGAACAACCAATTCGTAAAACAGATCTGTCTAAATAATTTGAGCTTTCCGGAGCACATTTTCAGTCTCCTTTCTTGACTCACCACCAGAATTACTTTGAATCTTACTAGCAGTATAACAAACAAATCTTTCTTCAGGTATGTATCTTTTCACACGCTGCAGAAGAAGCTGAGTTAAAACTGGGCAGTTTCACCTGATGCATCATAGAAATTTAAAACCTTAACTGAATTCGCTCCTTCAACTGACTACCTTACAGCAACCGGAAAAGGATTCACTTCAGTTCCCTTTTAACAGGACATCGTTATGCATATATATTTGGTATCCAAAGAACACAACACGTTATCTATGCATATAACGAAGAGCGCGCGTTTCTTTGTTTGGACTTCATACAAATCTACAGTTATATTATGATCTTGATGAAATTTTGCATTGTTTACCTACAAGACCAGAGGAAGCTCACTGTTCCATAGGATTTCGTAATCTGACTTGAAATATATACTTATGTAGTGTATAAAGGGGAAAGGTCCTTACACGAAAATCTCTAAAAGTTGTCGGCCGATTTACTTGAAATTTATACACGATCTTCCAGTAAACATTTGGCCGGACGTAGGCTATATAATTTCTTAATATACCCAATACATAAATACACATATGATAAATTATACAAAGAAGTGACGCTGATACCAAACAATGCAAAAATTAAATGACCGATTTACTTCAAAGTTTTGTCCGATTTACTTCAAATTTCTACATTCCGATGAAAAATGAAGAAAATCAATAGAAAATTAAACGTCTAACAAACAATATATATCGTGCTAAACTGACTGTATTTCCTATCGCGAGAACACATTACAGCTACAATACCCGTCTTGAAGACGGATTAACGGATGGGCTCACTGACCTTAGAGAGAAGTCAAAACAACCTTCGGTGAAATTAAAAGCAAGGGTGGTAACTTTAAGAGCGCAATGGGAACTCCACTGTTAAAAACAGAGGAAAGAGCGGATATTGGGAAAGAGTACGCTGAAAGCCTCTATGAGGAAGCGGACTGTCTAGTGTCGTGGTAGAAGAAGAAATCAGAAGTCGACAGGGAAGAGATAAGGAATCCAATATTAGAATCAGATTTTAAAAGGGTTTTTGACGGCTAAAGATGAAATAAGACTGGAGGAATAAATAACATTTCACCGCAAATTCTAAAATCGTTGGGGGAAGTAGGAAAAAGCGACTATTCACGTTGGCATGTAGAATGTATGAGATAGACGATATACCATGTGACTTTCGGAGAAACATCATCCACACAATTCTGAAGATATCAAGAGCTGACAAGTGCGATAATAATAATAACACAATCAACTTAAGTGCTCATGCATCCAGTTGATGACAAGAATAATGGAAAAGAAAAGTGAGGTTCTACAAAATGGTGATAGGTTTGGCTTAAGGAAAGGTGAAGGCACCAGGGAGGTAGTTTTGACGTTGCGGTTGATAATAGAACCAAGAATGAAGAAAAATCAACATACCTTCATGAGATTTGCCGCTTTGGAAGAAGCGTTCAGTAATGTAAAAATGAGAAGTTGTTCAAAATTACGAGAAACAGGAGTAAGCTATAGGGAAAGAACAAGAAGCATGAGAGAACAGTAAGTCTGGAAGTCCAAGACTGAAGTGATTTGATTAAAAAGGGTGTAAGACATGGATGTAGTCTTTCGCCCCTCTGTTCAATTTACACATCGGGGAAATAACGATAGAAATAAAGAAAAGGTTCAAGAGTGGGATAAATATTCAGGGAGAAAGAATATCAATGATCTGACGACATTGCTATCGTCGGTGGAAGTGCAGAAGAACTGAAATGTGTTGAATGGTATGAACAGTCTAATGAGTACACAATATGAATTGCCAATAAATCGAAGAAAGACGAAAATAGCGAGGTAGCAGAGATTTAACATCAGAATTGGGGATCACAGAGTAACCGAAATTAATTAAATAAAATCTCTTCCTTTCCATCATTTCGACCAGTGTAAAATTTCAGATAAAAGTACCGTCTTGGTTGCGGAGGTTATCTTCAGGTTTTCTACAATGCAAAAAATATATAAGGAAACGTCCTTATTTCATTTTTTTATGGAAACGTATTCTACTGGTGAAGTTGACATCAGATTTAAAGAAACTGGTCACTTAGCAAGCCGTTCGTAAAAAGATCACACGGTGCGAATATATAGGCAGAGTGCTTTTGGGATGTCAAAAAGTTGAAAATACCCCATTTCTGTCAAGTGGATACCTGAAAAGAACCGGAACGATGAAAAACTGCAGCGAAAAAATTATAAGGTTTGATAAAATGGAAATAATTAGTTTGAAAAAAGGCGGCTAAGGAGACCATGAAAATAAGTATCGAAACGTCCATTAATTGCCTTACCCATTACTTTTTGATATCACAATCGCATTTTGCCGATGTATTCGCATCGTGTTATCATTTTGTGTACAGCATGTGCAGTGACCAGTTTTTACAAGTTTGATGACGACTTTCCCCGTATAGTACGTTTTCACACAAGAAAGGATCATGAAATTTCCTTATACCTCTTTTTATAAGTTTTTGCAGCGTAGATAATCTGAAGATGCCTACCACAGGTGATTACATAAATTGGAATTTGGAAAAAGCCTCTGTAACGAAGACTATGTTCTTATCTCGAAGTTAGCCGTCTAGCACTGGCAAAAAGGGCATTCCTGACCAGGAAACATCTACTAGTTTCAAACGTAGTCCTTAGTTTGAGGAAGAAATTTCTGAGGATGTACGTTTGGAGCACAGCACTGTATGGTAGTGTAACATGGACTGTGTAAAAACTGGAGCAGAAAAGAAGCTAAGCATTTAGATACAGTGCGACGGAAGAATGTTGAAAATTAGGTCATCTGAGAAGCTAAGGAATGAGGAGGTTCTCTGAAGAACCGGCAAGGAAGGGGTTATATGGAAAACGCTGACAAGAAAGAGGGATAGGATAATAGAACATCTACTAAGACATCAGGGAATAAATTCCATGGTGCTAGTCTGAGCTGTAGTGGGTAGAAACTGCAGAAGTTTTGAACACCTTCAACAGATAATTAAGGATGTAGGCTGCTTCTCTGAGATGAAAATGTAGGCACAGGTGAGGGATTCGTGTTGGGCAGCTTCAAACCAATCAGAAGTCTGATGACCCTATAATAAAGTAATCATACCACAAATAACCAATCGGTAGAACTGGAGGTTTTAGGTCTCAAAGCAATACGACCAAGCACTAGCCTTAATTAGTACTTTATATTTTATGGAGACGTTACGAAAAAAAACAGGATTTGATCCGTCCCTATGGTACCACTTACGAGACAGCTACAGCACAAATCAACTGCTAAAAACTTCTCTTAGATGATAGTTGGGCCTTAAAGTTAGTAACGTTTCTCAGTTATTCTATGACTTTTCCTTTATGAAGATTTTCTGCGGTGTCTTAAGTGTGACTGATCATTGTTGATGACTGGAATGAGTGTATGAAGAGTGGTTCGTCGAATTTGTACTGCAGGTGACTCTGAGAGGGTACTGAAGAAATTTAAAAAAGTTGTCAGTACTTAGCTCACTGAGCTCATAATAACAACAGGCTGAATAGTTGTCGAGTTCAGTGGTTCCTTATGACGGACCCACGGATGGGTATAAACAGTTTCATTTGGCCTTTCACAGAACTGCTCCCGGTGATGGAATACTCTTACACTGAAGCCAAATCTTCCCTGATAATAGAATGGTTTCAGTCTGAAGTAGCATATACCAGCTCTGCATGAGACAATGTGGAATGATTGTTTCATCCAACCTAGAACACTGGTAAACAGTTTGAGATAAATAACTGTACACCATAAAACTTCATGAAAAAATGATGTGAGACTAGAGTTTTAGTCTGTATATTACATAGTTAACACTTGAGTACTCGACATCCAAAAAAATGAGCAAGCAAGGTTGACTTATATATTATACTCAGTTGACATGATGTACTCAAAACGCCATATTTGCTGATATACACACTAATTTAAACTCGAGTTAATTTTCATTTTATCTACTGTGGTCTCAGCCCCTGTGATTCTAGTACGTCTGGTTTTTCTAAAGGTCTTGGCAGCGATACCAGCAAATTTTTTGGCACAATGAGTCCCCTCGTGTGCTGAAGCAGGTAGAACATGTCGTGATTGGTTTCGAGATGGTTTATTCATTTCATATCTCTTTAGTCAGTTATTGTATCTCATTTCTGAAAGTGCCTGCTCTGTGTTTCATATTACTGAAAACGTCTCTCTTTTTCATCATGTTGTGGAAACGTGTAGTACTTAGCATTTCCATAGAAACTTACACTTCTCCTGTTGCATCTTATAAAGAAAATACCGAAAAATCTCAATGTGCACTTAGCTATCATCCACTGACCGCAGATTCGTTGAACAGTGAACGTCTATTAGCAGTCTAAATGGAAAGAACTACCTGGAGCAAGACGACCTTCTCCATCGAAACCGACATCAATTTCCAAGTAACAGATATAATTGGCAACTGACCTTACAAAGCGATGAAAATAGTCAGTGTGATTGGCAACTTACACTGCCCAGATATGAATTCTAAATGTCTTAAATAATGATATCATGTCAATTTGAAACTTTCTAGAAAATGAAAATTGTATGCCGGTTTGGGACACGCACTTGGAAGTTTGACTTTCAGGGTATACTACCCAAGCAGTTGTCATGCGCTGTGCTAACAGCTTTTCTTTTACCATTACTTTGGATGTAACCTCTAGACTTATGCTTGGAATGCTTAATAAAACATCTAACTAGTGCAAAGATATATAAGGTATGTGACCTACGCAACGCTAATGTAAATGTAGTAAACTTCGAGACACAAGTACTACGTGTCAATTAATAGTTAATTCGTACACAGAAGGGGGCGCAACATTTTTTTTTTTTTTGGTATATACAGAAACAATAACGATACGTGTGTGAACAAGTTTCTCTAAGGAAGATGTTTCTCACTAAACGATTATGTGTTTTATACTAGAATGTTGTTCCATTACATCCGTTACATGAGTTCCTTACGAAGTCTGAACAACAACAGAAATTTGGAATAAGCAAAGAAGGACCTCCAGATTACATCTGAACCGCACATCGTGTGTGCTTGCTACGACAAGGAATTGGACGGAACAACAAGAAAAATACTGACGACACTGACGATTTAAATTCTGTTGTCTTGATACAAACAATCGGCTAGACTTTACTAGCTCGATGTCAGATATAATGGCGGAACTCATCTCTGTTGCTTCAGACAACCTCCGTTGACTGGCGGCTAGAGTAAAAGTCAATCAATAGATTAAAACTTTATTGCCATCAAATTGCTTTTTAGAGAAGAGTGCGGCTTATAGTAACTATTAGTTGCTGAAATTCTTGCAATTTGAATTCCTGATCATTGGACGTAATATACCATCTCACATTCGAGGTATTTAAAGGTACTTATTTGTTCTAGAGGCTTGAAGGTTCGAAGTAAGTATTAATGAAAGTTTGCGAAAGAAGTCGTGTTGTACACACGAGCCCACTTGAAACGTTTCTTTCTTATTTCAGTCACTAGTTTCTTCTCGTTTAGTTGATGACGTGATGATACATAATAAGAGAAAGATAATTCATTGGTAAAAACCCACCTAATAAAAGACAATATTCAGCGTAGGAGCAAAGAATATTTATATGTATCGATACTTCCAGGAGCTGTATAGTTGGTGATTGTACGACAAGCGAAGTACATGATATAGTTCTGTTCGTCTGTCACCTTCTTGCAGTCTTGTCTTTTGTTCGTTGGAGCTCTAACTGAGCAAATGAAAGTTAGATATTCCTGTAAATTTTGCTCGCTACGTATTACACTTATACCTATATAATTTGTTGGGTTCGTTATTTAATGAGAACAACCGCCTTTCCCACTTACGGTTTGCTTGATGTACCTTGCAGTTTAGAAGTATTTCAGAGAAAAAAAACAGGCGAGGTTGGTGGCGGATTGTTCGGAGGCAAACGACCGGACACTATTCACGTTCTTCCGTTAAGCACTTATCAGTTGAGAGCAATAACACCCTGGGAGCTTTTATCCGATCATTTAACTGCTGTATGTAACCTTTTAAAGTGTCAGTTGATCGGTAGCAGCTTCCGAAAAGGATTGCCTGCCAGCCTGCTGACTGGCCTGACAATTCAAATTTTAAGAAAAGTCTGAGGGTGCACCATAAAAAGGCAACCTATTAGATAAAAATCCTCTGAAATACACTGAATTGTGCTACTTGTGTAAAAACCATTATTATACCGTGCGGAGTAGCTTAGCTCGGAGATTGTTAAATTAATGTCACACCATTGAGAAACCTTCACAGTAAACTGCGAGACTGATCGTAATGCCACAAACTATAAGGTTATCATCGATGCAGAGATGATCTGTGAACCCCAATTGAAAACTGCTGCCGGCCGGAGTGGCCTAACGGTTCTAGGCGCTACAGTCTGGAACCGCGCGACCGCTACGGTCGCAGGTTCGAAGCCCACCTCGGGCATGGATGTGTGTGATGTTCTTAGGCTAGTTAGGTTTAATTAGTTCTAAGTTATAGGGGACTGATGACCTCAGCAGTTAAGTTCCATAGTGCTCAGAGCCATTTGAACCATTTTTGAAAACTACCAGAGATGTCTGGGCATTCTAAAATCCAGGATGAGTGGCAGTTAATATTTCATTATGGCTATCGTGTTCTAGTGGATAGAGCACTATGCTCCGGACCTGGTCCCGGGTTCAGAAACGGAAGCTTTCCCTCGTTCCAATTAGTCCAGCTATCAAATTCTACACGGTATCTTTCCCGGGAGCAAAAGGCGGCCGGGATGATGAGGCCGCGACACATCTGCACCTGGTGCTGCGCGAAGAAAGGCAGTACCCTACCTAAATTCAGGCCTCTGACCTGGTCACCCATTTGCGCAATAGACTCCACACGAGGGGCGCTCAATAAGTGCTGCAACACATTTTTTCTCAGCCAATTTCAGCTGAAAAAGTGCGGAATTTGTTGCGGGACACCGTGGAATAATCCCACTTCAGTCCCCAAAGTCTCATGAAGTTCCGGTAGTTGATAGCGCTATACGTAGCCTTCAGGTGACAGCCTCGACGTGGCCTACCCCCCCCCCCCCCCAGTATCGTGCCGCACAACGATCGCATTGCGAGAAGAAAATCGAAATGCTCAGAACGAGCTGCGACACGAGAAGCAAATGTCACCACCAAACGGCGGCCGGACGTAGTAATACCTCCCGGCCCTCACAGGCGAAGTTACGCAAGAGAGCGAGACAAATGCCTCAGTTTCCCCCCCGGAGCCAAGTGCGTGGACGAATACGTATATGCCAAGTTAACATAGAAGGATACACGAGGACAAAAGGAGACATCCTCACAAAGCTACTAACAGAAGAAAAAATTGATGTGCTGACCTTGCAGGAAACACATCTATCAGAAGAAAATATCTCGAGACTTCTAATACCAGGTTATGAAATTGTGGGCTATAAAGCCCATAATAAACACGGTATTGCAACACTGATCAAGAAAGAACTGGTTGATAATATTGAGGAAACTATGCACCACGAATTTGCCGTGGGAATCAAACTAAACGATATGACTGTGTATAACGTGTACAAGCCACCTTCAGAAAAATGGGAACAACCTGTTTTACCTAACCCACAACACCCTCCAGTCATAGTTGGCGATTTTAACTCCCACCACCCCAGATGGGGCTATCAGTCTTGCGACAAAGAAGGACTCATGCTGGCAGACTGGGCAGATATAAATAATTATACATTAATATACGATGCAAAAGATACCCCCACCTTCTGTTCAGGAGCGTGGGGCACAACATCAACGCCCGATCTTTGTTTTGTCTCATCTGGAGAAACTGGAATAGCACTTCCGTCCAAGAGAACTGTACTGAGCCGTATTCCTCGGAGCCAACACAGACCAGTTATTATAGACCTTGGGATCCAAATACCAGTAATAAAGAGCCCCCCTATAGCCCGCTGGAACCTCAGGAAGGCTAACTGGGTTAAGTTTAAAGATACCATTGAAAATAATGTAAACAGAATTCCCCCAATTCCATAAAATTACGACAGATTTACGAAGTTAATTATCAAAGCGGCACATAACTCAATACCAAGAGGAGCGCGGAAAGAATACATCCCATGCTGGACAAAGTAGTGCGAACAACTACTCGATGAATACAACAAAACAGAGAATCCAGAACTAGGAGAACAGCTCATAAGAGCTATGGACGAGGAACGCAAACAGAGATGGCAAAAGCGGATGGAACAAATGGACTTTACGCACTCCTCACAGAAGAGCTGGAGTCTACTGAGGAAACTTGGCGGAGCACAATTCAAGGGACGGAACATCAATAATAAAATGACCCCTAACAAGATATCCTCTTCTATACTACAAACATCCAGAATCCATGCCTCCGCCTCGAAGAAAAAAGAACTGCACCAACTGATGAACGAAGAGCTAGATGCAAGCGAGGAGGAAGCAGGTTTAGCGAACTGGGTAACACAAGAAGATATAAATATAGCACTAAACAAAATGTCACCTGGTAAAGCAGCTGGCTGTGACGGCCTTCTTCCAGAATTCTTGAAGAACCTCGGGCCAAAGGGAAGAGTATGGCTGTATTCTCTTTTCTCTAATATCATAGATACCAGCCGGTTACCAAAGCAATGGAAAAACGCACAAGTCATAGCCATCCAGAAACCAGGGAAAACAGGAGAGAATGCTAAAGATTATAGACCGATATCTTTATTGTGCACCACTTACAAGCTGTTTGAACGAGTCATCCTAGGCAGAATAGAAAGCAAAATAGAAGCTGCTCTTCCCCCAGAGCAAGGCGGTTTTCGAAAAGGAAGAGACTGCTGCGACCAAGTTCTCGCCCTAACCACCTTCATTGAAAGAGGTTACCAAAACAAAAAGAAAACGGGCATGGTATTATTAGATCTCACCTCAGCATACGACACCGTATGGACAAAAGGGATACTGTATAAATTGTCAAAAGTCGTTAAATGCAAGAAGATCATAGATCTAGTCAGAAATATGTTGATAAACAGGAGATTCAAGGTATCTCTGAATGGGAAAACAAGCAGCTACAGGACACTACAAAATGGTCTCCCCCAAGGGTCTGTGCTGGCTCCATGCCTTTTCAATTTATACATAGCGGACATCCCAAACCTGGAATCTCGTTCTTTTATGTATGCAGATGACATCGCTATCGCGGCTCACGCCAACACTTTCGAAGAGCTGGAAGAAATTTTAAACAGGGATCTGGAACGACTACAACAATATTATGACAACTGGCACCTCAAAGTAAATCCGACTAAATCCGTGGCATCAATAATGCACTTGTGTAACAAAGATGCAAATCGTGAGTTAAAAGTGCAAATAAAAGGTAAATTGTTGAAAAACGATAGAACGCCAAAATATCTGGGTGTTAAGCTAGATCGCACTCTCACATATAAGAGCCACCTGTACGAAGTCGCCCAAAAAATGAAAACAAGAAACAACATCATAATGAAACTGGCAGGAACAACCTGGGGATGTTCCACTGAAACTCTACGCACATCAGCACTGGCACTTCTGTATAGTGTAGCGGAATATTGCGCACCCGTCTGGGCCCGCAGTAGGCATGTCAGATATATTGATGTGCAACTTAACGAGACAATGAGGCTCATAACAGGAACAGTAAGACCCACCCCGAAACCTTGGCTGCCCGTCCTTGCCAATATCGAACCACCCTCGATTAGACGTGAAAGAGCAATCCAGAGGTACAAAGAAAAGTTTAGGGACCTACCTCCTCCCCCTGACAGATTGATGTCAAGAAATCCCTTCTGGAAAGAACTCAAACAACAGATTGATATCGATAACCTGTGGAAACAGCAATGGCAGGAAAGCAAAGTGAATAACAGTTTCCTCATTGAGGACCCATCTCAACGAGTTCCAGGCTTCCAACTCCAACGTAGAGTGTGGGTAACTCTAAATCGTCTGCGGACAGGTGTTGGTCGGTGCGGATATTTGTTGAAAAAGTGGGGTTTCTCCCAGGACCCCAATTGTGAGTGCGGAGAGAGTCAAACCATGCAGCATATAGTTGAGTGCGACGTACACGGACTTAAGGGAGGAAATCTGACAGACATACATGTGATAAGTGACCAAGCACTTTTGTGGCTGGAAACCCTGAAAATTTTATTGTAAATCATTGTTAATGTTAATTTAAATTTTTATGTTGATGTTTGTAAGTGTATCACGCTTTGCCTGTAGCTGAACGAGAAATAAAATTCAGAACAACGTCTGCAACGAAAGTGTCTTCCAAGCAGACAGCTGTCATTGCATTCTTTTTCAGAAAGCCACAGCATCGAAGACATAAATAGGCACTTGCAGAATATCTACAAGGACCTGGCAGTGAACAAAAGCAACGAGAGTCATTGGGCGAGGGGCCGTCATAATCGCAACAACGTCGCGCAAACTTGTCCGAACGCCTGCGCTCATGCTGGCCGCACCCAACTGTGACCCCTTCAATCTATCAACGTGCGGACACTCTCATTTGGGGTGGTGGGTGAATCACAGTCAAACGACTCTCTGTGCAACTGGATGTGTCTGTTGGCACTCGTCCACCAGATGGAGAACTCAGAGGCGTGTACCCGATTGGTTCTTCACCGGCTAACAGAAAACCATAAAGAACAACGATCGACCATCCGAGCGGAGTTGCCTTGGCCTTACGAGGCTGATCATGAAAATTTTTTGTTGAATATCATCACAGGCGATGAGACTTGGGTTCAGCACTTCGAACCAGAAACAAAACGGTAATCAATGGAGTAGCGCCACATCACCTCTCTTCCGGAGAGACAGTTGAGTCGCTCCCTCAGCCCATAAACTCATAGCTATGTCTTCTGGAAAAATATGTTTCAAATGGCTCTGAGCACTATGCGACTTAACTTCTGAGGTCATCAGTCGCGTAGAACTTAGAACTAATTAAATCTAACTAACCTAAGGACATCACACACATCCATGCACAAGGCAGGATTCGAACCTGCGACCGTAGCGGTCGCTCGGCTCCAGACTGTACCACCTAGAACTGCACGGCCACTCCAGCCAGCTGTCTTCTGGAACTTTCATTCTTTCTTTCTTTCACTGGTGCCATGTCCCGCGCTGACGCAGGGTCGGCATTGTTAGGAACGGATTTGGCAAGGTTAGAGGAAAGGGTTGGCCGGATGCCCTTCCTGCCGCCCCCCCATACCCCCCGGGACAGAATTAGTGTACCCCTGCTGTCTGCGACTAGTATAATTGATGGAATAGTGCAAACGTGTTCAGATGGCTGTGAGTCGTGTAACTGAGGCGGAACGTGGGGACCAACCCGGTATTCACCTAGTGGGATGTGGAAAACCGCCTAAAAACCACATCCAGGCTGGCCAGCACACCGACCGACGTCGGTAATCCACCGGGCGGATTCGATCTGGGACCGGCGCGCCTACCCGAGGCCAGGAAGGAGCGCATTAGCGCTCTCGGCTAACCTGGCAGGTAGCCTATGTCTTCTGGAACTATGGAGGAGTTATTCTGTTTTGTGTCGTCCCTTGTGGTGCAGCTCTGAAGTGTATTGTGCTACCCCTAGGAAACTGAAGAAACGACTGTAGCGTGTTCGTCGCGTTATCAATGCAAATCTTCTCCTTCTCCATGACAACACAAAACCTTACACAGGTCTACGCATAAAACTTCATCGGACTGTTCTTCCTCATCCACCTTACAGCCGTGATCTCACATCTTCTGACTTCCATCTGTTTGACTCAATGAGGGATGCACAACGCGGGAAGCATTAGGCGAATGATAAGGAAGCTATAGATGCATCAAGATCCGACCTCGAGCAGTAGAGTGCTACCATGCGGCTGCCCAGGCCACCCCTCGCCACCTCCCCCCAATAACGTAAGGCCGTCACAATGAAAGCAGGTTACGTTGTATTCAAAAGAGTGGGGAATATCCTGCATAAAATCCAACTGCTTTCAGAAAAAAAAGTGTTACATTACTTATTGAACGGTCCCGTAATTCAACAATAGGTTATCGAGGGAAACAAAGCATGTTACTCTGCCTAATATCGGTATTGCAGAAATAAGAAAGGAAATTAAAACGTCTTTCAAAACAGAAAAAGTGTTACAGAGGACGAAAGAAATATCTTTAGTTATCCCTACAGTTAGCCACAACATGTTTTAATGGTTCAAGGACAGCCTAGAACGCATTATCATAGGTAAATATGGAGAAGAGACGGTTATAAGAGTAGTCGTTGATGGAAACCGATGTAATAACTAGCGCTTTTTAGTACTTGCCCTGTGGCTGCGGCAAGCTGTCTTTCTAGTTCAGCTTTGACATACATCGGCACTGCAATGGATCGTGTTGATGCTGTGATCCAGCCATTAATGGACATTGTTCCCCGTTCAGACTGAACCAGTTTGCTCTAAAAGTTACGTTTTACCAAGATGGGCACATATTTCTTTGCTTCATATTGGAACACTCTCCAAGCTGAAAGGTATGTCGTGTTCGGTAAGTGGGTACGCAAATGTTGTTAATTGACCACGTCCTAATGAGCAGTCTTCATGCATGAGAAATCACTATGAGAGGTCAGTGGCAGGCAACGACACTGTATGATTCCTGGATGGCCAGGCAAAACCCAGAGGTCACGTGTTGTTAACGAACCGCTGTGGAAGCGGAGAGCATTGCAACGCTGTGAACAGTTGAGAGAGCACTTAGCTGTGGCCGGACCACAGATTAAAGATGTAAACACCCTTTTAGCTCTTATTGAATACTTTACAGTCACTCGAACATGATAAATATCGATACTGTTCCTATGATGGACATCCAGTTAATGTAGAGAAGCACTCAGGACAATAATTTCTAATGTTACAGTCAAAAATCAATTTATAACAGGCACTAGGAGCACAACGGACGTGCACATAATTTTACGGGAAAGTAGCTTCCACCAGGAAAGACACAGTTACTGCTGATAGCTTGGTCCAGTGGCTCCGTCAGACAGCAGATATTGTGTATTTTTGTGTAAGAAGTTGCTCATTTCCTTTCTTTTCTTCTCTTTCCAACTGCTATTGAAAAATGACAGTTACTAGTAAACATCCGCAGTTTAGCTACTGATTTTAATACTTATCCATGACAAAACTTGCTCAGGCACATCATTCTTTAAACTTTTTCAAAGTGCTACAACAAATTTAGACATATTGCAAATCATTATCGAAAATAATACAGTATAATCATTCACGCTCGTATATTGTGAAAACAATTGTGGGGCCACTTCGTAGTCCAACACCGTGACCACATAACTATGACACTGTTGCTATTCAGATGCGATCTACACTCCTGGAAATGGAAAAAAGAACACATTGACACCGGTGTGTCAGACCCACCATATTTGCTCCGGACACTGCGAGAGGGCTGTACAAGCAATGATCACACGCACGGCACAGCGGACACACCATGAACCGCGGTGTTGGCCGTCGAATGGCGCTAGCTGCGCAGCATTTGTACACCGCCGCCGTCAGTGTCAGCCAGTTTGCCGTGGCATACGGAGCTCCATCGCAGTCTTTAACACTGGCAGCATGCCGCGACAGCGTGGACGTGAACCGTATGTGCAGTTGACGGACTTTGAGCGAGGGCGTATAGTGGGCATGCGGGAGGCCGGGTGGACGTACCGCCGAATTGCTCAACACGTGGGGCGTGAGGTCTTCACAGTACATCGATGTTTTCGCCAGTGGTCGGCGGAAGGTGCACGTGCCCGTCGACCTGGGACCGGACCGCAACTACGCACGGATGCACGCCAAGACCGTAGGATCCTACGCAGTGCCGTAGGGGACCGCACCGCCACTTCCCAGCAAATTAGGGACACTGTTGCTCCTGGGGTATCGGCGAGGACCATTCGCAACCGTCTCCATGAAGCTGGGCTACGGTCCCGCACACCGTTAGGCCGTCTTCCGCTCACGCCCCAACATCGTGCAGCCCGCCTCCAGTGGTGTCGCGACAGGCGTGAATGGAGGGACGAATGGAGACGTGTCGTCCTCAGCGATGAGAGTCGCTTCTGCCTTGGTGCCAATGATGGTCGTATGCGTGTTTGGCGCCGTGCAGGTGAGCGCCACAATCAGGACTGCATACGACCGAGGCACACAGGGCCAACTCCCGGCATCATGGTGTGGGGAGCGATCTCCTACACTGGCCGTACACCACTGGTGATCGTCGAGGGGACACTGAATAGTGCACGGTACATCCAAACCGTCATCGAACCCATCGTTCTACCATTCCTAGACCGGCAAGGGAACTTGCTGTTCCAACAGGACAATGCACGTCCGCATGCATCCCGTGCCACCCAACGTGCTCTAGAAGGTGTAAGTCAACTACCCTGGCCAGCAAGATCTCCGGATCTGTCCCCCATTGAGCATGTTTGGGACTGGATGAAGCGTCGTCTCACGCGGTCTGCACGTCCAACACGAACGCTGGTCCAACTGAGGCGCCAGGTGGAAATGGCATGGCAAGCCGTTCCACAGGACTACATCCAGTATCTCTACGATCGTCTCAATGGGAGAATAGCAGCCTGCATTGCTGCGAAAGGTGGATAAACACTGTACTAGTGCCGACATTGTGCATGCTCTGTTGCCTGTGTCTATGTGCCTGTGGTTCTGTCAGTGTGATCATGTGATGTATCTGACCCCAGGAATGTGTCAATAAAGTTTCCCCTTCCTGGGAAAATGAATTCACGGTGTTCTTATTTCAATTTCCAGGAGTGTATGTTGCGTTTCTTGAGCTTGGACCGCCCACCGTTTCGATTTTACTCCTTTTTCTGCAATTCAGTATACCTTCTTCATGTTTTCATGGCTCATCTGTGTCAGTTTTTGACGGGTTAACCACTGGGCGGTCTTACCACTAAATCAGAGGAGGATCCGACGGGCAGTTTCCCTTGTTAGTACCAAAGATCGATTAAATGAAAATTTAGAGCTTGCTGTTGAAGTTTTTACACATGCAAATGTTTATGACAGCAGATCTGAACTACGTGTCGTAGAATGATACACTTTTGCGGGTATATTCAGGTTTATCTGTGGATACTGACTACAAAGAGCCGCTACTAAAGAAGTAACAAGATAAAATCTCACGTCTGATTCTAAAGTTTTACTGCATGAACAGTAAAGAGCCATGAATTTTTCTTCTTTCCTAATTCTGTGGACGTTAACAGCGAGGAAAAGATTATCAAATGTTCGAAATTATGTGTAAAGATTGTTGGAAGTTGCTAAGTACTCTCATTCTCAAATACTGAATGAATAAAGTCCGGGTATTTGTGTGCAGTCAGTTAAGCTGCCGTAGGAGAAACACAGTTTATAACTGTAACAATTGCCTTAGTGTACTAAACTGTTTTCATAAGAGCATGCCTCTAAGTGAATACATTATGACAGCATTTAATTTCTTTTAATTCTGTCAGTAATGATGCTAAATATTGAAAATCAATATTTGTTGCCTCTGGAAGCTGTTTGATAGGCAACCAGCAACTGGTAGCAATTTCCTAGTACTCGCTTAATAATATAGATGCTGCAGTTTGACCATAGATATCTAAGCTCCGTAGGACGACACAACAATAAAAAGAATGACAAGGGAGGTTAATTTTAGACATTGATCGTCAACTGCTCAGTGTGGTGAAGACTAATCACACCATTGTTGTGAGGTAGTAATTTGGTAAGTACCAGACTGGTGTCAAAGACGAAACACAGACTGGAGTAATGTACAGCATTATACGACAAACGACACAATATGTTCCGAACCGTTGCTGAAGGGAATAACAGAATGGATCCAAAATACGGCGCAAAAGTAGTAAGGCTATATTACACATACGTCCATATGTTATCAGATCTTCGATATTCAAGACACTTCAAACTACAGGCATATACCATTCACACCCACCTTTTCAAAAATTGAAGAAACAGCTTTTTACAGACAGAGTTATAACATTAATAGAAAAACAAAATATCCTGGGTGAAGCACAGCAAGGATTTAGGAAAAAAGAAGTCCACAAAAGCATACATATAAGCAGCACTTTGGAAGAACCAAAGAAAGCTTTTGGCGTACTTCTCAATCCCAAAAATGCCTTTGACTGTATATATCACACTACTCTTAGGTAAACTGCGTAGATGTGGTATCAGCAGGAAAGCAGCCATCTTAATAAAACCATTTGTGAAAAACAGGAAACAAAGTGTACAGTTCACAAACAATGTAAACAATAACATAGAAACAGTTTCCTCTGCTTTGCAAGTGGTGAAGTATGGGATAGCACAATGATCAGTACCTGGTCCAGTAATGTTCATATCGTATGTAAATGAGACGGCAGCACCAGTAAAAGAAAACGTGAATATGTATGCACACGGTATAGCCCTCAGTGTAAGTAGTAGCTGAATGAATGATTTAGAAACAAGGACTACAATGGGCATAGAAAGTGCGTATGAATATTTAAGGGGAAACGATCTATTTGCAAATAAAAGGAGAACAGCCTTCACGGTAATACTTAAAAAGAGAAGAACAAATGAAGAGGAACTAAATATAAAACTGAGGAGCCCATTGCTAACAGAACTTGACAGTTGCAATGTGCTTGTGATCACACTGCTGAAACCACAACAAGAAACAAAAAAACTGAAAAATCTTGGACCTCAAATTAAGTTGTACCACCACTAAACAGACAACTACACATGTAGAACACAAGAGTCAAAGATTACTATCACATCAACAGTACCCGTCGACGACTGGTTGATAAGGAGTCTACTAAAGCTGAGTACAGCCGAATACCAAGCGATTTCCTGGCAGATTAAAACTGTGTGCCAAACCCAGACTTGAACTTGAGACCTTTGTCTTTTGTGGGCAAGTCTCTACCGACAGAGCTATCCATGCACGACTCAGGGCCCGTCTTCACAGCTTCAGTTCTGCCAGTACCTTGTCTTCTACTTCCCAAACTTCACAGAAGCTCTTTGCAGGGACTCACAAGGCAGCTTGTTGAAGGAGCGATAGTAGTAGTAGGACAAAGCCAAAGTGATGCCAGACTGCACAGTCGACAAATTTATTCAAGATGGCAGATGTCACCCTTCTCCTCTCACAGCATGTAGATGTGCCAACATCACATTGTTGACATCTCCACCACTCCCAACCTTCCCCATTTCCAGTTTCTCCCCCACCTCCCCTCCCCTCTTCACATGTGAACTGGTGGGAGACAGCAACTGTGCTAAGCTGCTGGAGGGGAAAGATGCAGGGTACTGTATTTATTTATATGTGGACTCTTCTACAGCTGCTTCCCCTTCCCCACTTGGGAATTTCCACAGAAAGCTCAGTCTGCATTAAACTGTTGGCGCAGTAGGTACTGTGTATCTCTCTCTCTCTCTCTCTCTCTCTCTCTCTCTCTCTGTGTGTGTGTGTGTGTGTGTGTGTGTGTGTGTGTGTGTGTATGTGTGTGTGTGTGTGTACAAAATGTGTAGCATTGATGATTAGATTAGATTAGTACTCGTTCCATAGATCATGAATACGACACTTTGTAATGATGTGGAACATGTCAGGTTAATAAAACTTGTCCATACAAGATATTAGATTACACAAAATATTAGATGATATTTTTAATTTTTTTTTAGTGGGAGTTGGGGAAATTACTCACTTACTATATCCAAAAATTCATCTAATGAGTAGAAGAAATTCTCTTAATTTGCTTTTAAATGCTATATGGCTATCTGTCAGACTTTTGATGCTATTAGGTAAGTGACCAAAGACTTTGGTGGCAGCATAGTTTACCCCCATCTGAGCCAAAGTTAAGTTTAACCTTGAGTAGTCGAGATCATCCTTTCTCCTAGTGTTGTAGCCATGTACACTGCTATTACTTTTGAATTCGTTCAGATTTTGGCTCTGAGCACTATGGGACTTAACATCTATGGTCATCAGTCCCCTAGAACTTAGAACTACTTAAACCTAACTAACCTAAGGACATCACACACATCCATGCCCGAGGCAGGATTCGAACCTGCGACCATAGCAGACGCGCAGTTCCAGACTGTGGCGCCTAGAACCGCTCGGCCACTTCGGCTGGCGCTCGTTCAGATTGTTAACAACAAATTTCATAAGTGAATATATATATTGTGAGGCTACAGTGAAGATCTTGAGCTTTTTAAATAAGTGTCTGCAGGATGATCTTGGATGAGCTCCAGCAATTATTATGATTACACGCTTTTGTGCAATGAACACTCTTGTACTCAATGATGTGTTACCCCAGAATATGATGTCATACGAAATCAGAGAATGAAAATAGGTATGCTAAGCTAATTTACTGAGATGCATATCGCCAAAATTTGTAATGACCCTAATAGCATAAGTAGCTGAACGCCAACGCCTCAGCAGATCTTCAGTGTGTTTTTCCAGTTCAACCCCTCATCAATGCATACACCTAGAAATTTTGAATATTCTACCTTAGCTACCGATTTCAGATCGAAGTCTATATTTATTAAGGGTATCATTCCATTTACTGTGTGGAACTGTATGTACTGTGTTTGGTCAAAGTTTAATGAGAGCCCATTTGCAGAGAACCACTCAATGATTTTCTGAAAAACATCGTTTACAATTTCAGCAGTTAATTCTTGTCTGTTGGGTGTGATAGCTATACTTGTATCATCGGCAAAAAGTACCAGCTTTGCATCTTCGTGAATATAGAATGGAAAGTCATTAATATATATTAAGAACAGTAGAGGATCCAAGACCGAACCTTGCAGCACCCCATTCTTGATTGTTCCCCAGTTTGAGAAATCACCAGTTTTTTTGCATATTATGTGAACTGCTTATTTCAACTTCCTGCAGTCTTCCAGTTAGGTATGATTTAAACCATTTGAGCGCTGTCCCATTAATACCACAGTACTTGAGCTTATCTAGTATTCCATGATTTACACAATCATAAGCCTTTGAGAGATCACAAAAAATCCCAACAGGTGACTTCTGGTTACTCAGAGCATTTAATATTTCATTAGTGAAAGTATATATAGCATTTTCCGTTGAAAAACCTTTCTGGAAACCAAACTGACATTTTGTTAAAACTTTATTTTTGAAAAGGTGTGAAGCTACTCTACAATACATTACATTTCAAAGAATTTTGGATAAGGCAGTCAGAAGAGAGATCGGGCAGCAGTTGTTGACATCAGACGTATCCCCTTTTTTATGCACTGATTTAACAATGGCATACTTCAGTCTATCTGGGAAAATACCCTGCTTCAGAGAGCTGTTACGTATGTGGCTAAGAATCCCACTTATGTCTTGGGAACAAGCTTTTATTATCCTGCTGGAAATGCCATCAATTCCGTGTGAGCTTTTACTCTTCAGAGAGTTTATTATCTTCCTAATTTCAGAAGGAAAGGTGGGTGGAATTTCAATTGTATCAAATGGTGTGGGTAATTCCTCTTCCATTAACTGCCTTGCATCTTCTAATGGACATTTAGATCCTATTTTTTCTACAACATTTAAAATATGATTATTCTAAATGTTTTCGACTTCCAGCTTGTTGTTTGTTAAGTTTCCATTTGCTGCGAAGGTAATGCCGTAATCCTGTACTCTTGGTTGCCCTGTCTCCCTTGTAATAATATTCCAGATTTTTTTGATTTTCTAATCAGAGGTATTAATCTCAGACATGATGCACATGCTTCTGGACTTTTTAATAACCTTTCTTAATGTAGCACAGTAGTTTTTATAATAGTTTCTGTTTCTGGGTAATTACTCTTTCTTGTTGTTAGATGCAGTTCCCTTTTGTGGTTACAAGATATTTTTATTCCTTTAGTAAGCCAAGGTTTTTTGCATGGTTTCTTATAATTAGATTTAACGACTTTTTTGGGGAAACAGTTTACAAATTCTCTTACAAGTGTATCATGAAATAAGTTACATCTTAAATTAGCATCATATTCCTTGTACACCTCATCCCAGACTAAATGCTGAATATTTTCTCTGAAATTTCTAATTGTTGAGCCATTAATTCAATGCACAACTTTGGAGGGTAGTTTTGAGTTATGGAATGAAGCTATGTCATATACTGTTACTTGCTGAGCACCATGATCAGAAAGGCCATTCTCAACAGGACAAGAATTTATGTTTTTAAACTTATCTTGTTCTATAAAAGTGTTATCTCTCAATGTGCTGCTGTCCTTTACTACCCGAGTAGGAAAATCAATGACAGATGTCAAATTGAAAGAACCGAGCAAGACTTTCAGGTCATTCTTCCCATTACACTCTTTCAGTGAAACAACACTGAAGTCCCCACAAATAATAATTTGCTTTCCCATAGCTGACCGATAGCACAACAAGGCATCCAAGTTTTCCAGGAATAAATGAAATATTCCTGAATGGGACCTATAGACTGTTACAATGATAAAAGAGTACTTCTTCAGATTATGTTGGTATACACAAATGTTTTTTGTATCTAAGTTTTTTACACAGTGATAACTTTTGACTTATATGGCAACTCCTCCTCTGACCTTATTCTCTCTACTCATATGTGCAACTGGTTTATAACCACTGATATTTACCTTTTCCATAACAGGCACAGTGCAATACTCAGATAGGAATAGTATATCTATTACATTATCAGATTCAATGTCATCCAAGCAAACCAAGAGCTCGTCTATTTTATTCTTCAATCCTGGAAAATTTTGGACACTGATATTAGTCTAAAAATGACGTACATCCATGAGTACAAGTTTCCCCCCTTATGGATTTCGCTAACAACCCTGCCAGTTTACCCTTCCCTTTCCTACTGAGGTGTAGGCCATGCCTTGTGAAATCCCTCCTGTCAATAGCCTCGCCAGGAACCAATCTAATGTTTGACAGAGTGGCCGCCCTACACAATTGATGCAATTGATGCAACTCCGTATTTACCCTCCTGACAGAGCGGTTCAACTGGGGCTGATCATGCCGCACGAAACCAGGCACCAGCCCAACATTTGTATGGGTCGTTGCAGAGGCTATTTTCGCCAGGTAACACTAATACTGTGGCCCTGATCCCTATCAATACTGTTTCCCACTTCACCGACTATCATCACATGATCCTGCTTTGAGAAACCCTTGCACAAGAAACCTATATCCTCTACCATCTGGCTAAGACATGCACTTGGATTGAAACAGTTTGTGACCTGGTACCTGTCACCTAATGTTTCCTGCAAAATCTGGCCCCCACCTCTTCCATGGCTGCTACCTAGCAACAGAACTTTCCTCTTACTTTCTACTTTTTTTGAAACAATTGGTTTCCTACTGAGATTCTGTCGCATCTTAACTACATCTACTTCTAGTGGAGCCTCTTCCTTACTTAACTGTGGTATCAAAGCAAATCTATTGGTAGTGCCAATTGGGAAACTGTCAGACACTGTCCTCTTTCTGTGGCCCATGTTCCCAGCTACCACTTCCCACCGCTGTTTACCCTCCTCACCCCTTAACCTCTTCAGTTCTTCCCTCGCTCTGTCCAAATCAACCTGAAGGGCTCTAATTTTCTCCTCCTGTTCAGTTATAATCCTATGTCTTGAGCAAACCCTGCAAAAGAAAGGAAGAGTTTCGTTTGCTTCCCCAATTCCCACGCCTCTACAATTTCTCCATTGAAACCACCTGTCACAACAGTTGCACAAAACCCCTGAACTATCTTTACTACTGCAGCTCACACAATTAGTATCCATGGTAGTTTGGAAATTAGTTAGGAGATTTACTAAGTGATAACGATAATATATTAAATACAGATGCAAAAGGACATTAAATATGTTTTGGAAACTAATGTGTAAGTAAGCTCTTACCAAATGCACTTAAATATGTGGTATAACGCATAATATTCACGATCAAAAATTAGGCCTAAACAGCTGAATGTAACCAAAACGAACTTTCTGCGATTACTCGAAGAATACGCAAATAAAAGAAAAACCTTTAATGGCAAGCTTGAAGAGCACACTTGAACGTATTTAATTAGTTAATCTATACCAAATGCACTTAATATTGCAGTATAACGGTAAGTATGCACACTCGGAAAGTATGGCAAAGCCGCGAAACATAAACAAAACGAACTTTCCCGATTACTGGCACAATACGCAAATAAAAGAAAAACCTTTAATGGAGAGATTGAAAAGCACCCTAATGAACCTATTCAATCCGTTAATCTACAGCAAATGCACTTACAATTGCGGTATAACGCTAAATAGGCACACTCGAAAAATTAGGCCAAGCAGCAGCAAGTAAACGAACGAACTTTTCGCGATTAGGAGAACACTACGCAAATAAAAGAAAAACTTTAAATGGTGAGCTTGAAGAGTACACTAAAGAACGTATTTAATTAGTTAAAAGTATACAACTACAATTAATTACAACCTAAATTACTTATCTTTCGCGATAGCTCTGTCTCCGTACGCGCGGCCTTGTGCAGGGCTACAAACCACTGCTGTGAGGCATTTACCAGAAAGGAACTGAATAAACACTTATGCGTCCTTCTTGATGGTTGGAAAGATGAGATAATGGAGGAGCGAAAAAGGAATACTTTTCGCCAAATAATGGCACTGCAGTGGGATGGGGTGAAGTTGCATTCCACAAACTGACACAGATGGTTGCTGGTGCTCGAACTGACGACCTCCTTTGAAATGCTCATCAACCTGGCTCCTCCACAACGCAAGAGGAGGTTGTCCCCAATTAAGGAGGTATATTACTCATATGTGCTACATTATTGTGGTGGGTAGCACACTGATAGTATTAATATTCTGAACTGGAAACGATACCCTCTCCACCCAAACAAATGGGTCTGCAGTGACCTATTCTCTTCAACAGTCCCAGACTGACCATAGGGGGTGATAGAAACTGTGACATCATGAAAAACGTTGGCAGAGACCACTAGGAACACAGAATTGCTACCCCCTCCCCCCTGAAAACTGTTGGGGGCCAACAGGAATGCGCAAAAGCTACATCCAGTCATGTGACCATGATGGCAGGTGATATAAAGCAGATGTGGTCTCAGTTGTAGTTAGTCAGTGGAGAAACGATGAAGTACCAACAGCAACCAAGATCGTCACCTTCCTCCACGTCGCAATAGAAGTGTAAAAGTGAGTACTTGATGTTTACTTCAATTTCTTTGTTCAACTCACTGTCTTTGTCTTGACATTCAGCGTGTCTAGACAGGCAGCAACTTCCAGCATGCCTGGGCCAGCAGCAGCCGTCACTAGCTTGTTGGAATCTGCAGGAACTTCAGACTTGTTTGGAACCGCAGCACCATGTGATCCCCTAGCTCACCTGAGCACCACATTGGAACCGGATGAGCTGCTGTTGTCCATCCTGCTTGTCAATTTGTGTAACGAATAGAACCAGCCAGTTCCAAACTCCCAGAAGAAGGGTGCTGGGGGTCATTACTGGTCTTCGACACATCCAACATCCCAGAACACTCTAGTGTTACTGCAAGGGCAGAGCTTAGTTGCGGTGGATCAGAAGCTGTCAATACCTCCCAATGCCCTAATGGTATTCATTTTAAGTTATAATTTAACAGCAGTCACTTAAAAGAGTTTAAATATTGGTGTAGAAGCTTCAGTTGACAATGACTCACATGTTGTGTTAGAGATCAGTAATACGTCAAGAAGCAAAGAGTGATCTATGGATCTGAAAAGGGATGAAATGTGTAATGCAGAAACCTAAATCAATAAATAGATGATTACCAAGTATTATCCACACTGTTATCTTCCAGACATTTGCTATACTGGCCCAACACTGTCTATCACATCACTGCGTGACAGTGCTGCACTCATGCTGAGATCGTATTATCAGTCCTTTTATTTACAAAATTCCACCATTAAAAACTTGCTCAGCCTACGGGCAGTGCTACCCTTGTTTGGGAAAAACTGAACATTTAGTTGCCTTATGTTCAAACTGTGTATAAATATATTGCGTACTACCTTCCTTTGTATAGTGTACATGTAGATGATTTAGAATATGATGAAAAATGTAGAAGCTAGGGGAAAACCATCAATTTGAGGGATATACACGCAGAATTCAGTGCATGCAGGATATCTCTATTCCCAAATTCTGTACAGGTATAAAGATGAAGAAGGAAGTAGTTGATTTTGTTGATATTGTGCATACTGTATGTTGTTGTTGTGATCATCAGTCCAGTGACTGATCTGATGCAGCTCTCTATGCTACTCTACGCTGTGCAAGCCTCCTCAACTGCGAGTAAATACTGCAACCTACATCCCTCTGCTTATTGGACTCATCTCTTGGTCTCCCTCTACGACTTTTACCCCACACGCTTCCCTCCAGTACTAAATCAATGATTCCTTGATGCCTCAAAATGTGTCCTGCCAACGGATCCGTTCTTTTGGTCAGGTTGTATCACAAATTTCTCTTCTCCTCAATGCTATTCAGTACCTTATCATTAGTTACATGGTCAACCCATCTAATATTCAGCATTTTTCAGTAGCACTACATTTCAAAGATATCTATTCTCTTCTTGTCTAAACTGTTTATTGTCCATTCATTCATGTCTACACTCCATACAAATACTTTCCGGAAGCACTTCCTGACACTTAACTCTATACTCGATGTTAACAAACATCTCTTCTTCACAAATACTTTTTGCCCATTCCCGGTCTACATTTTATATCGTCTTTACTACGACGATCATCAGTTATTAGCTTGAAAAATAGCAAAACTCGTCTACTACTTTAAGTATCTCATTTCCTAATATAATTCTCTCAGTATCATCTGATATAACTCTACTACAGTCCATTATCCTCGTGTTGCTTCTGTTGATGTTCATCTTATATCCTCCTTTCAAGACACTGTCCATTCCGTTCAACTGCTCTTCCAAGTCCTTTGCTGTCTCTGACTGCTCAATATACAGATTGAATAATATTAGGGATGGGCTACAATCCTATCTTACTCCTTTCTCAACCATTGCTTCTGTTTCGTGCCCCTTGTCTCTTATAACTGTCATCTGGTTTCTGTACAAGTTGTAAAAAGCCTTTCGCTCCTGCCACCTTCAGAATTTAAAAGGGGTATCCAATCAACATTGTCAGAGGCTTTCTCTAAGTCTACAAATGCTATAAACGCAGGTTTGCCTTTTCTTAACCTGTCTTCTACGAAAAGTCGCAGGGTTAGTATTCCCTCGCACCTTCCTACATTTCTCCAGAATCCAAACTAATCTTCCCTGAGGTCGGCTTCTGCGAGTTTTTTCATTCTTCTGTAATGGATTCGTGTTGTATTTTTCCGCCATGACTTATTAATTGAGAGTTCGGTAATTTTCACACCTGCCAGTGCTTGCTTTCTTTGGAATGGTATTATTATATTCTTCTTGAAGTCTGAGGTTATTTCGCCTGTCTCATACATCTTGCTCACCAAATGGAAGAGTTTTGCCTTGGCTGACTCTCTGAAGGCTATCAGTAGCTCTAACAGAATAAATAAAAACAATATGTGTATTAAAGAAAACCATGTTCTGTTTCTTCTGTACAATTCATAATAATAATAAAAGTAATATATTTTCAATGCAATATCTGGAATACTCCAGCAGCAGCAAGCTGACTGAATCATGTCATCACCACAGTCAATGTCTTCAGCCATTTTAAACTGAATGATAGATCATGCTTTCCAAGTATATATATATATATATATATATGGGATAGTCCTCCCAGATAATATACAAGCCATAACTAGGTTCATCCAGTTGCTGCAAGACAAAACTTCTTATGTCACTGCTGACACACCCAGATCGGTATTTTCAAAAACACCATTTCAGCCCAAGTGCATGTTGATGCAAAAGATGCTACAGGGTGTCGATGGGATAATATACACGAACATGGCTGACGTTTGCAGTAACTGTATACACCAATTTAAAAAATATGTAAAAATCTGCCAACCGGTTGCATAGGTTTTCTATATACCTTGACCAGGTTTCGTCACCTCTAAGGGTTACTTCATCAGAAGGTAAGTTAATTACATGAAGAACATGTCGTCAGAGATGTAGAGTGATTTAAGAGCTGAGTTGCTTAAGTCATACATTAAAATGTCTTATATTTTAATGTATGACTTAAGCAAGTCAGCTCCTAAATCACTGTACATCTCTGACGATATGTCCTTCATGTAATTACCTTAGCTTCTGATGAAGTCACTCTTAGAGGTGACGAAACCTGGTCAAGGTATATAGAAAACCTATGCACCCGGTTGGTAGATATACATGACATTAAAAAAAGTGAACTCCCCCACCAGGAAAAGTAAAGCCAAACACTGTATTCATATTTGATGAGGTCGCTGTGGAAAACCAGGATCAAATTCTACTATATACCTCTTTTAGTCATCGTATGTATGTTGCTGTTTTGTGGTGGCATCGACATGCAGCATAAAAGAGTCAGCATTCGAGTCCTGCAGATTATATACTGCGACGATCCCAATGAGTTAATAAACTATGACCGCTCATGGGATCAGCTGCTGCTGGTAATACTGCTCATTGGAACGATGTTGTTTCAATAATTTCCAAGCTTAGAGAGAGAGGTATAACCGAATACGAATGGAGACAGCAGTTTAACAACTGTAAAAAGCCGCATCTAAGACACATCCTCGTTGGCACATTATGCTTAAAGGTTTGGATGACGTACGGCAGGCTGATATTGTGGATAACAGAGAATATTCACATGCGAATAATGAATGCAGATACGTCTTAATGGGGATTCAAATATATTTTATTGGTTGTTGATATATACTCTAATTTCGCCTGGCAATTACCTGTTAAAACAAACAGGGAGGGATCTTGCACAGGTATCAGAGCGTTTGTTGCAGACAAAGATGAATCGGTATTTGAACACCGCGCAAACCGATCACTTTCGAGTGTTTTACAATAGGTCCTCAAAGTGTGCGCCAGGGCATACTGGTGCGCCCTAGAACATTCACGGGTGCGCGTTGTAACATTTTAGTAAATTATTTGGCCAGATATAAAAGAATGTATAGCTACTAAATTTTATCCACTTCACAACAGGTATAATACGGAACGAGTCCTTAAGTTTTGTCGAATACTTCAGTTTGGTTCAGGAAATGAGGTGGCTTATTCTCCTTATAGATCGACCGTATTCGGAACTTTTCGTGCCTACTGTCTTCTCTGTTTCACTGCTGCTAATCTTAGCTACCTAACAGTAGCGGCTGTTTGGGAACTAGGCAAAGGCATTTCAAAATAACTAATGATGATAAAGCCATTGCTGGCCCATCGAGGTCACCCCTCTCATCACTGACAAGTGAATGGAATTCTAGGGAAAGTGTAATTCGCAATGTGGGAGAAAAACAATTATTTGGAGGGCAAAATGCTGCGGTTTGGAGAAACAGAATGGTCAGAAATTGTCACATTACTACAATCGTAACAATATGCGGTGGCGAGACTTATTAATTCATTTAATAATGAATGTAACTGTATTTATAGATGTAACACTTTATCCATGGTCAAGTTTGGTATTGCCAACACATAACTTATTTGATATGTTGTAAAAAAAAAACTCACAATCCAAGACTGCAGTCATGGACAGCACGTTTCTGACAACGTAATGCTTCATGGTCATTCATAATTAATAATTGATGCCATTTTCTTCAACTCCTTGCACTGGAACTCCATTATAACAGCCTTACCTTAATTTCACAATTTTTTATAGAAATAATGCGCTTTAGCGAACCCATTTTACTTTTGTGTGTACAATATAACTATCTCAGTAGCCGGTCGGTACCAGGCGCAGAGGCATCCGTGGATGAGTAGCACTGGTTGTAAAATTTTCCTAACCATCCCCACTCTCGCCACCCTTCGATCTGTAGGCACCGTGCAAATTATTTTCTCGCGGCTCGTTCCGCGCCTTCTTTGCATAACCAAACGGTACGACACTTGTGTCGCTCTTAAAGTTTTTAAACAAACACTGAGTTTATCCGCAGGGTTGTCAAGCATTTCTGGTCAGATCCAAACGTCCAGAATCAGAAGAAAACAGTGAAAAAATATTTGATGACTGACGGATTTTTCCGACAGATACTCTTACGGATATAATCTGATAATATCTTGCTTTTGCATCACAGTTGATCTACCTTTGGACGTTTTGCTTTTATGGTGGTAGCCATGCTTGAACTGAACCTTGTGCGCTATACATGTGATCACCACTTGTCCGTAGAATTCAGAAGGTTTCATCGTGTCGTTCCCAATGAAAGCGAACCTGTTCCACATTACTCCGAGTGGCGCTGCAACAGGACGTAGGAAGTGAATTGCGTATTATTATTATTATTATTATTATTGACCATTATGACCTATTTAGGTACCGCGACAATGTATGAAAAAATTATAAATAACATCCACATCCAGTCACTTTTTAATAATATCGTATTGAAAATGCATACCGTTCGTTGTCAATAAAGTATTATTGAAACGAGAAGCTATGAGAGCTGCTTACTGTTTGACCTCGAGTTGTTTGTGGCTAAAAGAATTTCATTTCATGTTCTTTGGTACAGACGAGTAGCACGTGTGATCAAGGTCATCATTCTTCATGAAGCCTTGCTACTTCGGAGCGTCATTTCAGTTCAATGATCCAGTGGATTCATGACAGGAGCTTCCAGAAAGGTGAACGGAACTTGAAAGTTATCGTTGGCAGCACTTTTAACCTATGGGGAAACAATAATCCAGGCCCAGAAGGAAAACGCGTGTCCCTTGTGCCCCTAACGCTATTGCAGAGCTTTCAGGTAATACGTTAGTGAGGTGTTGTTAGTGTACGTGGGTCTCGTGTTTTGTGTACAGTGTACTACTTCTTTTCAAAACGCTAGAAGTGAATATTATATGCAAAATAAAATCGAATAAAATGGACAGATTTCTGAGAAACAAGCACCCCGTCGAGGAATCCGATACTGGAAGTGAGCAAAGGATAAGTGCAAGTAAAAAAGCAGAACAGCGGCCTACTCGTAAGCACTATGAGAGGTACTCAAGCTATGGTTTCACTTGGACTGGGAGTGAAGATTATACTTTCGCACTATGCCTAGTATGCAGGTATAAATTGGCAAATGAATCGCTGCTTCCTAGTAAACTGAACAAACAATTTAAAACAATGCACTCACATTTGCAAGATAAACTTGTAAGCTATTTCAAGAGATTGTCTGAACAGCAAACAAGGGCAGCAAAATCACTTGCTACCAAGTCTCTGAACTAATAGCAAAAATATGAATGTTATACTGTATGTGAGTCATTTATTTTGCCTGCTTGCAAGAAAATGATCATGATGATGCTAGGAAATGAAGCAGCTATGAAAATGAGAGATATTCCTTTGTCGAATGATACAGTTCACAGGCGTATTATAGAAATGTCAACTGATACTGAGAAAAATTTATTCAGTAATAAACTCCAGCACCCAAACTTTTATTTGTAATTTGATGAATCAACAGACATTACCAAGTAATGGCAACTCAGCATTTCTGCGTTTCATTAATCAAAATAAAATAGTAAATCAGTTTCTTTTGTTTGCAAAGAATTAGGTGTGGCTACTAAAGCTGACGACGTTTTCAACATTTTAAATGATTATCGGATTCCTCGACGGCGTGCTTGTTTCTCAGAAATCTGTCCATTTTATTCGATTTTATTTTGCATATAATATTCACTTCCAGCGTTTTGAAAAGAAGCAGTACACTGTACACAAAAATGATTATCTTAATAAGTGGCAGTTAACATGGAAGTAGTGTGAAGGCATTTGTACAGATGGCACTGCTTCAATGGTAGGCTGTGTTAAGGGCTTTATTTCTTTTGTAAAACAACAAAATGAAGATGTTATCGTTAAGCCACTGCTTTCTTCATAGGGCGGCCTTAATAACATAAACATTGGGAGGAAAACTGAGGGAAGTCTTACAGCAAGTTGTTCAGATGGTAAATAAAGATCTGTCAAAACAGGTTTATTCGAAAAGCTTTGAATCGATATGGAGACAGAACACAGACGTTTGCTTTTACACACAGAAATTAGATGGTTGTCGAGGGGGGGAAGTACTTAGCCGTGTGCATGGCCTACGACAAGAAATTCTCGTGTTTTTCGAAGATATAAAAGTTTACATTTTTGCACCCTCTTTCGGAGTGAATTTTGCATTGCCAGATAGCTGTATTTTGCCGATATATTTCAGCAATTCAATATTTTGAACAGTAACATGCAAGGGAAAGAAGAAAATATCCTCACATCCACCAACAAAATTAAAGCGTTTCACAGAAAACTGCAAATATGGAAATGAAAGGCTGTTCAAGGTATCTTGGAAATGTTCCCGTTGGTAGGAGCACGTGCATAAATAAAATACTTCCAATAACAGTAGATCATTTAATATGTTTGGAAGAGAAACTGAGCTCGTATCTTCCATCCCTCATCACTGAACAGTACGACTGGATTCGAAACCCAGTCATGGAAAGTTCAGGTGATTTCGGCTTACCATTAACAGAAGAAGAAGAACTGGCAACTATATCTACTGATCGTGCACTGATGATTAGGCGTAAAGAATTGTCTCTTGAAGCCTTTTCGACTTCTATAAAAGAAGAATATGTGTTGACATCTAAAAAGGCTTTAAACATTTTACTTCAAGTTTCGACGTCATCTGCATGTGAATTAGGATTTTCTTCCCTCGCCGCAATTAAATGTAAAAAGAAAGGAACTTTTCAATACATTGACGAGAAAACGAGAGTTTGTCTTTCAAGTACATCTCCAAACAATGAATTAATCGCGAGGACACATCAGGTTCATGTTTCTCATAAACACTAGATAGAGTAGACGTAAGGTATGTTTCATTTGTATTGCATTATTACTTTTCTCTATAATTTGAATTAATCGTTAGTTTTATTGTATTATTTAATTTCAATACGTTTCGCTTAACAATTCTCTTACCCTTCCTATTGGCAGAGAAGCAGGCAACACGCCGCTCGGGCGTCGCATTTGGATGACAATCGTGCTTCATGAATCTCTCACATTCTTTATACAAAAATTATTTGTTCATATTGTGATAATGTATGTTTTGTATTAATATAAGTTGTATTTTCTGTAGCCTGGAGGCGAAGTTCAAAATAAAATGACTTTTGTTTTCTGTAATGACTGCTGTAAAAAATATTCCTCAGAAATGTGTATATAGTGCGCCCACAATTATTTGCGGCCTTTTAAATGCGTCCGAAGCTCAAAAAGTTTGAGAACCACTACAGTAGTTATTTGAAGACCGTGACGTAATGGTATGGAATACATCAATACTTAACTATCACCCCCCCCCCCCCCCTGAAGGCGAGTATTGTGGATTGTCCGAACAGAACAATGAAGGGTCAAATATGGATGCATTTTAATCTTTATGGTTGACACAAATGGACAGACACTTTCCAACAATAATTGCTCAGAATAATCGAACCAACCTAAGCAGAATAAAAATGATACCAATCGATGTTCATGATAATGGACTCTTGGGTACAGTATACTATGGTAATACAATTGTGAATCTACGTAAACAAAAATTTAATGCAGATAAATCTGAAAACACAAGACGCTATTTGCCAAGTCATACCTCCCAAAGCACGATCTACACAACGGCCGGGGCTGGAGGCTTCATTGCCAGCCTCTAATACAGCTTGACCTAACGGAATAAAACTTACTGAAAAACTCTGCAGCCGTGTAAGCAGCTGCGACTGCTACGGTACTTTCGCGTTCTCGTCAATGCGGTACCAGAACGTTTAAGTTCTACCACTGTAAAGACGGAAGATCCGCGATTCGGAATGTCAGAACTGTGTAGTAAGTAGCGGCAGGAACACCACCACAAAATCACGCAGCACTAACACTCCAAACCATCGACTCTCGGAGAGAGATTTTAACCGTGTTCAACCTAATGGTGAAGTATCCAACTATTTTTTTCCGAATCATACAGTTTGTGGGAAATGCAGTGAGAATAATTATTTTTGGATATCTTTTATCAGACAAAGCCTGTTATAACAGTAAACTGTTTGGCTTAATAAAACGGCCGCCAGCCCAAATCGGGCACAGTGTCTACACAAAAAGATGAAGCCAATTTTCGACACTGAATAAATAACTAGTTTCACTTACTTCGTAATTTAAACACAACCACTTAATTTCCATTTAGTACAGTCACTTGGTGGTAAGTACTATTAATCCCACTTTCTGTTACTTATGGAATTTATCACTATACTTCAGTAATTATTTAAAGAAGACACACATAAGTTTCAACAAGGATACAAAAAAATTAAACTTATAGCTATCATTCATATGACCAAAACTGTTATTTAACACAACTAAATTTCATTTCTTTAGGACTGTTATTTGTTAATGTTTTACTAACACCAATATTTGTCTGGCTTTCTTTGACATGGAGAAGCAACACGAACAAATACTGTTAAGATTGTTGCAGTTAAACAATTATGTTACTTTATTTTCAGAAATACTATTGAAAACTTGTCCTCATGGTCACGCAAAGCGGTGGCCCTTAAACTGATACGTGCAAACTATAGTATTTAATAACGATTTTCAGAATTTACTACCAAAACTGTACTCTTGCCAGTAATTTACTATTATTCAAGCTTCAATAAACATCAGGATACTCGGAATAAATTCGATTAGGTAAGGACTTTACTGAGGTAAATGAAATCGGAAAATTACGGTTAAACACAAAGGTACATTTAACAATTATATTTCACTGGTTGAAGGTGGATGGTTCATACTGTGATACACTTCTAAATAACGTACTTTGCCTGTTACTGACGTCGAAGGTGGCGAGAGGCGGTGCTGCGTAGTAACACTGCGCAGGTACGGCTCTTGATGTACGTAGCTCTGTCTTTCTCTTGGTGGCGACGATAAAATTGCAAATTTCCGAGCTATTAATTTATTGCCTTACTGCGCCAATCATGTTGAACACGTCCGAGGCCAAAACCCAGTCTTGCAGGTAAATTCGGGGCCTCCAGTGCTTGACCAACGTAATAATGCGTGTTCACCACTTGCAGGGCAGCTACCGACTCTCTGAGCCACTTGCGCGCCAAATCTCACTCGCGCGCCCCACCACCTTTTCCATTCCACCACAGAACGGAGTTCCGTTCTGCCTATGATCCCTACACCTTTTCAATTTACACTCCTGCTTACAAAATCCCTAAGTATGAAATATCTAGAACTGCTTGACAGCATATACATACAAAATTGACATAATTAATTACAGTTGTATTCAACAGGGAAGCGTCCTGGGACCTCTGCTGTTCGTGATCTATATAAATGACCTGGGTGACAATCTGAGCAGTTCTCTTAGGTTGTTCGCAGATGATGCTGTAATTTACCGTCTAGTAAGGTCATCCGAAGACCAGTATCAGTTGCAAAGCGATTTAGAAAAGATTGCTGTATGGTGTGGCAGCTGACGCTAAATAACGAAAAGTGTGAGGTGATCCACATGAATTCCAAAAGAAATCCGTTCGACTTCGATTACTCGATAAATAGTACAATTCTCAAGGCTGTCAATTCAACTAAGTACCTGGGTGTTAAACTTACGAACAACTCCAGTTGGAAAGACCACATAGACGATATTGTGGGGAAGGCGATACAAAGGTTGCGTTTCATTGGCAGTACACTTAGAAGATGCAACAAGTCCACTAAAGAGACAGCTTACACTACACTCGTTCGTCCTCTGTTAGAATATTGCTGCGCTGTGTGGGATCCTTACCAGGTGGTATTGACGGAGGACATCGAAAGGGTGCAAAAACGGGCAGCTCGTTTTGTATTATCACGTAATAGGGGAGAGAGTGTGGCAGATAAGATACGCGAGTTGGGATGGAAGTCATTAAAGCAAAGACGTTTTTCGTCACGGCGAGATCTATTTACGAAATTTCAGTCACCAACTTTCTATTCCGAATGCGAAAATGTTTTGTTGAGCCCAACCTACATAGGTAGGAAAGATCATCAAAATAAAATAAGAGAAATCAGAGCTCGAACAGAAAGGTTTAGGTGTTCGTTCTTCCCGCGCGCTGTTCGGGAGTGGAATGGTAGTGAGATAGTATGATTGTGGTTCGATGAACCCTCTGCCAAGCACTTAAATGTGAATTGCAAAGTAATCATGTAGATGTAGATTACATAATTATTTACAAAATATGTTTTAATACATTTATTACACCTACGTCAAAGAGGTTATTTAAACAGATAAACTAAACTTAACAAAAGCTTACTCCTTATAATATTTGCTTAATTTTTCAAAATTATTACGAAACAATAAACTTTTAAAATATACAGATTAATGGCAGTATTATATTTACAGTAGCATTACACTCTATCAGCGTGGTAGATACTATTCGTTCACTCTCGGGCCCGCCACTAGAAATTGGGTTCAATATGCTTTGTATGTTTTTATGTAGATACTTTTTAAATCTGGTTCAGGGTATTTGGTATTCATTTACTGTCAATAAAGACAGCACTCTGCTCTGTTCCCAGAGTAAATGCCATAGTTAGCCTTTAACCCATTTGAACTTCGAATTCTGCCTCAGTTTCCTAATTAATTAGGGCAAATGATTTCCACACTGGAGACTAATAAGGGGTTAATATAAAACTTCCTGGCAGATTAAAACTGTGTGTCGGACCGAGACTCGAACTTGGGACCTTTGCCTTCGCGGGCAAGTGCTCTACCGACCTTTTTTTATACAAACAACATTTATTTACATAAATTTAACATAAATGTCCTACCGACTGAGCTACCCAAGCACGACTCACGCCCCGTCCTCACAGCTTTAATTCCGCCAGTACCTCGCCTCCTACCTTCCAAACTTTACGGAAGCTCTCCTGCGAAGGCAAAGGTCCCGAGTTCGAGTCTCGATCCGGCAAACAGTTTTAATCTGCCGGGAAGTTTCATATCAGCGCACACTCCGCTGTTGAGTGAAAATTTCATTCTAGGGTTAATATAATTCGCAACAGCATTTTAATGTAATACGGCTAGTAGGACACTCTTAGCAGCATTGACCTGAGTTCCATCAAATAGAATCTCATTATCTACTGCCTACAAGTCGATCGAGCTGTTTCTCCCTATGTACAGCAGCTGCTCTTTAAAAAACTGCCGTCTGATGGGGTGGCAGTCGCAATGGGAGGCTGATCTAAACTGTGGCAGCGGGTGATTTCAGAAGTCGTCTAATTTTGCCAGTGCTGCCGTAATGAGTCTGCCATCCGGGGCGCCGGTCCATCTCGGAGCGTCCTCCCGGCCGGGAACCACAATCAGTGCGGAGCTGCAGAGCTGGTTAATGCCGCCTTTGCGCGCCGCCGTGCCCTGTTTTGCACCCAGAGGAGCCGCCTAATACTGTGCGCGTTTCATGGCGTCTCGGCGGCGGTGCACTGCAGCGCAGCTTTTTACGGCCGCCGTTCTGGGCCGCTTCGCTAATTCCGCGAGGCAGACGCGGTAGCGCGAACCGTAAACTAAATAAATAAATAGGAATTTCCGCAGCGCGGACGTGGCTTGTTTTGCTGCGTATCTCCCGTAGGGATACGGGACACGCGTAACACAGGAAAAACACGGTTTCCGTCAGGGTTCATATTTTCATTTGTCCTGTAACAGCGTACACGGGACAACTCCGAGCTGAGTCATCAAAAGTCTTCCTATCTACATCTGTACTCTCCAAACAACTGCGAAATGCGACACAGATTGTATTTTTCATTGTACCAGTTATTAAGACTTCTTACAGTTTTCTTGTTCCATTCGCGTATGAAGCAGGAGAAAGATGCTCTGATGCTTCTTTGCACGCCGTAATTAGTCTTGTATCCTCGGATCCTCGGAGAGCAAATCCTCACTTAAAGCACAGTCTTGTAACTTTAAAAACAGAGTTTCGAGGGATAGGTAACGTCTGTCTCAGAGTACCTGTTAGTTTAGGTTTTTTAGTATCTGAGTGACGCTCTACTATCTATCTATCTATCAAACCTTCGATTATTTGTTTTGCCGTTCCTACTACTCGTTCAGTGCCCCCCGTTGCTCCAATTGACATGCGGCTCACACACCTGACCAACATTCTAGGCCACCTCGCGCTAATACTCTCCTTTATCGATTGATTTCATTTTAGCAAACCGAGTGGAGTGGCGCAGTGGCTAGCACAGTGGACTCCCATTCGGGAACGACGGTTCAATCCCGCGTCCGGCCATCCTGATTTAGGTTTTCCGTTATTTGCCTAAATCGCTCCAGGCAAATGCCGGGATGGTTCCGTTGAAAGGGCACGGCCGACTTCCTTCCCTGTCCTTCCCTAATCCGATGAGACTGATGACCTCGCTGTCTGGTCTCCTCCCCGAAACAATACAATCCAATCCAATCATTTTAGCAGTGTTCTGCCTATGAACCGACGTCTTCCACATGCTTTAAGTAGGTGATCATTCTATTTCACGCCCCTAAAAATTATCACACGGAAGTATTTAGCCCGCCGGTGTGGCCGAGCGGTTCTAGGCTCTATAGTCTGGATCCGTGCGACCGCTACGGTCGCAAGTTCGAATCCTGACTCGGGCATGGATGTGTGTGATGTCCTTAGGTTACTTCGGTTTAAGCAGTTCTAAGTTCTAGGGGACTGATGACCTCAGAAGTTAAGTCCCATAGTGCTCAGAACCATTTGAACCATTTTGAACCAAGTATTTATAATTTATTTGTTATTTCTGAAGTGGAATATTATTTACTGCAGGTTAGCGGCTTCTAACATTCATTGGTCTAGGTATTGTCACCAACCACACGTTCTACTATATAGATCTTGAGGAGCTCCCTACACCTACTGTCCTAATACCAGAGGAAAAATGCTCTTATCAGGCCACTAAAAAGGCGAATATGCTCCCGTTTATTAAACTCTGACTATTGAAATGTGGGGCACCATTCTATCTCCCTCAGAACCTTTAAAAACTTCCACAAATATTTGGCATGCTAACAGTTGACCACTTTCTTTTAATGTGCCACTCTTCTACTTCTAGCATAGGCTGCTATAACTGTAAATAATTCACCCACTAGTTCATCACTATAAGTCGCTCATACTCATCCACTCCCACATGTCCATTCTCCCTCACACATTCAACTCAGGTCACTGTCGTTACCTCTTTACGTCTGTCTAACTGTTAATAGACGAAAGAAGGAAGTACCAAAGTGTTCATGGAAATTCAGGAACATAGAAATACAAGTCACTTAGGATTGAAATGTACACCTCCTTCACTTCTTCCTTTACTTCATTCCTCTCCCACTGGCACTTCTCCTTCACTCTGTTCCCAGCACTGTCCTGTCACTGGTCAACTATGTTGCACTGCTGCTGTGTTCCTCTCTTCCTCTCACACTGCCATTGTCTCCTTCGTTCTTTCTATACCACAACCACTGTCTGCCATCTTACTATTTTTACTCTTCTGTTCCCCACTGTCTTTGCCTCCTTTTATCTCAGAAAAATAATCGCGAATATATTCGCATGCCAAAATTTCTGGGAAAATTTGTAAAGTTGCTGAGGAAGGTAGAGTGAGGCAGCGGTTACCTCAGTTTTAACTCAGGCGCGTTTTCTCCTTGCTTATGCTCCAGTTGAAACATTTTCTGTGGTTCCTTTTCCACGCTACACCATGGTATGTCATTCACATAGCATGAACTTTATGGGTAGGTAAAAGTTTGGTAGTTTTCTTACGTGAAACTGAAATAACGCACAACTAATTTTCCACCTCAGTCCGGATTTACGTTCACAAACATTTTGCGTGTGTTTCAGCACTACAACATGAGGTTTTAGAACCCTTCTGATGCTTTCAAAGACGCTTTGCAGAGTACTTCATTTTGCTATGTCACTTTATAAACAATATTTTCGCCTCATGCCAGATTTTATTCGCGTATTATACGAGTATAAGTAGGGTAAAACTGAACCTCTGTGTCTCGGAAACGTATAAATATAATAAGAAAATATTCGAAGCTGATCTTAGGAATACATTATAAAAATTGTAGCCATTCGCAGTCCACAACTATCTTTGAATCCGTGACTCGGTTTTGGTACACAAAATTCATGTTTTTAGGTTGTTTCTCGCTAACGGATAAAGAGTTTTGAAGACAGGGAGATGGCACTTGTAGACAAATTCTTAGAGAAAATTTCAGAAATTGATTGCAGTTATTTATTATTTCGATTTCGCCTCACACCGGAATTTGCTTGTATATTTTACTTGTACAAGTAGGGCAATTTTGAACTTCTCTATCTCGGAAACGGATAAAGATATGAAGACAAATTTCAAGGTTATTCGGTGTCTTAGACATATATCGTAAAAATGTCTCCCATTTTCTGTGCATAACTGTCTTGGAATTCAAGTTTTTAAAGCGTTTCTCAGTTATGGGTACAGATTTTCCAAAACTAGAAGATAACACTTGTAGATAAATATCTAGACAATTAATTTGAGCAATTTTCTGCAGTTAATTATTTAGACATCCGCTGCTGACAACCGTAAAATGGTGAAAAACGCTTTTTTAGTGTTTTTCTCCTGAATCTTCGATGAACTACATGGCTCCTCCATGATCCTCTTCAGGCGTACTGGGGACCACACATCTAATGCAAAGAGAACCAACCGATTTGCTCCATTTGCCTAAGCTGAAGGAAGTGTGTAGTATTAAAACTTTGACCCTGTACTGTAGGATAGACACAATAAGACCATCCTCTGTTGGGTATACAAATGATCCCTAGGCCAAAGGCTATAGAAAACACTTGACGACACCTATCACCAACGGTAGCCGAGATACGAGCCCCGCTAAACTCTCGATTTATGGCCGGCGTTTTGGAACATATTGGTAGCACATGCTGCCGCATGAGCATCGCTCATTAATGATTACAATTTCCAGTTCACTACACAGCTTGCTGCTCCCACTAATAGTTAGATAGATTGTATGGATAGAAAACAAGAGCGGTCCTAACACGATTCTCTGGGAGTGTCGTCGTAACTGCCGTCTACTTCACGTCTGCTGTGCAGCGAGTTACCTTAATTTAAGTATTAACTGTATTTTTCTTACTTGTCACTTCTTCATCCGTGTGTTTTTGCTTTTAGGAAGCTTTAATTGTCGAGTGCTGGTAATAGTATTCCATAGATTTCGTGTTTGTTTTGAATACAGTCAGAGAGGGTCCCTTTAGTCAACCATAGTGCCAGTAGTGCTAGTGTTTGTTTTGAATACAGTCAGAGAGGGTCCCTTTAGTCAACCATAGTGCCAGTAGTGCTAGTGTTTGTTTTCAATACAGTCCAGAGACAGGTGGTGCTATTTTCATTGTTTTCTACAAGAAGTGGCTAGCAACCACAGTTCTGTCAACAGTCAGCCGCCTTTAGTGAATTAGCAGTCTAGTTAAAAGTTGATTAACTCTCTACAGTAAATTAGGATGGATAGGATGTGTGACTGCTGTGTACGGACGCAGGAGAAGCTGGCCACTGTTCGCGAACAGCTGAACGTGTTGATGGCCGCGGTCAGCCGTCTTCAGGCTGCTGCCTCGGAGTTTAGCGGCAGTGGGGAGTCTGGTGCGTCGTATGGTACACCCCGGGTGTTACATGCTTCACCCACTGTACCTGCTGTCGAGACATCTTCGCGGGTACCGGGCGCGGTTGGGCCACCCTCTTCCCAAGGGGAGTGGCGGGTTCAGCGGCGTTCGCGGCGCACGAGGCGGAGGGTCAATGTGGAGGCTGGCCGTGTGGCATCGCCCGCTCTGCCTGTGAGTGGACATGTAGAAGCTCCTTCAGCAATGTCTGAGATGGCACACGGGGGGAGGGGCTTATTAGTTATTGGGAGCTCCAACGTTAGGCGGGTGATGGATCCCCTTAGGGAAATAGCGGAAAGGTCGGGGAAGAAGGCCAGTGTTCACTCTGTCTGCTTGCCGGGGGGTCTCATCCGAGATGTGGAGGAGGCCATGCCGGCTGCGATAGAGAGCACTGGGTGCACCCGACTGCAAATTGTTGCTCATGTCAACACCAATGACTCCTGCCGTCTGGGTTCAGAGGTCATCCTCAGCTCGTACAGGAGGTTGGCTGAATTGGTGAACGCGGAAAGATTCGCTCGCGGGGTGGAATCAGAGCTAACTATTTGTAGAATCGTTCCCAGAACCGATCGCGGTCCTCTGGTTTGGAGCCGAGTGGAATGCTTAAACCGGAGGCTCAGACGATTCTGCGGAGATCTGGGGTGCAAATTTCTCGACCTCCGCTATCGGGTGGAGAAATGTAGGGTCCCCTTGAATAGGTCAGGCGTGCACTACACGCCGGAGGCGGATACAAGGATAGCGGAGTACGTGTGGAGTGCACATGTGGGTTTTTTAGGTTAGAGAATTCCCTCCCTAGGCCCGACAAGACGCATCCTGAGACGCGGTAAGGTAGGAGAAGGCAAAATGCAACAGTGAATAACAATATTAATGTGCTAATAGTAAACTGCAGGAGCGTCTATAGAAAGGTCCCAGAACTGCTCTCATTAATAAACGGTCACAACGCCCATATAGTACTAGGGACAGAAAGGTGGCTGAAACCAGACGTAAACAGTAATGAAATCCTGAACTCAGATTGGAATGTATACCGCAGAGACAGGCTGGACAGTGAAGGGGGTGGCGTGTTTATAGCGATAAGAAGTGCAATAGTATCGAAGGAAATTGACAGAGATCCGAAATGTGAAATAATTTGGGTCAAGGTCACGGTTAAAGCAGGCTCAGACATGGTAATTGGATGTTTCTATAGGCCCCCTGGCTCAGCAGCTGTTGTGGCTGAGCACCTGAAGGATAATTTGCAAAGGATTTCGAGTAGATTTCCCCACCATGTCATATTTGTGGGTGGAGATTTTAATTTGCCGGATATAGACTGGGAGACTCAAACGTTCATAACGGGTGGCAGGGACAAAGAGTCCAGTGAAATTTTTTATGTGCTTTATCTGAAAACTACCTTGAGAACCGACTCGTGGCGATAACATATTAGACCCGTACTATTAGAAACAATTAACGCAGAACAGGGACTCATCGATCATAAAGCGGTTACTGCATCGATGATTTCAGCAGTAAATAGAAATATTAAAAACGGTAGGAAGATTTTTCTGTTTAGCAAAAGTTACAAAAAGCAGATTACAGAGTACCTGACGGCTCAACACAAAAGTTTTGTCTCAAGTACAGATAGTGTTGAGGATCAGTGGAAAAAGTTCAAAACCATCGTACAATATGCGTTAGATGAGTATGTGCCAAGCAAGATCGTAAGAGATGGAAAAGAGCCACCGTGGTACAACAACCGAGCTAGGAAACTGCTGCGGAAGCAAAGGGAACTTCACAGCAAACATAAAAATAGCCAAAGCCTTGCAGACAAACAAAAATTACGCGAAGCGAAATGTAGTGTGAGGAGGGCTATGCGAGAGGCATTCAATGAATTCGAAAGTAAAGTTCTATGTACTGACTTGGCAGAAAATCCGAAGAAATTTTGGTCTTATGTCAAAGCGGTAGGTGGATCAAAACAAAATGTCCAGACACTCTGTGACCAAAATGGTACTGAAACAGAGGATGACAGACTAAATGCCGAAATACTAAATGTCTTTTTCCAAAGCTGTTTCACACAGGAATACTGCACTGTAGTTCATTCTCTAGATTGTCGCACAGATGACAAAATGGTAGATTTTGAAATAGGCGACAGAGGGATAGAGAAACAATTAAAATCGCTCAAAAGAGGAAAGGCCGCTGGACCTGATGGGATACCAGTTCGATTTTACACAGAGTACGCGAAGGAACTTGCCCCCCTTCTTGCAGCGGTGTACCGTAGGTCTCTACAAGAGCGTAGCGTTCCAAAGGATTGGAAAAGGGCACAGGTCATCCCCGTTTTCAAGAAGGGACGTCGAATAGATGTGCAGAACTATAGACCTATATCTCTAACGTCGATCAGTTGTAGAATTATGGAACACGTATTATGTTCGAGTATAATGACTTTACTGGAGACTAGAAATCTACTCTGTAGGAATCAGCATGGGTTTTGAAAAAGACGATCGTGTGAAACCCAGCTCGCGCTATTCGTCCACGAGACTCAGAGGGCCATAGACACGGGTTCACAGGTAGATGCCGTGTTTCTTGACTTCCGCAAGGCGTTCGATACAGTTCCCCACAGTCGTTTAATGAACAAAGTAAGAGCATATGGACTATTAGACCAATTGTGTGACTGGATTGAAGAGTTCTTAGATAACATAACGCAACATGTCATTCTCAATGGAGAGAAGTCTTCTGAAGTAAGAGTGATTTCAGGTGTGCCGCAGGGGAGTGTCATAGGACCGTTGCTATTCACAATATACATAAATGATCTTGTGGATGACATCGGAACTTCACTGAGGCTTTTTGCAGATGATGCTGTGGTGTATTGAGAGGTTGTAACAATGGAAAACTGTACTGAAATGCAGGAGGATCTGCAGCAAATTGACGCATGGTGCAGGGAATGGCAATTGAATCTCACTGTAGACAAGTGTAATGTGCTGCGAATACATAGAAAGATAGTTCCCTTATCATTTAGCTACAAAATAGCAGGTCAGCAACTGGAAGCAGTAAGTTCCATATATTATCTGGGAGTAGGCATTAGGAGTGATTTAAAATGGAATGATCATATAAATTTGATCGTCGGTAAAGCGGATGCCAGACTGAGATTCAATGGAAGAATCCTAAGGAGATGCAATCCGAAAACAAAGGAAGTAGGTTACAGTACGCTTGTTCGGCCACTGCTTGAATACTGCTCAGCAGTGTGGGATCCGTACCAGATAGGTTTGATAGAAGAGACAGAGAAGATCCAACGGAGAGCAGCGCGCTTCGTTACAGGATAATTTAGTAATCGCGGAAGCGTTACGGAGATGATCGATAAACTCCAGTGGAAGACTGTGCAGGAGAGACGCTCAGTAGCTCGGTAGGGGCTTTTGTTAAGGTTTCAAGAACATACCTTCACCGAAGAGTCAAGCAGTATATTGCTCCCTCCTACGTATATCTCGCGAAGAGACCATGAGGATAAAATCAGAGAGATTAGAGCCCACACAGAGTCATACCGACAATCCTTCTTTCCACGAACAATACGAGACTGGAATAGAAGGAACAACCGATAGAGGTACTCAGGGTACCCTCCGCCACACACCGTCATGTGGCTTGCGGAGTATGGATGTAGATGTAGATGTAGAAGTAGACACTCTCTCCGGTGGACAACTCACCGTCTGGGAAAACGTAGTGTGTTATGTTAGTTAAGAAGTGTTCGAGCCACTCACATATCTGAGAATGTATTTGGTTTACTCAGGTCTTTCTGAAACATTTTCAAGGTGTCACTATGTCAAATGCTTCCCGGAGATGTAGGAATATGGAATCTGCCTATAGCATGTCATCTGTGGTTCGTAGGATATCGTACGAGAAAATGGCAACTTGAGTTTCGCACGAACAATGCTTTAAGAATCAACGTTGATTTGTGGATATTGTCTTTTCTGCCTCAAAGGAATTTGTGATAGATACTCTTAGAGTATTCTCAGTAATTCTGCAGAAAAGTAACGTTAGTAGTGGACCGTGAGAATATTACCATAGCAGGTTTTATCCGCTCGATTCTCCCACCATATGGGCCGATAGCTGAAGAGTTCTTGTGACATATACATAGGAAAGAAAAAGAGCAAGAGTTTGTGCAGTAAGCTAAAGAAGGAAACAGCAAAGGAAACAGCACTGCAACACCTTGGTGCCTTAAGCACGCCACAGCACATATTCACTAAGGTTTAGTGAATTCCCTGAGGTTTGATTTGTCACAGCTTATCGTTCTCTACTATTATCTCTAAAGTCCATTTGTTCTCTTGTCCTCCCCATGGGTTCAATAATTCATGTTCTGCATCAGACGTTTAATTTCCTTGCAATTAACAGTCAGACTGCCAGTTATCAATATCCTTCGCTCTATTCAAGAATTTTTTTTATCTATCGTTTTGGTCCGCGAACCCACATATCTTTCGATAAGGCAGTTTCCCTACTATCACTCCAACATAATCTTTTTACCCCATTACTCCCTCACTATATTCTTTCACACTTTTCTCAGACCTCCTGCCATTTAGTACTTCATGAAAAGCTTCCATTACGTAACACTCCCTGTGCTTGTACCGAACATCTAGCTTAGGCGATGGTGAACATCACGCACAAATTTTAAAAAAGTGCATAACACTGTGCTTTCTGTAATAATGCAGTGTTATGCCTTTTTAAAAATATCCTTGTACCAGTACTCATCCCAGAAACTAGTGGTAATATCCTTAAAATATTTGTATCTCTCTGGAGCGCATGCTTCCAATTTAAACCTTTTGTTTTTAAACTATCGCTGGCCTTTGTCGGCCTACTCTATTTTGACTATTCAGCTGTAAATTGCTTCTAAAATTATTTGAAACTGATGCTGAGCTTACTTCTCCACTAGGAATATAAACTGTGTTGTTAAAGCTACTGCTATTCTGTACAGGTTTTGCTGTAAATGCCCCCGATAAATATTTGTCGTGAGCATTCCTTTCTACACCATTCGCATTATTCTCAGTTTCAGTCGTGCTCTCTTTCATTTCCTCCACTTCTACGTCACTTTTCGAACTAAAGTTCTGGGAAAGATAATCACACTCATTCATTAATTCAGCTTTTCATTGTTCATCCTCAATAACTTGGGCTTCAAAATTTTTATCCTAGCTCATTAAGTGACATTCGGGTAAGGGGTGAGAAAGAAGAGGAATTGGGAGAATACAAGGTCTACCTGTCAGGAGTCAAAGCGGGAATAGCACAATGGGGTGTAGGGCTTTACATCAGGAAAGAAATGGAACCCAGCGTAGTTGCAATAAGGTATGTAAACGAACGACTGATGTGGATAGATTTGACAGTGCCTAGCAAGAAAATTAGGATTGTGTCAGTATATTCGCATTGTGAAGGGACAGATCACGATAAGATGGATAGTTTTTATGAGGCACTCAGTGATGTAGTTGTTAGAGTACAGGACAAGGACAGTGTTCTGCTCATGGGTGATTTTAACGCCAGGATTGGAAATCGAACAGAATGGTATGAAAAGGTTATGGGTAAATTTGGAGAGGATATGGAGGCCAACAGGAACGGGAAACAACTCTTGGATTTCTGTGCCAGTATGGGCTTAGTAATCACAAACTCCTTTTTTTAACATAAGAACATTCACCGGTATACTTGGGAAGGCAGGGGAACCAGATCTGTCATTGACTATATAATAACAGATCAGGAATTCAGGAAGGCTGTGAGGGACACACGTGTATTCAGGGGATTCTTTGATGACACTGATCATTATTTAATCTGCAGTGAAATTGGGATTGTGAGGCCGAAAGTGCAGGAGGTCAGGTCCATATGTAGGAGGATAAGAGTGGAGAAACTTCAAGATAAGGAGATCAGGCACAAGTACATAACAGCGATCTCAGAAAGGTACCAGTTAGTTGAATGTAGTCAATTATAGTCATTGGAAAAGGAATGGACGAGGTACAGGGACATAGTACTAGAAGTGGCTAAAGAATGTCTAGGAACAGTAGTGTGTAAAAGTAGAATGAATCGAACAGCTTGGTGGAATGATACAGTCAAGGCAGCTTGTAAAAGGAAAAAGAAGGCGTATCAAAAATGGCTACATACCAGAACCCAGGTAGACAGAGAAAGTTATATTGAAGAAAGAAACAAAGCCAACAGATAATTGCAGCATCCAAGAAGAAATCGTGGGAAGACTTTGGAAACAGGTTGGAGACTATGGGTCAACTGCTGGAAAATCATTCTGGAGTGTAATTAGCAGTCTTCGAAAGGGAGGTAAGAAGGAAATGACAAGTATTTTGGACAGGTCAGGAAAACTGCTGGTGAATCCTGTGGATGCCTTGGGCAGATGGAGGGAATATTTTGAAGAGTTGTTCAATGTAGGTGAAAATGCAATCAGTAATGTTTCAGATTTCGAGGTAGAATGGGATAGGAATGATGATGGAAATAGGATCACATTTGAGGAAGTGGAAAAAATGGTCAATAGATTGCAGTGCAATAAAGCGGCTGGGGTGGATGAAATTAAGTCGGAACTCACCAAATACAGTGGAATGTCAGGTCTTAAATGGCTACACAGGATAATTGAAATGGCCTGGGAGTTGGGACAGGTTCCATCACACTGGACAAAAGCAGTAATCACACCAATCTTTAAACATGGAAACAGAAAAGATTGTAACAACTACAGAGGTATCTCTTTAATCAGCGTTGTGGGTAAAATCTTCTCAGGTATTGTTGAAAGGAAAGTGCGAGTATTAGTTGAGGACCAATTGGATGAAAATCAGTGTGGGTTTAGCCCTCTTAGAGGTTGTCAGGACCAGATCTTTAGCTTACGGCAATTAATGGAGAAGTGTTATGAGTGGAACAGGGAATTGTATCTATGCTTTACAGATCTAGAAAAGGCATGTGACCGGGTTCCTAGGAGGAAGTTATTGTCTGTTCTACAAGATTATGGAATAGGAGGCAAACTTTTGCAAGCAATTAAAGGTCTTTACATGGATAGTCATGCAGCAGTTAGAGTTGACGGTAATTTGAGTTCATGGTTCAGAGTAGTTTCAGGGGTAAGACAAGGCTGCAACCTTTGTTCATATTATTTATTGATCATATGTTGAAAACAATAGACTGGCTGGGTGAGATTAAGATATGTGAACACAAAATAAGCTGTCTTGCATATGCGGATGACTTAGTTGTGATGGCAAATTCGATTGAAAGTTTGCAAAGTAATATTTCAGAGCTAGATCAGAAATGTAAGGACTATGGTATGAAGGTTAGCATCTCCAAAACGAAAGTAATGTCAGTGGGAAAGAAATATAAACGGATTGAGTGCCAAATAGGAGGAACAAAGTTAGAACAGCTGGACGGTTTCAAGTACTTAGGATGCATATTCTCACAGGATGGCAACATAGTGAAAGAACTGGAAGCGAGGTGTAGCAAGGCTAACGCAGTGAGCGCGCAGCTACGATCTACTCTCTTCTGCAAGAAGGAAGTCAGTACCAAGACTAAGTTATCTGTGCACCGTTCAATCTTTCGACCAACTTTGTTGTATGGGAGCGAAAGCTGGGTGGATTCAGGTTACCTTATCAACAAGGTTGAGGTTACGGATATGAAAGTAGCTAGATGATTGCAGGTACTAGTAGATGGGAACAATGGCAGGAGGGTGTCCACAATGAGGAAATCAAAGAAAAACTGGGAATGAACTCTATAGATGTAGTAGTCAGGGCGAACAGGCTTAGATGGTGGGGTCATGTTACACGCATGGGAGAAGCAAGGTTACCCAAGAGACTCATGGATTCAGCAGTAGAGGGTAGGAGGAGTCGGGGCAGACCGAGGAGAAGGTACCTGGATTCGGTTAAGAATGATTTTGAAGTAATAGGTTTAACATCAGAAGAGGCACTGAATAGGGGTAATGGAGGAACTGTATAAGGGGGGCTATGCTCCAGACTGAACGCTGAAAGGCATAATCAGTCTTAAATGGTGATGATGATGATGATGATGATGATGATTATAGCACATTAAGTTTTCATTTATGATACTTACCAACTCACCATCTACACATTCCTCCAAAACACCACCGAACATTTCGTTGAGCACGTGCACCTTTATTGCATGTGCGACCCTTTTATGAGCTAGCTGTTTACTTACATGTCGTCAGTAAGAGACAGAACGTGTTAGCGCGCCTTGTCCCGAGAGTTCGTATAAGACCAGGAAAGCGGCAAGTGTGTTTTTCAAGTTCAATTTTTTCGTCAGTAACCTATTTTTCTGACGCATTTCGTCTATGTCAGCCCTCTGTTTTCTTGCAAACAGTCCCTGATCTTTCAAGCTAGTTTCATATTAGGTCTTAATAGTTTTTCATATATTTTCATCTATAATTTCTTTCGATCCCATCAAGCAGGAATCCATGCATCCCGCTGTTTTATTCAATGACGTACTGCCTTTTAGTGGCGTTTTATTATGACGGACAACAAAGGTTGAGTATCAACTCCGAGCTTTTCAGTTCTAATATTTTAGTTATGGGGGTATATATATTAATATTCTCATGTAAAATCACTTAACAGGTTTTTAAAAAGTCTTTAATAATTTTAGTAAAACGTATATCACTGTCTGGGGCGGCGGGTAAAAATTATTTTAAATACCGCCTTATTCACGCGAGCCTGGCAACTAATTTAGTAGTTAGCCAGAAAGCGAAGGGAAGCATACTGACCTTAGTTTCCAGTCTACACGGCCACATTCTGGTCCAGCCCACTGAAAGAAAAGTTTCTCTTCTCCTATTTCTTTGCGGGATCAGGACTATGATTTCAAATAAAAGTATAAGGTTCCAGTGAAAATTTATTCTACGTAAAGTTTCTAACATACAGCACTTGGAAATTCACTTTTGCCAATTGAAAGCAAGTCTTTCTATCCTAACAGCACATTTATTAGTTCAGAGGCGACCTCTACGGTACTTCCTACCTGATTGCCTTTCACCCTGACTAAAATTACTCAAATGAAAGTTTGCAATAAATGTTCAAAATAAATGCTCGCCATAAAAGTGGAAATAAAGTCACCACTTACCACGCGGAATTGTAATTCACATGGATGGCACACTGTTACATTGGCGAATTCTAAGCGATCTAGGATGGTATACAGTCCTCGAGAGTTCATTATCTCTTTTTACCGCACAATACGCGCTTAGTCACAGTTCGGCTCTGACGTCATCCGAGGCAGAGCGCGATCCGACGTTTAACAGACGTGATTGCTACAGTAGCTGAATGCGAAGTGAACCTTTCTACTGCCTCTCGGGCGGCCGGTATTTCTATAGGTGCCGGAGCGGACGGCCGACGGAACGTCTGTTGTCTACGGCTATCTGCACAATGCACCAGCCTCCGAACGACCGCTTTCTCGGGCACATAAACTTGGATAATATAGCTAAAAATTACTTCCTAAACCTCTTAATTGTTATTTGTATTGGGTTAAGTTATTTGAAAGCATAGAAAAAGTTTCAGCTCGCTAGAAAGAAAACTTTGCATTCTAGAATTTTTATTGTGGAACTGACGGTAGATCGTTAGCTCTGAACCTTATATTTCGTAGAACTTATGTCAACAGTTATTAATACTAAAACTCTCAATTTTGGTATAGGTTTATCATTTAGTATGTTTTATCGTACACTTCAACCAAAATGCTCTATCATTAAAATTACAGGTACTTAATCTACAACAATTGGGTACATTTTAGTTACAAAATTGGTTTTCACTTAATTACTCAAAAACTCCCCTCCATGAACCATGGACCTTGCCATTGGTGGGGAGACTTGCGTGCCTCAGCGATACAGATGGCCGTACCGTAGGTGCAACCACAACGGAGGGGTATCTGTTGGGAGGCCAGACAAACGTGTGATTCCTGAAGAGGGGCAGCAGCCGTTTCAGTAGTCGCAGGGGCAACAGTCTCGATGATTGACTGATCTGGCCTTGTAACACTAACCAAAACGGCCTCGCTGTGCAGGTACTGCGAACGGCTGAAAGCAAGGGGAAACTACAGCCGTAATTTTTCCCGAGGGCATGCAGCTTTACTGTATGGTTAAATGATGATGGAATCATCCTCTTGGGTAAAATATTCCGGAGGTAAAACAGTCCCCCATTCGGAACACCGGGTCGGGGCTACTCAGGAGGACGTCGTTATCAGGAGAAAGGAGACTTGCGTTCTACGGATCGGAGCGTGAAATGTCAGATCCCTTAATCGGGAATGTAGGTTAGAAAATTTAAAAAGGAAAATGGATAGGTTAAAGTTAGATATAGTGGGAATTAGTGAAGTTCGGTGGCAGGAGGAACAAGACTTTTGATCAGGAGAATACAGGGTTATAAATACAAAATCAAATAGGGGTAATGCAGGAGTAGGTTTAATAATGAATTTAAAAAATAGGAGTGCGGGTAAGCTGCTACAAACAGCATAGTGAACGCATTATTGTGGCCAAGATAGACATGAAACCCATGTCTACTACAGTAGTACAAGTTTACACGCCAAATAGCTTTGCAGATGACGAAGAAATAGATGAAATGTACGATGAGATTGATGAAATGTACGATGAGATAAAAGAAATTATTCAGGTAGTGACGGGAGACGAATATTTAATAGTCATAGGTGACTGGAATTCGAGAGTACGAAAAGGAAGAGAGAAAGACAAATTCGGTGAATATCGGAGTAAGAAATTAAAGAGGAAGCCGTCTGGTAGCATTTTGAGCAGAGCATAACTTAATCATAACTAACACTTGGTTCAAGAATCATCAAAGAAGGTTATATACATGGAAGAACCCTCGAGATACTAGAAGGTATCAGATAGATTATATAATGGTAAGACAGAGATTTAGGAACCAGGTTTTAGATTGTAAGACATTTCCAGGGGCAGATGTGGACTCTGACCACAATCTATTGGTTATAAACTTTAGATTAAAACTGAAGAAACTGCAAAAAGGTGGGAATTTGAGGAGATGGGACCTGGATAAACTGACTAAACCAGAGGTTGTACAGAGTTTCAGGGAGAGCATAAGGGAACAATTGACAGGAGCGGGGGACAGAAATACAGTAGAAGAAGAATGGGTAGCTCTGAGGGATGAAGTAATGAAGGCAGCAGAGGATCAAGTAGGTAAAAAGACGAGAGCTAGTACAAATCATTGGGTAACAGAGGAGTTATTGAATTTAATTCATGAAAGGAGAAATTTAAAAATGCAGTAAATGGAGCACGCAAAAAGGAATACAAACGTCTCAAAAATGGGATCGACAGGAAGTGCAAAATGGCTAAGCAGGGATGGCTAGAGGACAAATGTAAGGATGTAGAGGCTTATCTCAATAGGGGTAAGATAGATACTGCCTACAGGAATATAAAAGAGAGAAAAGAGAGCCACTTGTATGAATATCAACAGCTCTGACGGAAACCCAGTTCTAAGCAAAGAAGGGAAAGCAGAAAGGTGGAAGCAGTATATGGAGGGTATATACAAGGGCGATGTACTTGAGGACAATAATATGGAAATGGAAGAGGATGTAGATAAAGATGAAATGGGAGATACGATACTGCGTGAATAGTTTGACAGAGCACTGAAAGCCCTCAGCCGAAACAAGGCCCCGGGAGTAGACAAAATTCCATTAGAACTACTGACGGCCTTGGGAGAGTCAGTCCTAACAAAAGCCTACCATCTAGTGAGCAAGATATATGAGACAGGCGAAATACCCTCAGACTTCAAGACAAATATAATAATTCCAATCGCAAAGAAAGCAGGTGTTGACAGACGTGAAAAATACCGAACCATCAGTTTAATAAGTCACAGCTGCAAAATGCTAACGCGAATTCTTTACAGACGAATGGAAAAACTGGTAGAAGCCGACCTCGGGGAAGATCAGTGTGGATTCTGCAGAAATGTTGCAACACGTGAGGCAATACTGACCTTACGACTTATCTTGGAAGAAAGATTAAGGAAAGGCAAACCTACGTTTCTAGCATTTGTAGATTTAGAGAAAGCTTTTGACAATGTTGCCTGAGATAGACTCTTTCAAATTCTAAAGGTGGCAGGGGTAAAATACACGGAGCGAAAGGCTATTTACTATTTGTACAGAAACCAGATGGCAGTTATAAGAGTCGAGGGGCATGAAAAGGAAAAAGTGGTTTGGAAGGGAGTGAGACAGGTTTGTAGCTTCTCCCCGATGTTATTCAACCTATATATTGAGGAAGCAGTAAAGGAAACGAAATAAAAATTCGGAGTAGGTATTAAAATGCATGGAGAAGAAATAAAAACTTTGAGGTTCGCCGATGACATTGTAATTCTGTCACAGACAGCAAAGGACTTGGAAGAGCAATTGAACGGCATGGACAGTGTCTTGAATGGAGGATAGAAGATGAAAATCAACAAATTAAGTCGGGTGATGCTGAGGGAATTAGATCAGGAAATGAGACACTTAAAGTAGTAAAGGAGTTTTGCAATTGGGGGAGCAAAATAACTGATGATGGTCGAAGTAGAGAGGATATAAAATGTAGACTGGCAAAGGCAAGGTAAGCGTTTCTGAAGAAAAGAAATTTGTTAACATCGAGTATAAATTTAAGTGTCAGAAAGTCGTTTCTGACAGTATTTTTATGGAAGTGAAACATGGACGATAAATAGTTTGGACAAGAAGAGAATAGAAGCTTTTGAAATGTGGTGCTACAGGAGAATGCTGAAGATTAGATGGGTAGATCACATAACTAATGAGGAGGTGTTGAATAGAATTGGGGAGAAGAGGAGTTTGTGGCACAACTCGACAAGAAGAAGGGACCGGTTGGTAGGACATGTTCTGAGGCATCAAGGGATCACAAATTTAGCATTGGAGGGCGGCGTGGAGGGTAAAAATCGTAGAGGGAGACCAAGAGATGAGTACACTAAGCAGATTCAGAAGGATGTAGGTTGCATTAGGTACTGGGAGATGAAGAAGCTTGCACAGGATAGAGTAGCATGGAGAGCTGCATCAAACCAGTCTCAGGACAGAAGACCACATCAACAACAACTCAAAAACTATAAGAGATAGCTTAACGTTGTCTCTCAGATGTTATTTTTGGGGTGAACTGAAGTATAAAACAAATTTTCATGTTTCTAAGTTCACTATTTAGGATTCCAGCGTTAATTTTTGTTTTATGGTTTTGGAAACCTTCACCGCTAATTTATGAGCTCTAACTGCACCTTCTGACCAAATCCTGGCTCCCTAGCTTCATTATTTAGCGCCACTTATCTTAAAAGGCATTTACGTAAACTGTTAAGTCTAGAACATAAAGACTTGTTATTTGGATCATTATAAAACTAAACTACATTGTAAGCAAATTTTAAACAGAAATTTTGATATTTAATTTCATACTTAATTCTGGTGCTATGCGTTAAGGTGACGTGGCGCTGCTAGCAGTGAACTGGGCTAAGTCCCAGCACACTCGCTGGCCTCTGTACCTCACACACGATACAGCGCTTGCTTTGCTTCAAGTGTATGTCTCAGGGTTGCTCTTTCCTCTTGATTTACTGTAATTCAGATGTTCACCTGAAGTTGTGGCTCTTAGTGTCATGAAACCCATATTGATCTATAAATAAAGGGTGAAATAAGCTGAAGCGGTTTATTAGCATCCAAGAACTTTTAATATAAGTGGAGACGTCATAATATTTCTCTCATGAAATGTACCCAATATACCTTGTATGTAAATTTAGAGGTGCTAAAAGCAAGAAACTTTAAGTTTTGTCCAGGATTAATTGAGTATTAGCCACACACGGGCTGAACTGCTTATTGATCGTTACAAAACACTTAAGCAATGCTTTAAAAAGCCTTGCTTAGAATACCATAGCATGACGACTACTGATAGGTGACCAAATGCGCTGCAACAGTCTGGAGAACTGGAAAATAACCATTTCATAAATAGCAACTACATGACTTACATAGAAACAAAGTTACAAAATCTGTACCATAATCAATCTCTTCAACGCACAATGCAAAGATACAGAAATAGCACCAGAAGAAAAGAAGTAAAAGTAAAATCGGGACATATGCGAGAAGAATTCTCACTCTCAGTGTGCTACTCAAACTTAATTACCTATACGCTTAAGAATAATAGTAATAATTTTGTGCGGCTCAGTGGCTTGGTGCATTTTTTTTATATTGGACGGCACTTCGACGAATTGCGGATCTACTCCAGTTACGTAGCCAGGTAAAGGGGACCTACACTTTAACGTGGAATGCAAATCACTTATTGTTTCCGGCGACTCCTAACAGCGTTGAGAGGTGCAGGCTAGATCAAAACTATGAGTGAAAATTCCGTGATCCGATCGAGATACGATTCCAAGCCCTCTCGGTTTCCATGCATGCGTTTTACGCTAAAGTAAGGAAAGACTTAAACAATTACCGTCCAGTTTTCTTACTGACTGACATCTTTATTGAAAATATTAGAAATGTAATGAACGCAAGAGTAGTCGCACACTTAAGTGGCAACTACTTACTTAGCATGTCGTAATTTGGATTCCAGAAGGACTTATCGACTGAGAATGTTATTTACACATTCACTTATCAAATTGTACAAGCCTTAAATAATAGCAAATTGCAAGTTGGTATTTTTTGTGGTCGTTCACATTCAGATTGAGTAGATTATGTTACTTTCTCTTAAAAATTCAAGTTTTGTGGAACTGATGGCTTCACACACAAATGGTTTGTATCATACTTCACAAACACAATACAATAGGTTATCCTGAATGATTCAGACACTGTCGGAAAAGTAGAAAATTTTAGTGACTGGGAAAAAAATCACAAAGGGAGTCACAAAGGGTTCAAGTTTTGATTCACTCTTTTCCTTATATATGTGAATGACTTTCCGTTTAACATTCTGCAAGCAAAATTTGACTTGTTCCAGACGATATTAGTGTTATAAGAAATCCCACCAGAGAGAAAAAAAACAAAAGAGTTGGTAGACGATATTTTCCAAAGAATTATTATGTGTTTCTCTGAAAATGGGCTCTCCCTATATTCTGAAACAGCATACTACATTCAGTTGCGTACGAGAAATACAGTCATACCAACAAGAGATGTAGCACATGAGCAACAGCCAGCAAATAGAGTAGCATGCTCCAAATTTTTGGATGTATGTATTGATGAAAACTTGAAGCCAGAGAAGCATATCTCAAACAAATTAGTTGAGCTGCTTTTGCTCTTCGTATAATTTCTGATGCTGGAAAAAAAATGTACCAACCCCTTGATGTATTTTGCATATTTTCACCCAATAACTTCTTATGGAATGTTTTTCTGGGGCTAATCATCAGTCAGAAGGGAAGTATTGCTTGCATAAAAACAAGCAGTAAGATTAACACTTATTGTTTACCCACAGACGTCATGTAGGTACCTCTTCAAGCAGGTAGGTATTTTGATTGTACTAACTAAATTAGTCACAAATAATCCTTCACAGTTTGAGAATTACAGTGATGCTATTAACTACAACCTTACCCATTTTTAAAGCTGTCTCTGGCTCAGTTAAGAGTTGAATGTTGTTGTTGTGGTCTTCAGTCCTGAGACTGGTTTGATGCAGCTCTCCATGCTACTCTATCCTGTGCAAGCTTCTTCATCTCCCAGTACCTACTGCAACCTACATCCTTCTGAATCTGCTTAGTGTATTGATCTCTTGGTCTCCCTCTACGAATTTTACCCTCCACGCTGCCCTCTAATGCTAAATTTGTGATCCCTCGATGCCCCAGAACTTGTCCTACCAACCGATCCCTTCTTCTAGTCAAGTTGTGCCACAAACTTCTCTTCTCCCCAATCCTATTCAACACCTCCTCATTAGTTACGTGATCTACCCACCTTATCTTCAGCATTCTTCTGTAGCACCACATTTCGAAAGCTTCTATTCTCTTCTTGTCCAAACTAGTTATTGTCCATGTCTCACTTCCATACATGGCTACACTCTATACAAATACTTTCAGAAACGACTTCCTGACACTTAAATCTATATTCGATGTTAACAAATTTCTCTTCTTGAGAAACGCTTTCCTTGCCATTGCCAGTCTACATTTTATATCCTCTCTACTTCGACCATCATCGGTTATTTTACTCCCTAAATAGCAAAACTCCTTTACTACTTTAAGTGTCTCATTTCCTAATCTAATTCCCTCAGCATCTTATAACCTCCTTTCAAGACACTGTCCATTCCGTTCAACTGCTCTTCCAAGTCCTTTGCTGTCTCTGACAGAATTACAATGTCATCGGCGAACCTCAAAGTTTTTACTTCTTCTCCATGAATTTTAATACCTATTCCGAATTTTTCTTTTGTTTCCTTTACTGCTTGCTCAATATACAGATTGAATAACATCGGGGAGAGGCTACAACCCTGTCTCACTCCTTTCCCAACCACTGCTTCCCTTTCATGCCCCTCGACTCTTATAACTGCCATCTGGTTTCTGTACAAATTGTAAATAGCCTTTCGCTCCCTGTATTTTACCCCTGCCACCTTCAGAATTTGAAAGAGAGTATTCCAGTCAACATTGTCAAAAGCTTTCTCTAAGTCTACAAATGCTAGAAACGTAGGTTTGCCTTTTCTTAATCTTTCTTCCAAGATAAGTCGTAAGGTCAGTATTGCCTCACGTGTTCCAACATTTCTACGGAATCCAAACTGATTTTCCCCGAGGTCGGCTTCTACCAGTTTTTCCATTCGTCTGTAAAGAATTCGCGTTAGTATTTTGCAGCTGTGACTTATTAAACTGATAGTTCGGTAACTTTCACATCTGTCAACACCTGCTTTCTTTGGGATTGGAATTATTAAATTCTTCTTAAAGTCTGAGGGTATTTCGCCTGTCTCATACATCGTGTCTCACCAGATGGTAGAGTTTTGTCATGACTGGCTCTCCCGAGGCCATCAGTAGTTCTAATGGAATGTTGTCTACTCCCGGGGCCTTGTTTCGACTCAGGTCTTTCAGTGCTCTGTCAAACTCTTCACGCAGTATCTTATCTCCCATTTCATCTTCATCTACATCCTCTTCCATTTCCATAATATTGTCCTCAAGTACATCGCCCTTGTATAAACCCTCTATATACTCCTTCCACCTTTCTGCTTTCCGTTCTTTGCTTAGAACTGGGTTGCCATCTGAGCTCTTGATATTCATACAAGTGGTTCTCTTCTCTCCAAAGGTCTCTTTAATTTTCCTGTAGGCAGTATCTATCTTACCCCTAGTCAGACAAGCCTCTACATCCTTACATTTGTCCTCTAGCCATCCCTGCTTAGCCATTTTGCACTTCCTGACGATATCATTTTTGAGACGTTTGTATTCCTTTTTGCCTGCTTCATTTACTGCATTTTTATATTTTCTCCTTTCATCAATTAAATTCAATATTTCTTCTGTTACCCAAGGATTTCTATTAGCCCGCGTCTTTTTACCTACTTGATCGTCTGCTGCCTTCACCACTTCATCCCTCAGAGCTACCCATTCTTCTTCTACTGTATTTATTTCCCCCAGTCCTGTCAATTGTTCCCTAATGCTCTCCCTGAAACTCTTTACAACCTCTGGTTCTTTCAGTTTATCCAGGTCCCATCTCCTTAAATTCCCACCTTTTTGCAGTTTCTTCAGTTTCAATCTGCAGTTCATAACCAATAGATTGTGGTCAGAATCTACATCTGCCCCAGGAAATGTCTTACAATTTAAAACCTGGTTCCTAAATCTCTGTCTTACCATTATATAATCTATCTGAAACCTGTCAGTATCTCCAGGCTTCTTCCATGTATACAGCCTCCTTTCATGATTCTTGAACCAAGTGTTAGCTATGATTAAGTTATGCTCTGTGCAAAATTCTACAAGGCGGCTTCCTCTTTCATTCCTTCCCCCCAATCCATATTCACCTACTATGTTTCCTTCTCTCCCTTTCCTACTGACGAATTCCAGTCACCCATGACTATTAAATTTTCGTCTCCCTTCACTACCTGAATAATTTCTTTTATCTCGTCATACATTTCATCTATTTCTTCATCATCTGCAGAGCTAGTTGGCATATAAACTTGTACTACTGTAGTAGGCATGGGCTTTGTGTCTATCTTGGCCACAATAATGCGTTCACTATGCTGTTTGTAGTAGCTAACCCGCACTCCTATTTTTTTATTCATTATTAAACCTACTCCTGCATTACCCCTATTTGATTTTGTATTTATAACCCTGTAATCACCTGACCAAAAGTCTTGTTCCTCCTGCCACCGAACTTCACTAATTCCCACTATATCTAACTTTAACCTATCCATCTCCCTTTTTAAATTTTCTAACCTACCTGCCCGATTAAGTGATCTGACATTCCACGCTCCGATCCGTAGAACGCCAGTTTTCTTTCTCCTGATAACGACGTCCTCTTGAGTAGTCCCCGCCCGGAGATCCGAATGGGGGACTATTTTACCTCCGGAATATTTTACCCAAGAGGACGCAATCATCATTTAATCATACAGTAGAGCTGCATGTCCTCGGGAAAAATTACGGCTGTAGTTTCCCCTTGCTTTCAGCCGTTCGCAGTACCAGCACAGCAAGGCCGTTTTGGTTAATGCTACAAGGCCAGATCAGTCAATCATCCAGACTGTTGCCCCTGCAACTACTGAAAAGGCTGCTGCCCCTCTTCAGGAACCACATGTTTGTCTGGCCTCTCAACAGTACCCCTCCGTTGTGGTTGCACCTACGGTACGGCCATCTGTATCGCTGAGGCACGCAAGCCTCCCCACCAACGGCAAGGTCCATGGTTAATGGGGGGGAAGAGTTGAATAAGCAACAACAAAAATTTTAGTTCATTTGCCCTGTAGCCAAAATGTCTCACAGTTAGTGAAGTAAGTTTGAAATCTGTTTTAAAAAACCTTCTTTTCCATTGACGAATTTTGTAGTTGCATGAGTAAGATCAAAAATAATACTGAGTTCATGAATGTTAACACTAATCATGCATACATATCCCTAAACTGACTCGTTGTACATCATTTCGATAAAAGAATCGTTCAGGTAATCTATGAATCATGTAACTAACTAATTACTTCAACCACCGGGCCAGAAATGTGTGTAGATTGTTCATCTAGGTTACTGATGCGTAACTTTAGGAGTTCTTATATGGCTGTACATTTTGATCCCATTGAATTAGAAGCTTAAATTATTTATTCCACCAAGGGACTGTAGACCCTAATGTTTGATATAAATTAAAACCTGACACTTATATCTTTCCTGGGAAAAGTGAGTCTTAACAGACGGACAGACAGACAGGTGGACACCTTACGGCAATATATACATTTTTAAATGATATAATTACAGATTAATAATTGTCGGATTTTTTACTCTCCATTTACCGTGAAACCTTGCTTCTTGCAAATTATACGGTTATAGCTAAATGGGAAGAACGCTATAGGTTTTGATGAATGAGTTTCCGAGTATCGAAGTGACATAAATGGCTTTTCCTTTTGACTACATTGACTTAGAAGCTTAAATGTCAACACCGTCAAGGGACTTCCAATATTATTACTTGACATAAATTTAAACATGATATCAATACCCGTTCGTCAAGAATAGAAATAGAAGGGTTTTACACGCGATATGACTACTTTTTCGGCTTTTCATGTAAGTGCAGAATTGTCTTTCTTAAGAATGAATTTAGCCGAGGAAAACTTGTTCACCTGAACAAGTTATCAGTTGCTCTAAATAAGATAATTATTTCTTTATGTGATCTGCACTTGTTAGGTCACCATTTGTGTTTCTACTGTCTCCCATTAATTTTGGATTGTTCATGCTTTTTTCAGATGCTGTGCTAAATACGTTTCCCATCCCATTTAGTAATCCTTCAAGTTCCATGGTTTTGGGCAGATCAAGTAAGTACTAGAAGACGGCAAATTGTCAGTGGCACGGTCTCCATAAAATCGAGAGAGATGTCTCCATACTTAAGTCTTATTCGAGACTATTTTTGTGACTCACCAGTCTTCTGACTGGTTTGATTGCGACACATAAGGAGTTCCTCCCCACTGTCCACCTCATTTCGAAGGTAACAAGTAGTCTATGTTCTTAAACCTCCTTCTAAACTCATGCTCATAAATTAAGAATAATTGCAGAATGTGGTGCCACACAACGTGCACTATACAAAACTGGCGCTAATAGCATAGGCACATAGGGAACACACATGATGCAGATCTGTAAGTCCACGGTATTGGTGATAAGTTCAGAAAACAGTCACGATACGCGTGTGCTACAAAACGCCACTATCTGCTGCGCGTGTACCCCGACATCAGTATGGAATATGATCACCTTGTACACGTACACAGGCCGCACAACGGGTTAGCATACTCTGGATAAGGTCGTCGAGCAGCTGCTACGGTATAGCCTCCCATTCTTTCACCAGTGCCTGTTGGAGCTCCTGAAGTGTCCTAGGGGTTTGAAGATGTGCAGTGATACGTCGACCGAGAGCATCCCAGACGAGCTCGATCGCGTTTAGGTCTGGAGAACAGGCAGGCTACTTCATTCGCCTGATATCTTCCGTTTCAAGATACTCCTCCATGATGGCAGCTCGGTGAGGCCGTGCGTTAGCATTCATCAGGAGGAAGGTGGGACCCATTGTACCCCTGAAAAGGCGGACGTACTGGTGCAAAATAACGTTCCGATACACCTGACCTGTTACAGTTCGTCTGTCAAAGGGGTGTACGTGCACCAGTCATAATTCCACCCACACCACCAAACCACCACCTCCATACAGGTCCCTTTCAAGGACATTAAGGGATTGGTATCTGATTCCTGGTTCACGTGAGATGAAAGCCCGACGAGAATCACTGTACAGACTACACCTGGACTCGTCCGTGAACATAACCCGGGACCACTGTTCCAATGACCATGTAATGTGTTCTTAACATCAGGCTTTACGGGCTCCCCTGTGACCAGGGTTCAGTGTAATGCACCTTTCAGGTCTCCGGGCGAATAAACCATGTCTGTTCAGTAGTCTGTAGACTGTGTGTCTGGAGACAACTGTTCCAGTGGCTGCTGTAAGGTCTCGAGCAAGGCTACCTGCAGTACTCCATGGCCGTCTGTGGGCACTGATGGCGAGATATCGGTCTCCTTGTGGTGTTGTACACTGTGGACGTCCCGTACTGTAGCGCCTGAACACGTTTCCTCTCTGCTGGAATCGTTGCCATAATGTTGAGATCATAGTTTGTGGCATACGGAGGGCCCGTGCTACGACCTGCTATGTTTGACCAGCCTCCAGTTGCCCCAGTATTCTACCCCTCAAAAAGTCATCAATATGTGTTCTTTGAGCCATTTTCAACACACAGTCACCTTTAGCACGTCTGAAAACGTCTGCATACTTACTCGCTGCACTGTACTCTGGCATGCAGCAACACTCCTCTGCGTATGTTGACTGCTGCCAGCGCCACTGTGCGACGACCGCAGGTCAGATGTACCGCAATGTCATATCCCGAGGCGATTTAAACGCGCAAATCGCCCACCAGAGCGTTGTTTCACCATGTATCAGCATTATCCTTAATTTATGAGGATGTGTGTAGTTCCATGAAAGCTATTGCCTACTGTTTTAACATCCTGTCCCTTCTTCTCGTCAGTGTTTTACGTATGTTCATTTCTTCGCTGATTTTGCGAAAACCCACCTCATTTCTCATCTTATTAGTCATCCTAATCCACGTCCGGCTATTCTATCCTAAATTCTCTATTGCTTTCTGAAATAAGTCTAGGAAATTGTCTAAATGCTTACTGTTACATCTGTACCCAGTTAAATTTGTGTGTTGTCTGTAATGATATGATGGAGCATGAAATTCTAATATTTTTATTACAAGTATCATTTCATGGCATATCTCTACAGACGCTAAGCACACATCTCCGAGCAGTTGCTTTGGGAACTGTACTAAGAAACTCCGACACAGTCAATACCTTAGACTCTACAGTGAGGTGACAAAAGTCAAGGGATACTTCCTTATATCGTATCGGACCTCCTTTTGACCAGTTTAATGCAGCAGCTCCACTTAACATGGACTCAAGTCCCCTGCAAGAATATTAAGCCATTCTGCCACTATAGCCGTCACCAGTTGTGAAACTGTTGCCAGTGCAGGATTTTGTCCACTAACGGACCTCCAGATTCTGCTTCATACATGTTCGATGGGATTGTTATCGGGCCCTCGAATTGTCTAGAATGTTCTTCAAAAGGGTCATGAAAAATAGTTGCATGGTGCATTGTCATCCATAAAAATTTCATCGTTGAAAGTGTGCAGATGGTGTCAATGTAACCGAACATAACCATTTCCAATTAGTGATCGATTCACTAGGACAACAACATTCTGGTGCCGCCATCAACCTTCACAGTGACTTGTTGACAAATTCAGTTCATGGATTCGCCGGGTCTGTGCCACACTCGAACTCTGCCCAGTTCTTACCTGTTGAAATCAGAAATCATCTGACGAGGACGAGGTTTTACAGTCGTCTATGGTCCAACCGACTCGGTCACGAGCCCAGGAAATGCGCTGCAGGCGAAGTCGTGCTCTCAGCAAAGGCAGTAGCTGCTGCCATAGCCTATTAACGCCAAATTTCTCCATACTGTCCTAACGGGTAAGTTAGTCGTATGTCCCACATTGATTTCTGTGGTTATTTCACCCAATGTTGCTTGTTTCTTATCAATGACAAAGCTGCACTCGGTCGTTAAGTGAAGGACATCGGCCACTATATTGTCCGCGGTGAGAAGTAACGCCAGAAATTTGGGATTTTCGGCACACTTTTGACAATGTTGACCTCGGAATACTGAATTCCCTAACGATTTCAGAAATGGATCGTCCGTTTCACCTAGCTATAACAACCAATTCGCTTTCGAAGTCTGTTAATTCCCGTCGTGCGGCCATAATCACGTCGGAATCCTTTTCACACAATCACTTGAGCGAATGTCATAGCTTCGCCAACACACTTCCCTTTTATACCTTGTGTCCGGTGAATTTTGTCACCTCAGTGCAGCGCTGTAGTGCTGCAAATTTGAGCAAATGCTGTATGTTTATCGGTATAGTTCATATCTAGAAGAACACTTGGAATTAAGTCACACCCACAGTCAGTATGTAGGCATTTCCTACAACTGAAACAAGTGCTGGAGGAGACTTGTTTCCGTTTCGACCATACAGGGAGGTTATCTGCAGAGTCGCTGAATGCAGCTGTCGACGCCCTGCAGATAGCTACCTCCAGTCTACACGCCGGGGCTCATAATTCTAATTCGACCCAGAGTTTCATTTGCAGAAGCAGATTCCCATCTCCGTCTTTGTTCCCTCCGCCCGCGGTGGCCTCCCGCCCCTTCCACCGCCGGCTGCAGCCGCCGGCAGAGGGAAGCGAGAGAGGGGGAGGGCGGCCAGGGAGCAGGTCCCGCTAAGCTGTGATGAATATAAAAGAGGATTAAGGCGCAGTGTAAGCCCGAACTGCGGCCCGCTGATAGCGCAGATTTACGGCGCGCTTCCGCTTGGTTGATTTAGCGACTGGCGAGGGCGTGCCGCCAGTCCAGGTGCCCCTGCGCCGCGACTGCCGCTGCTCCTGCCGCACCTGGCGCCAGCGCTCTGGCGCACGGTAACTACGCCAACAAGCCAGCCAGAGCTCTGTGGGTTTGGAGTTGCCCATGCGACAATTGTCCTAAGCTCGCTTCAATCTGGCATTCGTTAAGAAACGCTTTCAAATTCACGGAAAATAAATAGTTCGAACTGATTGCTGCTGAGGTGCCACAGGGTTCAATATCAGGTCTATTGCTACTTCAAATAAGTTTACTAGCATTTGACGTTGATACACCGAAGATAACGGCCCCTTATTAGGTTAATGAATGAGGTGTTCTTTTGATTTGCATGTTGATATTCCAATTGGTGTGGGTTTATTTATCACTATTCCCCCACGTGACTCAGATGGCCATAGGCACGGGTTCCCAGGTAGATGTCGTGTTTCTTGACTTCCGCTAGACGTTCGATACAGTTCCTCACAGTCGTTTAATGAACAAAGTAAGAGCATATGGATTATCAGACCAATTATCTGATTGGATTGAAGAGTTTCTAGATAACAGAACGCAGCATGTCATTCTCAATGGAGAGAAGTCTTCCGAAGTAAGATTGATTTCAGGTGTGCTGCAGGGGAGTAAGGGGAGTATCGTAGGACCGTTGCTATTCACAATATATGTAAATGACCTTGTGGATAACATCGGAAGTTCACTGAGGCTTTTTGCGGATGATGCTGTGATATATCGAGAGGTTGTAACAATGGAAAATTGTACTGAAATGCAGGAGGATCTGCAGCGAATTGACGCATGGTGCAGGGAATGGTAATTGAATCTCAATGTAGACAAGTGTAATGTGCTGCGAATACATTGAAAGAAAGAACCCTTATCATTTAGCTACAATATAGCAGGTCAGCAACTGGAAGCAGTTAATTCCACAACTTATCTGGGAGTACGCATTAGGAGTGATTTAAAATGGAATGATCATATAAAGTTGATCGTCGGTGAAGCGGATGCCAGACTGAGATTCAATGGAAGAATCCTAAGGAGATGCAATCCGAAAACAAAGGAAGTAGGTTACAGTACGCTTGTTCGCCCACTGCTTGAATACAGCTCACTGGTGTGGGATCCGTACCAGATAGGGTTGATAGAAGAGATAGAGAAGATCCAACGGAGAGCAGCGCGCTTCGTTACAGGATCATTTAATAATCGTGAAAGCGTTACGGAGATGACAGATAAACTCCAGTGGAAGACTGTGCAGGAGAGACGCTCAGTAGCTCGGTACGGGCTTTTGTTAAAGTTTCGAGAACATACCTTCACCGAAGAGTCAAGCAGTATATTACTCCCTCCTACATATATCTCGGGAAGAGACCATGAGGATAAAATCAGAGAGATTAGAGCCCACACAGAGGCATACCGACAATCCGTCTTTCCACGAACAATACGAGACTGGTTCAAATGGTTCAAATGGCTCTGAGCACTATGGGACTTAACATCTGAGGTCATCAGTCCCCTAGACTTAGAACTACTTAAACCTAACTAACCTAAGGACTTACACACATCCATGCCCGAAGCAGGATTCGAACCTGCGACCGTAGCAGCAGCGCGGTTCCGGACTGAAGCGCCTAGAACCGCTCGGCCAAAAAGGCCGGCCGCGCATACAGAAGAGATGTTATGCATCTAGTGGGACAGCGGCGGTGTGGTGTACTACCAAGTGCGTCCTCGAGTCTAACTATCACTGTTAACATTTGTTGTCAACCAATCAGACATCTTGCAGAGGCAGTTCAAGAAGAACGAACAAGAAGACTGCGTGGAATGATACTATTACACACAACGGCCGCCCGTATTCTGCTGTACTGGTAGATTGATAGAGGAGTTTTGTTGAGAAGTCATTCCGCACCCACCTTATTCACATAACCTTGCGCTCTCAGATTTTCATTTTTCCCGCTCTCTATCCAACAACCATCAAGTAACTTCCTTTCCGGATGGAAATGCGCTCCAAGAAAACTCAATTACTTCTTCGCCTCAAAACCCTGTGATTTCTACTGTCACGGAATCAGAAGTTACCCCAGCATTGGTAGAGCGTTGTAAACAGTGAAGAAGAATATACTGTTGACGACTAAAGTCTCTGTCAGGTGTATCTGTTATGTTTATTCAACTTATGGAAAGACACTATGGACTTACGCACCAACCCAATATATCAATCAAAGAAGCAGGAATGGAAATAAAAGATAAAAATGTGCAATAAAGTAACTGATCAAGGTAAAAAGGAAACTTTCGATGAAATCATGTTTCCCGTAAAAGTCCAAGGATTTTACTTAGAGTGAATATAATTTATGTAGTTGTTTCAAGCGAGCGATGTGTCTTTGACATTAATGGTCCTACATAGTGAGGGTACAGAAATTTGAGAGTTTTAGCATGAGATGATGCCCTGGGCTGTCTTCATTGATTTAAAATTTTTGTACTCTCAGCATTCACTATTGCAACTTTGAAGTAATATGAATAACCATTAAATAAGAGTTTGATAACCAATCAGTTATTTACTTAACGTGTACTAGATTAAATTACTGCTTGTGTTTCGTAATTTCTGTTTGAGGTATTTATTGGGCTTCGTGTAATGTTGTGCGCAAAAACAGGTGCTCTGAATCAGCACAGTTGTAGCAGAGAGATTCCAACACCATACGTCGTTCAAGAAGAAACCATCCCCGGAAAAATGTTGAAATTGATGTGCAAGAAAAAAGTCTGTGTTTCTGATTCGAGAGAAAGTCTTTCGTTGGAGATCCTTTAAGTTGTGAAAGTGTTTAAATCTAAATAAGACGTGTGACATCTATTAAGATGAAAAGGTGTATGTACCGAAATACGTCTATAAATCTGTTCGCGCTATTGAAGCCTGCGATTACTCGCTGAAATAAGTATGTCTGCACTTACAATAATAAGGAGACTGAATGTTCTGAGGGACCATAACACATATAAATTTATCTTGGTGAAATCTCGCAACATGGATAGAAGGAAATATATAATTAATTATTGGAGAGTCTTGTTACCCTCTTCAGCTTAGCCTTTCATTTCTGCGCAGTACTTTTAATTGTAGTGATCAAAATGTCACTGATCTGACTTATGTAGTAAATCACGACCCGTTAGCTCTATATGAAATAGTAGGGCACTTCTACAATAGGAACGAGACTTCATTGCATAAAGAATGTAACAACGGTTATATCTTTACGCGTACCGTTATCTTATAAAATAGATTAGGGAAAGACAAACCTACGTTTCTAGCATTTGTAGACTTGGAGAAAACTTTTGACAATGTTGACTGGAATACCCTCTTTCAAATTCTGAGGGTGACAGGGGTAAAATATAGGGAGTGAAAGGCTATTTACAATTTGTACAGAAACCAGACGGCAGTTATGAGAGTCGAGGGGCATGAAAGGGACGCAGTGGTTGGGAAGGGAGTTAGACAGGGTTTTAGCCTATCCCCGATGTTATTCAATCTGTATATTGAGCAAGCAGTAAAGGAAACAAAAGAAAAATTCGGAGGAGGAATTAAAATCCATGTAGAAGAAATAGAAACTTTGAGGTTCACCGACGACATTGTTATTCTGTCAGAAACACCAAAGGACCTGGAAGAGCAGTTGAACGGAATGGACAGTGTCTTGAAAGGAGGATATAAGATGAACATCAGCAAAAGCAAAACGAGGATAATGGAATGTAGTCGAATTAAATCAGGTGATGCTGAGGGAATTAGATTAGGAAATTAGACACTTAAAGTAGTAAAAGAGTGTTGCTATCTGGGTAGCAAAATAGCTCGAAGTAGAGAGGATTTAAAATGTAGACTGGTAATGGCAAGGAAAGCATTTCTGAAGAACAGACATTTGTTAACATCGAGTATAGATTTAAGTGTCAGGAAGTCTGTATGGAGTGTAGCCATGTATGGAAGTGAAATGTGGACGATAAATAGTTTAGACAAGAAGAGAATAGAAGCTTTCAAAATGTGATGCTACAGAAGAATGCTGAAGATTAGGTGGGTAGATCACATAACTAATGAGGAGGTACTGAACAGAATTGGAGAGAAGATAAATTTTTGGCACAACTTGACTAGAAGAAGGGATCGGCTGGTAGGGCATATTCTGAGGCATCAAGGGATCACCAATTTAGTATTGGAGGGCAGCGTGGAGGGTAAAAATCGTGTAAGGAGATCAAGAGATGAGGACACTAAACAGATTCAGAAGGATGTAGGTTGCAGTAGGAACTGAGAGATGAAGAAGCTTGCACAGGATAGAGTAGCATGGAGAGCTGCATCAAACCAGTCTCTGGACTGAAGACCACAACAACAACAACCGTTTACATAGCTTGGTTTGCTTACAACAGCTTCACAATTGTACTATACGCCCGTTCTCGAGGCTCACTTCTTCATCTGTCTTTGTTTCATGTGACACAAATGTTCAGCACAATACTCAGCAACATGCAGGTAAAACTCATGTTCATGTTGCTGCATTCACTGAGAACTTTGTGTCACCTAGAACTAAAAGACCAACCTGTGTTTGACGAGACGTAAAATACAAAGGACCACCTGCGTTGTTACGTGTTGGTCCTCAAGTGGAAAGCAATGCAGTGACGATTCTGAGTCGCATGGATCCGACAAGACCTTGGTAGAATTCCACAGTTAGGTCGTACCAGATCTCTATGCACAGATCAAGTAACTCCACAACACCGGCAGATGGTCTGTGAGCACTGAACTGGAGCTCGATAGCGTCCAAGATGCATTTCATCGGGTTCAGATGAGGCAGAATTAGTGGCCGAGATATCACGATTCAGCTAACATTTTCCTCAATCCACTCTAGCACTATTCTTGCCTTCAACACTGACAGTTAATCCTGCCGGGAAATACGATCATTGAAAACATCAAGCATGAAGGGATGCAGGTGGTCCACAAGAATGGTCACGTGATCCACAACTCGCATTCTGTACTCGATTACTGTGTTACACGACCATCAGCCTCGTGTAAAAAAGATACGTGATTCAAAATTGCAATCCTAACTGACGGTGTCGTTGGGTAGAAATGGGAACACCAAGCGGTTGTGTGCTGATAAGTCCCATGTTCAACGCTGTACTCGGAAAAGAGTTTTCCAAAACGCTTGGGCCTCCACCAGCATTGTGCCCTGTGCCTGGTGTAGGCTTATCCTATCCTATCCTTACAGAGCAGCAGGCAGGAATCCGATCTCCACGTTCTGTGATAAGACGTGGACGTCCGACACCTTGTCGCATGCTCGTGGTTTCACTGATCTTCAACCACTTTTCACAGCTGCTCCGGACAACAGCAAGCGAACAGTAGACCAGCTTCGCCATTTAGAAGATGCTCGTTCCGACTTTCCACGTCTTAACAGCCTGCCAGTCGCTTACGTTCGTGGTTCTTCCTTCTTTCAGTTCGTGTCGTAGCTAGAATGGTCCCTTGTTCACCTGTGGTCCGCTTATTTGCTTTTCAAACCGCGTAGCGAGCAAGAAACGCCACCAGGCGGCGTCCAATCTAATATATATATATATATATATATATATATATATATATATATATATATATATATATATATATATATATATATAATTTGTATTAGAAACATGTCTATATTGAAGAATTAAATGTCTACAAACACACACATATTACAATTCAACGTTGTGTCAAAATTTCAAAACAATCGATCAAGAACTTCGGAGATTAACGATTCTCAATCAACATTAACGATTTTGCACAAACCTACATTTACAATTTCATTGTGTTTCCCCTTTCATTACATATATGTATTAAGTACATGTCAGATGACGTTCCAGCAGGAACATAATAGCATGCGAAGGTAATGTTGTGTAAAAGTTTCAGGGCAATCCGTGAAGAACTATCGGACCTGTAGAAAGCAACAGTGTAGTTATATATAGATAAATGATAGGTATAAATAATAAATAACACGTATCCAAAAACCCCCCCTCTTTTAGAAATATGAAAGCAATGAGTCGAGAAGTTTTGGAGATACACGATTTTGAACAAACAAACATTTTCGTTTTCATTTATATAACTCAACGTTGCTTTCTACAGGTCCATTGATGTTGAAACCTACAGAACATAAACCCTCCGGACAAGCTGCATATCAGTCTCTAGACGAGCGCACACGTCGCTTAAGTGTGCTGTATAAGGAGTAGAACTGGTATTAGGCAATGATCCACAGCTGGTATAAGGCACGGCAACGAAGTTTGCATATGTGCCAAATGGTTGTATGCAATCTGTTCAGTAAGGTAGATCGACCTAGAGCAGTGGCAAAACGGCAGAAATGAGCTCCCATGATTGCAAGTGTCCATGACAACCCCATGAATGAAACAGCCCGATTTGTTGGTGAGTCAATCTTGATTGTCATCATGATTTCTCCATGAATGAAATAGACCGATTTGTTGGTATATCAATGCTATCTGTACTGTGTGCAGAAACAGAAGTTCAACTATTGAAGAGCGCTTGTTGCGATGAACGGTTTCAGCAGACTACACATATCCTAAACTCTAATCCGAGAATTCCGGAACCTGTACAGAAAATTGGAATAGAGATCAACATAAACATCATTTCTGCCCTTTTTATTGCTCATAACAACTACACATTGCGTATTGTACCACAGCGAGACCTTCAGAGGTGGTGATCCAGGCTGCTGTACACACTGGTACCTCTAATGCGCAGTAGCGCGTCCTTTTGCATTGATGCATGCCTGTATTCGTCGTAGCATACTTTCCACACCTTAGTCAAGACACTGCTGGTCCAGATTGTCCCACTCATCAACGGCAATTCGGAGTAGATCCCTCAGAGTGGTTGGTGCGTCATGTCGTCCATAAACAGCCCTTTTCAATCTGTACCAGGCATGTTCGATAGGGTTCATGTCTGGACAACGTGCTGGACAACTAGTCGAGCGATGTCGTTATCCTGAATGAAGTCGTTCACAAGATGTGCACGATGGGGGTGCGCAGTGTAGTCCATGAAGACGAATGCCTCGCCAATATGCTGCCGATGTGGTTGCACTATCGGTCGGAGGTTGGCATTCACGTATGGTACAGCCGTTGCGGTGCCTTCCATTACCACCAGCGGCGTACGTCGGCCCCACATAATGCCACCCCAAAACAGCAGGAAACCTCCACCTTGCTGCACTTGCTGGACAGTGTGTCTAAGGTGTTCAGCCTGACTGACGAGTCTCTGGTTGAAGACATATTCGACACTCATCGGTGAAGAAAACGTGATGCCAATCCGGAGTGATCCATTCGGCATGTTGTTGGGCTCATCTATACCGCGATGCATGGTGTCGTGGTTGCAAAGATGGACCTCGCCATGGACGTCGGGAGTGAAGTTGCGCGTCATGCAGCCTGTAGCGCACAGTTTAAGACGTAACACGGCGTCCTGTGGCTGCACGTAAAGCATTATTCAAAAGGGTGGCGTTGCTTACAGAGTTCCTCCGAGCCATAATCCGTAGGCAGCGGTCATCCACTGCAGTAGTAGCCCTTGGGCGGCCTGAACGAGGCATGTCATTGACTGGTCCTGTCTCTCTGTAACACCTCCAAGTCCTAACAATATCGCATTGGTTCACTCCGAGACGCCTCGTAACTTCCTTTGTTGATAGCCCTTCCTGGTACAAAGTAATTACGCGGACGCGATCGAACCGCGGTATTGGCCGTGTGGGCTTGGTTGAACTACAGACAACACGAGCCGTGTACCTCCTTCCAGGTAGAATGACTGGAACTGATCGGCTGTCGGAACCCCTCCGTGGAACAGGCGCTGCTCATGCATGATTGTTTACATCTTTGGGTGGGTTTAGTGACATCTCTGTACAGTCAAATGGACTGAGTCTGTAGTATAATATCCACAGTCAACGTCTGTCGTCAGGGGTTCTGCAAACCGGGGTGATGCAATACTTTTCTTGATGTGTGTATGTTGCCATCATCAGACCTATAAAGCATGGATCAACATATTCAGGAACACGGGGATCAGACATTCGGGCAATTCCGCGTGCACTGTACTTTTGCACACCACCGCTCGAATCCTTATGCAGTGCTCTGGCGACATTTTCGACAGACGACGGATCAACTGCTTCCCTCCCTCTGCAACATTACACATCGAAAGGAAGCGTCTTTTCGAATTTTGTAATGATTTTCTCCAGACATCACGCCAATGTCTTTTTTCATACACTTGAGTGTCCGGAACATCTGCAGAGCTACTGGCGTGCAGCCACCGATCTTTTTGAAGAGCGTTACTAGCAGAGTGCGATACTTCATGGAGACAGACATTTTTGGCGTCTCGAACCCAATCTGAAGAACAGCCGTATGCTCCACGTCTTTCGGTCTGCATATTCTGACGCTTATTGGTCAGATTTTCATAATATTTTTTTTATTATATACTGTTCAAATTAAAATTGGACTTCATTCTGAGAAGTGGTTCTGTTTCTACAGCAATTTGGAAGTAAAACTTCTATTATGGACGCCATCTATTTGCAGCAGCAGGTCAAACGTAGCACTAACTTCCACGCAGTATGGTAACTCCGCTGCATCTGATCACGAATGAGTGGCAACAGCTTGATAGAGTGTATCTGAGAAAACTTCTGGAATGTTTTCTTCGAAAAGTGGAGGTCATTGTTTCGTGATATTAGCGTGATGCCTCCAGGGAGCGACTAATGTTTGTGTGGTGTGCTTATATAACTGAGTAATGAAATCTTTCACTACTCGTGTCGCTTATTCGGATTGCAGGGAAGATAGCAACGTATGCTGCAGTTTGACACTGTTACACGCCTGACATTCCTGTCAATGAGGCACAGTGACAATTTTTCACTGCGTTTCTATGTCATCTGCCGTCTTTTGTCGCCGACTGCAGCCCCCGCGGGATTAAATCGACCGATGCGTGCCACAACAGACCCCAGTGTTTCCTCTACCGGGTACAAATAATTCAGAGTGCTACCTAATGTAGGTCAGTTTTAATTAAAACCTGTTGGACAGCAGCATTGCTTATTAACGCCTCAGTAGGCGCGGTTATGTACTCGTATTATTAGAGGCACCGGCAGCTCTTTTATTTATTACCTAACTCCCTTGGCATTCCGTTTACCAGCTCGATGCCAGTGAGTATAAAGTTTCTGACCCACATTGACAAAACCTTTCGCTGTATTCACGCACCGTTTATAGACACTGAAAACGTTACGGTTTGCTTTCACGCAATCAGCTAACAAGGTTTATGACCTGACTGAATAACTCATGCTTTTCGAATTGCACAATTATACTTCGTACATGGAAAAGTTAAGATTAAAATATTCACTTTGTTTCAAATTATCTGTCTTCTGACTGATTTGATGCAGCCCGCCACGAATTCCTCTCCAGAGCCAACCTCTTCATCTCAAAATAGCCCTTGCAACCTACCTCTTCAATTATTTGCTGGATGCATTCCAATCTCTGTCATCCTTTACAGCTTTTCCCCTCTACCGCTCTTCCTAGTACCATGTTAGTTATTCGTTGATGTCTTAACAGATGTCCTACCATCCTGTCCCCTCTTCTTCTCAGTACTTTCCATATATTCCTTTCCTCGCCTATTTTGCGGTGAACCTCCTCATTTCTTACTTTATCAGTCCACCTAATTTTCAATATTCTTTTGTAGCACCACATCTGAAATGCTTAGATTCTCTTCTGTTTAGGTTTTCCCGCAGTCCACGCTCCACAACGCTGCGGTCCAAATGTGCTTCTAAGAAATTTCTTCCTCAAATTATAACCTATGTTTGATACTACTAGAGGTCTCCTGGTGAAGAATGGGCTTTCTGCCAGAATAGTCTGATTTTTATGTCGTCCTTTCTGCGTCCGTGATGGGTTATTTTGCTGCCTAGTGTAACCCCCGAAGGACAGAAAACCCCAATTAACAAACTTTGTGGAAACTTAAAGTAGGAAAGTGAGTCTTCTTGATAGTGACGGCAACTATTGACGATAAAATCTACACTGGTTATATTTTGATTGACACCTATATTATTCAAATACGGAGAATAGCATACGAAAAGGTGAGACAAAAGGAAAGGATTATCATAGATTCTTTATCAAAAATCTATAGAGTAAATTCAAAATCATATGAACAAATGTCACATCCAAGAAAGTAATTCAGTCAAAGATAACATCACCATGGATGAGAGTTGTAGCCGCATCGAAAAGGAAATTCAATGAGACTACAATGCAACTCGGATATGGGAATGTTCAGTTAGTTAGTTGCTCTTGAGTGGCTCTAGAGTACTTTTGCGATAGTTGTCTGGACGCAAAGGCTATTAGATTGTTTCAGTTTCGGAAGTCTGGTAATTCGTGAGGTAGAGACTGAAGTATTGTTCAGTCATTCGACTGATGAAAGTTAATTCTTACCGTCCTCAACGCGATGGTATAGTAAGACGAGTGTTAGACTCCAATTGAATGATACTGATGTATCGGACTTAGCCTACGTACTGATGAACATTTACAAACCTTGAGAGCAATGGATCAACGACAGAAAAACAACTCGTAGTCTTGAGTAGGACTCAATAAAACGAAGACACGAAGAAAGACAACTACGCCGATTAGTCAAAAGTTGTCGTCAGAGTCACGATTACTGAACTGAACAGAAGTTAATCTTGAATGACATATCGGTGTGCGTATGGTGTAGGGACAAACAATTAATTACAGAAACAACAATAAAATCTGAATCAAAAGGTAAATCTTACGTGTCGCCTAACTCATTAATCGGACAATACAATGTGTATTAATGCACGTTGATTGACATTTAAACATTTTAAGTGACTAAGAGAATACATGAATAATGGACAGTGAAGAGTGATTAGTTTCAACCAGTATTACGGCTTACTAAAAAAAAAACATTTATTCCAACACAAGTTATCTCTGGAGTTACGTCGGGCCGTTGTTAATAACTGGACGTAGCAACGGCATAGCAACGGAAAAGTAGACAGCCAATTTTTATCCTCGCTGTGTATGATGTGAAAAACGACCGTAATTATGAAATCAACAATCAAGATTTTATTTCATCACGGAACTAACCGGGCATAAAAATAAAAATAAACGATTGCAGTTTATCAGTCCGCACAAACTGAGATGACTGTTACGGACAGATAACAGAATATTTCCAAACCACGCGAGGAGTTGTGTTCTTACGAGAGTTACAGGTGCTGTTCCACGTCACACCGACGGGCACGAACATCGTTACGAGTCACGTCTCTTCCCGGCGAGTGAAGAAGGAGGGAAGGAACGTCACACTAGGTAGCAGAATGCCTTACCTACATCTACTTCGTGATCACCAATCCTGATGTTAAGCATCTCGCTGCTCTCATTTCTGTTACATCTCATTACATTCGCCTTTCGTCCATTTACTCTCAATCTACACTCCTGGAAATTGAAATAAGAACACCGTGAATTCATTGTCCCAGGAAGGGGAAACTTTATTGACACATTCCTGGGGTCGGATACATCACATGATCACACTGACAGAACCACAGGCACATAGACACAGGCAACAGAGCATGCACAATGTCGGCACTAGTACAGTGTATATCCACCTTTCGCAGCAATGCAGGCTGCTATTCTCCCATGGAGACGATCGTAGAGATGCTGGATGTAGTCCTGTGGAACGGCTTGCCATGCCATTTCCACCTGGCGCCTCAGTTGGACCAGCGTTCGTGCTGGACGTGCAGACCGCGTGAGACGACGCTTCATCCAGTCCCAAACATGCTCAATGGGGGACAGATCCGGAGATCTTGCTGGCCAGGGTAGTTGACTTACACCTTCTAGAGCACGTTGGGTGGCACGGGATACATGCGGACGTGCATTGTCCTGTTGGAACAGCAAGTTCCCTTGCCGGTCTAGGAATGGTAGAACGATGGGTTCGATGACGGTTTGGATGTACCGTGCACTATTCAGTGTCCCCTCGACGATCACCAGTGGTGTACGGCCAGTGTAGGAGATCGCTCCCCACACCATGATGCCGGGTGTTGGCCCTGTGTGCCTCGGTCGTATGCAGTCCTGATTGTGGCGCTCATCTGCACGGCGCCAAACACGCATACGACCATCATTGGCACCAAGGCAGAAGCGACTCTCATCGCTGAAGACGACACGTCTCCATTCGTCCCTCCATTCACGCCTGTCGCGACACCACTGGAGGCGGGCTGCACGATGTTGGGGCGTGAGCGGAAGACGGCCTAACGGTGTGCGGGACCGTAGCCCAGCTTCATGGAGACGGTTGCGAATGGTCCTCGCCGATACCCCAGGAGCAACAGTGTCCCTAATTTGCTGGGAAGTGGCGGTGCGGTCCCCTACGGCACTGCGTAGGATCCTACGGTCTTGGCGTGCATCCGTGCGTCGCTGCGGTCCGGTCCCAGGTCGACGGGCACGTGCACCTTCCGCCGACCACTGGCGACAACATCGATGTACTGTGGAGACCTCACGCCCCACGTGTTGAGCAATTCGGCGGTACGTCCACCCGGCCTCCCGCATGCCCACTATACGCCCTCGCTCAAAGTCCGTCAACTGCACATACGGTTCACGTCCACGCTGTCGCGGCACGCTACCAGTGTTAAAGACTGCGATGGAGCTCCGTATGCCACGGCAAACTGGCTGACACTGACGGCGGCGGTGCACAAATGCTGCGCAGCTAGCGCCATTCGACGGCCAACACCGCGGTTCCTGGTGTGTCCGCTGTGCCGTGCGTGTGATCATTGCTTGTACAGCCCTCTCGCAGTGTCCGGAGCAAGTATGGTGGGTCTGACACATCGGTGTCAATGTGTTCTTTTTTCCATTTCCAGGAGTGTATATTTTGTATTCATTAAATTGTTCATTCTGTTCAGCAGATCATATAATTCTTCTTCTCTGTCACTGGGATAGCAATATCATCGGCGAATCTTGTCATTGATATCCTTCCACCTAGAATTTTAGTTCCATTCTTGAAACATCGATACATAGATTGAACAGTAGGGCGAAAGACTACATGCCACTCTTACACCCTTTTCCATCCGAGCACTTCGTTCTTTGTCTTCCACTCTTATTGCTCTGTCTTGGTTCTTGTACATATCGTGTATTATCCGTCATTCTCCACACCTTATCCTTTTTTTACTATTCCCAAGCTCATTGTCTCCGGCAGACTTGGCCAAACAGCGCTCCTCTAGCACAGGCACTCCGGTCTCATTCCTGCCTAGCGCTCTCAGTTTAGTGTCGATTTGTCCTGAGGTGTGAGGAGGAACAGCAAGGCTGTATCCGGACGCCCTATTGTAAGTACCTCCAAGAATTACCATCTGAGTCCACGAAACACTTCCGTGATACTTGTGTGCTGATCGCTCCTAATGCAAACAAATCTATCACAACGCTTCTGAATTGCTTCTATGCCTTCCTTTAATCTGACCTGTTGGGGACCTAAAACCTCGAGCAGTATTCGAGAATGGGTCGCACTAGCGTTCTTTAATCCGTCTTCTTTATAGATTAGCTACACGTTCCCAGATTTCTGCCAGTGAAACGAAGTGGAGCACTCGCCTTCCCTACTGCCGACGTGACGTGATCATTCCATTTTATATCGCTTTACAACGTTACTTCTACGTGTTTAATCGACGAGCCTTTGTCAAACAGCACCCTACTGACGATGTATTCGAACATTAAAGGATTGTTTTCTCCTACACATCCGCATCAATTTACATTTTCTACGTTTAGAGCAAGCTGCCATACATCACACCAAGTAGAAAATCTGTCCTCGTCATCTTGGATCTTGTAATGCTGAAAGGGTATTGCTTTACTTTTCATATAGTTCAAAGCCCATGCAACGTGCTTGTTACGCCACTGCACTATTATAAGCTGGAAAAACATTCATTCGAACATCACTACAAGCATTACAACACTAGCCACAAAGACGATATGATGCACTTGTTTTTGCGAGTGAATGGTGACTGAACTTAAGGCGGCCAAACTGGAAATAACTGACTTAGTGTTAAATAGAACAGTAAAAAAAAAAAACTTTTGTGATCGTCTGCACAAATAATTTTAATTCTTAAAGTCTTTTAGTGCAAACGTCAATAACTGGTAACAGATATGGCGAACAAGATTAGTGCTATCATGGAACATTTCCCGGAACTCAAGGCACATATTCGTGCCCCATCCATGACTCACGTTTTTATAATTAAAACATTTCATCATGAGTTCTCAAAGATATTTCAAGGTTTTGCACATTGGAAACTGATTCTGATTCATTTGTCAGAGCGTTCTCGCTTTTGTCTGCGGATGTACCTTGTCATCACTTCCAACTTGAACCGATGAACCGATGAGCAACACCTGTCTCAATGACATGTTTGTCCAATTCAGGAGTTCACAAGACCTTTCTAAAATGTTACCACTGCAGCAGTATCCACAACTGCTGAGACAAGCCTTCAAGTTATTTCAATGTTGCTTCAAATTGTGTATGCGAACGGTTTTTTTCTGTCATGAAATTGATGAAGTACCGTCAACGATGGGGTTTAACAGATTTTAATCTGCACAACTCCATCTGTTTGACTCTATCACAAATCATAGTTCCAAATATATTACGTGTTCTAAAATCGAAACGTGTATAAATCGATAAATGCCTCACGTAATTTTTTTTTAGTTTTGCTCACAGTGTTAGCGCTGTCTATTGTTCTTACTGAAGTAAGTAGTGAAATTAGTGCTTAGGTAGAAAAATAAAAACCTTAAAGACTAGAGATAAAATCCTGCTTAAAAAAGAATGTAGCTAATATTCCCCTGTTGTAAACACGCCTTCAGAAGTTTACCGCGCGTGCAGCCGTCTCATTAACACACCTGCTCGGAATAGCATAGTGGCGGGGGAAGCCGAAGAGCTGGGCAGACTCGGCTTCGCTCGCTGGGTGCATTTCGTGGTCAGGCTTGGTCTAGGGCAGCAGTGGTCAGCAGAGAACGGTTCGCGAGCCACGTGCGACTTTCTGACGCGTTGAGGGTGGCCCTACCACAAAGTACCACGTGCATTGAGAACATAGCCTATTGATGCCACTGTAAAGGATTAAATTTTTCTCCCTTTAATACTGATATTGGCAACTATGAAATTCAGTTTCTAGAATTAAAAAACAGTTGTGGAACTCGAAATTTGAACTTTTTTTTTTGTTGATTAAGAAATAATACAGAAAAAAACGTAAACTTAATTTGGAGCATAAGCTGTCTGCTTTGAAAGACCTGAATGAGGAAGATATGTTGATATGTAATACCTATAACAGTATTCCTTACTCATATATTCAGCTGAAAAAATTGGGATTTGCTTTTCATTTATAATTCGGGTCTATATCTTCACGCGAACAATCATTTTTAAGCTGAACCTTACCAGGAGTAAACTGAGAAGTGGTCTCGTTGATGAGAACCTGGATTCGCGCCTAAAATTAAAAACAGAATACAAACTTCACTTACCCAAAATTTACAAGAAGATGCAAACATATTGTCGACATAAGTATTTGTCAGTCATTATCCTGTTCAAATTTTATGGATATCAAACAACTTAATTTTATCAAAAATGGTTCAAATGGCTCTGAGCACTATGGGACTTAACATCTGAGGTCATCAGTCCCCTAGAACTTAGAACTACTTAAACCTAACTAACCTAAGTACATCACACACATCGATCCCCGAGGCAGGATTTGAACCTGCGACAGTAGCAGTTTCGCGGTTCCGGACTGAAGCGCCTGGAACCGCTCGGCCACCGCGGCTGGTTTAATTTTATCAATAAATCCCATTCTTGTTAAGTATACTTCATGTTTCATTCCTCGACCTATGGATTAACTAAGACTTAAAACTCTACTTAAAATCTATTAATTTTGGGAAGCACCGTGGAGTGGAAAACAGACGTAGTTTCGACGAATATTGACAAAGGTGTGTTGAGAGGGTTTACACATTCGGGGAGAAATGAACGAAAGGAGGTAAAGGAAACAAGTATACAATATGAGTGTAGATGGGAGAGTTAGAAGGGATCTAGCTCAGCTAACATTCCTCAATTGAATTGAGGACGTTTCTAATAAAGTTCGACTTGAGAGTGCCGTAATTAGGTTAATAACAATGCAGCTGCGTACATAGTTTAAGTTTAAGAAACTTGGCTCTCAAAAGAAATTTTAGTTGTTGTACATCGGATATTTGGCTCTGTGGACTAATGTGCTTTCCCATCACTGATCTAGGGGTTAGCGGCACTGGCTCTGAAGACTGCGGGTCATGGGTTCGATTTTCGAGCGGGTCGTATGTGTTCTGCGCTCTGGTACTGCGTGTCTGTGTTGTCCTGTCTGTGTTCATCTTTATCACAAATGCAAAATGGTTCAAATGGCTCTGAGCACTATGGGACTTAACATCTATGGTCATCAGTCCCCTAGAATTTAGAACTACTTAAACCTAACTAACCTAAGGACAGAACACAACACCCAGCCATCACGAAGCAGAGAAAATCCCTGACCCCGCTGGGAATTTAACCCGGGAACCCGGGCGTGGGAAGCGAGAACGCTACCGCACGACCAGGAGATGCGGGCACACAAATGCAAGTCGCTGAAGTGGCGTCAGACGGAAAGATTTGCTACAAAATGGCCAAATAACCTCAAATGGTCACTCCCAGACAATATTGTCGTATCATCATTTCTTTTGCTCTCTTATTTGTTGGCTACATTCCAATTTCTGTCTTCTTTCACTGTTTTTTTTCCCTGTACAACTCTTTGTACCTTCTTCCACAAATTGCTTTTCTCGTAAAATCTGCAGAGGGTCTCATTTCTTATCTTACGAGTCTACTCAATTTTCAGCGTCCTTCCTCAACACCGCATCTCAAACGGTTCTGACCTCTTCATTTCTGTTTGTCCCCCATACAGGAGGGCAATAGTGACTTTAGTTAAAATATGACCTTTAACCGTAATGTTACCTACATGCAGGAGCAAACACATGACGTCATCATGCCCCCACCCTCCCCTGACCCACGCCTCCGTCATAAGTCACATCCCTTCCCCTACCTCCCCTCTCTGGTGAAGAATGTGGTTAAGGACATGTAGCTTCTTCACTGATAAATAGTGCCTTGTGTCTCAATTTCTCTGGATCCTATCATAGAGTTCAGGCTTATTAATTTATGTAACTTTCACAAAGTCACATCTTGATATTCACACAATTATTGCACCTACGTTTGTACATGTACCATCCTGACATGACAAGTCAGTTACAGACCAGCCAGCATAGTAAGCACTGACAGATTTGCCATATGTCTACATCTCACAATGCAGCAAACCCAAAACATTCTCCCAAAAAGATGTGTCACTGCATTTGCTCTTAAATGAATTAAACTGTCTGATTCAAATAACTGTAATTTGTACTAAGACCAAGAAACTGATGACTTTAAAAACGGCCTGCAGTGAAACAGTGAGTGTATAGATTTCTCTAGTTGTCAGAAATAAGAATGTGGGAAATTGTGTTTTACAGTATTTAGTTACGATAAATTCTCTCAGACTCAAGCAAAATACTAAAATATCACTTGAAACTTGTCAAAATGTTTTCGGGCTCGAAATTATGCAACCTGTTTGGATTGAAGACTTCCTTCGTCGTTTCGCAGTCAGTATAAACAAAATACTGCGGCAATAAAACGAACCATTACAAATTTAATCTAAAACTTTGCTAAGTAATACACTGGTCAGCTAGAACATTATGACCGTCGATCTGCTACCGATACAAACCCGTCCAGGCGATAGCAGCGTCACCTGGAAAGGAAGGAGTGGTAGTCAAACACACGCACGGTGCATCTAGTATCAATGAGCGTGCTGTCTGTATATAGAATGAGGAAGGCGCGCGTTCTACCTGAGTTTGACCGAGGGCAAATTGTGATGTCCCGAAGGCTCATCACGAGAATTTCGGAAACTGTACGACTTGTCGGACGTTCGTGGAGTGCTGTGGTGAGTGTCTTCAACAAGTGGTGAAACAAGGTGTAACCACGTCCAGACTTCGTCGGTTTGGGCGGCCACCCCTCATCACAGCTATCGGACGTCGTAGGCTGGGCAGACTGGTCAAGCAGGACAGGACTGTGATGGAACTAACGTCAGATTTTAATGCAGGGCAGAGTACAGTGCACCGAACACTCCTAATGATAGGTCTCCGCATCCGACGACCCGGCCTGTGTCAATGTTGACACCACGACATCGGCAACTATGACGAAAATGGGCACGTGACTACCGGCATTGGGAGTTGGTGCAGTGGCAGAGCGCTGCGTGGTTTCATGAATCCTGTTAAGTTCTTCATCATGCCGATGGAAGGGAGCGAATCCGTCATCTACCAGGGAAACAACTCCTTGATACCAATACTGAAGAAAGAGACAAACCGGCGGCGGCTCCATTATGCCTGGGGAACATTCACGTTGGCATCCATGGGTTCAGTGGAGCTCGCGCAAGGCGCCATGGTGGCCAAGCAGTATCATACACTGTGTGATCTGAGGTTTTCCCAGCGCACAGAAATCTTGAAAATTTCTCGGGTATTCAGCCAGGCCTTTTGGACGACGCAACCTGTCTGAATACCCGATAAATTTTCAAGTATGATATACTGTTTGCAGACCATGTACACCCCCTCATGACGATCATGACAGCAATGGTATTTCAACGACATAATACGATATGTCACAAGGCAAGGAGAGTGATGGAGTGGTTCGAGGAACACAGTGGCGAATTCCAGTGCTGGCCCCCCAACTCACCATATGTGAACTCTGTTGAACGTATCTGGGATGTGGCTAAATGTGGCGTCTGTCCTTACCAACAACCCCCCCTCCCCCGCCCCCATCCCCTTCCCCGGAATGTACGGAAATTAGGTGACATGTGTGCAGACGTGGTACCAACTCCCTCCGACGAATGCTTCATTGCTTCCTTATCACGACGCATCACCACTGTTATCAGCGCCGAAGGTGAAAATACCGAGTATTAGGTAAGTTATGATAGATAATTGTAAGCACATATTTTATGAATATCGTCTGCATGTTTAAAAGAATTATGTACGGTTGTTAAAGTAATCGATGTGAGGTCGGGTGGGGGGGGAGGGGGGGAGGTTGACTTTCCATTACGTTAGGCTTTGGGCAACTAGAGTCATATTGTGGATAGCCATAGCATCCACAGACATAGATTTCACTCTAAAGTCCCGTATTGTGTATACATTATATAGGGTGTTACAATAAGGTTCGGCCAAACTTTAAGGAAACATTCCTCACACACAAAGAAAGAAAATATGTTATGTGGACATGTGTCCGGAAACGCTTACTTTCCATGTTAGAGCTCATTTTATTACTTCCCTTCAAATCACATTAATCATGGAATGGAAACACACAGCAACAGAACGTACCAGCGTGACTTCAAACACTTTGCTACAGGAAATGTTCAAAATGTTCTCCGTTAGCGAGGATACATGCATCCACCCTCCGTCGCATGGAATCCCTGATGCGCTGATGCAGCCCTGGAGAATGGCGTATTGTATCACAGCCGTCCACAATACGAGCACGAAGAGTCTCTACATTTGGTACCGGGGTTGCGTGGACAAGAACTTTCAAATGCCCCATAAATAAAAGTCAAGAGGGTTGAGGTCAGGAGAGCGTGGAGGCCATGGAATTGGTCCGCCTCTACCAATCCATCGGTCACCGAATCTGTTGTTGAGAAGCGTACGAACATTTTGACTGAAATGTGCAGGAGCTCCATGGCGCGTGAACCACATGTTGTGTCGTACTTGTAAAGGCGCATGTTCTAGCAGTACAGGTAGAGTATCCCGTATGGAATCATGATAACGTGCTCCACTGACCGTAGGTGGACGAAACTAAAATGAGCTCTAACATGAAAATTAAGCGTTTCCGGACACATGTCCACATAACATCTTTTCTTTATTTGTGTGTGAGGAATGTTTCCTGAAAGTTTGGCCGTACCTTTTTGTTAACACCCTGTATGAGTGGGGATTGTGATTGTGAGAAAATGATCGATTTCATGTCAAGCGTTTTTGGTTTCATTATCAGTCGTTTCCTGCGATTAATGAAACTGAATGTTTGTTATCACATTCAAAAAAACCAGTTTTTCGGCCGAATTTTAGACATCATCCCATTTTGTTAATGGTTTATCTTCTTCCATGATTTTCATCTGGAGACAGAAACACAGGGCTTGGTATTTTACCGGTAAGGCTACAGAACGATCCTCAAAGCTTACGTTAGTGGTGCGGACAGAACACCACAATGCAAAAGAACTTCGACGAACGTACTGTCCCCCGAAAACATACATGTTGGCGACACACCAGACCTGCTAACGGTCCCCATTGTTCCTTCAACGTTTGGCAAGAATCCTGTGAGCGGCGACGCAGCATGCGTCAATCGGCTATTCGCTCCATCGCCACCAGTCAGGAAAATAGCTCGACAAGGAATCGATACAAATACGCAGGCACGACAACCTACCCAGCAGCAAAATGTCTGACGACAGAACTCAGAGGACCTGTAAATTGGTAGGAGGCCACCGCCAGTCAATGGCAGGCCACCCTACTACGGGTCTGAGAATCGGCGCCGGAATGTAGGAAGAGCGGCGGGTCTTCGTCAAGTCGCTTCGCTTAGCAAACATCTCCTGCACATTACATAGTTCCGCCGTCGCCGTGGGATTTTTCACTGTATTTATTTATGTATAAAGGTGGATCCATATATTCTTGAAAAGAGAAAGGGCAGGTAAATGTAATAACTGTCGTACAATCAACTTGGCAGATTGTATATGCATGCTGGCCTGAATAACACGCAAAAGAATGAAAAAGGGTAGGAGGATCTGTTCTCCGACGGAAAAGTGAAGGCACGACAGGTAAGACATCGCGCTTTTATTGGGCATTGGGGAAGCTTACTCAAGAAAAATCAACACACATTCATAGGATATAGTAAAGACACATTCTAATAGATACGTTAATATGCTCTATTAGAAAAAAAAAGCGAATTATTGTATAAGAATGGAGCCGGCAGCGGATATTCTAGAATTAGAAAGGGTGTAACCTGTTTATCGAAGAATCGGTTAAGGAAATAATAGGGAGAAAAGGCTATCAATAATAAGATTCGATGACGACATTACTATCCTTGATTAACACACAGGACTTACATTCGGGAGGACAATGGTTCAGCTCCTCATTAGACCATCTAGATTTATGAAGATTGCATCTGTTCTTTTGGACATGTCCGAAAGAACAGTTTCCATCTTCATATCGGTAAGGCCAACCCGCTGATGATCTTCTTCAGTGCGGATGCACACGAATTTCCTGAACTCTTACGGGACCCGGTGGATTGTCTGCCGCATGTAATGGGTGTAATGGCAGGGGCACTACGAATGTAGTGTGTGGACTGTAAGCTAAGAATGTAGGTCTCGTGGGGAGCGTGCCAGAGATAAATCCCTGCAGTCGCACTATCCTCTTTTGCCTCGGTGTCTGAGATGGATAGAGCGTCTGCCATGTAAGCAGGAGATCCGGGATTCGAGTCCCGGTCGGGGCACACATTTTCAACTGTTCCCTTTCGCGTATATCAACGTCTGTGGGCAACTAATGGTATTGATTTAATTGTAATTTCATCTAGATTTAGGTTTTCCGTGAGCTCCCTAAATCGTTCCAGGTAAATCCCAACACGTTTTTTTTTTTTTTTTTTTTTTTTTTGAACCGACAGGGCCAACTTTTGTCCTCGAAACAGTCCGAGCTTGCGCTCCGTCTCTAATGCCCTCGATGTAGAATCTACGTTAATCTTCCTTCATTTATTACTTTTCTGTGAGTAATAAAGATACGTTTAATGGCCGCGCTGTGTAGCAGCGTGGCCGCGTGGTCATCGGAGGTGTGAGTCCTCCCTTGGCAAGGGGTGTGTGTGTTGTCCATAGCGTAAGTCAGTTTCGGTTAGATTAAGTAGTGTGTTAGCCTACTTTGGTCCCCACATGTTGAATGTAGTTAACTGCCTGCCGATCACAGGATACGAATTGTATGTAAACCAAAGAAAGAGGAAAGTGTTTCAGAACATAAAAAGTCAATTAGGGACAAACTTAACAATCAAACAGGGAACCAAGTATAAGACAAAGGGAAAGAATTCTTCCGCTTTGGGAACAAAACAATGCTTCGCGGTTGAAGATGAAGGCATTAGAAACAGACCAGCTACGCTAAATAGAGCAATCTTCGATAAAATAGGTCTTGTAGCATCACTTTTAGGAAACTTCCTGGCAGATTAAAACTGTGTGCCCAACCGAGACTCGAACTCGGGACCTTTGCCTTTCGCGGGCAAGTGCTCTACCATCTGAGCTACCGAAGCACGACTCACGCCCCGTCTCACAGCTTCACTTCTGCCAGTATCTCGTCTCCTACCTTCCAAACTTTGACTAAATTCGAGACAGAAATTTCGAGAAGTTGCGTCTGGACCACAGCACTGTATGGAAGTGAAACATGAAGTGTAGGAGAACTACAAAAGAGAAAATTCGAAGCATTTGAGATGTGATATTGTAGACAAGTGCACTGAGTAGAAACAAATAAATTGTGAGGACAGGAATAAGTGGCCAAAATTAACTAGTAGACGAGACATGATGATGGGGTACATGCTAAGGCACCATGGAATAGCTTCCATGGTACTAGAAGGAGTAATAGTGGATAAAAACCATACAGGAGGAAAGAGATAGGAATCTTCTTCCTCTTAATACTTTTCTTGCCAACAAGGATACACTTTTAGAGACTTGTTCAGGCTTCATAGGATCTACTCCCATTTTTTCTTCGGTCTTACCACACTTCTTCTACCTATTGGCTTGTATGTACTTCCTGCTCTTGGTACTTTTCTCTCACTCACACATTCTAAATGGTCTCCCATTTCTTTTTAGGTAGTTGTGTTTTAATGTTTATTTTAATTATTTGCAATTCTCCTCTAATCTTTTATTTGTAAAGCGATCTCGATTAGAATATCCTTTTCCGCTGTTTTTTTTTTGCGACTTCTGTTTCTCTCTCTCTTCTCCCTCTCATTATCCATGACTCACTTCCATAAAACAGTAGAGGGACAGTTGTTACTATATTATAAACTCTGAGAAATGTGTTAGCCCAGATGTTGTTTCTTAATATTCCTCTTATGGAGCGGCACATTTTAACTTATTTAATTTAGTATCTGTGTCAGTGTAATATACAATAGCCCGCCCGGTTCGCCGTGCGGTCTAACGCACGGCTTTCCGGGTGGGAAGGAGCGCCTGGTCCACGGCATGAATCCGCCCGGTGGATTTATGTCGAGGTCCGGTGAACCGGCCAGTCTGTCGATGGTTTTTAGGCGGTTTTCCATCTGCCTCGGCGAATGCGGGCTGGTTCCCCTTATTCCACCTCAGTTAACTGGCTCAAATGGTTCAAATGGCTCTGAGCACTATGGGACTTAACTTCTATGGTCATCAGTCCCCTAGAAGTTCGCCGCTCGTGGTCTCGCGGTAGCGTTCTCGCTTCCCGAGCACGGGGTCCCGGGTTCGATTCCCGGCGGGGTCAGGGATTTTCACCTGCCTCGAGATGACTGGGTGTTTGTGTTGTCCTCATCATTTCATCATCATCCAGGAAAGTGGCGAAATTGGACTGAGCAAAGATTGGGTAATTGTACGGGCCCTGATAACCACGCAGTTGAGCGCCCCACAAACCAAACATCATCATCAGTCCCCTAGAACTTAGAACTACTTAAACCTAACTAACCTAAGGACATCACACACATCCATGCCGAGGCAGGATTCGAACCTTCGACCGTAGCGGCCGCGCGGATCCAGACTGTAGCGCCTAGAACCGCTCGGCCACCGCGGCCAGCCCTCAGTTAACTATGTCGGCGATCGCTGCGCGAAGAAGTTCTCCACGTACGCGTACACCACTATTACTCTACTACGCAAACATAGGGGTTACACTCGTCTGGTGTGAGACATTCCTTGGGGATTCCACCGGGGGTCGAACCGCACAATAACCCTGGGTTCGGTGTGGGGCGGCGGAGGGGTGAAGTGGACTACGGTAGTCGTCGTGGGGTTGTGGACCACTGCGGGTGCGGCGGGGACGGAGCCTCTCCGTCGTTTCTAGGTGCCCGGTTAACATACAATACAATACATACAATATACATTTAGACGACGTCATTCTTATGTGCCAAAGTACCCTTCCAGCACAAGGTATTAAGGCAGGACGAAGCGAATTTATTAATGCCCTAATGCCCTGCTGTCCGTTGACGACCTGGTGTTTGTAGTTAAAACACAAGCTGGTTGCAAAGAGCATTATATAAATTGCATCTGTGCTCAATTCATTAAATCTAAATATATTTCTTAGGGAGAATCTAAATGTCTTTCTTAGGAAGACATGATCTAAGAACAAACATAATGAACAGTAACTAAGTAAAAGTTTTCGATGGTACTGAACCACAGCCATATAGTATTTTTTTAAAGAATGCACAGCCATTTGATTGGATATTATTGTACTATTCTTCTGTGCATCTAGATTTCGGATTTTTCGCCATTATCGAGTACAATGATAAAATTTCCTAGAATTAAGAGCTCGTATCTGGTACAGTCGGCCACAGGAGGTAAACATCACAGTCAAATGGCGTTGTATTCTTTCAAATAAATAAGTAAACAAATAAAATAACCAACTAATGGTACGCTTCTTGAACTTGAGCTACCTTGGATATCATATCAGTTTTGACAACACCAGAGACAGGAATATTTACAACAAATAATTGTTGATGTTTAGTGTTAGTGGTACTCTGAAAGGAAGATGTCGAAGAGAGAAGAAAATCGTGGACATCACCGTCAATCGAGTCAGAAGACCGATGACCTCCCCTCCCCCTCCCCCTCCCCCCTCCCCCCTCCCACTCCCTCGCAAAAAATATTTAAGACCCTTTCGGTGAACACAGCGTGCAGCGGAAGGAAACATATTCATTAGCTTTCACCGAGATTATAAACCGGGGGGGGGGGGGGCGGAAACGTTGCATGCTAGCGGCCCTTTGGCACGGGGGCCGCTCTCTCTCTCCCGTCTCACTGCACGGCTGCCCCACCATCATGCTACGCTGTCTGAGCGAGAACGCTGGGGGAAGTGCAGAACACGCCGCTTGGACGGGAGAATAGTCGCGCACGGAACACACACCGGCTTGTATGCGGCTCGGTTTCATATTACGCTACAGTATGAAATTCGAAATATTAAGCAATGTATCATGAAGAGCAGTATTATACTGTTGGTATAAGCGCAGATACCTACAAAAATACACTATTAAAATGAAGTTGAATTTGTTCTTGCATTAAGTTAGTAATATTGTGTCAGCCACATATCTCCATGCAAAAGTCTTACAGCATTTCTGCTGGGATATATAAAAATATGCAGAAACAAATAGTGTCTACAGCATGCCGTTAGAGATGGAGAAAATTGTCATAACTATATGTGAAAGGAAAAAAGTTATTATTTAGCACTTATTTACTGACATTGGCATGGCTACAATTCACAACAAAATATATCAGAACAAAACAAAATTTTCACCATTTGGTTAATTACTTTTGGTTCGCTGAAGATACAATAAAACTGATATCTGGTGCAAACAGTCAGCACACTGAGAGGCGTAGGCTGTTTATCAGATTGTCATTACTCAGGCTGCCACGTCATTATGACCCTTTTAGTTGAACTGTTGAAACAAGTCTTTCATACATATAAGTCTATTCAAACATGGATATAATAAGGGATATAATGGAAACTTCCCGACGAAAATCTTAGTAGAAATCCAGAACTACACTGCAGATCGGTCAGTTCAATCCGCAAATGAACAGGGGTGCTTTCAACTGATATGCCAGCAGAAAGAGTACAGCATAGCTCCACTACATGAAATGTCGGGCCGTACCGAGTAGTTCAAAGAAGTTGAGAGAGACGGAACCTTGGCCCCCACACGGTCCGCTCATTGGGGACTCGTGCACTTTGCCAGGCCGTGACCGGTCCTGTGACAATCCCTTCTCGGAACCAGGGCTCCATTCCACCTGGTGTACACAACCAGTACTACCAAAACACATGTTGTCTTTTTTTTTGTTTTTAGACCTCTTTTATCCCCGAGTCACAGTAATGCAAGTAAGAGAGGTTGTATACAATTTTTTACTACTGTAATAAAATTCGTCATACTTACGCCTTCAAAATATACTTTATTACAGTCACGAAGAAAGGTATGTAGCCTATATTACTTCCAAAACATCTTTGACGAAATCTGGATGACAGTAAAGCTTGAGATGTATGCAGTCAGTTGAATGTACACATAAAGCCTTTCGTATCGTCGGTCTAAAGGCGCTCTGTAGAATTTTGTTGGCCCCTACTCTCTTTAAATGAATGTAGAGATATAGTTTTAGAAAAATGCTTTATGTTAGATGATTAATTCGGTCGTTATATCGTGCACTAACAATCAGAGCAGCTATTAATTTCGTGCATGTGCTGTCTTCTGATAACTGTGTCTTATGTGCTACATGTTAGCTTGCAAAAATGCATGCGCAAACACTATAAAAGTTTGGTTTCGTCCCCGAGACACAATATATCACTTTTCCTTTATTCAAAAACATCACTGACGCTCGAAATCTCAGAGAATGATTTCAAACACCGTTCACAGTGCCTGACAAAGATGTGGAGCACCCAGAAGACACGGCTGGAGATCGATGCAACTTTGTGCATGAATATACCTTCGCGAGGTATTATGCATTAATGTTGAGATATCTTAGTTTTACTCTGCGCGATTGATTGATGGTATGCTTCCTGGAATTTTGCGGAGTTGTTTCCATTTTACGTGCCTAAAGATGACGTCTGAGCCGGTCGTCAAAATACTGTACATATAACGGAACAACTAATCGGCAGAGCCCAGACAGCAAACCATTAATACATTAGTGTTTCTCGTCTTGCTACCAAGCCTGTAGGGTATAAGGGGAGTGATCAGCGTCACAAGTTGAGTGATCACTGTGAAGGACACGAAAATGATGCGTGCTGGTGTGAGACAACATTGCCAACACGAGACAGAGTTTGAAAGGGCCGTCGTTGTACATCTTCATTTAGCGGTTGATCGACTAGTGCAGTATCAGTATTGTGGGGCATTCGGATGTAACAGTGGCCGCATGTTGGACTGCGTGGGGAAGTGAGAGTAGAAGTACTCTTCGCCAATGTTTTGATCGACTAAGTCTGACAACCGCAAGTGAGTATCACCGCATTGTGCACCAAGATCACCGTAACCACTTCACATGTGCGCCTCCTGACCGAGGTTAAGTGGTGGATGCCCTGCAACATTCTGTGCTATCACAGACTGCCCACCACACAGCAACACAAATGGCTGAGTTGGGAGTGGTGTTCAGCGATGAATCGTGATTCTGCACTAATCCCGATGAACATCGTCGGCGAATACGGCGGCGACCTGGGAAGAGGACACACTCGTCCAGTGTCTTTCAGAGGCACAGCGGTGTTACTCGTGGAGTCCTGGTGTGGGGAACAGTCGGATATGACTTCAGGTCGTGGCTGGTGGTAACTGAGGGAACTCTGATGACACAACAGTACGTTACGGCCATCCTGCATACTCATGTCTCATCTCTCACGCGATAGTATTTTCATGCGGTTCTTCAATAGGACAATGCTCGTGCACCCAGGGCACATGTTTGTATAAACCGTCTGCGTCATGTTGAATTACTCAGATAGCCAGCAAAACCCACAGATCCGCCCCCGATAGAAAATGTGTACGACAAAATCGCATACCAACTCCGTGGAAGCTCCAATATCCACAATATCATGGACCAGTTACAGTTGTAGGACAGATTGCCCCAGGAGGTTATACAACGGTTTTATGAGACACCTCCTAGTCGAACCAGTGCAGACATCCAGGCCAGATGCGATGCAACGTTTTGCTGATATGTAGGTTCAAGTTCTTTCTAAATTCGATTCGATTTTGTAATCACTGAAATAACATCACATTAATCCGAGCTTGTGATCATTTACTTGATTTCCCCAACCGTTTTCAGGTGTTTAACTGTTTTTGACAGATTGTGTAGATTGTAGGTTTTTATGACCAGCATCAAATCGAATGAAAGCATTTTCGGTATTAGGTCGCATCATTATCAACCACAAAACAAATTATACCACCAACTGATGTATGTCTTGGTTTCAGACAGCTTTGTTTTCCTCTCTTCGGGACTTCGGTATGTTTATTCCTTTTATTTATGGATAGATGACTGACAAAGGTCCATTGATTTATGTTATGTAATTGCATAAATAGTTTACTTTATTTATATTCTTATGCACTGAAATTGAGCCTTGTCACTAAAGTTGTACTGTTCATTCCCTTAACATTTTCAGAGTGTTGAGGTACAGTTGCAATGTTATTCATGTTGTGATTTACAGCTGTACTGCTCCCGTAAAGATACTGACTTCCAGAAATATCTCCAAGTGTTGAGGTACAGACACGCTAAAAGATATTGTTAGTCACATGGCAATGCTTCATAAATCGAATACGGCAGTTTTCATAAACCTTCTGGTGCAGGCTGAAAATTTTGCCAGTGTGATTAAACAGCCAGATAAAGATTTAATGTGAGCAATGAGATCAGGAATATACTACTAATTTATACAATTTCAAAGAAATTTTGACTTTAATATAATAGTGGAATGAAATAGTTTCTAATCCTGATCACCATAGCTTTTTTCCCCTGCTTGTACTGTAGTCACTCTCTGACTGCCATCTGACCTCTGGGTCTTTGACTTCTCAATCTTGATTTTGTTGTTCTTCAAATTCTACCATGTGCACTTGGTTTTTTATATTTTACTGCATAGATCTCTAAATGTGCTTTGCACAACTACCTTATAACCCGGAATCTCTTGGAAATGTTGGCCAGTTGTCACATTGGCTCACTAAACACTGGCGTTTGCACTGGTCTCAGATTGTCTGGTTTTCTCTCTTTGCGACTTCCAGTCAGTTTCTCACTCTTACGTAGTTTATGTTTGTAACCTATGTGCATATGATTGAAACAGATCCAGAGTTTCATGTAATGCAGTTGTATACACAGTTTCCTTTTGTTCTGTTGCAACAGTCTGTTTCCTACTCACTGAAGTTGCACCTTATCACAGACTGTCGTACTACTCCCATAAAGAAGTAAGTTTCCTTATAGATTCCCAGTTTTGAGAAATAGTTGCACTTGTTGTCTTCGTTATATTTAGGCCTCTTCTTTCAGCAATTGCAGCTATACAAGTTGTATATGTTAACTACCGTTTTTAGCAACTATAATAAAAGTCTTATTAAGGCCAGATTCGTTTCTTTTTTTTTTTAAGCATCTTCAGTTGTCACTGCAACAAGTACAGTGAAAGTCCTATGTTCAAAAATTCAACATATGTAAGTAGAAGACGAAGAAGAATGTAATAAACAACAAAAAAACTGTGAGTAATGAAAGAACAAAAACTGTTTACAGTAGTAAGTGAAATATGTGATAATGATCATAACCAACAGAAGTGCAAGAAAAAACCCATATATATATAACTTTTTTGTAGCCTACCAACCTTAATTTTTTATTAGTTGTGTATCATTTATTGTTTGTGTGCATGTTGCAGTGTACTCAATGATACAAGAAAATTGTTAGTCTGTTTTGTGTCTCTCTTTCTTTCTTTTAATTAATTTGTTAATTGGTTGGTTATTTAAGTATCTTTTATTTAGTGATTAGTATAAGATATGAGATTTCTTTTGCCCCTTTGTACTTTTCGTTTTCTTTTCTATTACTGTTCTTTTCATTCTCATACTTTTAAATGACTCACGTGGTAGATGCCAATACACTTACCTGTTTTGAGGTTCATTAGCTCTACGGCATTTTCGTGAGCGATTCTGGAAATTATCATCTGCCCTTTATAGACTGCAAAAAACTTACAGCATTTATTTTGGCTCTTGTGTGAAAGGTAATGAGTCAATACGAATACTTTCTGGCCCAAGGTGAAGCGCTTCTTTGTGGCAGACATGTCTTGGGTGGTCTTGCGTCTCATTGCTGCTGAGTGAATGTTCCGTAAGGCAGAAGCGACGATTTGCCTGTGTTGCTTTCGGGGAATCAAATTTAATAATTTCTCGTACTTTTTCTGGTGGATCTATATTCTTTAATACTGTAATTGGTGGATAAGTTGTGGTACTATGTGGTGTCTGTTCTGTTTTCATTTTGGGATAATCTACACTCTACCACCATGTTCTTTTACTTGATTCTCGTCATTATATAGCTAAGTCCCGTCAACAATACTTCATCGCGTAATTCTTTAGCACATGGAAGTGGTGCCAGTTTATCCTCACATTCAACATTTTACCATTCTATGAAGTTTTCCCAGGCTATGAAGCGTAATTCAAGTGTATCTGGTGCTGACTCTTTTGTATATATATATATATATATATATATATATATATATATATATATATATATATATATATATATATATATATATACGACCTAAGATAGTGTCGGAAGTTCCATGCGGCTTTTCGCGGATGATGCTATAGTACAAAGAGAAGTTGCAGCATTAGAAAATTGTAGCGAAATGCGGGAAGATCTGCAGCGGATAGGCACTTGGTGCAGGGAGTGGCAACTGCCCTTAACATAGACAAATGTAATGTATTGCGAATACATAGAAAGAAGGATCCTTTATTGTATGATTATATGATAGCGGAACAAACAGTGGTAGCAGTTACTTCTGTAAAATATGTGGGAGTATGCGTGCGGAACGATTTGAAGTGGAATGATCATATAAAATTAATTGTTGGTAAGGCGGGTGCAGGTTGAGATTCATTGGGAGAGTCCTTAGAAAATGTAGTCCATCAACAAAGGAGGTGGCTTACAAAACACTCGTTCGACCTATACTTGATTATTGCTCATCAGTGTGGGATCCGTACCAGATCGGGTTAACGGAGGAGATAGAGAAGATCCAAAGGAAGAGTTACGCGTTTCGTCACAGGGTTATTTGGTAAGCGTGATAGGGTTACGGAGATGTTTAGCAAACTCAAGTTGCAGACTCTGCAAGACAGGCGCTGTGCATCGCGGTGTAGCTTGCTGTCCAGGTATCGAGAGGGTGCGTTTCTGGATGAGGTATCGAATATATTGCTTCCCCCTACTTATACCTCCCGAGGAGATCACGAATGTAAAATTAGAGAATTCGAGCGCCCATGGAGGCTTTCCGGCAGTCGTTCTTCCCGCGAACCATACGCGACTGGAACAGGACTGGGAGGTAATGACAGTGACACGTAAAGTGCCCTCCGCCACACACCGTTGGATGGCTTGCGGAGTACAAATGTAGATTTAGATGTAGATGTAGAGCAGCTACAGTTGCGTAACAAAAATTTCTTCAATGGTATAAAGCAATTACTTGGTATTTAACTTTGGGTCTCCTCGTGCAGTTCACGGAAAGCTTTTTTTCCATCTACGTTATCTCATAATTTTTCATTTATGAAAACGTTTGTGGGCTGTATTTCATGTTATATCGTTTTCTACACGCTTTATCGTTCAGGCCTTTTTGTATTTTCTATAATGACGCTTTTATGCTTCAAACTGTATTTCTAAGATCCGATGTAGACAAAATGTTACTTTATCTGTCACTGTTAAACAAAATATTGCCTTTTACATTATGTACTGAACAATACTCATTACAATTTTGCCTATCTTCATTTAAATGTTAACCCTGCTGTTCTGTTCACTTTTACTTGACATATATACTGTTCGGGTCAATATGACCCGACATATCAAAATGCTTTAGAAACATAAATTTTGGTACAGTTTTAGCTATCGACATTGTTGTTCTATTCCAGTACCTTGTTAGTAATAATAATAATAATAATAATAATAATAATAATGGTAATAATAATAATAATAACAATGCATACAACTTTATTGAGGGATATTTTTCATTTAAATATGCACATAAATTTGAAACAACAGACAGTTTCCATTACAGGCATTCAACTTAGAAAGCACTACAGTTTTTCCATACTTCTATTCTTATTGTTGACAGTTTAGACGTAAGTATTGACATTTTCTAACAACAGACAGTTGTCATTACAGATATTCATCTTAGAGCACACTACAGTACAGAACACACTACAGTTTTTTTATTACATTCCAACATAGAAAGCACTACAACTTTAGAATCCTCTCTTCTTACTGATTGTAGTTTAGGCACAAGTATTCACATAAATTTGAAACAACAGAATTTTCAATACAATCATCTTATAAAATACTACAGTTCTTTTCTTACTGCTTGCACTGTGGACACAAGTAGGTTACATGTTTCTTGCAAATATGTTTACTACATTTTCCACACACCATGTTTGTTTTATTGTCATTACTTGATGGACAGAACTTACAGCGTGCACGTTTTGTAGATTTTCTTGTTGTTACCGATTCTGACACACCACCCACATCATTCGGGTTTTGGATGCTTGTGACCATTCTCAAAGAATCTTCTGTTCTTGGGAAATGCGTTCTTGATGCAATATGTTCTTTTATCAGTGACTTTCCAAGTTCCTCCAAGAATATTCTCCTTCTAGTCAATTTGCTTGCATTCCAATTAGGGTCAACCGAAATCCACAAAACGTATGCATTATAAGCAGAAACATCAAGAATATTGTAGAAAACTATCATTGGCCACCTATTACTTTTTCGTTTGCATGTATATGTACCTAATAACTGATCAAGCGTGTCTACAGCACCTTTGGTTGAATTATAGTCCAAAATCATTTTTGGCTTCTTATCAGCCCTGTCACTGATTTCCGCATCATGGTGGAGAGTGCTCATAAGTACAACATTCTTGTGTCTCTTAGGAATATAATTAACCACAGTAGTGTCATTTGTGAAGTAAAATGAAGAGCTGTGTACCTCCTTGTTGGTCATTTTGTGTGGAAGCTCCGGCTTATTTTTCCGTATAGTTCCCAACATAGTCAATTTCCTTTTCAGAAGCAGCTGCCCCAAATTGTACGACGTAAAAAAGTTGTCACACGTGATATTCTGACCACGTAACTCAGAAGTGAGATCAGATACCACCCTCATTCCCTGATTTCTTTCTGGTGCCGCTCCACTCACCTTTCCTGTATAAATTTGGGCTTTCAGTACGTATGAAGTTTTGCTGTCACACATGGTCCATATTTTGATCCCATATTTTGCCGGTTTACTTGGGATATACTGCTTGAATGGACAGCGACCTCTAAATGCTACTAACTGCTCGTCAACAGTAACATTTTCTCCTGGATTATACAGTTTAGGAAGGACCTCTACCCACTTCTCCCAAATACTACGAATTGCGGCAAGTTTGTCAGTACGTCGTCTTTCCTCTCTAGTAGATTTCTTGTCAAATCGCAGGACACGTGATATCTTACAGAATGTTTCATGAGACATGGTTGCTCGAAATATGTTTCGCCCAGTATCTTTATCCCACAAACTTTTTGTAGACTCCCCATGAGATCGATATACACCCGCTAGGAGTAAGAGTCCTAAGTATGCATGGAAAACAGAACCATCAATATCTGTCCACTGTTCACCATAAACTCGCTGCCCTTCAATATTTGTCATCTCTATTATTTCATTTTGAAGCGCTGTGTGAAATACTGCTTCAAATGAACATTTTACATCAGATATTCTGCTGACTGCATACCTGGTAACTCCTGGGGTACTCTTGATGATGTTCGAAGCTGGTAGGCGACCATGTTGTGCTGGTGGATGCAACTGCCATTCTATATTCCCATTTTTAGAAAGAAAAGTCTCTACACTATTTTGTATGGGCTGTGGACTGTCGTAACTGTCATCGGAACACTCGCTTTCAGATGCATTGCTGATGTGATCTTCAAACTCAGAAAGTGATCCTTCATCTGGTGAGGCATTTACTATTTCTTCCAACTCACGATCATTCAATGGTCTCATCGCCATGGTGTCACAAGTCAAACTGGGCAGAAACAAAGCATTCCAATTATTGAGAACTGCCAATTATTATTTCCTGGGGAAAGCAACAAACAAGCCCATTGTTGTGAACGCATGGAGCTTTAGGTGATTGTTGAGAGTAAGTTGGAATGATGCAGTCACTATTCCCACACAACACAACAAAAATAATTTTCGCCATTTCCAGATTTTAGAAATAAATACGAGTTACACTAAACATATTTGTGTCGGGTCATTATGACCCGAACATTACATATGCAACTATTACAGTTGAAGCCCAAACTTCTTAAACTTTTTTAAAACCTTTTAAAACACATGCTGCTCATCCATTTTCAGACAAAGTCACAAAGTTTCATAAATATATATTGGTATTTACATAATGTAAAATAACGTTCATATTCGTTTCGGGTCATATAGACCCGAACAGAACAGCAGGGTTAAGTAGGCAAGTTGTACCTGCGGCTACTAAATGGCGCTCTTGCTGCAATGTCATGTTCACCTGGCGCGCTTGTTAACGCGGGTGCCTCAGTCCGTTGCAACCTGTGGCTGTACAGGTATGAGCAGCCCTTAGAGGCTCGACTTCACACATCCCTTTTAAATAATCTGCGACTAAAGTCCTTCTGGCCTGTTATTTATTTTGTACGTGACATTTAGGTACTGTCTCCGTCTTGTATCGTTAGCCACTACTTACAATTTTTATATAAAAATTATTTTTTGTCCCACAAATTTGTAAGTCTGTTATAGACCACTTTAAATGTCTAAATTCTGATGAAGGCACTCTAAGAAATGTTGAAACCTGGTTAATAAGACTGAAAAATTGTAACCGAGGGCTCCTCTGTTTCAATTTTACTGGTGGATATATTTAAGAGTAAAGAATACTCGTACAAGTAAGTGCTCTTAGCACGATCATTCCATTAAGAAACTGGATCACAACTTGTGAATAACGTAAGCAAGAGACAGTATAACGCACAACTTGTGTAAGTAATTGCCGTATTTAGCAACTGTAATAAAAGTCTTCTTAATACCATACGTGTTTCGCGTTAGTTTAAAGCATCTTCAGTGGTCACCCATATATATATATATATATATATATATATATATATATATATATATATATATATATATATATATATATTTCAACAGTTGCAAAAAGATAATCTAATTAAAGTATATATATATATATATATATATATATATATATATATATATATATATATTTGCAACTGTTGAAAAATTTTTGCATTATGTACAGTCATAAGTTGTTGCAAATATCAATAATAAACGCCTGTAAAATCAAGGGAAAAAAATCTACGTGTCAGAGGGACATCGCCACCAACATTAAGCACCAGCTCCCTAAACAGCAGTTTCTTCGAGGTAGCTATGGAGAGGGTACAGACATGTTGAGAAAGCACTTAGGGCAATGATAAAAACATGAAGAGCAAAGCGATACTGGAAATTGGCATTGACAAACTCCAGACAAAAATTTGGTTTCAAGGGGGGGGGGGGGATGGTATGTAAGGTGGCGTAATCTCCTGACCTTCATTTCTTGCATATTCCGACCTCACTATCGTATTCTGCGTATCAAGACGTTTCATTCAAGCCCAACTCGATAGGGTAGAGTCAGTTTTACGTATCTCCATCATGTAGGGATCAACATGTAAGGGACCAAATCAACAATGCATGACACTGCATACCACAACACAGTCACAAACAACACAACAATCATAAAACAAATAAACACTGGCACCACATACTAAGACTGTAGTAATAAGGTAACGTCGCCTGGAAGGAGAAGGCTCGAAGCACTTTTATTCTTCGGCTCCTTCTCTCCAATGACATCCTGCGTAGTCTTTAAAGTATATTGCACACAAGCAGTAGACTGTATTACACATCCAAATACAGCATATCACTTCTCTCTATGTACTACAAATTATTTTCACCATGCTCATTGTGTTACATTTTCTTTTTTTTTAGTTTTCTTTGACATTTGCATTATATAAATTATACTATCATCAACTATGTAGTAACACATTATATGGAACCATTTTAACAGTTGTTAAGCATGCAATTCGCTGTAACCTCACATAAATCTTTATATATTATTTTCTTTATATTATTAAAAAAGAAAGCATTAACAGCTGTATACCAATAAGATTGTAACAATGAGAAGTCTTTCCTATTAGATCCAGAAGCATCCGACCCACCTTACATTTCAAGGCGGTGGATTACACTGTACTGTTAATAAAATAAACAAATAATCTTCTTCTCCTATAAGCGTTTGATCTGTAGAGAAGTGAGTGGACACGATTGAACAGGATAAGAACTGGTCACGCCAGAGCAAAACTGTGATTGTGGGGCGCAAGAACAAACAGTTCAGCCTATCTCTGTATGTCCATCTTTTCGTAGGTGGTTGCGGGACTCGGCTGTTCGATACTGGATGTCAAATTAAACACCTTTCAGCCGTCCAGTTTCCAAAGTATTTTATTTGGCTACCAGTTTCGGTGATTTAATACACCATCTTCAGGCCCATGACCGACGTGTTGGAAGATTCCACCGCGGTTGTGATAAGTATGCATATGATGGTTGAAGATATAGTTTTAGCAAGCAGAAATCTACTAATATCAGTACTGCCGGCCCTGTTTTCATCACAACCGAGAGATAATCTTCCTACATTTCAGTTAGGGGCCTGAAGATGGAGTATTAACTCACCGAAACTGAGAGCTAAATAAAATAAGTTTGGAAACTGGGCGGCTGAAAAATGTTTAATTTGATGTCCCGTTCAGCATATAGCCAGAGACTGCCCTCTGAGAAAGTACGCAGGGCTATTCACTGATTTTATTAATGCTGCTGCATGTGCTTTCAGTTGGCTTCATTAGACAGATGTTGAACTCTAAATGTACCTGTTTTAGTTAACAGTCCTAAGTTTATAGTTTAAATGTCCTCCTTTTAGTATTATTGATTTTTTAACTTTAAGAATTGGAACATATTAGCTCTGTGCCTAAATCCTTAAAGATTTACAGTTAAACTGCATGTCTTTCTCAATATTTGCTGTTATCGCCGTAGATAAATAATAAATGGTAAACACTCCTTTCACGCATACTTTGCCACTGACAGAGTGTAACAACTTACCTCAAACATCCTATATGTGCTGATGTAGGCAGGTGAAGTGCAGAAAATAGTGTTTCTTCGAAGCACATTCTCGGCACTCTGTGTAATTGCAGCAGGGCATTTATCCAAAGAAATTCCCGATTACCGGAGCGACAGTGGTCGTAGATGCGGAGTGGGCGGCCGTAGAGCGAGTCGTTCGATCGCGCGATTTACGCGGCTCGCGGAATTTATTCGCCGCTTCGGCGGAGCAGCGCTAAGCGTTCCGTTCCAAAATTTACGCACCACTGCCGCGGCAGAAGCGCCGTGATTTACCGTAATAACGGCCGCGCCACACACGCATCAAGTTATTTCGAATTTATGTTTCGGAATTAATTGTATCCGCGTTTCACACGTGTTGTTCAAACGCGCCTACGGCTGCAAATTGCGGTGCGCGTCCACTAATGCGCGATTTCGCACAACATCGATCTGTGAGCAACGCAGCCAGTACGCTCACACTGCACCCGTCATATGTGGTCGGCTTAGTTCTTATTTTCATAATGCCTGAAACACAGTCGCATAACTGTGTTTTTTACAAGGTCCCTTTAACCTTTTGGGACAAGTTGAAACAGGTTACAGCGTTTCTAGAATGACATTTTCACACTGCAGCGGAGTGTGCGCTGATATGAAACTTCCTGGCAGATTAAAACTTGTGCCGGGCCGAGACTCGAACTCGGGACCTTTGCCTTTCGCGAGTTAGTGCTCTACCGCCTGAGCTACCCAAGCACGATTCACGCCCCGTCCTCACAGCTTTACTTCCGCCAGTACATCGTCTCCCACCTTCCCAACTTTACAGAAGCTCTCCTACGAACCTTGCAGAACTAGCACTCCTGAAAGATAGGATATTGCGGAGACATGGCTTAACGACAGCCTGGGGGACGTTTCCAGAGTGAGATTTTCACTCTGCAGCGGAGTGTGCGTTGATATAAAACTTCCTGGCAGATTAAAACTGTGTGCCGGACCGAGAATAGAACTCAGGACCTTTGCCTTTAGCGGGAAAGTGCTCTACCACCAAAGACATAGGTCCCGAGTTCGAGTTTCGATCCGGCACACACTTTTAATCTGCCAAGAACTTTCAGGTTATAGCGTATCTGCAACCTGTTATATTGAGACAGGGAACCAGTGGTCGGAAATGTACACGTATTGTGTTATGGATATACATAGCGAACACCACATAACAACAACATAGCTCATAGTAATTATTCAAAGTGGCCCGCCAGTCCCAGTGCATTCATCGCAACGGCGCAACAAGACCTGTCGCACTCCCTCAAAGATCCCTGACTTCTATTGTACCAGGAGAAACGCAGCTTCGATCCTACGAAGCAGGTCTTCACCCGTATCTACAGGTTTTCACACACCAACGTAATGACGTAACCCCAGAGGAAAAAGTCCGGAGCTGTGAGACCCCCGCGCTGGCCGTGGAACAGGACCTCCCCTAACAATCGAAGGGAACTCCAGGTAACGTGGTCCATTCATCAACATCTAAATCTACGTTTGTACTCCGAAAGCCATCCAGCGGTGTGTGGCGGAGGGCACTTTACGTGCCACTGTCATTACCTCCCTTTCCTGTTCCAGTCGCGTATGGTTCGCGGGAAGAACGACTGGCGGGAAGACTCAGCGAGCGCTCGAATCTCTCTAATTTTACATTCGTGATCTCCTCGGGTCGTATAAATAGGGGAAAGCAATATATTCGATACCTCATCCAGAAACGCACCCTCCCGAAACCTGGACAGCAATTTACGCCGCGATGCAGAGCGCCCCTCTTGCAGAGTCTGCCACTTCAGTTTGCTAAACGTCTCCATAACGCTATCACGCTTACCAAATAACCCTGTGAAGAAATGCGCCGCTTTTGTTTGCATCTTCTCTATCTCCTCTGTCAACCCGACCTGGTACGGATCCCACACTGATGAGCAATACTCAAGTATAGGTCGAACGAGTGTTTTGTAAGCCACCTCCTCTGTTGATGGACTACATTTTCTAAGGACTCTGCCAATGAATCTCAACCTGGTACCCGCCTTACCAACAATTAATTTTATATGCTAATTCCACTTCAAATCGTTCCGCATGCATACTCCCAGATATTTTACAGAAGTAACTGCTGCCAGTGTTTGTTCCGCTATCATATAATCATACAATAAAGGATCCTTCTTTCTACGTATCCGCAATAGATTACATTTGTCTATGTTAAGAGCAGTTGCCACTCCATGCACCAAGTGCCTATCCGATGCATAACTTCCTGCATTTCGCTGCAATTTTCTAATGCTGCAACTTCTCTGTATACTACAGAATCATCCGCGAGAAGCCTCATGGATCTTCCGACACTATCTACTAGCTCATTTATATATATTGTGAAAAGCAATGGTCCCGTAACACTCCCCTGAGCCACGCCAGAGGTTACTTTAACGTCTGTGCAGGTCTCTCCATTGAGAACAACATGCTGTGTTCTGTTTGCTAAAAACTCTTCCATCCAGCCACACAGCTGGTCTGATATTCCGTAGGCTCTTACTTTGTTTATCAGGCGACAGTGCGGAACTGTATCGAACGCCTTCCGGAAGTCAAGGAAAATAGCATCTACCTGGAGCCTGGGTCTCATGAACAAATGAAGCGAGTTGGGTCTCACATGATCGCTGTTTCCGGAATCCGTGTTGATTCCTACAGAGTAGATTCTGGGTTTCCAGAAATGACATGTTACGCGAGCAAAAAACATGTTCTAAAGTTCTACATCAGATCGATGTCAGAGGTATAGGCCTACAGTTTTGCGCATCTGCTCGACGACCCTTCTTGAAAACTGGAGCTACCTGTGCTCTTTTCCAATCATTTGGAACCTTCCGTTCAAACGGGGAAGCAGCAAATGAGGTCCTATTAGGTGATTCTGGACGATGCCCACCCACACTTTGACAGAGAATCATTACAGGTGGCCATCGATATGATTCGCGTGAGAATTGTCCTCACTCCAGACATGGCTCCTGCCGCTGTTGAAAATACCATCAGGTGAATGAGGCCTCTTCCATGAACAGTACAAAGTGGGTGGGAGTCTATGCTATTTAACACTCGCTGCCTGTTCCACTGTACAGCAAACACCCGGGATCCTTTGTAATATATTGATTATTCCTTGCTACTGTAGTGTTATCTTGAAGCTGTGAGAAAGAAAGACAGGCGCTCCAAGGCGCGGAAGCAGAGAGGATGCTGAGGGCAGACGAAACTAGGAGAGATATTGTTACATGAAGTAAACCGTAAGGGGAGAGCCTTGCGAAAATGCAGACGCCCCCAGACGCGGTCCCAGGGCGCTAGTTTCTCTTCTAGGAATTAACATGTAACTTCATATGTCGTCTAGACGCTGTGGTACTTTGCCATCGTAGAACTTTGTAACCAACAGGCACGTACTAGCGTATAAAGCCAGCTTGATACCAGCCATGAGAACAGCAACGTCAGTAGGCTCATAAGGGTTAGAAAGAGAGCGACAACGCCAAACTCTGTTGACCTAGCAGTCTCTACTCCGGGGAGCCAGAGGGGTGGGGCTAATGACGTATAACAATAATTCTGCAAGCCTTATTTGGTAGAGCAGTTACGTTTAAATTTCAGCTGAACAATGTTGATACCAAATACGGACTTAGTGCAACAGCATTAACATCCTCGCCTTAGGAGCAGGAGATGGGACCTAACTAAACCGTGCTTGGCAGGCCCCTGCAAGAGACCTGCTGGATTGGCTGGGTGGCTTTAAGTGGGAAAAACAGTGCCCCCACACGACTCTTTGAAACCCATAGGTTCCGCATTTTGGCGGAGTTCTCAGTCAGACGATCTGGGTGTCGAATCCGCGTCTGTCGACTTCAGCCCCGGTTCAGCTCCGCATAAGTCTGCTCTTTCACATGGAGTGCCTCAGTGAACAGTGTCACATTCAGTATGTTTTGTTTTGCAACTAAGTTGTTGCCTTAAGGTGCTGCTAGTATTTGCTCCTGTGGTTAGCATCCACTCCTGGGACTTCTGCACTGGCTTCTGTTGTAACAGTGTTATTCATGTTTTTTCTAACCCTAGAACTAGCCTGCAGTGTATTGGTAAGTCCTGTCTGTAATAAACAACTATGTCAAAACCCTGTTTGTCCAATAGTCTCCACGAGTTCTCTACCAAGTCTCACCACCTACATTTCTAGTAAATCCCTGTACCAGTGTTGGCTCAATAGAAGAAACGAATCAAATGCCTTCACTGTGAATTGTCCTTCTGCCTTCTGCTCTGTACCGCTCGTGAGCGCCGACTGACCATTAACTCCTTTTCTCCCTCTCCCATCTATGTCAGGACACGACACTATGCGAGAGTGTGGCAGAACTGCATAGGCCGTTGCAGTACACGCATTAAGACTAGCAGTCACTATGAGCTACGTTGTTACTATGACGGCTACGCTACATACAGGGTGTACATAAAATACGGGAACACTTTCCAGTTATTTATTGCACAAGAACTACCCATTGTACAGATGTTATACATATTGCATTTCGAACATAAACTCTGAAATTTTTTTTTACAAACATTCGATATGCGAACATGAGTGACCCGGTAGACGTAAATACGGTAATCAAATTCTTGCCATACCCGTCCCAGCAAGGCATCGTCGACTGTGGCAGTCGCTTCCCGTATTCTCTCACGTGGTAGAAGCGGTACATATGCCAGATCTTTAATGTGTCCCCCACAGGAAAAAGTCACACGGACTGAAACCTGGTAATCGGGGAGCTCATTTCATGAAACAGCTGGCCCCTTCTATAGCACGGTCGATCCATCGATGCAGCAGCTTCGTATTCAGGTACCCACGAACTTCACGATGAAAATGGGGGAGTTCGATTGCATTTGAGGTATCAACCACTGCTGCAACATGTCCAAGTAGGATTATCCAGCGACAGCGCTCTCGGCGAAGATGAATGGTCCGTACAGTTCTCGACGTGACAAGGCACAAAAAACATTTGCCTTTGGGGAATCACTCTCAAATTCAATGCATTGGTGTGGGTGCTTTGCATTCCAGATTCGACAATTATGCCTGATCCCTTTCTCATTAGCGTGAAAAGTGGCTTCGTCGTTAAAAATTAAGCGACTAACAATACCATCCCCATTCTCATTCAGTTGTTTCAACTGCAAGCAAAACTCAAAACGCTTGTCTTCGTCATCGTCATTGAGCTTCTGCACTAGCTGCAATTTGAATGATTTCATAGACAGCCTCGGTCGCAGGACTTTCCACACTGTCATTGGAGCCATTTCGAGTTCACGGGATGTACGACGCACCGATTTCCTTGGACTCCTTATGAATGTCTCTCATACGCGTTCCACATTCACGTCACTCAGACTGGGACGTCCGCTTCTCTTTGCCGGGCACAAGCAACCCGTCGTAAAGAATTTGTTGTGCCAGGGTAAATGGCCTTCCTTGTTGGTGGCTTCTTACCGTACTTTGTTCTAAACATCCGTTGAACAGCTGTAGCACACTTGTTTTTGTCGAGCTCCAACACACAGAAAGCTCGCTCAGCACGTGAACTCGCCATGTTTGCGACTAGCGATGACTATCGGCAAATTACCAAACTACGCTGTGGCAGTATACACGAAGAAAAAACTTTCAGTGTTTCTCTTCAAAATGACATATGTATGATATCTGTACAATGTTTGGTTCTTGTGCAATAAATAACTGAAATTGTCCCCGGACTTTATGTACACCCTGTACATCCGTATCACAAAAAATACGCATTCCCGAGCTTTGATTCCCTGTCTCAATAAAATAGTTTGCGGAGCCAAAAGCACCTGTAACAATTTTACCCGAAAGTTTGAGACACCCTGCATAAATGAAGAGTTTCGAATTTTGAAACATGTTTTTTGCTCGCATGTTATGACATTTACGGAGACGAAAAATCTCGTCTGTAGGAAACATCACTGCTTCCGAAGCGAAACCCAGCTGCCTCAGTTCGTCCATGCGACCCAGAAAGCAGTACATACAGGACCGGCGTGCTCCATTACTTCCGAAAGACGTTCGATGCAGTTCCATATTGCCACCTAATGAAAAGAATACGAGAGTAGGCCTACAGAATATCAGACCAACTGAGTGATGGGCTGAGGAGTTTCTAGTAAACAGGACACAGAATGTCATTCTGAACTCGGAGAAGTCTTCATCCGTGAAAGTAATTCGGGCACGACCCAGCAAAGTGTTATAGTACCATTACTTTTTACTATAAACACAGATGACGTAATTGATAGCGTCGGAAGTTCCATGAGGCTTTTCGCTGATGATGCTGTTGTGTACGGAGAAATCGCAAAGGTATAAAATTGTATAGCAATGCAAGACGCTCTGCAGCACATCGACAGTTGTTGCGAGGACTGGCCATTGTCTCTCAACACAAAAAAATCTAGTCAGACGTATGCAAATGCAGATGATATTGCAATGTGGCAAGAGATGTAAACACCCTTAAAGAAATGTACAAAATAATGGAGCAGAAGGACCAACAGTTGGACTTCCGTTAAACGAAAACAAGACCAAATACATGGTAATGTTGAATTCTAGGGCAAGAAGAACTCCACATGACCTGGAGGCCTCTAGTAAATGTTCTAAATCTGTCAGCTGCTGCCGTTATTTAGGAAGTAGTTTGAGACAAGATGTTAGAGAAAAGACACAAGCAACAAACGGCGCCTCATATGCAAACTTACAGGTATTCAATATTTCTTTAATTACAAGATCTGCCAAATTGCGAGTATAGCACTTCCTTATGCGACCAGTTGCCACATACAGCTCAGAAATGTGGACAAAGGCAAAAGCAAATATGAAAAACCTAGCAGCATCTGGAAGGAAAATCTTGCGAAAATTTTATGGGTCGGTAAGAGAGGCAGAGGTTTCGAGAATATGGTACAACCATGAAATACAAGAGCTTTTACAAGGGAACGACATAGTGAAACTTGTTAAATCTCAAACAATTTGCTGATTAAGATATATGGAGACAGTGACAGACAGAAATTACAATGAAATGAATACCCCTGGCTGCATACAGGCGTTGATATAAGTCAACGGGGACAGTTGAAAATGTGTGCCCCGAGCGGGACTCGAACCCGGGATGTCCTGCTTACATGGCAGACGTTCTGTCTATCTGAGCCACCGGGGACACAGGGGATAGTGCGACTGCAGGGGCTTATCTCTGGCACGCCTCCCGTGAGACCCACATTCGCAACTTATTGTCCCGCACTATATTCGTAGTGCCAGTGCCCATTACACTCATTACTCGCGGCTTTACTGCCGATTCCCGTAAGAGTTCTGGCACTGTTTGCGCATCTGCACAGAGAAAGATGGTCGGCGAGCCTTAATTTTATATATATGAAGATGGTATCTGTTCTTCCGAGCATGTCCGAAAGAACAGATACCATCTTCATACAAACACTACTGGGAAGAAGATGCTGTGATATGCAAATGATTAGCTTCTCAGAGCATTCACACAAGGTTGGCGCCGGTGGCGATACCTACAACGTGCTAACATGACGAATATTTCCAACCGATTTGTCATACACAAACAGCAATTGACCGGCGTTGCCTGGTGTAACGTTGTTGTGATGCCTCGTGTAAGGAGGAAAAATGCGTACCATTATGTTCCTGACTTTGATAAAGGTCGGATTGTAGCCTATCGCGATTGCGGTTTATCGTATCGCGACATTGCTGCTCGCGTTGGTCGAGATCCAATGGCTGTTAGCAGAACATGGAATTGGTAGGTTCAGGAGGGTAATACGAAACGCCGTGCTGGATCCCAATGGCCTCGTATCACTAACACTCGAGATGACAGGCATTTTATCTGCATGGCTGTAACGGATCGTGAGCCACGTCTCGATCCCTGAGTCAACAGATGGGGACGTTTGAAAGACAACAACCATGTGCACGAACAGTTCGACGACGTTTGCAGCAGCATGGACTATCAGCTCGGAGAACGTGGCTGCGGTTACCCTTAACGCTACATCACAGACAGGAGGGCATGCGATGGTATGCTTAACGACGAACCTGGGTGTACGATTTACAAAACGTCATTTTTTCGGATGAATCCAGGTCTGTTTACAGCATCATAATGGCCGCATCCGTGTTTGGCGACATCACGTTGAACGCACATTGGAAGCGTGTATTCGTCACCCGGCGTGATGGTATGGGTTGCCATTCGTTACACGTCTCGGTCACCTCTTGTTCGCATTGGCGGCACTTTGAACAGTGGATGTTACATTTCAGATGTGTTACGACCCGTGGCTCCAACCTTCATTCGATCCCTGCGAAACCCTACATTTCAGCAGGATAATGCACGACCGCTTGTTGCAGGTCCTGTACGGGCCTTTCTGGATACAGAAAATCTTGGACTGCTGCCCTGGCCAGCACATTCTCCAGATCTCTCACCAACTTAAAACGTCTCGTCGATGGTGGCCGAGCAACTGGCTCGTCACAATACGCCCGTCACTACTCTCGATGAACTGCGGTATCGTGTTGAAGCTGCATGGGCAGCTGTACCTGTACACGCCATCCAGGCTCTGTTTGACTCAATGCCCAGACGTATCAAGGCCGTTATTACGGCCAGAGGTGGTTGTTCTGGGTACTGATTTCTCAGGACCTATGCACCCAAATTGCGCGAAAATGTAATCACATGTCAGTTCTAGTATAATATATTTGTCCAATAAATACCAGTTTATCATCTGCATTTCTTCTTGGTGTAGGAATTTTAATGGCCAGTAGTGTATATAGAATGATATACGACTAGACTCCCAAAGGAATAATGAAAGGGGGATTGTATTTTACCCGCAGGCAGGACCGGCCAAGAGCTAGATAGCTGGATAGTGTGTTGGCCGATCTTACCAGCACAGGGATCCGAGGATGGAAGAGAAAAGTCGAGAACAGAAATTGGGGGGAAATTGTTTGTAATGTAATAAAATAAAAATTTCTATTATTTGTGACTCTTTTTCTTTGCTATCAGTGTAATGTAATAGAGTGAATGCATGAGCCGTGACTTTTATAAAAAAGAAATACACATTAATGCAATGGCTCAGCATAAAAGTGAAATAACTAATGTAGGGATATTATTAACAGTGTAATGTGTTGTTTAATTTAGCCCGACATGTATAATCACTCAGTAACTAGCTCAGTTCTCAGGGTAGTTACCGTAATCGTCGATAGTTAATTGTCCTTTTCTTATTTCCCAACACTATGAATATTATTCCGGGTTCGTGAGAAGTCGTGTGCTTATTGCACTAGAGAATATTTGCCAAGTATGTTCGATGAACACTACTGTAATACATAACTTATCGTGGTTTCGTCTCGATTCCCCAATATTAGATAATAAGAGTAGCATCTACAAACGAAATCCAATTATGGAACTGGAATCCTGTAACCAGACCTTTTCTGTCTGGGATTTTGTCTCGTTATATAAAGAAATTCTGTAAATAAAATTGTCAAATTATTAGTAGCTGCCTCCGGTCTCGTGGGATCTGAAATAAAGTTAATTGTTCTAACCAACGGCACGTCTCGTAGATGAGCTAAAAGAAAAATGTAAAAGACATTCTAAGATGGTGCCTAACAGTGAAAAGTACTTGTCGATTATATATAAAATTTATTTCAATATTTAGTTTACATTTTTTTTTTTAACCCGAGTCCACCCAGGAGAAACAGTACATGTTCAGGATGCCAAGGCTCATCGGTCGCTGCATTGCCAGAGAAGAAGAAGATGAAACTAATGTAACATATTTGAAATACAGAGACAGAAAATCTCTTTAATCTATGATTCCACGATTGCAGAACAATCACTGGAAGCAGTTACTTCTATAACATATTTTGGAGCATACATACGGAGTGATTTTAAGTGCAACAACCACGTAAAAAAATAGCGGGTAATGCAAGTGCCATACTGAGATTCACTGGATGAATCCTCAGGAAACTACGGTCGGAGGTTCGAATTCTACCTCTGACATGGGTGTGTGTGATGTCCTTAGGTTAGTTAGGTTTAAGTAGTTCTACGTTCTAGGGGACTGATGACCTCAGAAGTTAAGTCCCATAGTGCTCAGAGCCAATCCTCAATCGTCACTAAAGGAAGTAGCTTACAAAACACTCATCAGTCTGGGATCGGTACCAGATAGAACTGACAAAGAAAACAGAGAAGGTCCAAATAAGAGCAGCACGTTTCGTTACAGGTTGCTTCAATAAGCGCGAAAGCATCACTAGGATGCTGAGCCAACTCCAGTGGCAGGTGCTGCCACAGAGGCGTTCTGCAACAAGGTGTGATCTACAGTTAAAGTTCTGAGAGCGTACGTTCCTAGAAGAGTAACCAGTACATTGCTTCCTCCTACGCGTACCTAGCGAGAAATCCATGAAGATAGAGAGAGTCGAGCCCACATGGAGGCTTATCAACAGCCGTTCTTAGCGTGAACCGTACTTACTGGGACAGGAAACGGGCAAAGTGACAGGGGGACACAAAGTACACTCCGCCACACACTGTAAGGTAGCTTGTGAAGTATAGAAGCACACGTAAATCTCGTTGTAGAAAATCTGTTCCATGTTTCAAAACAGAACCTGCGCGAGCACTTCAAACATCAAACGCTTTTAGTTACCTAGTATGGAATTTGGTCGGTTGTCGCTATAGTGATATCCACGGTTACGAATAGTAGTTAAAAAGCATTAAAAAGCGGGTAGGACCAAGAAACGTGATCTTTTCCAGCGTAGAATGATTTGGCTGAGACCTCGGTTGTGGAAATGTGGCCCAGAAATTGTCCATCAGACATTTTAATCAAAGATTTAGACGAGTCTTAGATATGTTGTAGAGTGACCTGTCCTCAGTACCTGGCTAGCGACTTTTCATGCGATAGCTCCAGGGCTCCGAGAAAATAGATGTTGAAGTTTTATGCATACGTTTTACATTGTTGTTGTTGAGGTCTTCAGTCCTGAGACTGGTTTGATGCAGCTCTCCATGATACTCTATCCTGTGCAAGGTTCATCTTCTCCCAGTACCTACTGCAGCCTACACCCTTCTGAATCTGCTTAGTGTATTCGTCTCTCGGCCTCCCTCTACGATTTTTACCCTCCACGCTGCCCTCCAGTACTAAATTGGTGATCCCTTGATGCCTCAGAATTTGTCATACCAACCGATCCGTTCTTCTAGTCAAGTTGTGCCACAAACTTCTCTTCTCCCCAATTCTATTCAATACTTCCTCATTAGTTATGTGATCTACCCATCTAATTTTCAGCATTCTTCTGTAGCACCACATTTCGAAAGCTTTTATTCTCTTCTTGTCTAAACTATTTATCGTCCATGTTTCACTTCCATACATAGCTAAACTCCATACAAGTACATTCAGAAATGACTTTCTGACACTTAACTCAATACTCGATGTTAACAAATATCTCTTCTTCAGAAACGCTTTCCTTGTCATTGACAGTCTACATTTTATATCACCTCTACTACGACCATCATCAGTTATTTTGCTCCCCAAATAGCAAAACTCCTTTACTACTATAGGTGTCTCATTTCCTAATCTAATTCCCTTAGCACCACCTGACTTAATTCGACTACATTCTATTATCCTCCTTTTGCTTTTGTTGATGTTCATCTTACACCCTCTTTTCCAGGCACTGTCCATTCCATTCAACTGCTCTTCCAAGTCCTTTGCTGTCTCTGATAGAATTACAATGTCATCGGCGAACCTCAAAGTTTTTATTTCTTCTCCATGGATTTTAATACCTACTCCTTCCTTTACTGATTGCTCAATATACAAATTGAATAGCATCGGTGATAGGCTACAACCCTGTGTCACTCCCTTCCCAACCGCTGCTTCCCTTTCATGTCCCTCGACTGTTACAACTGCCGTCTGGTTTCTGTACAAATTGTAAATAGCATTTCGCTCCCTGCAACCTTCAGAATTTGAAAGAGATTATTCCAGTCAACATTGTCAAAACCTTTTTCTAAGTCTACAAATGCTAGAATTGTAGGTTTGCCTTTCCTTAATCTTTCTGCTAAGATAAGTTGTAGCGTCAATATTGCCTCACGTGTTCCAACATTTCTACGGAATCCAAACTGATCTTCCCCGAGGTCGGCTTCTACAAGTTTTTCCATTCGTCTGTAAAGAATTCATGTTAGTATTTTGCATCTGTTGTTTATTAAACCAATAGTTCGACAATTTTCACATCGGTAAACACCTGCTTTCTTTGGGATTGGAATTATCAAATTCTTCTTGAAGACTGAGGGAATTTCGCCTGTCTCATACATCTTGCTCTCCAGATGGTAGAGTTTTGTCAGGACTGGATCCCCCAAGGCTGTCAGTAGTTCTGATGGAATGTTGTCTACTCCCGGGGCCTTGTTTCGACTTACCTCTTTCAGTGCTCTGTCAAACTCTTCACGCAGTATAATATCTCCCATTTCATCTTCATCTACATCCTCATCCATTTCCATAATATTGTCCTCAAGAACATTGCCCTTGTGTAGACCCTTTATATACCTTTCTGCTTTCCCTTCTTTCCTTAGAACTGGGTTTCCATCTGAGCTCTTGATATTCATGCAAAAGGTTCTCTTTTTTCCAAAGGTCTCTTTAATTTTCCTGTAGGCAGTATCTACTTTACCCCTCGTGAGATAAACCTCTACATCCTTAAATTTGTCCCCTAGCCATCCCTGCTTAGCCATTTTGGACTTCCTGTCGATCTCATTTTTGAGACCTTTGTATTCCTTTTTGCCTGCTTCACTTACTGCATTTTTGTATTATCTCCTTTCATCAATTAAATTCAGTATCTCTTTTGTTACCCAAGGACTTCTATTAGCCCTCGCCTTTTTACCTATTTGATACTCTGCTGCCTTCACTATTTCATTCCTGAAAGCTACCCATTTTTCTTCTACTGTAATTCTTTCCCCCATTCCTGTCAATTGATCCCTTATGCTCTTATGGTTCCTTCAGTTTATCCAGGTCGCATATCCTTCAATTCCCACCTTTTTGCAGATTCTTCAGTTTTAATCTACAATTCATAACGAATATATTGTGGTCAGAGTCCACATCTGCCCCTGGATATGTCTTACAATTTAAAACCTCGTTTCTAAATCTCTGTCTTACCATTATATAATCTGTCTGAAACCTTCTAATATCTCGAGGGTTCTTCCATGTATATAACTTTCTTTCATGATCTTGAACCAAGTGTTAGCTGTGATTAAGTTATGCTCTGTGCAAAATTCTACCAGATGGCTCCCTCTTTCATTTCTTAGCCCCAATCCATATTCACCTACCACGCTTCCTTCTCTTCCTTTTCCTACTGTCGAATTCCAGTCACCCATGACTATTAAATTTTCGTCTCCCTTCACTACCTGAATAATTTCTTTTATCTCATCATACATTTCATCAATTACTTCATCATCTGCAGAGCTAGTTGGCATTTAAAGTTGTACTACTGTAGTAGACATGGGCTTTGTGTTTATCTTGACCACAATAATGCGTTCACTATGCTGTTTGCAGTAGCTTACCCGCACTCCTATTTTTTTATTCATTATTAAACCTCCTGTATTACCCCTATTTTATTTTGTATTTATAACCCTGTATTCACCTGACCAAATGTCTTGTTCCTCCTGCCACCGAACTTCACTAATTCCTACTTTAACCTATCCATTTCCATTTTTACATTTTCTAATCTACCTGCCCGATTAAGGGATCTGACATTCCACGCTCCGATCTGTAGAACGCCAGTTTTCTTTCTCCTGATAACGACGTCCTCCTGAGTGGTCCCCTCCCGGAGATCCGAATGGGGACTATTTTACCTCCGGAATATTTTACCCAAGGGGACACCATCATCATTTAATCATACAGTAAATCTGCATGCCCTCGGAAAAAATTACGGCTGTAGTTTCCCCTTGCTTTCAGCCGTTCGCAGTACCACAATAGCAATGCCGTTTTGGTTAGTGTTACAGGACCAGATCAGTCAATCATCCAGACTGTTACCCGTGCAACTACTGAAAAGACTGCTGCCCCTCTTCAGGAACCAGACGTTTGTCTGACCTCTCAACAGATACCCCTCCGTTGTGGTTGCACCTACGGTGCGGCTATCTGTGTCGTTGAGGCACGCAAGCCTCCCACGAACGCCAAGGTCCATGGTTCATTGGGGGGGGGGGGGGGGGGGGGGGGCTTGTACATCTGTAACATAAATCCTGTTTCGACCATGCGAGCGTAACGAAGCAGCTAAGGTTAACGATTACCACGGAGGTGGGATGCATTTGCATCCTGGCTACGTATTTTTTTATATTCTTTATTTATACTTCAATTTCATCCTGCAGAATATCATTAAATGGTAGACGTTCTGCAAAATTATTCAAAAACTCATTTTCATGGTAGTAATTTCATTAATAAATCAATTATTACAGCACACTTTCATGAAATGAGTACTCCGTTTGTGGTTCGTCCTTAGAATTTAAAATATTAGACCAACGTTGACTTCCTGCGTCTCTTAGACTTGACCTTGCCTCTTTTGTTCCTGTCCCTGACGTGCCATTATGGAATTCCCAGACACTGTAAATCGCCAGCTGGAATTTGTTGTCAGCTTTAGGTGTTCGCAATGCGTCGCCTGTGCAGAGAGTGCAGAAAGACTACAGTAAAATGAAAGAAGCCAAGCATTTCTACAGGCAGTGAGCCAAAAGAAAAGTAGATGACTGTGATGAACAATCCAAGAACAAAAGCATAAACGCCATCAGTAGATTCGTCGAAAGATTGCCTCACAATTCCATAATCTATTCTGTAGGAAACTGAATATACATTCGAAGGAAGTTTTCCACAACAGTTGATTTAATAATTTTACATGATACATACTATTTGATGAAGTTATTGAAGAAATAGAAAAAAATTATACTTTGGTAGGATTTGAACCCGTCCCGCCTATGTGGTAACGGTGAACCTTGGCCGCTAAGTAACGCTGCTCGCTTGAACGAAATGGGAGTGCTGTTACAACTACACAAGGTAAGCATAAAACGTCAACATCGATTTTCTCGGAAACATGGGCCGTTGCATGAAAAATTTATAGTCAGGGACTGAAGAAAGTCCCTCAACAACACGGGTGCAAACAGCAGCCTACAGGCCACATGCTACCTGCTAAGGGTTTCTGTGCGGCCCTCGAAGACAAGTCAGCAAAATCGTCCTTGAAGAGAAATTTCCGTCGCTAGCGCGACCAAAGCTTTCTACTAGGACGGCCACGCCATTACCAACGCATAATGTACGAGGGTGAGTCAAATGAAAACCTTAAATTTTTAATAACAAATCGAAATTTCGCGCCGTTATCCTGTAAGTTGGTAAGCGTGCTACAAACAGCGTGCAGAATGGCCTGTAGGTGGCAGCATAGTGCAGATGCACACATACCGTCGCAGTATCAGTATAAAGATGGCCGCCCCACTTGCGACTTGCACCAGGGAAGAACAGCATTCTGTTATTCGGTTTTTGCGTAGTGAAGGTGTGAAACCTCTAGAAATTCATCGACGAATGAAGGTTCACGACGGTGATGCATGTTTGTCACAGCAGCAAGTCTACAAATGGAGTAGGAAGTTCGCAAGTGGTGTGACTTCAGTGGAAGATGCTCCTCGTCCAGATCAGGCACAACGAGTTGTGGCCAGAGGGTCACTGTCACCAGTGCATCACACACAGATCTCCTAAAAAATCATCTGCGGCCTGCAATCAAATAAAAGCGACGTGGATTGCTGTCAGCAAGTGTCCTTTTGCAACATGACAATGCAAGGCCCCACACTGCCCGTACAACAGTTGCAACAATCACACACCTGAATTTTGCGTGTCTTCCTCATCCACCATACTCATCAGACCTTGCCCCAAGTGAATTCCATATGTTTGGACCACTCAAAGACGCAATAGGAGGAAAGAGTTTCCGTTCTGATGAAGAGGTACGTCACGCGGTGCATGAGTTGTTGCGCAGACTACCAAAAGAAGTTTTATCTAAAGGAATTTATGCACTTCGTAAGCGCTGGAGGACTTGCATTGAGGGTGGTGGAGATTATGTTGAAAAGTGATACAGTTTGTGCCACTTCTGCACAATAAATAATATTTGAAAAAATATTTAAGGTTTTCATTTGACTCACCCTCGCAGATATTAATCGCGCAAAATAAGTTACATTCGGTGCGGTGACTTAGAGTCGCGAACGGAAAGGCAATCTAGTGACTGGTTTGGTGAGGCCCGCCGTATCTGATGTGCCAGCCTCATCTTTCATCATCTAAAACTATCACTTGCAACCTACGTTATTTGATGCATGTGTTCCACTTTCTGTCTTCCTCTACAGTTTCTACCCTCTACAGTTCTCTTTGGTACCATACAAGTTATTCCCCGAAGTTTTAACGGATGATCTACATCATGTAGCTTCTTCTTGTCAGTGTTTTCCACATATTCCTTTCCTCTCCGATCCTGAACCTAAGCTCCTCATTCCTTACGTTATCAGTCCACCTGATTTTCAACATTCGTCTGTAGTACCACATCTCAAATGCTTTGATTATCTTCTATTACGGTTTTCCCACAGCCCATTTCCACTGTCATACAGTGCTGTGCTCCAATTTCTTCGCCACATTAATGCCTATGATTCGTAGTAATGGACTTCTCTTGGCCAGGAATACCCATTTGCCATTGGCTATTTTGCCGCCTAAGTAGTAGAATTCTTTAACATCAACTACGTCGTGACCTTCAATCCTGATACTAAGTTTCTCGCTGTTCTCGTTTCTGCTACTTCTCATTACTTTCGTCTTTCTTTGATTTACTCTCAGTCCACATCCAGTACTCATTACACAACTCATTCCATTCAGCAATTTCTGTTTCCTTCTTCACATTCACTCAGGATAGCAATGTCATCACGAATCGTATCATTGATATATTTTCACAATGAATTTTCATTCAACTCCTGAACCTTTCTTTTATTTCCGTCATTGCTTCTTCGATGTATAGATTGAGCAGGAGGGGTACAAGACTACATCCAAGTCAGACACCATTTTAATCGGACCACTTCGTTCTTGGTCTTCCACTCATATTGTCCACTCCTGGTACTTGTACATACTACACACACCAAAAAAAGTTTCGCATCACCTCGGTTCCAAGAGTTCCGGAACCTCTACAGAAAATTGGAATATAGATCAACATAAACATCATCTCCGCCCTTTTTATTGCTCATGAAAAACACACATTGCATGTTGGTCCACCATACAGCGAGACCTTCAGCGGCGGTGGTCCAGATTTCTGTACACACCGGTACCTCTAATACGCAGTAGTACGTCCTCTTTCACTGATACATGCCTGGATTCGTCGAGACATACTTTCCACAAGTTCATCAATGCACTCTTGGCCCAGATTGTCCCACTCCTCAACGTCGAATCGGCATAGATCCCTCAGAGTGGTTGGTGGGTTACGTCGTCCATAGACAGCCCTTTTCAATCTATCCCAGGCATGTTCGATAGGGTTCATGTGTGGAGAACATGCTGGCCAATCTAGTCGAGCGATTTCGTTATCCTGAAGGAAGTCACTCACAAGATGTGGACGATGGGGGCGCGAATTGTCGTCCACAAAGACGAATGCCTCGCCAATATGCTGCCGATATGGTCGCACTGTCGGTCGGAGGATGGCATTCACTTATCGTACAGCCGTTACAGCGCGTTCCATTACTACCAGGGGCGTACGTTGGCCCCACCTGATGCCACCACAAAACAGCAGGGAACCTCCAGCTTGCTGCACTCGCTGGACAATGTGTCCAAGTCGTTCAGCCTGACCTGGTTGCCTCCAATTACTTCTACGACGATTATCTGGTTGAAGGCGTTTGCGACTGTGAAGAGAACGTGATGCTAATCCTGAAAAATGTTCAAATGTGTGTGAAATCCTATGGGACTTAACTGCTAAGGTCATCAGTCCCTAAGCTTAAACACGACTTAACCTAACTTATCCTAAGGACAAACACAGACACCCATGCCCGAGGGAGGATTCGACCCTCCTTCTGGACCAGCCGCACAGTCCATGACTGCAGTGCCAATCCAGAGCGGTCCACTCGGCATGTTGTTGGGCCCATCTGCACCGCGCTGCATGATGTCGTGGTTGCAAAGATGGACCTCACCATGGACGTCGGAAGTGAAGTTGCGCATCATGCAGACTATTGCGCGCAGTTTGAGTCGTAAACAAGACGTTCTGTGGGTGCAGGAAAAGCATTATTCAACATAGTGGCTCTGCTGTCAGGGTTCCTCCAAGCCATAATCCGTAGGTAGCGGTCATCCATTGCAGTAGCAGCCCTTGGGCGGCCTCAGCGAGGCAAGTCAACGAGAGTTCCCGTCTCTCTGTATCTCCTCCATGTCCATTTGGTGCACTCCGTGACGCCTGGACACTTCCCTCGTTGAGAGCCCTTTCTGGCACAAAGTAACAATGTGGACGCGATCGGACAATGTGGACGCGTTCGTACAATGTGGACGCGATCGAACCGCGGTATTGACCGTGAAGGCATAGATGAGACAAAACAAGCCGTGTACCTCCTTCCTGATGGACTGATTGTAACTGATCGGCTGTCGGACCCCCTCCGTGTAATAGTCGCTGCTCATGCATGGTTGTTTACATCTTTGGCCGGGTATAGTGACATCTCTGAACAGTCAAAGGGACTGTGTATGTAGTATAATATCCACAGTCAACGTCTGTCTGCAGGAGTTCTGGGAACCAGGGTGATGCAAAACTTTTTTTAATGTGTGTATATTACCCGACTTTCCCTATAGATTACCCATACTTTTCTTAGAATTTCAAACATCATGAACCATTGTCGAAAGCTTTTTCCATATCGACAAATCCTATGAACGGCCTCTGTGTTTTCTTTAGTCTTACTTACATTGTCAAGCGCGTCGTCAACATTGCCTCTCGGTGCCTTACCTTTCCTAAAGCCAAACTGATCGTCCTCTAACACATTCTCAGTCTTCTTTTCCATTCTTCTGTATATTTTTATTATCAGTATCTTGGATGCATGAGCTGTTAAGCTCTTGCAGTCTTCGGGATTGTGTGGATGATATTTTTCCGAATGTCAGATGCTATATCGCCAGACGCATACTTTATACACTCCTGGAAATTGAAATAAGAACACCGTGAATTCATTGTCCCAGGAAGGGGAAACGTTATTGACACATTCCTGGGGTCAGATACATCACATGATCACACTGACAGAACCACAGGCACATAGACACAGGCAACAGAGCATGCACAATGTCGGCACTAGTACAGTGTATATCCACCTTTCGCAGCAATGCAGGCTGCTATTCTCCCATGGAGACGATCGTAGAGATGCTGCATGTAGTCCTTTGGAACGGCTTGAGATGCCATTTCCACCTGGCGCCTCAGTTGGACCAGCGTTCGTGCTGGACGTGTAGACCGCGTGAGACGACGCTTCATCCAGTCCCAAACATGCTCAATGGGGGACAGATCCGGAGATCTTGCTGGCCAGGGTAGTTGACTTACACCTTCTAGAGCACGTTGGGTGGCACGGGATACATACGGACGTGCATTGTCCTGTTGGAACAGCAAGTTCCCTTGCCGGTCTAGGAATGGTAGAACTATGGGTTCGATGACGGTTTGGATGTACCGTGCACTATTCAGTGTCCCCTCGACGATCACCAGTGGTGTACGGCCAGTGTAGGAGATCGCTCCCCACACCATGATGCCGGGTGTTGGCCCTGTGTGCCTCGGTCGTATGCAGTCCTGATTGTGGCGCTCACCTGCACGGTGCCAAACACGCATACGACCATCATTGGCACCAAGGCAGAAGCGACTCTCATCGCTGAAGACGACACGTCTCCATTCGTCCCTCCATTCACGCCTGTCGCGACACCACTGGAGGCGGGCAGCACGATGTTGGGGCGTGAGCGGAAGACGGCCTAACGGTGTGCGGGACCGTAGCCCAGCTTCATGGAGACGGTTGCGAATGGTCCTCGCCGATACCCCAGGAGCAACAGTGTCCCTAATTTGCTGGGAAGTGACGGTGCGGTCCCCTACGGCACTGCGTAGGATCCTACGGTCTTGGCGTGCATCCGTGCGTCGCTGCGGTCCGGTCCCAGGTCGACAGGCATGTGCACCTTCCGCCGACCACTGGCGACAACATCGATGTACTGTGGAGACCTCACGCCCCACGTGTTGAGCAATTCGGCGGTACGTCCACCCGGCCTCCCGCATGCCCACTATACGCCCTCGCTCAAAGTCCGTCAACTGCACATACGGTTCACGTCCACGCTGTCGCGGCATGCTACCAGTGTTAGAGACTGCGATGGAGCTCCGTATGCCACGGCAAACTGGCTGACACTGACGGCGGCGGTGCACAAATGCTGCGCAGCTAGCGCCATTCGACGGCCAACACCGCGGTTCCTGGTGTGTCCGCTGTGCCGTGCGTGTGATCATTGCTTGTACAGCCCTCTCGCAGTGTCCGGAGCAAGTATGGTGGGTCTGACACACCGGTGTCAATGTGTTCTTTTTTCCATTTCCAGGAGTGTACATGCTAACGTGAATAGTCGTATGGCTGACACTTCCCCCGACGATATTAGAAATTCTGATGGAATGTTATCGATCCCTTCTGTCTTATTCGATATTAACTCTTCCAAAGCTCTTTTAAATTTGGATTTTAATGCTGCGTCCCCTGTTTTCTAAATTGACTCCTGTTTCTTCTTCTACCACATTAGACTAATCTTCCCCCTCGTAAAGAACTTCAACGTAGTCTTTCCACCTATCCGCCGTCTATTTTCATTTAGCAGTGTAATTCGCATTGCGCTCTTAATGTTACTGCCCTAGCTTTTAATTTCAACGGATGTTACTTTGACGTTCCTATATGCTGAGTCAGTCCTTTGAACAATCATTTCTTTTTCGATTTCTTCACATTTCTCCTTAGCTTCCCTGAAACTCCTGTTTATTTAATTTCTCGGCGTCTCCTATTTCCGTATTCACAAACTTCAATGAAAATTTTTAGAATTCTTTCTTTTGTCGATACTGAAGTATTCCTTCTGTTACCCATGGTTTCTTCGCGTTACTTTCTTTTTACCAATGTTTTTCTATCCGGTTTCTGTGAACGCCCTTTTCAAAGATGTCCACTCCAATTATACTGCCCACTGAGTGTTCCTTATTGCAGTATCTATAGTATCTACAGCCTTAGATAACTTCAGGTGTATCTCTTCATTTCTTAGTGCGTCCGTATCCCATTTTCTCACATTGATTCTTGCTTACTAATCTCGTAAGTTTCTGCCTATACTTCACTGTTATTAAATTGTGATCCGAGTCTGCATCTGCTCCTGGATACACCACACAGTCCAGTATTTGATTTCGAAATCTTTGTCTGCCCATGATGTAATGTAACTAAAATCTTCCAGTTTCCCCCACCCTTTTCCAAGTATACCTGTTCCTCTTGTGATTCTTGAACGGAGTATTCACTGGAACACAGTCTCACACAACACTGCATTGTCGCAATACTCTTCCAATAACTCAAAGAAGATTTTTACGGAGCTGTTCTTTCTGAATTACCACACGATACTCCCTATTATTAAAGAATCTAAAGCTAGTTTAACAAAGAAGTAGACAGAATAAACAGAGTTAAAGGGAGTTGGAACGCCCCATCCCGACAATGTTAAACTGAGTTACTTGGCATCGCTATATTTCAGGAACCACTGTAGCCATCGACATGAAGCTTTTACCAGGACATTAAACTGTTATTCTGAGTCTACTGAACTACAATAATTGCATTTCAGCCACTGCTTTCGGAAATACAATTTTTTAATTACACGGTTAAAATTTTGTGTACTTTTTGTACGTTATCGTAAATAATTTGAATTATACACAACACTATGTTCCTTTTTTAGTTCAGTAGACTCAGGATGTGTATGTTACTACTCCCTGAAAATTTTAATACTCTACACGAAGTGGTTTCTGAGATTTAGGGAAACATGCAACAGAAAATGTAAATTTTCAGGTACGACTTCTAAAGTTTCAGAACACTTAATATATGCTCAATTACTTTTAGTCGCTCAGAAGCACCCTGTACCATACTGTAATACTGTATATCATCCTCTCGATTTTATTTCAAATTGTTTCTTCTCTTCTTCTTCCTGAACTCCTTAGTGGCCAACTCTGCTGCATACTCTGCTTTATCAATGAGATCCTTGTTCATCCGTTCAAGTTCTCTGACGCAGTTTGCTTCAGGATTAATTCCTAGATGCTGTAGAACTTTCACCCTACCAATGCTGTCATCATTAAAAGCTATAACCACATCACTGATCCCCCACTTTGGTGTCTTCATTCCACCAAAAACATTTTTTGGTAAGCGACTCCATATAATATTATTCAACGACTCACTGGGATTTTGAGTCTGATCATGCAGACACTTCTTCAGTAATTCAGGATTTGCCAGGTTTCTGTAGATAGGTTTTATGATATCCGTGACTGCTGCTGGGATGGAAAGTTTATGGCTGTATGAACTATTTGAGTACTGGTCATTGCAGTAATTGCGCCATCAATCAGGTCCAGAACGGCAACTGTGGTGTACTGGTTTTTCATGACAGTCTGTGGAAGAAGGTAGCCCATACTGCCTGCTTCATTTTCAACAAATCCTCAGTGTTATTTCTAATGGCCATCCCATAATACTGCTGTAGTTCATCAAACATTTGGTCTGTCAGCCCTCCCCTTATGGTTTTACCTTCAGAAAGTTTCTTGTCTCTCAAACTCAGTTTCAACTTCCTCAACCTGGTTCCCATCCTCAACACATTACAATCTTCTATATAAAAAATTACCGATTTTATTAAATCTTGAAGTAATGCAGATAAAAATTTTAATATCTTCATCCGGTGTAGATTATATTAACAATATAAAATAAAATACTTCCCATGTGAGTTTACAAGTGATGTATACAGTCTATTTCACTAAATGTGTTTCCCTCTGTAAGTTACGAGGTAATAGGCGACGGAATTAGTTATTGCGGTAAATCACCATAAGAAACGTTACACTGTCTGCGGAGCTATGAACACAGTTTATTGTGTTATTATCCAAAGAGTTACAGCAAAAAGATACAATTTTTTAAATGGAGCAATAGTTGTTTCCATCATGCACTGGAATCAGTAACACCAGCTGTGTATACAGCAATTTAAATTTCATTCCTATCGCTTTTAGTTTGGGAGCTACAACCCTTCAAAGTTTCAGGGGCAGATACCACACACGCTGCGCATAACGCAATGCGCCTTCTAAATGTGATGCATCCGAGTTGTAACGTCGCCGGTGTCACGGAGCGAGAAGTTTCCTTGATGCGCTGTTAGACTGCCAACTGTCGCCGCACACGGCCGTATACCCGACAGTTCGAGCCACACAAACAAACGGGGCTCAATGTACCACAGTTACTGACATCGGATGAAGATGGCATACACAAACAACGAGTACGTTGACATGTTGCTGATGCTCTGTGAGTGCTGACTCGATGTCACTGAAGCAACCATGGGGTACGCCGTGAGATATCCTAGCCCAAGAGCTCCGGCAGCCATTACGTTCTTAAGTGCCGAACAACGACTTCGGGAAACAGGCAGCTTGGTAATACGCCGCAGTAACAGACGAAGAACTGCAAAAAGTGAGGGAACGGAGGAGTTTATTTTAGCTGCTGTACACTACGATCCTCGTGTCAGCTTACGAGCCGTTGCTGCAGTCGCTGGTGTTTAGTCTCACATCTATGTGGCGTAAGCACACGGCCACAGGTTTCACCCGTACCGCCTGTCACTGACCCAGGAGCTGCATGGGAACGATTTCCGTGCGAGAGTTACATTCTGTGAATGTTGTTGTTGTTGTGGTCTTCAGTCCTGAGACTGGTTTGATGCAGCTCTCCATGCTACTCTATCCTGTGCAAGCTTCTTCATCTCCCAGTACCTACAGCAACCTACATCCTTCTGAATCTGCTTAGTGTATTCATCTCTTGGTCTCCCTCTACGATTTTTACCCTCCACGCTGCCCTCCAATACTAAATTGGTGATCCCTTGATGCCTCAGAACATGTCCTACAAACCGATCCCTTCTTCTAGTCGAGTTGTGCCACAAACTTCTCTTCTCCCCAATCCTATTCAATACTTCCTCATTAGTTATGTGATCTACCCATCTAATCTTCAGCATTCTTCTGTAGCACCACATTTCGAAAGCTTCTATTCTCTTCTTGTCTAAACTATTTATCGTCCATGTTTCACTTCCATACATGGCTACACTCCATACAAATACTTTCAGAAATGACTTCCTGACACTTAAATTTATACTCGATGTTAACAAATTTCTCTTCTTCAGAAACGCTTTCCTTGCCATTGCCAGCCTACATTTTATATCCTCTCTACTTCGACCATCATCAGTTATTTTTCTCCCCAAATGGCAAAACTCCTTTACTACTTTAAGTGTTTCATTTCCTAATCTAATTCCCTCAGCATCACTCGACTTTATTCAACTACATTCCATTTTCCTCGTTTAGCTTTTGTTGATGTTCATCTTATATCCTCCTTTCAAGACGCTATCTATTCCATTCGACTGCTCTTCCAAGTCCTTTGCTGTCTCTGAAAGAATTACAATGTCATCGGCGAACCTCAAAGTTTTTATTTCTTCTCCATGAATTTTAATACCTCCTCCGAATTTTTCTTTTGTTTCCTTTACTGCTTGCTCAATATACAGATTGAATAACATCGGGGAGAGGCTACAACCCTGTCTTACTCCCTTCCCAACAATTGCTTCCGTTTCATGTCCCTCGACTCTTATAACTGCCATCTGGTTTCTGTACAAATTATAAATAGCCTTTCGCTCCCTGTATTTTACCCCTGCCACCTTTAGAATTTGAAAGAGAGTATTCCAGCCAACATTGTCAAAAGCTTTCTCTAAGTCTACAAATGCTAGAAACGTAGGTTTGCCTTTCCTTAATCTTTCTTCTAAGATAAGTCGTAAGGTCAGTATTGCCTCACGTGTTCCAGTATTTCTACGGAATCCAAACTGATCTTCTCCGAGGTCGGCTTCTACTAGTTTTTCCATTCGTCTGTAAAGAATTCGTGTTAGTATTTGGCAGCTCTGGCTTGTTAAACTGATTGTTCGGTAATTTTCACGTCTGTCAACACCTGCTTTCTTTGGGATTGGAATTATTATATTCTTCTTGAAGTCTGAGGATATTTCGCCTGTTTCATACATCTTGCTCACCAGATGGTAGAGTTTTGTCAGGACTGGCTCTCCCAAGGCCGTCAGTAGTTCCAATGGAATGTTGTCTACTCCGGGGGCCGTGTTTCGACTCAGGTCTTTCAGTGCTCTGTCAAACTCTTCACGCAATATCGTATCTCCCATTTTCTCTTCATCTACATCCTCTCCCATTTCCATAATATTGTCCTCAAGTACATCGCCCTTGTATGGACCCTCTATATACTCGTTCCACCTTTCTGCTTTCACTTCTTCGCTTAGAACTGGGTTTCCATCTGAGCTCTTGATATTCATACTAGTGGTTCTCTTTTCTCCAAAGGTGTCTTTAACTTTCCTGTAATCAGTATCTATCTTATCCCTAGTGAGATAAGCCTCTACATTCTTACATTTGTCCTCTAGCCATCCCTGCTTAGCCATTTTGCACTTCCTGTCGATCTCAATTTTGAGACTCTGTATTCCTTTTTGCCTGCTTCATTTACTGCCTTTTTGTATTTTCTCCTTTCATCAATTAAATTTAATATTTCTTCTGTTACCCAAGGATTTCTTCTAGCCCTCGTCTTTTTACCTACTTGATCCTCTGATGCCTTCACTACTTCATCCCTCAAAGCTACCCATTCTTCTTCTACTGTATTTCTTTCCCCCATTCCTGTCAATTGTTCCCTTATGCTCTCCCTGAAACTCTGTATAACTTTATCCAGGTCCCATCTCCTTAAATTCCCACCTTTTTGCAGTTTATTCAGTTTTAATCTACAGGTCATAACCAATAGATTGTGGTCAGAGTCCACATCTGCCCCTGGAAATGTCTTACAATTTAAAACCTGGTTCCTAAATCTCTGTCTTACCATTATATAATCTATCTGATACCTTGAATGGGACATGCGTAATTTCATGCTGGAGTTTTTACAAGGTGTTATGTTCTCTGATGAGTCCACGTTCACACATTATGGTGCAGTGAATCGCCTTAACGTGCACTACTGGCCGCAGTCAATCCTCGGTGGGTACAACCTCTCGACCATCAACTTAGGTGGTCTATAAATGTATGGTGTGGAAATCTTGGGGATGAAATTTTCAGTCCGCACTACTTCCCAGGTACACTGTCAGTTTTTTTTTTTTTTTTTTTTTTTTTGCGGAGCCCCTCCACGCCCACACCGGCATGATGGCCAACTCAAAATGTCTATTGCCATCTCTGCATAAAGGGTTACTATTCCCTAATATGAGGTGTCGCAGGATGTGGGTACTGCGATGTTTGCGTACGTCTGGCTAAAATTAGCCATTTATACGCGCTCATCTGGAGATAGATTGGGTCGAAAATCGAACGAAGGGTAGCGGTTTTTAAGGGCAGAGGGAAAAAAGTGCCAAGGCAAGCACCAAGGGAAAAAAAACCTCTGCGATAGTTTGGTCGGGTAGTAACAGCAGTAGCGGATGTCTTGCTGACTGCGATAGGTCATGCAAGGGTAGGTTACGTTAAAAGCTGGTATCACGCAATCGGATACTGTCCCGTGCCAAGTTTCGTCATAAGAGATCAGTCCCAGATGGTGCTGTAACACAGAGTGCTGCAATTTGAGATGTGAGAGCCCCTACCGCGCTGTCAGTGATGACATCACGCGGGCTAGGGCCCAGGTCGTCCATCGGCGTCTGGCGGACGTGCGTCGTAGCCAAGTGCTCGGAGAAGAGTGACCGCGTAGCGGCACCACTCCTCGCTCGTCGGCCGTGCAGAGAGGCTCAATGAGGGCCGTGGCTGAGTCTTCCCCTTGTTGTGGATGACGTAGCCCAAGTCTCTGAGCGTCCTTATCGCCACGCTTGCCCACTCTTCGGAGCAGAGCCGCTCGGAGCCGATGGGCTTTGGTGTCGGTGCGGCGCGTTCCGTCTTCTTCCTCCTCGGTGTGCCCTGCCGCCGGCTGCTCCGCCCGGGGAGCGGCGGCTGACGTCTCTTCTCCGCCTGCTGCATCTGCCCGGATGTCTTGGGCTATCTGCGAGCGCAGCTGTCGCAGCAGGTTGCATGCCTCCGTCCTCGAAGGCCGCCCTGTCCTCGTCCGTGGCGGCTTTGAAGGCCGCAATCGCCTCCTCCGCCGCGGCCGCCAGCATGGCGCGCATCTCCTGCACTTGTGCCGCCTGCTCAGCCGCCGTCGGTGGCCGGTCCCCTGCCCCACTCTCACTAGTGCGATATTCCGGCCGCCTGTTGGCAGTGGGAGCAGTCTTCTCGCCTTCCGGCTCCGTCTTCTTACGGCGGCGCTTGCGGCGCCTTCGTCGTCGTCTCTCAGGTTGTGCCTTATGGCCAGCGCAGCCACCATCGGTAAAAGCCGGGCAGCCACGCCAGTTGGCCACGTGTGACACGCCGCAGCGAGCACAAGTCGGCGCTGCTTCTCTTCTTCGGTCAGAGGTGCGGGCGTCGTGCGCGCCAGCGCACTTCACGCACCGTGGTGAGTTGCGGCAGTATTTGGCCACATGCCCCTCGGCTTGGCACCTGAAGCACTGCGGCTTAGGGTCCGTGCCCAGGGGGAGAGCTTCGGCTGTCATCGGGAAGCCTAGAAGCTTCCTTAACCCGAAGATGTCGCCGCCGTCCGTCGCAGTACCCACTACGAGATGAACAACGGCGGCCTCTTCCTGTTCGTCCGGTTGTGCAGCTTGATAGTTGCACCCCGGAATCCTGCTCGTGTCAGCCCTTCCTGGACTGTCTCCTCGTCGATAATCCAAGGCAGCCCCCTGATCAGGGCCTCGGATTGCTTCTAGCACTGTCTTGGCGCCGTCGTCTTCTCCACGCTGGGTGGATCCACAATGTGGGCGGCCACAGCGCTCTTCAGTGCGCGGTGGTCGGCCGCACTCGCTGCCTGGAGCTGAATGATAGCGCCTGAGTCATGTGACTCGACGCCAACCGCTGCAGCAGCTGCCTACAACATCATATATCTCTGTCCACGACCCTCTACTGCACTGGATGTACAGAGGAGGGACAGGTACATGAAGTTCTTCACGCTTCCGATCCGCATTCCTACTGGGTTACGGCGTCGGCGGCTTCTTCTTCTGTGCGTTTCTCTCCATGCTGTGACGCTAGATAACACGACAAATTTGCAGAGTCGTAATAACGACACACGACAATTTGCGCTAGCGTTGCGTCACAGTCAGAGCACAGCTTCCCAGCTCTTCTTCACGCCTAGAGCAGGTAGTGCGCTTCACCAGAAATGCGCGCGCCTCCGCTGCTCAGCTGCAACTCGCCCGTTAGTTTGTAACGTCCCCTTAGAACAATTTATACTTATGTAAGTAGGCTGTTTATGTTTTCTTTATGTAAGTATGCTGTTTATGTTTTCTTTGTGTAAGTAGGCTGTTTATGTTTTCTTATTGGCAACGTTACGTAGCGCTCTGTATGAAAATCACTGGCTGTGCTGTGTGCAGTCTGTGGCTAGTTTGCATTGTTGTCTGCCATTGTAGTGTTGGGCAGCTGGATGTGAACAGCGCGTAGCGTTGCGCAGTTGGAGGTGAGCCGCCAGCAGTGGTGGATTTGGGGAGAGAGATGGCGGAGTTTCGAAGTTTGTAATACTGGGTATCATATATTATGACTATTAAGGTAAATACATTGTTTGTTCTCTATTAAAATCTTTCATTTGCTAACTATCCCTATCAGTAGTTAGTGCCTTCAGTAGTTTGAATCTTTTATTTAGCTGGAAGTAGTGGCGCTCGCTGTATTGCAGTAGTTCGAGTAACGGAGATTTTTGGTGAGGTAAGTGATTTGTGAAAGGTACAGGTTAATGTTAATCAGGGCCATGTATGAAAATCACCGGCTGTGCTGTGTGCAGTCTGTGGCTAGTTTGCATTGTTGTCTGCCACTGTAGTGTTGGGCAGCTGGAAGTGAACAGCGCGTAGCGTTGCGCAGTTGGAGGTGAGCCGCCAGCAGTGGTGGATGTGGGGAGAGAGATGGCGGAGTTTCGAAGTTTGTAATACTGGATATCATATATTATATTAAGGTAAATACATTGTTTGTTCTCTATTAAAATCTTTCATTTGCTAACTATCCCTATCAGTAGTTAGTGCCTTCAGTAGTTTGAATCTTTTATTAAGCTGGCAGTATTGGCGCTCGCTGTATTGCAGTAGTTCGAGTAACGGAGATTTTTGGTGAGGTAAGTGATTTGTGAAAGGTACAGGTTAATGTTAATCAGGGCCATTCCTTTGTACGGATTTCTGAAAGTCAGATTGCGTTGCGCTAAAAAATATTGTGTGTTAGTTTAAGCACAGTCGTGTATAAATTGTTCTAAGGGGACGTTACAAGTTATATCACGCTTTTATAGACAACAGTTTGAGTGGTCTCCTTGAACGTGTGTGTCGACACACGAGATTCCATATGTGGATGCAACACAATAGTCCCCCAGCCCATTTTGCGCATGCTGTTGTGGAAGAACTAAACAACAGGTTTGCAGGAAGGTGGTTGGGGCGCCATGGTCCTCATTCATGGCCCGCAAGGTCGCCCGATTTAACACCATTAGATTTCTTTTTGTGGGGATACCCAAAGGATCGTGTTTATGTCACTGAGCCAAAATCCCCAGATAATCTAAAACGGCGCATCGAGGACGCGTGTTGCTCCGTGACACCGGCGATGTTACATCTCGTCTGCAGATCCTTTAGAAGGCGCATTGCGTTGTGCATTCAGGAACATGGACACACATTTGAACATCTCATTTAAATCAGCTTCCCACCGCTAGAGCATCCATCACCCACCACACAGCCATGTATTATGCACAGCGTGTGGTATCTGCCCCTGAAACTTCGAAGGGTTGTAGCTCCCAAACTAAAAGTGATAGGAATGTAATTCAAATTGATGTACACACAGCTGGTGTTACTGATTCCAGTGCATGACAGAAACAACTATTGTTCCATTCAGAAAATTGTATCTTTTTGCTGTAACTACTTGGATAATGACACAATAAACTATGTTCATACCTCTGCAGACAGTGTAACGTTTCTTTTGATGACCTACCGCAATAACTAATTCCGTTGGCTATTACTTCGTAGGTTACAGCGGCAAAGACATTTAGTGAAACATCCTGTATATAATTTTAATCGGAAAATTGCAAATTTTATAATGAGATAAAAAAACCGAGCGAGGTGGCGCAGTGGTTAGCACACTGGACTCGCATTCGGGAGGACGACGGTTCAATCCCGTCTCTGGCCATCCTGATACAGTTTTTCCGTGATTTCCCTAATTCGCTTCAGGCAAATGCCGGGATGGTTCCTTTGAAAGGGCACGACCGATTTCCTTCCCCATCCTTCCCTCACCCGAGCTTGCGCTCCGTCTCTAATGACCTCGTTGTCGACGGGACGTTAAACACTAATCTCCTCCTCCTCCTCCTCCTCATGAGATAAAAATCCCAAAACGTGAAATTTCTTTTTCTCTTTCTAACTCCCCTGAAGAGATGGATGCACTCTTTCGCCCTACCCGTTTAATCTACAGAACGATGCGAGCGCAAGGAGTGTTTGGAGGAAAACCAGTACGTCGCACATATCATAGGTGCTTGCAGAATATTTACGGAGACATGGCGGTGAACGAAAGTACGGTGAGTCGTCGGACGGGGCGTCTGCCATCATCGCAACGAGGCCGTGCAAACGGGCCCGATCTCCCTCGTGCCGGCCGAAATTGAAGGAACGACTACTGCTTGTACGACGCCACAAAAATGCAAACGAACTACTCCTTCTGTATGAAACTAAACAACAGGCATTATTTCACAGAAGTCAGAGCATCCAAGACGAGCTCACAAAACTTCGTTGGACTGTTATTCCTCCTCCACCCTACAGCCCCGACTTGGCACCCTCCCATTTCCATCTGTTAGGTGCAATGAATGGTTCACTCTGCGTGAAGGAGTACGTGAATGATTGGGAGGTTATTGATGCTGTAACGCGATGGAACCGATGTCGATCCATAGAGGCCCTCCCAGTAAAGTTGCGTAAGGCGGTCGCATTGCACGGAGACTACGTTGACGGATAAGGTTTTGTAGACAAAAGTGTTGGGAATAATACGGTGTATTGGAAACCTGAATAACAGCAAACTGCTTACAGAAGAAAAACGGATTGCATTACTTATTGAACGCCCCTCGTAAAAGAATGGCTCAAAGAAGAATTAAAATTCAAAGTGAAAGTATATGAATTATAAGATTCAGCGAAGACATTGATATCCTTAGTGAAATTAAGGAAGCATAAAGTGGAAGTGGAAGAAACGATTGTGAGCATTGATTATGGGTTGACAGTAAACCGAAGAAATATAAAATAAATGAGAAGTAGCGAGAATAAGATTAGCGATAAAATTAACGTCGTTATTTGGTACATAAACTTGATGAATAATACATGACGGACGAAGAAAAGACGACATAAAAATCAAAGGGGAGCAAGCAAAAAAAGCCTGCTAGTGTCAAAAATTGACCTTAATTTGAGGTAAAAATTGCGGGAACATACGTTTGATGTATAGCACTGCATGGGTGTGAATCAGGGAAAGTGGCGAAATTGCAAAAGAAGTGAGTCGAAGTTTTTGAGATGAGGTGCTGTAGAAGGATTTTCAACATTACGTGGCCTTATAAGATAATGACGGAGGAGATTCTCCGCTGAACCGGCAAGGAGAATTACGTGTAGAAAATATTTAGAAGAAGAAGGGACAGGATATGAAGCGTGTGTTAAGACTTCAAGGAATAACTTTACTGTTAGTAGAGAAAGCCGTGTAGGGTAAAACCTGCACAGAAAATCAAACGTTGCAATATATCTAACAAATAACTGAGTACGTTGATTGCAATTTCAACTCCGAGATCAATAGCTTGACCACAAAAGGAAACTTTGGGTGAGTCCATAAAACAGACAGCAGGCTGATGACCCAAAAACAAATGCAGAGGTATTAGAAAGGAACATTTTGTTTGGTAAATGTGTATATGTCTTTTACCGTAGGTAAAGTAGTTCTTCCTCCACTGCCTCGACAGTTATTTTAGTGAGGCGATGAGGTTGTGCTGGCCAAACAGATGTATCGACACGCTCATAGAAAGCTTTGCGCAGCGGGTTTTAGCTTCAGAATGTCAATCTACTGACGATTTTGTATCAATACTTCGCCTTCGTCACTGAGAATTAATTTACATGGTACTTCTTGTTCTTCCTGGGTTTCCCGCGTTGTACCAAATAGTATAAATTTGGTTTCAATAATAGCAATAATTTTAAAAAAATATTAGGCAGTCTCCTATTGGCAAGCTTTAAAATCCTCAGTGGTCCCATAAACATAAATTTCCACTGTGGAAATAAAAACCGGACTTACAACATTTATCAACTAACTTCACTGAAATACAAAAGTAGAGCAAACTTCGCTGAAGCTGATGTGTTGATGGTTATACCACCTTGTGTTTTTATTCAAATAGTTTTGTATTTCTCTCAATCTCATATATGTTCCTTGATCTCCCTTCGTTGCTCTGTGGTTTTGCTTTCATTTTAGTATGCATTTATTGCGCTTCGGTGAAATGAAGCCGTCCTACACGCCAGCTTCAATGTATTCGCAGGAATGAGTCTTCGTAGGTTTAGTACATCGTCTGCTACCAATTTTATCCAAATGAGAGACGTTTTACATATTATTCGACACAGTTGACTCGTACAATTTTGGCATACTGGTATTTGTTTTTCTTTTTTTCATGTGCATCTGTCACATGTCGGCGCTTGGCCGGCGTGGTTGATAATGGATTTGGCATGGTTAATTAAGATGTGGTCGGGTGACCTTCGTGTTGCCACCTCGATACACCCCCCCCCCCCCCCCCGGAACGGAATATGTGGATTCCAGATCTCTCCGTGTAGTGTTAATCATGTGAAAGGAAGTGAAATGTTTGCGAATCGTGACACTCAGGAGGGTCTCGCATACCAGCCCGGTAGCCATGCAGTGCGATTTGAGAAACCGTCTACACAGCGCATTCAGGCTGGCCGCCACGCCGAACCTTATCGTTAAACCATTGGGTCGGTTCGGTATGGAGCCAGTGCAGCTCCCCGTCCCAGAAGCCGCACTTTAAGACGCACAGATTTTTTTTCTTTTTTTAGGCATGTGATCTACCGACCTTTGTTTCCATGAGTCACGGCGGGGGGAGGGCAAGGGTTGCAAACCGAGATCTGACAATCTTTCTTGCAACGAGAGTCTGTGCATGGTTTACCATCGTACAAAATAATGACCCCTGAACCTCCGATCCGGAGGTAGGAGCCTGCACGGCTCTGAAGTTCGATGCTAACTTGCCAAACACCGTTCAGGATATATCTTGAACTGTGTCCACTTATCGACATTGTGTTAGATTACCACATCGTAATCTCGGAGCGCCTCGACCACAATGTCCACGGAGAGTTCAAACGGTAGTTTGACCACTCCGATTGTCCCGACACGAGACCAGCGTGGTCAGCGGTGACAGATCTTTTGTTGCCGTCAGGGTGACAAAATGGTACTGCTCTGAGGGCTTCTCGTACGGTTTTGTCACATGCCGCATCGCTAAATATTTTCACATCGGCAGTACAACTGAACATGGTTCCATATGACGTCGGTCGGCGTCGGCGGTGTCGGCACTTCGTCGTGTAGTAATCGTTCGACATCGAGGCCCTTAGGACGGACGAAATCGAGGAAAAAAGTGAACCTCAATCTCGCTTTACGATAGTTGCACGGCACGTCGCATCGTTAGTAACGACGGCACGCGGTTACGGCCGCGGTAAACACAAACACTGGCTAGCAGTGTCTCACTGCTGAGCACAGTCCCGTGTTCCCAGGTCAGCATTGCCAGAGGCCGACTTCTGTCCGGGCGGATATGGCGCACTGTAATGCAAGGGCATTATGATATTGTTGAGCAGAATGTTTGTTATTGGAGTCTTCAGTCCACAGACTAGTCTGATACAGCTCTCGACAATTAGTCTATCGTGCGCAAGCCTTTAAATCTCTGTGTAATTACTTTAACCTGCACCCATGTGGATCTGTTTATTGTAGTGAAACCTGGGTACCCGTCAACAATTCTTCAAGCATTCGACAATTCCCTGTTGCGGTACCCATCTTGTTCTCGGTCCTTCCAGATTTCTCGTTATACGTAAGTGATAAGGGGATACATCGGCGCCTCATAAAAACGCCCATAAAGGACTACATGGAAGGACTGCACCTATGGGGATGGAAAACTTAATTTACCTTGTGTTGCACACAGAGTTTTATTCATAGAAACAATTAATTCAGAAAACAATTATAATGAAAAATTTTTCCAAGTGAGAGGTTACCAGATATCTAAACAGCGACAAATTTCCCCTTGAGACAATAATTCTGATACAGATACAGTCAATAAAAACAACAAACTAGGATTAAAAAACAATTCTCCGAACAGCTTGTCGTTTGCAGCAATTACTAGCTATATCAGGCGACAGCAGCCGACTTACGCTAATGCAACTTTCATGGGATTATTGTACCATGAATAATATGAAACGTCCCCTTAGAACAATTTCTGAATTACTGTGATGATAAACCTCTTACACTATTTGCTTTTCAAACAGCTGAGCAAAACTGAACGTACTCAAACATTCACTCAAGTGACACACAATATTTTTAGCGCAACGCAATCTGATTTTCAGAAATCCCTACGAGGAATGGCCCTGACTAACATTAATCTGTACCTTTCACAAATCACTTACCTCACAAAAATCTTCGTTACTCAAGCTACTGCAATACAGCGAGCGCCACTACTGCCAGCTAAATAAAAGATTCAAACTACAGAAGGCACTAACTACTGATAGGCATAGTTAGCAATTGAAAGATGTTAATAGAGAACAAACAATGTATTTACCTTAACAGTCATAATATATATAGTAGTTCATGACATCCAGTGTTACAAATTTCAAAACTCCGCCATCTCTCTCCCCACATCCACCACTGCTGGCGGCTCACCTCCAACTGCCCAACGCTATGCGCTGTTCACGTCCAGCTGCCCAACACTACAATGGCAGACAACAAGGCAAACTAGCCACAGACTGCACACAGCACAGCCAGTGATTTTCATACAGAGAACGCTACGTGGCGGCGGCGTTAGCAATATAAGAACCTAAACAGCCTTCTTACAATAACAGTAAAATTATAGGGGTCAATCGTTACAGATCAAACAGCAGAAGCCAATTTACGTTAATCCAATTTTGACTGGATTATAGTAATGCGATTACAATAAAATGCTTTCGATGTTAAGTATCTCCAGAACTAGACTGAAGAAAAACTGTGCAGTGACAAATTTGACTTGCAGACAATAAAGGACACGCTTGACACACGCATTAGTGACTGAAGCATTACAATTAGCAAATTTAAACATGCAAGTGCTTTATGTGAAACACAACTTAGTTAACGTCTGAAAAGGACAAAAAAATGGTTCAAATGGCTCTGAGCACTACCGGACTTAACTTCTGAGGTCATCAGTCCCCTAGAACTTAGAACTACGTAAGCCTAACTAACCTAAGGACATCACACACACCCATGCCCGAGGCAGGATTCGAACCTGCGCCCGTAGCGGTCGCGCGGTTACAGACTGTAGCGCCTAGAACCGCTCTGCCACCCCGGCCGGCTGAAAAGGACAGGTAACAATTACATACACAGAAATTCTTAAATTTATGAACGTGGGGTCAATACACGACACTTATTTTGCAAATACGAGTGTTGGTACTTTAATAGCGGCAACTATTTATTTACAGCTCGTACAAAATAGATACGTGTTTCAAAATTTTACTGACCTTCAAAGTAGTCACCAGCATTGTGCATAACCCGATGCCGGCGATGTGGAAGTCGTAGGATACTCTTAGCACTGCCAGTTTTGTTGACAGGTCGAGCGGCGCGGTCTATTGCCCAATGAATTTGTAGCAGTTCTGAAGCGAATGCCGTGAAGTGTTTCCTTCAGTTTCGAAATCAAGTTGAACCCACGAGGCATTAAGTCACAAGAGGGCAGTAGATTGTATAGCCGCAGCTAGTGCCTATTGATTCTGAGACTCGTCTTTGGTTACTCATACTGTTAATCTGCTCATTCGATTTTGGTTTAGCTTCGTGGCATTTATTTCCTCATTTTTAGTTGTTCAACTCATCCATGATGTATATGTGTGGTGTCTATCATTCCCGCCTGCACTATAAATCAAGGCATAAAGGAATTAATGACATTATCTGCCACTGGGCATAGATTTATATCGTCGGGGCAAGTTGAAAATTTGTGCCGCAACGGGATTCGAAACCTGGTATGTGACTTACCTAGCAGTTGCACTGTCCATTATGCTATCCGCACACAATGTTCAAAACAACTGACGGACTTCCCTAACATGACTCGTGTCAGACCCAAATTATTATCAACTTATACTGAAAGACGCGAAACTGACAGCTTCGTCCGCTTCCATGTTCTCGATATTTGAGATGTAAATTACGGCCGGCCGGAGTGGCCGAGCGGTTAAAGGCGCTACAGTCTGGAACCGCACGACCGCTACGGTCGCAGGTTCGAATCCTGCCTCGGGCATGGATGTGTGTGATGTCCTTAGGTTAGTTAGGTTTAAGAAGTTCTAAGTTCTAGGGGACTTACGACCACAGCAGTTGAGTCCCATAGTGCTCAGAGCCATTTGAACCATTTGTAAATTACGAGGGTGGGTCAAATGCAAACTTTAAATATTTTTTAAATATTATTTATCGTGCAGAAGAAGTACAAAGGTGTATCACTTTTCAACATAATCTCCCCCACATTCAATGCAAGTCCTCCAGCGCTTACAAAGTCCATAAATTCTTCCTCCTCCTCCTCCTCATCATCATCATTTTAAGACTGATTATGCCTTTCAGCGTTCAGTCTGGAGCATAGCCCCCCTTATACAATTCCTCCATGATATCCTATTCAGTGCTAACATTGGTGCCTCTTCTGATGTTAAACCTATTACTTCAAAATCATTCTTAACCGAATCCAGGTACCTTCTCCTCGGTCTGTCCCGAGTCCTCCTACCCTCTACTGCTGAATCCATGAGTCTCTTGGGTAACCTTGCTTCTCCCATGCGTGTAACATGACCCCACCATCTAAGCCTGTTCGTCCTGACTGCTACATCTATAGAGTTCGTTCCCAGTTTTTCTTTGATTTCCTCATTGTGGACACCCTCTTGCCATTGTTCCCATCTACTAGTACTGCAATGATCCTAGCTACTTTCATATCCGTAGCCTCAACCTTGTTGATAAGGTAACCTGAATCCACCCAGCTTTCGCTCCCATACAACAAAGTTGGTCGAAAGATTGAACGGTGCACAGATAACTTAGTCTTGGTACTGACTTCCTTCTTGCAGAAGAGAGTAGATCGTAGCTGAGCGCTCACTGCATTAGCTTTGCTACACTTCGCTTCCAGTTCTTTCACTATGTTGCCTTCCTGTGAGAATATACATCCTAAGTACTTGAAACCGTCCACCTGTTCTAACTTTGTTCCTCCTATTTGGCACTCAATCCGATTATATTTCTTTCCCACTGACATTGCTTTCGTTTTGGAGATGCTAATCTTCATATCATAGTCCTTACATTTCTGATCTAGCTCTGAAATATTACTTTGCACACTTTCAATCAAATCTGCCATCACAACTAAGTCATCCGCATATGCAAGACTGCTTTTTTTGTGTTCACATATCTTAATCTCACCCAGCCAGTCTATTGTTTTCAACATATGATCCATAAATAATATGAACAACAGTGGAGACAGGTTGCAGGCTTGTCTTACCCCTGAAACTACTCTGAACCATGAACTCAATTTACCGTCAACTCTAGCTGCTGCCTGACTATCCATGTAAAGACCTTTAATTGCCTGCAAAAGTTTGCCTCCTATTCCATAATCTTGTAGAACAGACAATAACTTCCTCCTAGGGACCCGGTCATATGCCTTTTCTAGATCTATAAAGCATAGATACAATTCCCTGTTCCACTCATAACACTTCTCCATTATTTGCCGTAAGCTGAAGATCTGGTCCTGACAACCTCTAAGAGGCCTAAACCCACACTGATTTTCATCCAATTGGTCCTCAACTAATACTCGCACTTTCCTTTCAACAATACCTGAGAAGATTTTACCCACAACGCTGATTAAAGAGATACCTCTGTAGTTGTTACAATCTTCTCTGTTTCCATGTTTAAATATTGGTGTGATTACTGCTTTTGTCCAGTCTGATGGAAGCTGTCCCGACTCCCAGGACATTTCAATTATCCTGTGTAGCCATTTAAGACCTGACATTCCACTGTATTCGATGAGTTCCGACTTAATTTCATCCACCCCAGCCGCTTTATTGCACTGCAATCTATTGACCATTTTCTCCACTTCCTCAAATGTGATCCTATTTCCATCATCATTCCTATCACATTCTACCTCGAAATCTGAAACACTACTGATCGCATTTTCACCTACTTTGAGCAACTCTTCAAAATATTCCCTCCATCTGCCCAAGGCATCCACAGGATTCACCAGCAGTTTTCCTGACCTGTCCAAAATACTTGTCATTTCCTTCTTACCTCCCTTTCGAAGACTGCTAATTACACTCCAGAATGATTTTCCAGCAGCTTGACCCATAGTCTCCAACCTGTTTCCAAAGTCTTCCCACGATTTCTTCTTGGATGCTGCAATTATCTGTTTGGCTTTGTTTCTTTCTTCAATATAACTTTCTTGTCTACCTGGGTTCTGGTATGTAGCCATTTTTGATACGCCTTCTTTTTCCTTTTACAAGCTGCCTTGACTGTATCATTCCACCAAGCTGTTTGCTTCATCCTACTTTTACACACTACTGTTCCAAGACATTCTTTAGCCACTTCTAGTACTGTGTCCCTGTATCTTGTCCATTCCTTTTCCAATGACTGTAATTGACTACATTCAACTAACTGGTACCTTTCTGAGATCGCTGTTATGTACTTGTGCCTGATTTCCTTATCTTGAAGTTTCTCCACTCTTATTCTCCTACATATGGACCTGACCTCCTGCACTTTCGGCCTCACAATCCCAATTTCACTGCAGATTAAATAATGATCAATGTCATCAAAGAATCCCCTGAATACACGTGTGTCCCTCACAGCCTTCCTGAATTCCTGATCTGTTATTATATAGTCAATGACAGATCTGGTTCCCCTGCCTTCCCAAGTATACCGGTGAATGTTCTTATGTTAAGAAAAGGAGTTTGTGATTACTAAGCCCATGCTGACACAGAAATCCAAGAGTTGTTTCCCGTTCCTGTTGGCCTCCATATCCTCTCCAAATTTACCCATAACCATTTCATACCCTTCTGTTCGATTTCCAATCCTGGCGTTAAAATCACCCATGAGCAGAACACTGTCCTTGTCCTTTACTCTAGCAACTACATCACTGAGTGCCTCATAAAAACTATCCATCTTATCTTGATCTGTCCCTTCACAATGCGAATATACTGACACAATCATAATTTTCTTGCTAGACACTGTCAAATCTATCCACATCAGTCGTTCGTTTACATACCTTATTGCAACTACGCTGGGTTCCATTTCTTTCCTGATGTAAAGCCCTACACCCCATTGTGCTATTCGTGCTTTGACTCCTGACAGGTAGACCTTGTATTCTCCCACTTCCTCTTCTTTCTCACCCCTTACCCGAATGTTACTAACAGCTAAAACGTCCATCCCCATCTTACTTGCAGCCTCTGCCAGCTCTACCTTCTTCCCAGAGTAGCCCCCATTGATATTAATAGCTCCCCATCTCATTACCATTTGTTTGCCAAGTCGTATCTTAGGAGTCCCTGATTTGTCAGTTAGAGGTGGGACTCCGTCACCTCCAAAGGTCCGAGGCATTTTGCTCTGATTGTTGCCAGCATCATATTTAAAGTACCAGGGAAGCAGGTTGCTAGCCTTACTTGCCCCGAGTCCCACTGGGTTTTACCCCTAACGGCTGAGGGACTAACCGGTGGATTTGGTAGTCTTTGCCGTATGAGCACAAAGGTGACCACGACTCAGAATATGTCCGAGATGCCCAGCCTTATTCCAAAGTAACTGGTATCCCGACTGTCAGGACCACTTACTTGGCCACTCATACGTTGCCCGTGGTTCATGAACTAGGACATGACTACAGGAACCCACACCATGAACCACAAATTCCTTTAGAAAAAAATTCTTTTGGTAGTCCGCGCAACCACTCATGCACCGCGTGGCGTACCTCTTCATCAGAATAGAACTTCTTTCCTCCCATTACATCTTTGAGTGGTCCAAACATATGGAAATCACTTGGGGCAGGGTATGGTGAGTATGGTGGATGAGGAAGACACTCACAATGCAGGCCTGAGATTGTTTCAACTGTTGTAAAAGCATTGCGGGGCCTTGCACTGTCATGTTGCAAATGGACACCTGCTGACAGCAATTCACGTCGCTTTGATTTGATTGCAGGCCGCAGATGATTTTTTAGGAGATCTGTGTATGATGCACTGGTGACAGTGGTCCCTCTAGGCATGTAATGTTCCAAAATGACGCCTTTTTTCGTCTCAAAAGAGAGTCAGCATAACATTCCCTGCTCATGGTTCTGTTCGGAACTTCTTTACTTTTGGTGATGAGAAATGTTCTCTTCGTTTTCGGTTGGTGGAAGTGAACCCAGATTTCGTCCCCAGTAACTACTCTTGCAAGGAAGCCGACAAATTGTCGGGCAAAGCACCGAAGAAGTTCTTCACAAGCATCAACACGCCGTTCTCTCATTTCAGGAGTCAGCTGCCGTGGCACCCATCTTGCAGACACTTTGTGAAACTGGAGCACATCATGCACAATTTGGTGTGCTGACCCATGACTAATTTGTAAACATGCTGCAGTGTCATTCAGTGTCACTCGGCGGTTTTCCTCCATTATGGCTTCAACTGCTGCAATGTTCTGTGGAGTCACAACTCATCGTGCCTGACCTGGACGAGGAGCATCTGCCACTGAAGTCACACCATTTGCGAACTTCCTAATCCATTCGTAGACTTGCTGCAGTGACAAACATGCATCACCTTACTGAACCTTAATTCGACGATGAATTGCAATAGGTTTCACACCTTCACTACACAAAAAAGGAATAATAGAACACTGTTCTTCCATGGTGCAAGTCGCAAATGGGATATTCGCCTTTATACTGATACTGCGACGGTATGTGTGCATCTACACTATGCTGCCACCTATAGGCCAGTCTGCGCGCTGTTTATAGCACGCTCACCATTTTACAGGATAAAGGCGCAAAATTTCGATTTGTTATTACTAATTTAAAGTTTTCATTTGACTCGCCCTCGTATATAGTGTGATAGGTAGATCGAATTAATATGATTTGAAAATAGCGTACACCTAGTGATAGTGATTGCCAATACATGAAGTACTTGTAGCCGTTTTATTTCTTCAGGATTGCGATTTATCTGGGCTGGCGGTTTCACAGACAGACAGCGGATCTAAGCGGGCGTATTGGCACTATAACGCAGGTTGTGAAAGCGACGCCGACGCCAGGTAGGACAGCGTTTGGCGAAGGCTGTTATGTGCGGTGTAGAGGATGAGCGGACGCCCGTCGTGAGCCGACATAATGCTGACAACAGGTAGCGCCATCGTTTGAATTCTGAACGAGACGACTACCGATCCCACGTTCCTAAAGCGTTTTTCTGCGGTGAGGGCGTTGTAAAGTACAGTAAAGTACAGGAAGGCGGGAAACAATGAACCTTGGGCGGAGAATGCAGGGAAGGCGGCGAGAGTCTGCCGATAGGAGAGCATTATACCGGTGGACACTACGTAGGCTCTATGAGAGCTGCAGGTATTTATGTATCTACGCTCTCCGCAGAACGCGGCAGGATTCTGTAAGTGTGAGACTGCAACTTTCTCCTTAGAAACAATACATACAGCTTGCCCCTGGTACATATAAAGCAGATGAGAGTCTTTGGAGGATCGTAAGAAACAAATTATTATTGCGTTCCTTTAGGCACGGAAGGATGGAGCGAAAACACATTCTTTTCACGAGCCGTAGGCCTCTGGGAGCGAAAATGCGGAAATATCATTGGTCAACCTCGTCTGACGCAGTAGTTTTGGAAAATTACTGAGAAATGGAAGCACGCTGCAAGAGAATTGAGTTTTGTGATTGGATGGTTCCTCGTGAGAGGCTAGGTTTGGCTCACTAAGAAGGGACGAATGTTACGAGGGAAGACATGAGGAATTTAGGTGGCAATTCATTCGCTGCCAGTGAGAGAATCTCTTCGAATTCTGCTAGCACAATTCGCAGTACGTAATGGCCGCTATCGACAGGGGATCTCAGGTTGATTCCGTGTTTCTGGATTTACGGAAGGCTTTTGACACGGTTCCTCACAAGCGACTTCTAATCAAGCTGCGGGCCTGTGGGGTATCGTCTCAGTTGTGCGACTGGATTCGTGATTTCCTGTCAGAAAGGACGCAGTTCGTAGTAATAGACGGCAAATCATCGAGTAAAACTGAATTGATATCAGGTGTTCCCCAGGGAAGCGTCCTGGGACCTTTGCTGCTCCTGATCTATATAAATGACCTGCGTGACAATCTGAGCAGTTCTCTTAGGTTGTTCGCAGATGATGCTGTAATTTACCGTCTAGTAAGGTCATCCGAAGACCTGTATCAGTTGCAAAGCGATTTAGAAAAGATTGCTGTATGGTTTGGCAGGTGGCAGTTGACGCTAAATAACGAAAAGTATTAGGTGATCCACATGAGTTCCAAAAGAAATCCGTTGGAATTCGATTACTCGATAAATAGTATAATTCTCAAGGCTGTCAATTCAACTACGTACCTGGGTGTTAAAATTACGAACAACTTCAGTTGGAAAGACCACATAGGTAAGCGAGCCAAAGGTTGCACTTCATTGGCAGGACACTTAGAAGATGCAACAGGTCCACTAAAGAGACAGCTTACACTACACTCGTTCGTCCTCTGTTAGAATATTGCTGCGCTGTGTGGGATCCTTACCAGGCGGGATTGACGGACGACATCGAAAGGGTGCAAAAAAGGCCAGCTCGTTTTGTATTATCACGTAATAGGGGAGAGAGTGTGGCAGATATGATACGCGAGTTGGCATGGAAGTCATTAAAGCAAAGACGTTTTTCGTCGCGGCGAGATCTATTTACGAAATTTCAGTCGCCAACTTTCTCTTCCGAATGCGAAAATATTTTGTTGAGCCCAACCTACATAGGTAGGAATGATCATCAAAATAAAATAAAATAAGTGAAATCAGTGCTCGAACAGAAAGGTTTAGGTGTTCGTTTTTCCCGCGCGCTGTTCGGGAGTGGAATGGTAGAGAGATAGTATGATTGCGGTTCAATGAAACCCTCTGCCAAGCACTTAAATGTGAATTGCAGAGTAATCATGTAGATGTAGATGTAGATGTAGATGTAGTCCTTTCACTTTGCACTTCCGACTGGAGTATGACGTAAATTTTGCGTTAGGTAGCTTTTCGGAATTCACAGCCGTGGTCCGAAGCAGTGGCCTCCGACAGCAACACAACGGCGCTGTTGAAAAATGGTAAGATGTGCAATCGGCTTCGGCGTGTATTGGCCAAAATGTATTCAATAAACGTTACCCTGGTAATGAGTAGGAGGAAGCGCCTTTCTGGCTTGCATAAATTTGGCGAACTCAAATTTTGGCCATCACTGTCGTAGATCGCGGAAACGGACCAGTGTACTAATAATGTAGTAACATACATATCGGTTACTTTTCTTCAATCTCCGTGAAGCTTAGTTACTTGAAAATGTTTCATGTTCTTGTGATAATTTGTCAGTGAATAGGATTTATTAACATGTTCGTGTTATACTTCAGCGCAACTACTCCAATCGTTTTGTGTGAGGGTTTATAATAAACAATAGACCTTACGGTAAATTTGACGTTCATTAGATACGTGCCACACCTGGTCATAAAATTTACAGTGTCACTAGTCCACCACGCTTTTGAAGTCTGTAAGGGCACAATTTAGCGTTAACAAAAAAGTCCTTGCGTAACAAATTATAGTTTGCAGTCCTCATTGGGCATCCACATGCTGATACAAGTTATCTATCTAAATGCGTAGACTGTGGGGTAGTACAGTACCACACACTACTGTTGTAGTGCTCTTTCTCATTAGCCTCATTACTCACGGAATCTCGCCGATTCCTGTGTGAGATCGAGTCTGGTGTGATCTGTACTGAAGGGATCACTGGCCGTTGTCAGTAGTGTGTGCTCTTAATTGAGAATTTGGCTCTGACAGGAGGCGTACTTGGGTTGTTCTTGCGGTTCTGGTGATTACTGCTCCTGGATGGCGTAATAGTCAGCGCAGCAGCGTAGCAAACAAGAGAACCGAGTTAGAATCCCGGTCCGGCGCAAATTTTGAATTTGCCCCACCGACATAAATCATTGTTAACTGGCTGCCAAAATCTGTCGATGAAGCTCGTGCCTGGAAAGCAAAAGGTTGTAGTTACGAATCCCTGTCGGACCACAGAACACTTCAGTCCACCTTTAGGCTGTTCTGCACCTCTCAGTCAGATGGAAACTTAACACATGATTCAGATTCCGCATTAAACTGCGGGACACCTTACTGTGGTAAAGTTACTGGGGTTGTTTACGTACACACAAGTCGCATGAAACTGCTTTTAAATGAAAAAAATTGCCCTAGGCCGTTGATCCACACATAATTATAATAATAATTATTATTATTAACGCCATCTTTATCGATTCTGTCTAATCTACTTCGTCCTTTTCTTGTTCTCAGGAATGGCATTTCTTCTACCTAAATTCTACTTTCTTGTTCTTTGTATGACACTCATCACGCGCTTCCATAAAATAAAGTAGGAACAGCCATTCCTAGTGTCCGAGAAAATTACAAGAAGATGATATGATAACAATGAAATTTATAGTGTCATAGGATAGCGATATGCACATATACAGATGGCGGTAGTATCGTCTACACAAGATTTGAAATTCAGTGCATTTGCGGACTGTCGCTTGTACATAGGTGTTTCATGTGAAATGGTTTCCAACATGACCATGGCCACACGACTGGAGTTAAGAGATTTTGAAAGCGCAGTGGTAGCTGGAGTTGGACGCGTGAGTCATTCCATTTCGGAAATTGTTAGGGAATCCCAAAAATTTCAGGCAGTACTTCTCACCAAGGACAACGCAATGGACGATATCATTCACTTAACGACCGAGAGCAGCGGTGTTTGTGTAGAGCTGTCAGTGCTAACAGACAAGCAACACCGCATGAAATAACCACAAAAATCAAATCACGACGATCGTATCCATTAGCACAGTGCGGCGATATTTGGCGTTAAGGGTCTACAGAGGCAGACGACAAACGCGAGTGCCTTTGCTAGCAGCACAATATCGTGTACAGTGCCTCTTCTGGGCTCCTGACGAAGTCGATTGGACTCTAGACGACTGGAAAATCGTGGTTTGGTTAGACTTCCCTCAGTACGTAGGGGCCGAGATCCTACGTTATAGCCAACGGTGCTTGTGAACATAACACTTGTCGTTTGTCTGCTACACCACTCAACAGTAAAGTCTGCCCGCTTACGTTCACCACGGTAGCGTCTAACACGGCATCACCTTAATAAAAATGAAGCGGACTTATCCGAAAACACTACATTTCGCCATCTTGCTAGCAAGTGACAGCATTAACGTGAGCATTTCATTCCGAGACGGTGGTTTCTGCTGAATGGAAGCCGAGGTAATGGCGTGCGTGCCACCAGTTTTGCTCCACCGCTGGAGCAAACATAGCAGACGAAGCTGTTCTCACGGTTACAACCACGTGAACAAGATGGCAGTCATCCCGTCGCTGTGATGACTCTCCTCTACCCACTCGTTCCATACACGCATCACTGTCATAGCAAAGTGTCCGGTATGAGCCACAGCGTTACGTTACGACAAACCCATTCACTGGAGACCAATCATTACGCGCCGTTTGAACTCACCCACATGCTGATATTGCACCCTTTGACATAGACGAGGCACTCCGGCATTTGTTTGCACGTTTGCTCTTCATTTGACAACTCTGCAACGAGTGAACGTGGTGTATCACTGATTTGCCTGACCACACAAAAGAGGGCGCTACTGGGCCCACATGCACGCCCACTCTCTGTTACCTTACTCGCTTATAATTGCCCTACTGTGCTACACATTTTCCGATTTTGGAGTCATTCAGACTGTTCCTTCTGCGTATTTCAGTTTTTGCAAACAACAGTGCAAAATCGTTTCTCTTTTCGTGATTTTTCCCAGACACACCGTTTATCGTTCCATAATAGGTTGAATAAGAACTGCAAGACATTTTTTTTAAAGCAGGCTGTTTTTATTCAGGACTCAATTACATCATATTATTTCCCTCTCTTTTGGCTACAAAAATCCCGTTTTTCGACGTAATCTCCGTTCAATGCGGCGGCCTTGCGTCACCTTTCTGGGAGCGTCTCTAAGCCGGCGTGGTACCACTCTACTGTTCGAAGTCGAGGCTAAAGTCTTGAAACATCAGTAACATCCCCTCATCAACATACCGTTTCCCGCGAAGTGAGTACTTCATTGGGTGGAAGGGATGGAAGTCGGAATGTGTGAGATCTGGACTGTATGGGAGTTGAGAAAGAACATTCCAAAGAAGTTTTATGAGCTCGTGTGCGCAGACATTTGTGAGGCCTTCCGTTGTTGTGGAGAAGGAAAATTTCGTTTGCATTTCTGTGGCGATGAACATGCTGATGTCTTTTCTTCAATTTCCTTGGGGTTAGCACAGTACACTCAGAGTTCATCGTTGCATCATAGTGGAGGTCATCGAACATAACAACCCCTTCAGAGTCCCATGACTTTACTGGCTGAGAGTGCGGCATTGAATCTTTTTTTTTTTTTTTTTTTTTTTTCAGGAGAAAGATGATGTGGCGCCACTCCATGGACTTCCATTTTCTTTCCAGTTCGAGGTGATGAACCCATGTTCCATCCGCAAGGCAGTGTCATAGGTCCTCCGCTCTTCCTGATTTACATAAATAATCTACACTGCCCTCCATAAGTTTGGAAACACAATGCTGCGTATTACAACGGAGCAAGATGGAAGTGTGAGAGTTATTGGTTAGAATATGGAATAGCGTAATACCTAGCTCAAATAACGGTTAATTATGACACGTACAGTATTTTACACTTAATTATTGTACATATACATACATATTGGAACATACTAGTATTGCTCCGTTTTTTGTAAACCGACGTTACCTGTCCAAGCAGTTCTACTAAACACGCCAGATGGAGCGAGTAGGTCTCATGGCTATGTAGAGGTACGTTGTTATACCTTTATGCAAACGCAACTACAAGTCAACAGAAATGTAAACATGCCGCGAAAGTAATTTAAAATGGCCCCAAAGTGCCAGATTCCTTATGAATCAATCACTTTGCACCAAGAAGGCAATAGTGTCCGACAAATAGCAAAGAAAATGATGATTTGCATCAGCGGAGTTGTCAAAAAAATACACCGGCATAGAGAAACAGGCGTCTATGGAGATCGTCCTCGCTCAGGAACACCCAGGAAAATAGTAAACGTAACAGATTAAAAACTGTCCGAGAATTGACTGCTGAACTAAACGCAACGAGCGATACACCGGTGAGTAAGTCAACAGTGAGACGACGCCTGGCAGACAACAACCTGCGAGGATACGTAGCAACAAGGAAACCACTGTTGCGCCCTGTTAACAAAAAGAAAAGGCTTCAGTGGGCTAAGACACACCAACACTGGACAACGGGGGATTGGGAAAGAGTCTTATTCACCGATGAATCCAAGTTCGAAATATTTGAAAGTAAACGCCGACAATTTGTACGCCGTTTACTCCATGAACGCTTGAATCCTCAGTGCCTAACTCCAAAGGTAAATAATGGAAGGGGTTCTGTGACGGTTTGGGGATCCTTTGGAGGGAATAAATTCGGGGATTTGGTGAAAATAGATGGAAAAATGAACCGAAAGGACTATCATGCCATTCTCCAGCGACATGCTAAGACATCTGGTTTGCGTCTGATTGGGAAAGGGTTTGTCTTGCAGCAAGACAACGACCCGAAACATACGTCTCGCTTGTGTCGGAACTATGTGAAGTCTCTAGAGGTTCGTAAAATATTGAAAAACACGGAACGGCCTCCCCAGTGACCTGACTGTAACCCAATCGAGCTACTATGGGATGAACTGGACAGGAGGATCCGAAAGAGGGAAATCGTGAGTGGGTCACAATTGTGGGAGGTCCTGCACCAAGAATGGAGATTAATTCCAACTGAAACCTTGGCAAAACTGACCCAGCGCACGCCGAGAGTGTGCAAGGCAGTGATGAAAGCAAAGGGTCGCTATTTTGAGGAACCGAAAATTTAATTGTTGCGTCTTCCTGTGTAGTATTTGAGCTTAATAAACATTTGGAAAACAACAAAATGCATTTTTATACTGTATTTCCTTTCCATTGTCTGTAATTACTAGGTGATTCCAAATTTATGGAGGGTAGTGTAGGTGATAATCTGAGCAGCCCCCTTAGGTTGTTTGCAGATGATGCTGTAATTTGCCATCCAATAAATCATCAGACAACCAATTCCAATTACAAAATGATCTAGAGGCAATTTCTGTATGGTGCGAAAATTGGCAAGTGGCACTAAACAGAGAAAAGTGCGAGTTCATCCACATGGGTGCTAAAAGAAATCCGATAAATTTTGGGTATACGATAAATCGCACAAATCTAAGGGCTGTCAATTCGACTAAATACCTAGGAATTACAATTGCGAGGGACTTAAATTGGAAAGACCACATAGATAATATTGTGGGGAAGGCGAAACAAAGACTGTGCTTTGTTGGCATAACACTTGGAAGATGCGACAAACCGACAAAAGAGACAGCCTACATTACACCACTGTTGCGCCCTGTTAACAAGAAGAAAAGGCTTCAGTGGGCTAAGACACACCAATTGGACAGCACTTCCTCTGCTGGAAATATTGCTGCGCGGTGTGAGATCCTTACCAGGTAGGATTGACGGAGGACATCGAAAAAGTACAAAGAAGAGCAACCCGTTTCTTGTAATCGCGCAATAGGGGTGAGAGTCTCACTTATATGATACGCGAGTTGCGGTGGCAGTCACTGAAACAAAGGTGGTTTTATTTGCGGCGAGATCTATTTACGAAATTTCAATTACCAACTTTCTCTTCCGAATGCGAAAATATTTTGTTGACACCCACCTACGTTTGGGGAAATGATCATCATAATAAAATAAGAGAAATCGGCGCCCGAACGGAAAGATTTAGGTGTTCCTTTTTACCACGCGCCATTCGAGAGTGGTATAGAAGAGAGGTAGTATTAAAACGGTTTGATGAACCCTCTGCCAGGCACTTAAGTGTGAATTGCAGAATAACCATGTAGATGTAGATGTAGATGTTCGACAGAAAGTTCTCACGATCAGCCTCATAACGAGCAAGCAACTCTGCACAGACGGTCCTTCGATGCTCTTTATGGTCTTCTGATTGGCGGCGGGGAACACACATTAGAGTGCCCCGACTGGTGGACGAGTATGTCAACACAACCGACAGACACCCAGTTGTGCAGCGATGTGTTTGATTGTGATCCCTCTGTAGGATAACCTATTTTTCGGGCTAAAGTGAGTCATCGTCTTCATATAAGTGGGAGGATGAAATAGTGTTACCATAGATCGGAATTACACAATATGTGCCACAAATTTCTTCTTTGCCAGAGAAGACACAGTACCTCTTGATTCGTTATCTGATCTAGCCACTTAATAAAGGTAGGGAACCCCAACATGATAAATTTCCGTTAAAGCGCACTGCCAGAAAAAAGTAGAGCATACTAGAGGTTTCCAATTTACTCAAGATTTATTTTTGCAGCAGTGCATATGGAGCACATGAAATGATTACATTTTCACAACATTAGCGCAAGCTGTTCCGTGATACTGATCCAAGCCGAAACACCCGTATTAGTACATGGTGTAGCCCCAACAGGTGGCAATGCAGGCGTTGACTTCCAGTAGATGCACAAGGACATTGGTACTTTTTTATTTTTTATTTGGAGCATGAGCAGGAATAGTAGGAACACGTAAACGCGGTGAATACTGTCGTCGGATACGTTATTCCACGTCTGCTCGACCTGTTCACTTAGTTCTGTAACAGTTGTTGGTTGACAAAACCCGCGCGAGTCACTTGTCGTCCCGTCATATCCCATACTTGCTCGACTGAAGAGAAGTCCGGAGATGGTGCTGGTCAGGGAAGCTACTGCACGCCTTGCAGAGCACGTTAATTTTCATGGGTAGTATGGACGAGCATTATCCTGTTGGAACAACAAATCACCTTCGTGTTGCAAGAACGGCAGAATAAAGACACTGCACACTTTCCGAGAGCTGGTTGGAGTCCCCTCCAGAGACACCAAAGGTGAATGAGATTTATAGCGTATTGTATCCCAGATCATGAGGATTGAGATGTGGGTGTGTTTTGCAGGAATGCACTCTACAAGACAGCGCTCAACAGGTCTACGATGTACGAGCAAACGACCGTCACTTCCGTGTAGGTAGAAACTGCTTCATCGCGGAAGACCACGGCGCGCCATTCCACCTTCCAAGTTATCCTTTGACGGCACTGTCAAGCCGTTCGCGTCGACGCAGTGGCGTGAGTGAAAGACCGGTCAGAGGTGTGCCTGCACATACTCACTCTGCTAATAACCAGTTCGCAACATTTTGTGTTCCACGTCTGCGGTCACAAGGCCTGGGATCCGCTCTATGTATGGTAGCTTTACAGTCTGTCACGACGACCATCCAGATGGACGTCTGCGGTGCATGGACGTCTACAACCTCGTCTAGGGGTGTGAGAATGTTCAAGTGATTTCTGAAACCAGCATCGTTGCCGAATTAAAGCAGCACATCTAATTTGTATGGAAATTCACCGGAAGAATCATCCCGACACTCGGAAGGTCACAACATTATCCCTTTCAATCTCGTTCATTGGCCTACAGCAAACATAAGTGCATCTCATTATCTGCTTGACATGCCTTCCTGCTTGCTTCACTCGTTTGCACCCACTGAGCCTTCTGGCTGTGAGCACTAAAAAAAAAAAAAATGTTCAAATGTGTTTGAAATCTTATGGGACTTAACTGCTAAGGTCATCAGTCCCTAAGTAAACACACTACTAAACCTAAATTATCCTGAAGACAAACACACATATCAATGCCCGAGGGAGGACTCGAACCTCCGGCGGGACCAGCCGCACAGTCTATGAGTGCAGCGCCTTAAACCGCTCTGCTAATCCCGCGCGGCTGTGAGCATTCCCTCACAGGGTAGACACAGATAGCGCTCTGGTAACTATGCCACTACTCTGTCTGTTGGCGAATCACGCTAAGACCATTAACGCAATATCTTATCTCCTCCCCCCCCCCCCATCCAAGTGGCATATGCCGTCATCGGATCAAAATCGATCTTATCTATCCAGGTGTACTGATGTTTTTCACCAGTGTATATTTCATTCGGATATTGTCCCCCTTATCGGATCAGGAAAATTAAAGAGATCTTTAGAGAAAAGAAAACCACTTATATGAATATCAAGAGCTCAGATGGAAAACCAGTTCTAAGCCAAGAAGGAAAAGCAGAAAAGTGGAAGGAGTATATAGAGCGTCTATACAAGGGTGATTTACTTGAGGACAATATTATGGAAATGGAAGAGAATGTAGATGAAGATGAAACGGGAGAAATGATACTGCGTGAAGAGTTCGACAGAGCACTGGAAGACCTAAGTCGAAACAAGGAGCTGGGAGTAGACACATTCCATTAGAACTACTGATAGCCTTGGGTGAGTCAGCCCTGACATAACTCTACCATCTGGTGAGCAAGATGTGTGAGACTGGCGAAATACTCTCAGACTTCAAGAAGAATATAATAATTCGAATCCCGAAGAAATCAGGTGTTGACAGAAGTGAAAATTACGGAACTATCAGTTTAATAAGGCACTGCTGCAAAATACTAACGCGAATTCTTTACAGTCGAATGGAAAAACCGGCAGAAGCCGACGTCGGGGAAGATCAGTTTGGATTCTGTAGAAATGTTGCAACACGTGAGGCAATACTGACCCTTCGACTTATCTTAGCAGATAGATTAAGGAAAGGCAAACCTACGTTTTTAGCATTTGTGGACTTAGAGAAAGCTTTTGACAATGTGGACTGGAATACTCTCTTTCAAATTCTGAAGGTAGCAGGGTAAAAGACAGGGAGCGAAAGGCTATTTACAAGTTGTACAGAAACCAGGTGGCAGTTATAAGAGTCGAGGGACATGAAAGGGAAGCAGTGGTTGGGAAGGGAGTGAGACAGGGTTGTCGCCTCTCCCCGATGTTATTCAATCTGTATATTGAGCAAGCAGTAAAGGAAACAAAAGAAAAATTCGGAGTAGGAATTAAAATCCATGAACATAAAAACTTTGAGGTTCGCCGATGACATTGTCGTTCTGTCAGAGACAGCGAAGGACCTGGAAGAGCAGTTGAACGGAATGGGCAGTGTCTTGAAAGGAGGATATGAGACGAACATCAACAAGAGCAAAACGAGGATAATGGAATGTAGTCGAATTAAATTGGGTGATGCTCAGGGAATTAGAAAATGAGACACTTAAAGTAAATGTTCAAATGTGTGTGAAATTTTATGGGACTTAACTTCTACAGTCATCAGTCCCTAGGCTTACACACTACTTAACCTAAATTATCCTAAGGACAAACACACACACCCATACCCGAGGGAGGACTCGAATATCCGCCGGGATCAGCCGCACAATCCATGACTGCAGCGCCAGAGACCGCTCGGCTAATCCCGCGCGGCCACTTAAAATAGTAAAGGAGTTTTGATATTTGGGGAGCAAAATAACTGATGATGGTCGAAGTAGAGAGGATATAAAATGTAGACTGGCAATGGCAAGGAAAGCGTTTCTGAAGAAGAGAAATTTGTTAACATCGAGTATAGATCTAAGTGTCAGGAAGTCATTTCTGAAAGTATTTGTATGGAGTGTAGCCATGCATGGAAGTGAAACATGGACGATAAATATTTTGAACAAGAAGAGAACAGAAGCTTTCGAAATGTGGTGCTACAGAAGAATGCTGAAGATTAGACGGGTAGATCACATAACTAGTGAGGACGTATTGAATAGAATTGGGGAAAAGGGGAGTTTGTGGCACAACTCGACTAGAAGAAGGGATCGGTTTGTAGGACATGTTCTGAGGCATCAAGGGCTCACCAATTTACTGTGGAGGGTAAAAATTGTAGAAGGAGACCAAGAGATGAATACACTAAGCAGATTCAGAAGTATGTAGGCTGCAGTAGGTACTGGGAGATGAAGAAGCGTGCACAGGATAGAGTAGCAAGGAGAGCTGCATCAGCCCAGTCTCTGTACTGAAGACTACGACAACAACATCGGATCAACAATTCTTATTTTACTTTTTTAAGCTTTTGGTGTCAAATTCGTTATGAGTAATGTCCAAACCACCATGACAGTGAGTTCTGCCAATATTGGTTGGCTGATTTTTTTTTTTTTTTAATTTTGTATGTAGTTTCACAGTTCTGACCCACTGCGTCGTTACTGTCGCGTGGAAACACGCCTTGCCCTTTGCCGCCCTGTTACTGGCGACGCACGACAGTCGTAAACGTTAGCCGACACAAGGCGCTCCGCGATAAACGCCGCCGCAGTTGAAATGGCCGCGCCGACAGTGAGCGGCTGTTATACGCGGGTCGCGGCGTTTAGGCGCCCCGTAAGGAAACGGCGTGCCCGCGAGATACGGACGTGTGGCGCGTGCTGAAGGGTCGGCGCGGCCGGCCATCAGAGGCGATAGCGCTGCAAATGTGGCGGCCAGGACAAACGCGCCGGCTGCGGGCGGCGGGGCCGTGGGCGGCGGCGGGGGCGGGTGGGGGGCGGCTCGTTAGCGGCCGGCCGGCTGCAGCCCAGCGCGTGACGCTATCGGCCGCAGACGTGACGTGCCGTGACGAGAGGCCGTGCGTCGCGCCGCTTTCACCATTTGCCAGGCCCTGCGCCTGCACCACTTCACGTCTCGTCCATACGAGTAGCGCCTCGTAGCGGCAGTTTTTCGTACTGTTACGTCTAGCTTCACACTGTTGAGTGGTACTTAAGTAAATAAATTAGTGAAATCAAAGTGAAGTAGAAATTAAAATATAAATGAAAAACTTGGTTTAGTTTAGAGAGTTACATACTGGCAAACAGCGGGCAGAACAGCAGAACAGAAGAGACAATGACCGTGAAGTCAGCAAGTTCCACATAAGAGGGCGCTGTCGATTCAGTTTAATAAGGCTCACGTGTTTATCAGTTGTCGCATGTGAGCAAAGGCCCTCGCCTACATCCCAAGAGCCAATGACCGACGTTCAGAAGATTCTTCGAGAGGGTTTTCAACGTGACAGAAGAGGCCATGACCGTGAAGTCGTTCACCTCCAGTAAACTGAAGTGAATAAATACGCGAGACGCAGTGGGCCCGACAGACGAAGGAAGAAGAGAAGTGTAGCAGTAGCTCTCAGTCAGTTTCGGTGCTGAAGACCGTCATGCAAGAAGAGACTGCATCAGGCACAGACGCACCAAATCCGCCGCTGTAATGGAATAGCAAGCAGCAGCCGCGGCGCCAGAAGACAGAAGTTAAAAGGTATTTGAAGTCTGATTTTTACGTGCCCGGGTGACTCGTGAGGACGGGAAGGAGACGGCCTCACATCAGCAGTCACTTGTGAGCTGGGATGAAGATCTGACAGCCGAAGACTGGCAAGCGGGAGTCCGTTGTTCGAGTCCGGGACACTGGCCTTGCCCCACCGCGCCGCTCCGCTGGCCGACACACAACACACGCGGCCGCTTAGAGAAGAGAAACACTGGGACGCCACATCCAAGGTATCACCATCCGATGCACGACTTCGCTCGCAATAACTAAACGGGCCACCTCGCGCTGCGCGTCTCCAGTCAGCTGGGCGAGACGGCGACACGAGATACACACCGCTACGCGTAATCAGACGCCGCCGCTGCGGCAGCAGAAGGCTACGCACACGACACAGCTGCCGCTCTCCGAGCCAGTACAATCCAGTAAGAAACAGTTGTACAAAACTTTGAAGAAAAGTTATCTGATGTAAAAATGCTGTTTCATTCTACCTCATACCCGAGCCAAGGAAGAACCCATCCTGCCCACATGTTGTTAAGAGAGAAAAAATTAATTTATTTAGTATTTTCACCCTGACATAATGCCTTAGAATCAAATGCCATTTGCAGTAATGCTCATCCTGCCAATTGACTAGCATCAAAAGAGAGAACCTACTTACATTTAGTGACAGAACTGTTACAACACAAGGCAGATCATTAATCGGTACGCACGCAGCAGCCTGCTGGCCAATACGTTCCAAAACGCCACGCATGAAAACGGGTTTCTTTCCGCGGCTCATACCTCAGGTTTTATTGGCTATAGAAAGGTGGAGTTAACTAATTTCTTCATAATGCGGGGCCACAGTCTTAATACACTACTAGCCATTAAAATTGCTACACCGCCAAGATGACGTGCTACAGACGCGAAATTTAACCGACAGGAAAACGATGCTGTGATATGCTAATGATCAGCTTTTCAGAGCATACACACAAGGTTGCCGCCGGTGGCGACACCTACAACGAGCTGCCATGAGGAAAAAAAATTACTGTGAGCACTATACGACTTAACATCTGAGGTTATCAGTCCCCTAGAACTTAGAACTACTTAAACCTAACTAACCTAAGGACATCACACACATCCATGCCCGAGGCAGGATTCGAACCTGCGACCGTAGCGTTCGCGCAGTTCCAGACTGCAGCGCGTAGAACCGCTCGGCCACTCCGGCCGGCGACATGAGGAAAGTTTCCAACCGATTTCTCATACACAAACAGCAGTTGACCGGCGTGGCCTGGTGAACGATGTTGTGATGCCTCGTGTAAGGAGGAGAAATGCCTACCGTCACTGTGATAAAGGTCTGATTGTAGCCTATCGCGATTGCGGTTTATCGTATCGCGACATTGCTGCTGGCGTTGGTCGAGATCCAATCACTGTTAGCATTATATGGAATCGGTGGGTTCAGGAGGGTAATACGGAACGCTGTGCTGGATCCCAACAGCCTCGTATCACTACCAGTCGAGATGACAGACATCTTATCCGCATGGCTGTAACGGATCGTGCAGCCACGTCTCGATGCCTGAGTCAACAGATGGGGACGTTTGCAAGACAACAGCCATCTGCACGAACAGTTCGACGACGTTTGCAGCAGCATGGACTATCAGCTCGGTTACCCTTGACGCTGCGGTTACCCTTGACGCTGCACCACAGACAGGAGCGCCTGCGATGGTGTACTCAACGACGAACCTGGGTGCGCGAATGGCAAAACATCATTTTTTCGGATGATTCAGGTTCTGTTTACAGCATCATGATGCTGACATCCGCGTTTGGCGACATCGCGGTGAACGAACATTGGAAGCGTGTATTCGTCATCGTCATACTGGCGTATCACCCAGCGTGATGGTATGGGGTGCCATTGGTTACACGTCTCGGTCACTCTTGTTCGGATTGACGGCACTTTGAACAGTGGACGTTACATTTCAGATGTGTTACGGCCCGTGGCTCTAGCCTTGATTCGATCCCTGCGAAACCCTATATTTCAGCAGGATAATGCACGACCGCATGTTGCAGGTCCTGCACGTGCCTTTCTGGATACAGAAAATGTTCGACTGCTGCCCTGGCCAGCACATTGTCCAGATCTCTCACCAATTGAAAACGTCTGGTCAATGGTGGCCGAGCAGCTGGCTCGTCACAATACGCCAGTCACTACTCTTGATCAAATGTGCTATCGTGTTGAAGCTGCATGGGCAGCTACACCTATACACGCATCCAAGCTCTGTTTGACTCAGTGCCCAGGCGTATCAAGGCCGTTATTACGGCCAGAGGTGGTTGTTCTGGGTACCGGTTTCTAAGGATCTATGCACCCAAATTGCGTGAAAACCTAATCACGTGTCAGTTTATAAAGGCACATTTGCATGCCGAGCGTGAGTTTCCTCGGAAACGCGAAATATTAATTAAATAAATAATCAGTGACAAATTAATAAAGCCTATGGCACACAACTGCAGCGCTGTGTCGCTGATAAAACAAAAGCACAATTACGTTACTCTTATGTTTGATTAAGGAATGAGAGAGCTCTGGTAGAAGTGGTGCGAGAAGCACGTATTTTATTCTATTGTCTGGCACACCGCCATATTTCATGTTATAGAAGAATACTGCGAGTTGCAACCAGACTAGGCTCTCGATTCTGTAAAGAATTTATATTTATAAAAGTAAGTAGGATTATGAACTGTAGGTTTATTCATTGAATATATCTGATTTAACTAACTGTGTAACTTTTTTATGTTTAGTAGACAATCACCTCTGTACGACGTATTGGCATGGCTGGCAAATTATTGAAATATTGAGATTTAGATTATGAGTCCGCACCTACCGCAGCAGTCTTTGGAAACGATTTAATTACGAAGTCCGATTATTTCAGTTTTATTTCACGGTCAACTACGAGTAACATTGCCTTTACGAAAAAGCCATTGTCAAGCGTCTGATACCGAATAATTAAACGTCCACGTTCCAGATAAGCAAATATTTATTACAATCACAATCACCATCATACAGATAGAATAATTAATATTCAAATAATATTTTTTATTTTATTTATTTTATATTGGCGACTGCGTGTCGGACTTGTTATTTTGTCATTTGTTACATTGTTCTCTTTGTTTCATGTGAAAAATCAACTTTCTGGACCTGGACGTGAATGTATGAGAGATAACAAAAAATCTGAAGATATTTTCCAATTCTAAAATTTTGCGGGAAGACGCAATGAAACTTCCAGCAAAATAAGGTAAGACGCAGCATCTTTGCATTAGCAGGCTTGACCAGACGTATAATTCAGTGTATTAGCTTTTCAGTAGATTCTGTAGTGTTTCTTTCGTGCATAACAGTTTTCAGTGATAAATTTCATTCTCAGTACTTTTCCTTAAACAATAACGTATGCAACAATACCAATACACGAGTGTACAATATGGCCGACTTCTGTACGATACGTAGTAACATGGACAGCAGCCATTACCAATAATCACAAACTCAGTTTATATTTTTAAATTAACAGACAGCCATTGTTGCTACGAGCGATTCATGCTCAACTGCATTTTATTTTAAAATCAGTGTCAAATATTTTCTTGAAACATATATCACGTGTGGCATGGTAATAACTAGAAATCAACACGCAAAAATGGAACAGCAAAGACGTACTATTCAGACGCAATCCGACTCGGACGAGAGACAAATGTTAGAAAATGACTTTACGACAGCAACCGGTAGTGACGATTTATCAAACATTGACGCAAGTGTTGACGGAAATTTTGGCAATAGGCCGTCCACTACAAAAATTTCAAAGTCTCAGGCAGAGCCCATGTTGATGCATGACGTCACGTCTAATGACGCGACGGGGGCACAGACCTTGCAAACAGTAAATATTGCCGACATGTTACAAATGCTAATGAAACAAAACGCAGAAAATATGGCATACATAAGGAAACAGAACGCCGAAAACATGGCAACCTTACAGACACAAAATGATGCAATTAAATCTGACCTCATAGCACTCAAGACAGGTAATGACACTTTATGTAAACGTGTGGAACTTATAGAGGCCACACTGACCAAACAGATGACTGAACTCAGTACTAAATTTTCCCAGCTTAATACGAGACAAGAAAAGACTACAACTGACGTAGCACTTTTACAGACACAAGTAAAAAACCTTAATGTCACGTGTGAAGTTCTTACTGAACAAATTCAAACATATCCTTCAGTACATGACAACCTTGAAAAACGAATTACTGACGTACAGAATAAATTTGACAATGTTGAACAACACCTGACTGACATCTTACAATCTGATGCCACAGCTCATTTTCAAAATATTAATAAAGAATTTCATGATTGGGTAGTGAACAAAGACAAACATTTTGATAGATGCTTACGTGAAAATTTACCAACAATTGTGCACGACTCCGTAGCGCAATACATTACTAATAACAAACAGCTGATCAGTGACGCAGTACAATCCGTCACTGCACCCATGAGACAATTCACCGATCGACCACAGTCTGAATGTAACGAAAATATCAGTCAAAATGCACAGTTCAGTAACCAATATACATTCGAGTATGACACACACATACCGCACACGACAAACACACAAGAACAAAACACACCACGACTACAACACATACCACGATGTGCAAACACAAACACAAGCTATTATCATGGTAAACCACAGCAACATTATCGTAATTACTCGCCAGCTGAACATACCAGTAATTACAGTGGAATAAATCCATATCACATTGCGAAGGAAGAAGAAAGCTTAATGAAACACAGGCAATTTCAGATTTTTATCCCAGAAAAACGAACCATTCATCCGGTGATTTTTCTTAAATCTTTTAGTAACGCATTTCCACGCACTTGGAGTGACCGGAAAAAGATTTCATATATTGTCGGATACATCCAAGGCGATGCAGCTGTCTGGGCATACAGTCAAGCTGACGTATGTACCACGTACAGTGAGTTTGAGCGTGCTTTTCTGAACAAATTCTGGTCGCAATCCGTCCAGGAGCGACTCAGAAGACAAATTTTAGAACCTGAAATTTTTAACAGTAAAAATGGTAACTTACGCAGATATTTTGAAAAATACTTGAACATGGGACACTTTTTAGACGAACCAGTCGCAACGCGTGATATACTCCGTGCGTTGAAGGCCAAATTGCCTTTCAACATTAAAGAAAAACTCCTACATATCCCGGATGACGATTCAGATTATTTTTTGACAGCCTTAGATTCGGTTGACATGTTACTTGAAGATCAGCGCTTCGCGCGGCAAAACAGCAGCCACAATGTTTACACTAGTGGTATGCAAAACATGCAGGCTTGCCAACTCAATTCTGGCGCGCCCACAGTTGGATACGCGGTACAGCAAAAACAGCAAACTCACATGCCGTCTCAATACGAAAATCAAAATCAACACGCGTATTCCAATACAAACAATAGTTACAACAGTAATAACACTTCATGCGGCAATCCATACAAAAGGCACCGCGGTAATAACTACAACGGTAACAACGGATACAAAGGCAACAACAAAAACACAAACAGAAATAGAAATAATAATAACTACGAGCCAAGACAGCATCAAGGTTGGACTCGTAACGATCAGTACTTCCATTCAAACTCTGCTTTACCACAGCAGCCACCAGGACAAAATTGGAGCATACCTTACGACCGACAGGTAAGTTATAATGCGCAACAGCAACAACAACCGCAAACGTTTGGAGATCATAATAGGCAATATCCGAATGTGAATATAATAGAAATGACACCTGATGCACAACCTCAATCTGTGTCAGTACCTAGTACAAATGCTAATCCAACAAACTAGAAACAGTCACTTCTATGCCCCAGGTCGTGGCTGAAGAATTCTTGGGGGGCGACTTCAATGTTAATTAGTTATTTGACACCACACTTGAACAACAGAATAATGATATGCCGAATAATTCTAAACAAAAATTACCTGTTTTATTTATAAGATACAACTACAATAACAATATATCAGGTGAACTTTTACAAGACAGTACACAATGTCGTTCAAACACAAATGAAATTGTTTTAGCATCTACTACTGGTGTAGTAGGTGGGATTCCAACTACTATTATCCTAGATACAGGTGCAGCTGTGAGCGTTTTGTCTTTTAATTTCTATAAAAAAAATGTGTGAATTGGAACCTGTGCCTGAGTTTCCTGCCCAAAACTGTAAAATAACTACTGCACTAGGTAATAAGTCATGTAGGGTTACGAAGCAAATTTTTGTAAACATTAAAATAGGTAATGGAACCGTACAATGGCCATTCCTGGTTGTACAAAACCTTGTGACAAATTGCATATTAGGATTAGATATTATGAGCGAGAAGGACTGCATTATAGACTTCTCCAAAGGTAAATGTATTTTAAATGATAAAGGCGGTGTAATTATTATTGATTTGGACAGGAGAACTCTAAAGCATGACAAACACTGTACAGGGTACAAGGTTCAGTTAGTACTTGACAATGACATTCAAGATATGCAAACACACTCATCTGACACAGAGATAATGGACTTGAAAACATTGCTTGATCATAAGATAAGTGAAGCTACAGCTCTCAGTGTACATGAACGTATAAAACTACAGGAAGTGTTATCCAAATATTTACAAGTTTTTACCAAACGATTAGGTGTTATCAACATGTATGTATACAAGATTGGAGTTAAGCCTCACAAGATATTCTACCACAAGACATATAACGTACCGTTATCTCAACGACCTGCTGTGTGGCAAGAATTAAAACAAATGTTAGACTGGAAGGTCATTGAACCATCCACCTCACCTTATTGTAGTCCTCTACTTGTTGTCAAAAAATCAAATGGAAGCATTAGGTTAGTGTTAGACGCTCGAGCAATTAATGAAATAATTTTACCGGTTCACACAAAACCCGAAAATTTAGAAGAGCAATTACAGAAATTTCTAGATGCAAAATATTTTTCCACAATAGATCTCGCTAATTCGTTTTGTCAGGTGGGTATCACTCCTGATTCACGGAAATATACTGCATTTATGTTCGGGGGGCGAACCTATCAGTTTTGTGTTCTACCCTTCGGACTGAATGTCAGCTCTGGGGTATTCATTACAGCCCTGGATACCGTGCTTGGCGATGATTTAGTGGAGACAGTCACACACTATGTAGATGATATACTGATAGCTACACAGTCTTGGAAGGAGCACGTTGACACACTTCAAAGAATTTTAGAAAAATATACGCACACCGAGATCTTAGAGCATTTCATGCTGAATAATGTCAAAGTCATACCCATCAAAATATTGCTAAGCAACTCGAAAAACTCTGTTGTTACAACACAGATAATAAGTAGTGTAGAAATTTTCATTTCAGCGGTTCCAGAGTCGCAGTTGAAGGCAGAAGAACTCTTCTTTCAGCGCGCGCCATCACCTGGAAGACGGAATATCAAAATTAAATTTATGATTTCGTAGCAGTGAATGATATATTAATTTTTCACGGAACATTTGTTATTGTAGGTACCACTGACTTGGTATGACACCTGACGAACCGACAGACGTCATCTGTGAAGCGATCTTTTACTTTGAGAAATAGATTAGACGCACATCTCTCAACACGAAAAGCATCTATCAGTAGTCAAGGCCACACAGACACTCCACACACACGCACAAAACGCGAGGAATCGAACATTTTCTCTCTCTTACTATTTTGAATATTATTGAGTAGTGAAAACGCCTGGTCTTGCCTACTGATGTAATGAATGTTGTGTCTAACCTATCTTAATTTCAGATGACATCACAAAAAACATCGATAATATCCCAGCAAAACCGCTAAAGAGGATGTAAATATCGACAATTCATGTAATCAAACGTGACACAATGTAATAACCTATAGCTATGTAATGATGATGTAAACATGTTTATGTGCAACTATATTATGTTTATGCTAAGAAAATATGTGACGTGTGTATGTATAATTAATTATTTTTGTAACTGATGTATCATGTAACTGTTACTATGTAAAAATTTGAACAAAACGAGTGCCAAAAAGACATTGCATAGTGAACCTCTGTTCACGAACATTAACGAACATTACTAACTCTGCAAATACGCAGAAACCTATGTGAAAGAAACGGTTAATGCCATTCATTATGCAGCGTATCTATGTAAACGCGATGAATGATTTCTTTGATTAATAACTACGAACATTTAGGTGAGCTATATTCAGCAAAAAACTGAAAATGTGAAGGGCATAATTCGTGCATCGTCTAGTGACATTACTACAGTACCTAACTTCAAGATGTTAACTGGATTAAATGGACACATAGTGCCTGTCCAGAAAACAACACGACGGGTGGAAGAATTTTGGTTGGAACTTCAGGGAATGAAATGTTCTCGAAATGTGACGGACACTCTTACGTGGACTGTCCAAGGATCGACGCCGGCTATGTGCCGTCCGAGGTTCTGCAACCAAGCTTCCACGGAATGTAAAAAACAAACTGCACGTGGACCAATTACTCGACGGGTCACGTCTGATCTGTAATGAGCAATGCCTTTAGTCACAATGAACTGCATCACAACGACTATAATGGAAATGGGAAATGGACACGCTTATGTATTAATCACGTTGTTATACAACGATGTTACTGTGATCAAAAAAAAAAAAACTTTACCACGACGATACTAACCTGTAAAAAAAAAAATTATTGTGCAGCAGATGAATATGAACTGTAATAACGACACGATGTGTATAGGTCAACGCACCTGAAACATACGGACATTTTTCTTTGAAGTATTTCAAAACAATACTATGTAACTAAGAACATTCAACAATCTAAGTTGTATTGTGTTATAACAAATATTGTAAATTTAAAACTAAGTTACCTGTCATAGAATGTAGTCTTCATATGTAGTCTTGGTTGAATATTTTCTTTGTGCAACGACTGAGAAACGCGCGCACACGAACAATATGAACTGCAATACTGTGCCGCGTGATCTAACTGTACGATATAACGGCAGTGCCGGAGTCACACAGACGCTTCTGCGCATGCGCGCACTCTATCTGCCAACATAAGAACTTTTACGGCGCACCCGCGTCATTCAAATTTTGTATATAATGTGTATAATGTGTATAATGTAGGCCATGTAAATTGTAGATAACTTAGATTTTCTTGTGCCTTTGGGTGAATTGCTCGCCTGCCGGTGTGTCCTTTCGCCTCGCAATTCAGGGGGCAATATAAAGGCACATTTGCATGCCGAGCGTGAGTTTCCTCGGAAACGCGAAATATTAATTAAATAAATAATCAGTGACAAATTAATAAAGCCTATGGCACACAACTGCAGCGCTGTGTCGCTGATAAAACAAAAGCACAATTACGTTACTCTTATGTTTGATTAAGGAATGAGAGAGCTCTGGTAGAAGTGGTGCGAGAAGCACGTATTTTATTCTATTGTCTGGCACACCGCCATATTTCATGTTATAGAAGAATACTGCGAGTTGCAACCAGACTAGGCACTCGATTCTGTAAAGAATTTATATTTATAAAAGTAAGTAGCATTATGAACTGTAGGTTTATTCATTGAATATATCTGATTTAACTAACTGTGTAACTTTTTTATGTTTAGTAGACAATCACCTCTGTACGACGTATTGGCATGGCTGGCAAATTATTGAAATATTGAGATTTAGATTATGAGTCCGCACCTACCGCAGCAGTCTTTGGAAACGATTTAATTACGAAGTCCGATTATTTCAGTTTTATTTCACGGTCAACTACGAGTAACATTGCCTTTACGAAAAAGCCATTGTCAAGCGTCTGATACCGAATAATTAAACGTCTACGTTCCAGATAAGCAAATATTTATTACAATCACAATCACCATCATACAGATAGAATAATTAATATTCAAATAATATTTTTATTTTATTTATTTTATAAGTTCTAGTATAATATATTTGACCAATGAATACCCGTTTATCATCTGCATTTCTTCTTGGTGTAACAATTTTAATGGCCAGTACTGTATATTTCTTTAAAGTCAATAACCACCACTAGACTGTTGTTTATTTGCAGTGTTACGTTTACACTTACACAATCATGATTCCGGCTTCAAAGTGCCATTATCAAGTGAATTGAGTGTTGTACGGTGCCTAAGATACGACAGTATGCCATCTTAGACACTGTATAACACTTAAAACACTTGATAATGGCACTTTGAAGCCGAAATCATGATTGTGAATGTGTAAATCTAACAATGCAAATAAACAACAGTCTAATGACGCTACAGACTTTAAAGACGTGAGAAAGTGGAGTTAAGTGTTTTGTATACCTGACCGAAGAAATGTCTTAGAGTGGACGTCACGGAATTAGGCAACTCATTGTGGCAGGTGGAGGCAGTTTACGAATCTGAAAGAAAAATGATTCAATAATTAATTTGGCTGGTTCTCTTGTTCTACTAAGAAATGGTGATATTACATCCTTCCTGTGATTCTTCTGCTGTCCAGATCACGGCTGGCATCAGGTGCCATCACGACTAGTGGAGTTTCAGTTATTAAATGATAAACAAAGGGACAACAGGGGGATACAACAGGTCAAGAAAACAGACAGATCTGGTATGATGTATCAAGGCAACAATTATATGAGGGGTAGCCTGTTACACATGGGAAAGGTTTACTGCTCGCCAACGAAGTTAAAAAACTCGTCTTGCTACATGTACATCTACGTCTTAGTCCTGAGGCCTCGTAAGGGTGAGTGACGGAGGTTACTTTTTGTACCACTAACTGAGCCCTCCAACCCTGTTTCACTCGCGAATAACACGCGGAAAGAATGATTGTGGGTAAGCCTCCGTACTGGTTTTCATTTCTCGGATTTTCTCCTCGTGGTCATTACGCGAGACGAATGTGGGTGGAAGTAATATGTTGGCCGTGTCTTCCCGGAAAGTTCTCTCTCGAAATTTCAATAGCTAACATCTCCGTGATGCACAACGCCTCTCTTGTAACGTCTGCCAATGAAATTCTCCGGAATGATCTCTCGCAGGCTAAACGATCCCGTGACGAAACGCGCCGCTCTTCGTTGGTTCTTCTCTATCAGACATACCTGGTAGAGATCCCATATCGACGATCAAAACCCAAGAATCCTCCGAACAAACTTTTTATAAGCCACTTCCTTGGCAGACGATTTCCTTAAGATTCTTGCTATGAACCTGGGTACGGCATCTCTTTTTGCCTGCCAAGGTGGCCGAGCGGTTCTAGGCGCTACGGTCTGGAACCGCGCGACTGCTACGGTCGCAGGTTCGAATCCTGCCTCGGGCATGGATGTGTGTGATGTCCTTAGGTTGATTAGGTTTACGTAGTTCTAACTTCTAGGGAACTGATGCCCTTAGATGTTAAGTCCCATAGTGCTCAGAGTCATTTGAACCATATATTTTTACCACTATTTATTTTATGTGGTTATTCGGCTTACGGACGATCTGGATAGTGACTGCTAGATCTTTCACGGCAGACACTGTTTCCGGCGATTTGTTATCAATAGTGTAGCTGTACAGTAGTGGATTGCTTTTCCTATGTATGCGCAATATGTTACACTTATTTGAGTTCAGTGTCAACTGCCAGAGCCTGCACCATTCATCAGTTCTCTGGAGGTCATTCTGCAAATCGTTACTAGCTTCTGGCGTTCCAACTTTGTTACAGACAACCGCATCATCTGCGAACAGCCTTAGAGACCATCTGACGCTCTCTAATAGATCATTCATATATATTGTAAACAGTAACGGTCCTGTCACACTTCCTTGGTGTACGCCGGAAATTACCTATGTATCTGTCACTTTAGTTCCGGTAAGGGCTACGTTTTGGGTAAGTCTCAAATCCAGTCGCAAATATTCTCCGACACTCGATTAACTCGTTTTTTTTTTTTCACTAAATGGCAGTGCGGGACGATGTCAAATGCCTTCCTGAATTCAAGTCACTAGGAATCCTTCTTTGCTGAAGCAATTTACGATAATTTACTGCTGGAAGGGGAGCATGTCCTTTGGCTTGATGTTTGTAGAATCTTATAGGTGTCTCGTCTGGTCCTTATGTCTTTCCACTATTAAGTAATTGTAGTTGCTTTTCTATTCCGAGATCGTTTATCTCATATCTGCCATTTCGACCTTCGTACGACGATTGAAAGGAGGGACCGTGTTACGATGTCCCGCTGTGAAACAATTACGGAAGACCGAATTCAGTGTTTCGGCAATCTCTCTGTTATCTTCTGTTTCTGTGCCAATAGTCAATACGTGATCCTGACCCACTTACCGATTTTACGGTCAAAACATCTTACAGTTTTTACTGGGATCGGATGACAAAGCTTTACGAGGGTTGTCCAGAAAGTAAGTTCCGATCGGACGCGAGATGGAAACCACTGGGAAAATCCGGTAAAGCTTTGAACAGATGCGTTGGGCAGTGTCTCTAGTATGCCCGTCGATCGTGTTGCGTCACTCTTTTCAGTTTTGAGTGAACAGTGAGCACGTAAAGATGCGTAGGGAATAGCGTCTCCCGCCAAGTATGAGGGCCTGGTTAGAGATTTCGCCTGTGTCATGCAGCCCACGTAACACAACTGTCGAGCAGTTCCCTCTTCATGCCATGCCGCACACTGCAGGGGCAATGAAGACGCTCCTACAGCGTTTCCGATGAGAAGTGTTTGATCACCCACGATACATTCCATAATTGACTCCCTCTGACTCTCATCTCTGCTCACAGGCATCACTGGCTATGAATACAAAATTGTTCTCAGACAACGAGATGCAGACCAGTGCAGATAACTGGCCGAAAACACAGGCGGCTGCTTTCCTTGACGACGATATTGGAAAGTTGATACCACAGTATGCCAAAACTCGAAGTTGGAGCGGCGACTATGTAGAGAAGTAGGTGGAAGGTGTACCTAACTGATACAAATAAAATGTTTCTGCTTTTCAAGGTGGTTTCCATTTCGCGACCGATCGGTACTTACTTTCTGGACAACCCTCATACTTTCGAATTCACTGAACGCTTCTCTCGTGGCTCTCCTTACGCTCGATTCGTTCAGATTTTGTTTGTCAGTTATGTTTCACATCTCTTGAATGTAAGTTCGCTTTCTTTATGTAGCAGTTTTCTAAGATGGCTCTTAAACCATGGTGCGTCTTTCCATTCCCTTAAGCCCTTACTCGGAACATAGCACACGTTGCACGATTCCTTTGAATTTCTTCCTTTGTGGCACATATTCTTCCTCATTGTCGAATACTTGATGCTGACTGCTCAGATACTCTGAAATTTGTATCCTGTCACTCTGGTTAAGCAAAAATGTCCTCCTACCTTTCTTAACATTCGTTGTCAGACCCGTTGTGAAAGATGCTATCTCAGCCTTACGATTAGTGATATCATCCTCTACGTCATCTTATTCGGTAATTTCAGATCTGTTTGTTGCCAGGAGAACTAAGACGTTACCCTTACGAGTTGGTTCTCTAACTACCTGCTTAACGTAACTTTCTAACAACACATCGAGATCAATGTTACACGAATCCTTGTCTCTGGCACCAGTTTTTATAGTGTGACACTCTCAATCTGTGCCTGGAAAGTTAAAGTTACCCCTTATTATAACGGCATGATCAGGAAAATTAGTAACGATATTCTGCAATTTCTCCCTTAAGCACTCTACCACTCGAGCTCCAGAACCAAGCGGTCTGTACAAGCACCCGATTACAACTTTTAAGCGATCTTTGATACTTCGCCAAGATTAATTCACAATCAGAATCCGCGATAACCTCGCAAGATTTTGTAGAATTCTTACTGCAATAAACACGCAGCCACCATTGGTGACTAACTTATCCTTACGAAAAATATTCCAGTCTGAACTTAGGATTTCGTTGCCATTAACGTCTGGTTTCAACGAACTGTCTTTAAAAAGTACTATCTGCGCATTATAACCTTCAGTAGGCGATATTAATTCTGGGACCATTCCTTGGATGCTCCTACAGTTCACTAAAATCATATTACCCTTAACTATCTCTGATCTGCGTTTACGAAAGTTCTCTGAGGACATTGTGACTAATTTATTAGGCAAATCGTCTTTGATCTAACCAAAAAAATGCCCTATATGCACCTCACACGTACTCCGCTAACCTAGTAGCCACCTCCTAGTGTAGTTCACGCCTGACCTGTTAAGGGGATCCTTCCAATCCATATGTGGCATACAGCAAACCGGCGCTTAACAGTATTGGTTAAAAACAGTCTTGGTAGCAGTTTTAGTTTTTTTATTTTTCAACGACGCGTTTCACCTTATTTAGGCATCTTCAGGTTATCTTAATTTGGTATTTCTTAGAAGAATCCTTTGGTCAGTGTAGCTAAAATGGTATCGTTGAATATATCAGGCCAACATGGCCTTCGTTAAACTCAGTAAAACCTTATCTAGATGGACGTGCGTGACACCAAGATCTGCATAACCCGTTCCCGTTCACAGGTGCGAGTAACAGATAGGGGCTCAGATCGTAAGCATAATGCCAGAGCCCCCATCTTATTCTGTTACTCACAGAACAATAGTCTTATAGTATACTTCGATAAAACTTAGGTATCACACAACCACACACAAAAACGGATTTTATTCGACTTCAGCAGAAATGTTGGCCTGAAAATACCTACAGTCGATTTTGCATAGCAGATGTGGATGATTTGGGTGATGGTTGAAGTGACGAGGGTTGAATAAGGGGTGAAAATAAATTTTCGGGAGGTCGACAACGTTCTGGGTCCTATCAGTGAGAGCGGCGCGAACTAAAATCCTGTCGGCGACACAGAAGTATTCGCGCGCTGTCGCACACGGAGTCTCTCGTAATTAAAATGCGTTCATACGTTACGCGATACCAGATGTTACTAAAATTAATTTCGCAGTTTTTTAACAACCTTTTCGCTGGAAATTCCTGCAACAAAACGCAAATTCATCAGCGGCGACATTTTTCGATACACAGGTGGAACAGTTTGACACCTCTTACGGAATTTTACTTTTTCTCTGAATACTTTTATGATTTTATGATAAGGTATGTATCACATTCAGCAGTAAATTATGAGAATGTTCATATATTATTTGCAGTCCGAATATGTCAATCGTTCTGTTTTTCTTCACAGGCTGAAGTAAAGAAAAATTTCTGTTTTGAAAATTTCTTGTAAAGCTGGCAGTTATTTATTTATTGATTCACTTATTTCTTCATTTTTTTATAGCAGCTGGAAAGTAATCCATCATGCCCTAACTAATAATTTTTATGAACAGTTACTGTTGAAATTATCACTTAGTGGCAATGCTGTAGGACTCTGACGTGCCAATTTAGGTGACGGCCGCTACCCTGCAGCACAGGGTCAGAGTATGAATGTTACACACTTCCTGTTTCTTAGGCAGATGGAGCAAATCGGTTGGTTCTCTTTGCGTTTGATGTTATCTTCTTTGGCCTCCTCCAAAAAACTGGAAACTTTTCTAGCATTTTTTCAGACCAAACCCTAATTGCGAATTCCAAGACGGATATGAGCAACAAATCACTGAAACTTTTACGATAATTTCCTCAGATTCCCATCTCTAACATCCTTGAAATTTTTCTTTATATCTTCATTCGTTTCTGAGATACAGAGACTTAAAAGTTACCCTACTATTCGTTACTTCCGACAAACACCCCAAAAACATGGTTTTTGGGTATCAAAACTAAGCCGCGCGGTCGGGGACGGACATCAACAGCAAATTGCTCGAATTCTTAAGGTATATTCCTAAGATTCAGATCTCGAAAAACCTTGAAGATTTTGTTGATTGATACGTGGTACTTATTGGAATTAAGGAAAACTTGGAAGGGAGGACCCACCAATGTAACTTTCTTTTCACACAACCTGTTTTGTTTGATAACACGTAAACTGTGTTTCACAGATAATCAAAACATTTAACCGTAACATTTTCTTTGACAAAATGAACAAATCTGCAAAAGTCTTTTGACCTTAAGCCTTAAGTTGAATAAGCTTTTAATCGTTGCAAAGGAAATCTGAAGTGCTGTATTGCAATGCTTACAAGACGCCCGGACCTGCAACCCACCCGTTATAGGGTGAAACAACGGTGTTCGCTACCGCGCTGGACACAGACTGTCTTATTAAATGCTCTTCTGCAACACACGAAAACTATATAACCAGCATTCATGACAAGAGTGATTCAATTACTCAAAACAGATGACGCAACTTTCAGTTTGAAAGCTTATGTCGAAAGGTTCGGGCTTAAGATGCGCACCTGTGCTTAAACGTGAAACAGATTAGGACACAATACGACAGTGATAAGGCTTACTTCAGAGCAACCAACCTCTTAATTTCAATCAGCTACCAAGGTGCGACTGGATCACAACCCATTCCTTCTGACAATTTTATTTTGTCTAAAGGCCTGGTGAGAGTTGGCTGTTAATATTTTCAAAGTAAAACTGATTTTCAGTTATTAAGACCGCTCTGAAGGAACGTCTTAAACATTACTTGTGAATCACTTCTTATAAGAGAACTTACTCGATGGAACCACAAGATCGAACTAAAATACACCAATAATGACCCGATCTTTCAAGCACACGAACGAACAGCTTAATAAAACAGGTAGTTCAGATTATAACTAATGTCAGAGAAATGCAATTACAATCAAAGTTTTTTTGGTGCAGTATTACGAAAGACCAATCTACAAAAGGAGATTGCTTACAAGGGACTCATGCTCCCGTACTAGAAAACTGCTCAAGGGTGCGAGACTCACGAAATAGGACTAGAAGAGGATAGTAAATATATGTTGAGAATATTATAGAGGAAAACACTTCCTAATGTTATGAAAAACTGATTTATTTTCTGACGAAACGGCTTTCGGCTTCTCAGGCCGTCTTCAGGTGACAACTGAATGTCGCAGACACAGATTATTGTTTTTTTCAGTGGTCACATGAACGTGGCCTGAGAAGCCGAAAACCGGTTCGTCAGCAAATAAATCAGTCTTTTATAACATTAGGAAGTGTTTTCGTCTTTAATGTTATTACCATGTACAGCCGAGCAACAACGGAAAATTCAGTAAATATATACAGAGAACATCAGCACGAAAAGTCAGACTTGTATGACACATGGGAGAGTGTCACAGAGATATCGGAAAGAACTGAACTGGCAGTCTCTTGAGGACTGACGGAAACTACGCCCAGAAAGTCTTCTAACAAAGTATAATGAACCGGATTTAATTTATGAGGCTAAAAATATGCTACAATGCTATACATTTTACTCCCTTAGGGATCATGGGGATAAGATTTGTCTAATTACAGCACAAGATTGGAATGGAAGAATGCTTTAATAACTGACGCAGTGGGACGTACCCTCTGCAATACTGTTTAGAGTGGTTCGCAGACTATGTTGGCGTAGAAACTTCGTCTGTTAACCTAAGATGTAGAGCCTTTTTGGACGCTGCACTTTTAAGGTTTTTTCATTAACTAAATTCGTGTTTTAAATTATTTAGCAACCTTGTAAGTTTGACTGGTTCTATTGGTGTACTCAGATGCCAGTAACACGAAGTATTAAAAATAGATGTCCAATGGAATAAAAGAAATCAGTGTCCGGGTAGCTCATGCTTCTGTCACAGAAGGGCACTGGCCTTCCGGACACTCCTCTATAGTGTTCTCCTTCAGTAGCACCATTTTCAATTTAAAGCCGAATGCGGCAGTGGTAGTTTGAACTAAATTGTAGCTACTGCTGTCCTTAATACTGCTGACAGAAGGACAGACGTTGACACTTTCAGGCAGCGCCACTTTCAGAACCTCTGGCGCCCGCATTGGCTGCAGCGCTCCGGCTCTGCAAACAGCGACAAAGCGTGCGGACGCCTGGGATTGACTGCAAAGGTCCTGTGCTGCCCAGGCTGTTGACTCCGACAACTTGTCTGAGAACCGAGGACAAACGTTCTCACTGCCCTAAGGCTCTTGCAGCAGTTTGTACACAAACACTAAGTGCTCGCACGGACTCGCATACCTAGTAAAGTGCAGCAATACATCTCGTAGCAGCCTGAGATGGCAACAACTGCATGATATAACGAAAACATTAGGGATCCACTGTGATTCACGAACACGCAACCGCCACTCACAGTGCTTGGTCCAAGGGCCACTTCACGGCTCCCCAAATGTAATTCAGTGTGTCAGAAAATCAGTGGGCTGAGGAATAAAACTAATAAACATTTAATTGCACTGGGCCAAACCCAGTTGACATTATCTCCTCTCTCAACATAATGAGACAGTTGGTATAGATGTGTTCCAAAACTTAGGTTAGCATCTCATTTGTGTACGTAGGATATGCAAGAAATATGGGAACAACACAAATACAACACAAATACAACACACGTAATACGGTGTAAGAAAACAGTTGAAATTCAAAACAGATTCCAGTCGTCTCGGGATAGACTAATATAGCTCCTATTTTCAAATGAATCTTATACGACTCTCCCTGTTCAGATAACTAACCTGGCGGAAAAAGAATCACAAGACCAAGACATAAACGGTAATTGATAGGCGTGTTTCTACATCTGAAAGATGATATCGATTCAAATTTCTCGCCAGTCGCATGAGAATGGCTTTAGTGGCCCCACTATGAGGATAAAAATCAGGTTTACTTTCAATAAGAGCTGTAACGGCCGTGAGCGTTAGTTACCTTTGAGACGGGACATGGTGAGTTGATGTAGGTCAAAAACGCCTCTAACGCAACAAAGACGCCATTGTCAAAACCTCACTGAGTTTGAGCGAGGTCATGTGATAGGGCTTCGGGAAACTGGATGTTCCTTCTGCGATATTGCAGAAAGACTTGGCAAGAATACAACCTCTATAAATGACTGCCGGCAGTTGTGGCCACGAGAATGCACGGTCGCAAGAACCCCGGACTCCAGACGGACACGTAGCACTACCGAGAGAGAAGGCCATCGCGTTCGGCGTGTGACTGTTGAGCATCATAATTCTTCTGTAGCAGCAGTTTGAGCAGCAAATGGCGCCACATATGTACAAGCAACTGTTACAAGTCTGGTACTTCAAGGACAGCTCCGAGCCAGACGCCATGTTTCTTGCATTCCACCGACCCCGAACCACTGTAATATTTCTGGCTTTGCAACCATCATATTCAGGTACAAGAAGCTCTTCATAGAGCAGTTCAGAAGGCAGCAGTGGCAAGATGATGTAATGTGGGCGGTGAGGTACCGGTGACAGATGATTTGTTCGGTACGGGTATCATGAGAAAGACTGCCTAAATTGTGGTCCTTCTCCGCGATTGACTGCCACGTTTGGATGTTGCACACCAAAACGGTACTCTTCTATTATCAATATTTCAAAAATCAAACATTGTACCTACTTGAATTTCAAATTAAAGCATCTCTCAATAGCGTGCCGTCATTCCATTATTTCACAAATATTAATAAGAAGCAGAATAATTAACAACTGCGAAACGAAAAGGCAGACGAAGCACTTCGGTGATCTTCGGATCGCACCTAACTTGGGTGGCGGGCGAGGTGGTTCGGCTGTAAGGTCAGAGCTGGTTCGTCAGTGTCGGAGGTGAGATATGGTGTGGTTCAAATGGCTCTGAGCACTGTGGGACTTAACATCTGAGGTCATCAGTCCCCTAGAACTTAGAACTATTTAAACCTAACTAACAGAAGGTCATCACACACATCCATGCCCGAGGCAGGATTCGAACCTGCGACCGTAGCGGTCGCGCGGTTCCAGGCTGTAGCACCTAGAACCGCTCGGCCACCCATGCCGGCAGATATCGTGTCTGCCGCGGTCAGTGTCAGTCAAGATTTCATTAGTAATCCATCGTTTGTAAAAATATAGAGTTGGTTCGGCAGAGTCGGAAGACGGACATGTCTGCCGCGGTCGGTGTTAGTTAAGTCTTTATTAGTAATGTATGGTTATTTGGACTTGTACTAATTACGGAAATATGCAGTTCATTAATTTGTTTAAAAACAGAAATCATCGGTGACTCTGAAGTGGAATGTAATTGTGCAGTTTCTCGTGTTCTGCTAACAAACAGCGAGTGGCATGCCGTATAAACACACTGACTGGAAATTTAATTATTTCTAAAATAACAGTTCTTCGTTACGAATTTCTTACAGCCTCAACATTACGGATTCATGAGCTACGTGTTATTTTCTGTGCATGGGACAACAACTGTAGAAGACTGCTGGTTGGTGAACTTTTATTAAAACTTATTCATTCCATTCAAGGCGGTGGAAGCAAATAGGCACCTCACATGTACTGAAGTCTTAGTAAAAATGAGATCAGAGACACGTCAGCTGTGGTAACACAGGGGAGGTATTGTAAGTAGGCTGTTTAGGTTTTTAAATTGGTAACGCCACGTAGCGCTCTATGAGAATCACTGGCTGAGCTGTGTGCAGTCTGTGGCTGGTTGGCATTGTTGTCATATTCGCTATTGTAGTGTTGGGCAGTCGGATGTGAACAGCGCGTAGCGTTGCGCAGTTGGAGGTGAGCCGCCAGCAGCGGTGGATGTGGGGAGAGAGATGGCGGAGATTTGAGTGCGGATGATCTGGACGTGTGTCCATCAGAGACAGTAAATTTGTAAGACTGGATGTCATGAACTGATATATATATTATGACTTTTGAACACTATTAAGGTAAATACGTTGTTTGTTCTCTATCAAAATCTTTCATTTGCTTAATATGTAAATCAGTAGTTAGTGCCTTCAGTAGACTGAATCTTTTATTTAGCTGGCAGTAGTGGCACTCGCTGTATTGCAGTAGTTCGAGTAACGAAGATTTTTGTGAGGTAAGTGATTCATGAAAGGTATAGGTTATTGTTAGTCAGGGCCATTCTTTTGTAGGGATTATAGAAAGTCAGATTGCGTTGCGCTGAAAATATTGTGTGTCAGGTTAGTGTTGATCAGAATAAATAAAGAGCTAAACTCATCGAAATAAGTGTCCAAGGAATAGAAAAGCAACTGGAATCACTCAACAGAGGAAAGTCCACTGGAACTGACGGAATACCAGTTCGATTCTACACAGAGTACGCGAAAGAACTTGCCCCCCTTCTAACATCCGTGTACCGCAAGTCTCTAGAGGAACGGAAGGTTTCAAATGATTGGAAAAGAGCACAGGTAGCCCCAGTCGTCAAGAAGGGTCGTCGAGCAGATGCGCAAAACTGTAGACCTATATCTCTGACGTCGATCTGTTGTAGAATTTTAGAAAATGTTTTTTGCTCGAGTATCATGTCGCTTTTGGAAACCCAGAATCTACTGTGTAGGAATCAACATCGATTCCGGAAACAGCGAACGTGTGAGACCCAACTCGCTTTATTTATTCATGAGACCCAGAGAATATTAGATACAGGCTCCCAGGTAGATACAATTTTCCTTGACTTCCGGAAGGCGTTCGATACAGTTCCGCACTGTCGCCTGATAAATAAAGTAAGAGCCTACGGAGTATCAGACGAGCTGTGTGGCTGGATTGAAGAGTTTTTAGCAAACAGAACACAGCATGTTGTTCTCAATGGAGAGACGTCTACAGACGTTAAAGTAACCACTGGTGTGCCACAGGGGAGTGTTGTGGGATCATTACTTTTCACAATATATATAAATGACCTAGTAGATAGTGTCGGAAGTTCCATGCGGCTTTTCACAGATGATGCTGTAGTATACAGAGAAGTTGCAGCATTAGAAAATTGTAGCGAAATGCAGGAAGATCTGCAGCGGATAGGCACTTGGTGCAGCGAGTGGCAACTGACCCTTAACTTAGACAAATGTAATGTATTGCGAATACATAGAAAGAAGGATCCTTTATTGTATGATTATATGATAGCGGAACAAACACTGGTAGCAGTTACTTCTGTAAAATATCTGGGAGTATCGTGCGGAACGATTTGAAGTGGAATGATCATATAAAATTAATTGTTGGTAAGGTGGGTACCAGGTTGAGATTCATTGGAAGTGTCCTTAGAAAATGTAGCCCATCGACAAAGGAGGTGGCTTACAAAACACTCGTTCGACCTATACGTGAGTATTGCTCATCAGTGTGGGATCCGTACCATATCGGGTTGACGGAGGAGATAGAGAAGATCCAAAGAAGAGCGGCGCGTTTCGTCACAGGGTTATTTGGTAACCGTGATAGCGTTACGGAGATGTTTAGCAAACTCAAGTGGTAGACCCTGCAAGAGAGGCGCTAGGCATCGCAGTGTAGCTTGCTGTCCATGTTTCGAGAGGGTGCGTTTCTGGATGAGGTATCGAATATATTGCTTTCCCTTACTTATACCTCCTGAGGAGATCACAAATGTAAAAGTAGAGAGATTCGAGCGCGCACGGAGGCTTTCAGACAGTCGTTCTTCCCGCGAACCATACGCGACTGGAACAGAAAAGGGAGGTAATGACAGTGGCACGTAAAGTGCCCTCCGCCACACACCGTTGGGTGGCTTGCGGAGTATAAATGTAGATGTAGATGTAAATATCCGAGTACGTTCAGTTCTGTTCAGCTGTTTGAAAATCAAATAACGTAAGAGGTTTATCAGCACAATCATTCATAAATTTTCCAAAGGGGGCGTTTCATTATGAAGGAGAGAAATGTTTTTGAGGGAAATAGTTTATAGTACACACGTATATATCACTTCTCCTTGTCTCTAACTCTCTCTTTTTCAACTTTCCGTACCACTACCAACTGTGACTTCAGTGGTATCAAGAGAGAGCTTATTTAAGGGTAGGGCGGAAAACTGTTGTTTTCTTCTGATAAAAGCTCGTTCCACCTCGGTGCCGTGTGGTGGTTAGAAGGAGGCCAGTTTAAGACGTGCACCCAACTTGTCTGCATGCTAGACACAGTGGACCTACACCTGGAGTTACGGTCTAAGAAGCGATTTCGTATGACAGCAGGAGCACTCTCGTGGTTATCCCACGCACCCTCATCGCAAATTTGTACTTCAGTCAGGTGATTCGATCTGTTGTGCTGCCAGTCACGAACAGCATACGATTGGGTGTTTACCAACAGGAAAACGCTCGCCCAGGTACCACTGTTGTAACCCAACACACTCCACAGAGTGTCGACGTGCTGCCTTGCCGTGCTTGATCACTAGATCTGTCTCCAATTAAGCACATGTGGGATATAATGATCAAGTGCAACAGGCATGAAACACCACCCGTCAAACTGACATCACGCACCTGTACATGCATGTCTGCATGCTTGCATTGAATGTTCTGTCGATTACACGCTTCATTAATGTACCAGAAATACACATTTGCAATGGTTCGTCACGCGATTGCATTAACATGTGATCTCACAACGTTAATCACGTAAATATATTACCTGGACAAATGTATTCACCAAGTTTTCTACTCTTCATTATTTGTTGGTGTTACGATTTTTTTTTCTACCAGTGTATGATCTACATCTACATCTACATCTACGTGATTACTCTGCTATTGACAATAAAGTGCCCGGCAGAGGGTTCAATGAACCACCTTGAAGCTGTCTCTCTACCGTTCCACTCTCTAACGGCACGCGGGAAAAACCGAGCACTTAAATTTTTCTTTGCGAGCCCTAATTTCTCTTATTTTATCGTGATCATCATTTCTCCCTATTTAGGTGGGTGCCAACAGAATGTTTTCGCAGTCGGAGGAGAAAACTGGTGATTGCAATTTCATGAGAAGATCCCGTCGCAACGAAAAACGCCTTTGTTGTAATGATTGCTACTCCACGTAGCCGGCCGGTGTGGCCGAGCGGTTCTAGGCGCTTCAGTCTGGAACCGCACGGACGCTACGTCGCATGTTCGAATCCTGCCTCGGGCATGGATGTGTGTGATGTCCTTAAATTAGTTAGGTTTAAGTAGTTCTAAGTTCTAGGGGACTGACGACCTCAGATGTTAAGTCCCATAGTGCTCAAAACTTTTTTTTCTACTCCATGTATCATGTCTGTGACACTATCTCCCCTATTTCGCTATAATACAAAACCAGCTGCTCTTCTTTGTAATTTTTCGATGGCATCCCTTAGTCCCACCTGATGCGGATTCCACAGCGCCCAGCAGTACTCCAGAATAGGGCGGCCAAGCGTGGTGTAAGCAGTCTCTTTAGTAGACCTGTTGCACCTTCCCAGTGTTCTGCCAAGGAATCGCAGTCTTTGCTCTACCCATAATATTATCTATGTGATCGTTCCAATTTAGATTGCTCAAAAAATGGCTCTGAGCACTATGAGACTTAACATCTGTGGTCATCAGTCCCCTAGAACTTAGAACTACGTAAACCTAACTAACCCAAGGACATCACACACATCCATGCCCGAGGCAGGATTCGAACCTGCGACCCTAACAGTCGTGCGGTTCCGGACTAAGCGCCTAGAACCGCTAGACCACTGCGGCCGGCTTAGATTGTTTGTAATTGTAGTCCCTAAGTATTTAGTTGAATTTACAGCCCTCAGATTTGTGTGACTTATCGCGTAATCGAAATTTAGCTGATTTCTTTTTGTACTCATGTGAATAACTGCACACTTTTCCTTATTCAGGGTCAATTGCCTCTTTTCTCACCATACAGATATATTATGTAAATCATGTTGCAAGTTGTTTTGATTATCTGATGACTTTACAAGACGGTAAATGACAACAGCATCTGCAACAATCTAAGACGGCTACTCGGATTGTCTCCTATGCCGTTAACATAAATCAGGAATAATAGAGGGCCTATAAGACTTCCTTGGGGAACGCCGGATATTACTTCTGTTTTACTCGATGACTTTCCGTCTATTACTATGAACTGTGACCTTCCTGACAGGAAATCACTTATTACTTCATGAGTATAAATAGCTAGTTGTGTTTCACAAGAACAATAGCTTCTGAATCCGTGCTGACTACTTGTCAATAAATCGTTTTCTTCGAGGTACTTCATAATGTTCGAACGCAGTATATGTTCCAAAACCCTACTGCAAATCAACGTTAGTGATATAGGCTTGTAATTCAGTGGATTACTCCTACTTCCCTTTTTTGGTATTGGTGTGACTTCAGAAATTTTCCAGTCATTAGGTACTGATCTTTCTGTGAGCGAGTGGTTGTATATAACTGCTAAATATGGAGCTATTTTATCAGCATGCTCTGAGAGGAACCTGAATGTACTCAATCTGGACCGGAGGCCTTTCCTTTATTAAGTGATTTATGCTGCTTCGTTACACCGAGGATATCTACTTCTATGTTTGTCATTTTGGCAGTTGTTCTTGAGTGGAATTCAGAAACATTTACTTCGTCTTCTTTGGTGAATGGCAGTCACGCATCCTTCTCTCCAAGGTATACCACAGGTGCTCTATAATATCGAGATCTGGTGACAGTGGCGGCCAGGGAAGACTCGACAATTCAGTCTTCACAAAAGTAGTCCTGCACGAAGCGAGTTACGTGTACAGGGGCCCTATTGTTTCGGAACGCAGGATCACCAATGGGGATAATCGTTTTACCATGGGGTGGACCTGTTCTCCCAAAACGATCTTTACCAGTAATGTGTCCTTGCAGAGTAAGAATTGGGCTCCTGGAATACCCTCATATGATTCTGCAAATCATGACCGAACCTCCGCTGTGTTTCACTTTTGGGACGTAAATTCAAGCAGAAGTTGACAGTACTGTGAAGCAATAATCAGCTGACCAAATGACAGTCTTCGATTGATTCTTAGCCCAAGTTCTATGGCATCGGCTCCACTTTTCGCTGTTACGGGTTCTTGTATCACTGTTGATTGGTTTAAGAATTCCAAGTTGCCCTGCAATACCCTGTTTAAGGAGCATCGTGTTGTCCTTCTTGTGACAGGTATAGCGAATGCGACTTCGATTCTGCGGTGACCTTGCAGCTGTCGTTGTCTTGTTTTTCGTCACATTGCATTTCAATGACCGTCCGTCACGACAACTCAACACGTACTTCCGTCCACATTGTGACTTAGCGGATAATGTGTTCCCCTTCCCTGTATACGGTAAAAATCTTCGATACGGAGCCGCTTGAAACACGAAACACTTCGGCTATATTGGTTACGGAAGCCGTCACCATATGAGCACCAACAATTTGCCGACGATCGAATTCACTTAGCACTGACATAACGCACTCAGAACTACACTGACGACGACTGAAACTTGCAACGTATCGAGCACATCGCACAGGTGCCGTCAATTAAAACAGCTCAACCTGCAGGATTGGCTAGCTTATGCATTTACGCTGAATTTTTATGAAGTAAGCTGTCTTGATGGCAACATAATTTATTCATGGTAACCGGTTTCAATCTTTGAAGATCATCTTCAGATCATTGAGAGTCCCTTTTAGCGATCTGCAGAGACGGGGTGAGTAACCAAAAATACCCCAAAAGGTACATTAGTTGCTGTTTTCCTACCATTTAATCAAAAAGTATTAACACTATGCCGTCCGTAGACACCATAGTGGTGTCGTGCACGAAATAGCGGTCAACGGCCGGCGACACCACAGCGGTGTCGTGTGTATAGTATCGCGCAGTGGCCGGCGACAGCACATTAGTATATTTTGCATTCTGGTGGTGTTTTGTTTAGGTAACAATAAGTTTTTTTGTTTTTATAAGTACTTGTGCCCTTTCATCATAGAGGACGAAGGAGACAATAGGAGTATTTACGATGAATGCGTGTTCTTCTTGTCTGACGTTCCGGACGACTTGGCCGATTGGGAAGAAGACATTGGATATCAAATAAATGAAAGTGAAGCAGAATCGTAGGAAGATAGTGAAATACGTCCAAGAAGAATTCGGTGGATGCTACGGTAGCCAACTGAATCAGACGAAGAAGGCAGTGCACAGTGGTCAGACTTTGATTTACCGAGGACCAATAATAAATTTGAAGGATTCCCGAGTCCAAACATATTTCCCAAACATACACAGAGCGTCGAGGATATCGCAGAATTATATATTGGGAACGATCTATTTGAATGTATTAGCAACGAAACCAACATGTACTACAGTCAAAACTGCAATAGAAGGAAACTGGATTAAGAAAGTGCCAAATTTGTCGACGTTACGGGACCCGAACCTAGAAAGTGGTTTGGGCTTGCTATCCTTATGGAAACTGTAAAAAAGAAAAAAAGTATCGATGATTATTGGTCAAGGAATCCGTTGATAGACACACCGATATTTCGCAAAACGATCTCCCGCAACCGATTCACACAAATGTTATCATTTTTACATTTTTCCGACAACAACAATAAACCGGATAATGCCAACCGGCTTGTCAAAGTGCAATTATTAAATACTTATTTTTCCAAAAAGTTTAAAGAAAGGTTTAAGTTTTAAGTCAAAACATCTCAATTGATGAAGAAATGATACCGTGGCGTGGACGGTTAAATTTTAAAGTTTACAATCCGTCGAAAATTACGAATTCGGATGCTGTGTGACTCGAGTACGGGATACATGTCCTCTTTCAAGATATATTGCGGCGCTGGACAGCCTTTAGCAATAACAGGGATGGAATTATTGACACCTTCTGATGGAAAGTGGCAACACCTCTGCTAGGAAGCTAGTTATAACAGTGTAGATCTCGTAGAGACGTTACTTGAAAAGAAAATTCGAGTTTGTGGAACGATACGGCAAAATAGAGGATTTTTGGAATATTAAAGGGCGCAAAAGTCAACATGTTTGAAGCTTGTCATCAACGGAAAGGTGACGAGCGACCAGCGATAAGCCAAGTAATCCGAATTAGCGCTGCTGACGCCAAGCGAATAAATTTCTATGAGACGTGCGGGCGGCAAAGTGTTAACTTATGTTCTTGCACACATGTCCCGCGGTGTCTCCAAATTTTCGTCCGAACATCGTGAAAACAGCAATAATTATCACGTTTCTCCGGAATTGTTGTACCTTTATAATTAGAGATACTACAGAATTTTTGCCTGGGGCTACCTTTTTGGAGAATATGCGACAGAAACAGTATTTTGTAACAAATCCTTTATCATAGTGTATGTAGATCGCGTGCTGCTCATTTTCATGTGTTGACAAATTTTGAAAGGTTTCTACTGAATGATACGCGCCTTCCATACCTCCAAAATCTGCATTACACATTCTCATTTTCACTCTGTCGGTTAGGCTGTAGATGAGCGTGTTAAGCGGTGGTACCTTTGCATCTTCAGTATTGTGAGTACGCGGTGGTATCTTCCGAGCTCCAAAGTATTTTAACTTAGATTAGCCAATCAGAATACGATCAGGTAGGTAATATTGCGTTCTGGTCACTCCAGGTGGTACACAAGGCAATTGCATTACATCGTGTGCTGTTCGTTTGGTGTGACCAAGCGTACTAACTTGGAAGTACAAACAGTTATTCACACCCTTTGTTGGGGGCACGAGGTGGAAGTTTTTGAGCTGTGTTCTCTTATATAGTGCAGTTTGCTGTGCGGCTTGCGTTTGTCTCGTTTCAAATGGGTTCTTGTTTTCCAGATGCCCGTTTTTTATTTCGTGACTAAACATGGGTCTCTGTTGGACTTAGCACTCGTTCTCTTGCACCTGTGATCCGAAATCTATTTCCATTATAGGCATCATATACCGCAAATGGATTTCACGCAGGTCAAATTTTATATTAGACTGACATACTTCGGCCGTATTTTAACGTACCTTTGCCACAACATACACTCCTGGAAATGGAAAAAAGAACACATTGACACCGGTGTGTCAGACCCACCATACTTGCTCCGGACACTGCGAGAGGGCTGTACAAGCAATGATCACACGCACGGCACAGCGGACACACCAGGAACCGCGGTGTTGACCGTCGAATGGCGCTAGCTGCGCAGCATTTGTGCACCGCCGCCGTCAGTGTCAGCCAGTTTGCCGTGGCATACGGAGCTCCATCGCAGTCTTTAACACTGGTAGCATGCCGCGACAGCGTGGACGTGAACCGTATGTGCAGTTGACGGACTTTGAGCGAGGGCGTATAGTGGGCATGCGGGAGGCCGGGTGGACGTACCGCCGAATTGCTCAACACGTGGGGCGTGAGGTCTCCACAGTACATCGATGTTGTCGCCAGTGGTCGGCGGAAGGTGCACGTGCCCGTCGACCTGGGACCGGACCGCAGCGACACACGGATGCACGCCAAGACCGTAGGATCCTACGCAGTGCCGTAGGGGACCGCACCGCCACTTCCCAGCAAATTAGGGACACTGTTGCTCCTGGGGTATCGGCCAGGACCATTCGCAACCGTCTCCATGAAGCTGGGCTACGGTCCCGCACACCGTTAGGCCGTCTTCCGCTCACGCCCCAACATCGTGCAGCCCGCCTCCAGTGGTGTCGCGACAGGCGTGAATGGAGGGACGAATGGAGACGTGTCGTCTTCAGCGATGAGAGTCGCTTCTGCCTTGGTGCCAATGATGGTCGTATGCGTGTTTGGCGCCGTGCAGGTGAGCGCCACAATCAGGACTGCATACGACCGAGGCACACAGGGCCAACACCCGGCATCATGGTGTGGGGAGAGACCTCCTACACTGGCCGTACACCACTGGTGATCGTCGAAGGGACACTGAATAGTGCACGGTACATCCAAACCGTCATCGAACCCATCGTTCTACCATTCCTAGACCGGCAAGGGAACTTGCTGTTCCAACAGGACAATGCACGTCCGCATGTATCCCGTGCCACCCAACGTGCTCTAGAAAGTGTAAGTCAACTACCCTGGCCAGCAAGATCTCCGGATCTGTCCCCCATTGAGCATGTTTGGGACTGGATGAAGCGTCGTCTCACGCGGTCTGCACGTCCAGCACGAACGCTGGTCCAACTGAGGCGCCAGGTGGAAATGGCATGGCAAGCCGTTCCACAGGACTACATCCAGCATCTCTACGATCGTCTCCATGGGAGAATAGCAGCCTGCATTGCTGCGAAAGGTGGATATACACTGTACTAGTGCCGACATTGTGCATGCTCTGTTGCCTGTGTCTATGTGCCTGTGGTTCTGTCAGTGTGATCATGTGATGTATCTGACCCCAGGAATGTGTCAATAAAGTTTCCCCTTCCTGGGACAATGAATTCACGGTGTTCTTATTTCAATTTCCAGGAGTGTATATTCCATTTCGTAAAATTTCCTTCTGAAGATGACATTTTTATATCGTTGAAACCAAGGTAAAGGCGTTTTAATAAAGCTTCCATTTTACAAGTGAATCTAACTTTACTATTTCTACAAGACGACTACGTAAATATATTTCTTGACAGAATGCTCTGCGCCAAATCAATTGTTCCCATGCCGGTCTCTTGCATGCGTTTTAAATAAATCATATTCACAGTCTCTTACTTTTTGAATACAGTTGCAGACGGGGTAGAATCATACGCAAAACGTTTCAATCACGTTTTGCACATGGGAATATAGCTCTACAGTTTGGAAGTACTGTAGGTGCAGTCTGAAAAAAAGAGGAGGAAGATTGGTGTTCAAGTTCGCGTCAACATCTACGTCACAGAGATGCAGCATAAGCTCGAATTAGGGAAAGAAATATAGTGGGCGCTTCGTAGGAGGAAGCCCTTCATACGCCTTGAATGATTCAGGGATGTCATAGAAAACCTTAAACATGAAGTCCGTCCTGCCAGATAGTAGGTCATTTTCTTTATCAATAAGCCAATTCTCTCGATAGATGTTTTGTCCTTATATATTGAATTTCTCCTCGAAATAATACAACAGCGTGCACTTTAAAAGTTTGTAATGATTGATTTTGATTTTTCCGGTTCTTGCTTAACTGATCCTATTATTATTATACTATCTTATTGGATATGTTGTCCACCTATGCAACTAAATAAAAGCCGGTTTGTTTTTATGACATACTCTTTTCACTTATTTTTGATTCGGTAGAGATTTAGGTTTGATGCGGTAAGGTATTGTTTCTCAATTAAACAAAGTCCACCGTTAACAATCAGTTTACTTATTAAATTAAAAAAAAAGACTGACAACAAAATTTTCCAGAGGTTCGTAACAAGCGCGAACATATTTTTATAATACTATAACAAATAAGCCAAATAATGTCTTTACTTTAATTTACAATAACATAACTAATAATGTCAAGACGCTGATCTCAATTTTATTCTCATTTAAAGAGCAACACACAGCAACAACAGTAACAAAGTCAATAGTATTACTGAATTAACAGCATGAAACCGATACTGTGCACTTGCGGCCCTCAGTGCCCACAGCAAAGTGGTATGATTATTCTTAGTTCACATATAGTTTCAGGACCATTAAATAACGTACAAATACATAAAACCTAAAGCGCGAGTAATATTAAGTTATGCCAAAGTACCAGAATTATCATACAGAACTTGGATTGGTGGCACCACCAACATATAGCACAGAATGAGTTTAATCTTTACGCACTGCTGCCGATTTCCACACAGATTTTCATTATAACTCCAGGACATCAGTTACTAATAGTATTTTAAAACACTACCACATCTTGGTTTGTACCTACGCACTTCCACAGTTATCCATAAGAGTGAGAAGAATTTAAACAGTCGTGGACGCACTGATCCATGCAGTCACTCACACCTTCCCCACTCAACCCGTCTTATCCCTTTGCACAAATTTTAATGTATACGACCAAGAGGCTGATCTCAAATGCTACCTCATGTCAAAGGGGAGCTAACCAAAATCAGTCAAGAAGTTACTTATGCACACTGAAGTCAGAATACTAAAGTAAAGAAGCGCTTACGTCCGTGTATGACTCACACAGCAACGCACAGTTATTTAAGAGATAAAATAGCACTGAACTTGCTCTTCCTAATTACTCGTATTTACAACAGAACCAACAAATCAAAAGGTTAACTAACCCTTAAGGCGCGCGTGTCAACTGGTTGACATTTCTTAGTTCATTAAATACATGTACCTTATTGGGCCATGGACGTTCTTGCACATATAAAAGTATTCGATATCTACAATGTGCCGCCTCCCTTGCCAGTAAGCATCAAGGCCAAACAGAACATCAGTATTATCGTCAGTCGTATACACTTGCTTCCGCTGTAAGACACATTGCGAGAAATTAAAAAAGTCAAATTTAAGAAAATCACAACAAAAAATCTCTAATTATAACGCTACAAAAACGGAGAAGCAGACGTGGGCTTGCTCACCCACAGAAGATTCTCAATATTTAACTGAGCAGTCAAAAATGAGTAAATGCACTGCGAGCGTTCTTTCCCGTGTACAAGCCTTCAACGTTCAAATTAGCGATGGTAGTCAAATGCCACGACGACCCAGAGGTAATGGTAAAGCCTTCAAGTACAGAACAGTAACTCTCTCATTAACTGTATACACAGATTACCGCTGCAACATACCTAGAACGGAACAACACATGTTAATGAAATACAGTGCTTTAATACAATACTGAGCTGAATGCTCGAGACAGCAAAATGACTACAAACAGAAGTGGGCTTGCATTATCAATTGATCACGAAGAGACGAAAATATCACGCTTATCCCTGACACAGCAAAATAAATAAATGACATGACACATGAGAAACGTCGTAGCTAATTATCAATAACTGGTAGCAGATCGTGAAAGCACAAGAGCCACTCAAATAGAGGACCGATCAAGGTTTAGCACACGGAAGTTTGTGGCCATCATGTGATATTCTTACCGACGAAAGAAGAAGCTGACTGCCTACCTCCGGACGGCTCGATCTTCCCACAATTACCAAGACTTCACACAGTCCTTCCGTGTTTCAGCTTAGGCCCCAACAGCTGTTGTTCAAGCAGTCGGCCACTCGCGGCTGTGATCGGTTCCTCAAGGTAACGCGGCACCGGACCCCACAGAACGTACCTTCATTCGCTCGCACGAGCAGAGTAAACATCTCCCTGGAGCACGCTGCTCGCGCCTCTCAATGGCGGTTTCTTTTTTCGATCCATCCTGCCCTCCCGTGTCACTTCTCCGCTGCCAAAGATGGAACCAGGACAAGAGCAGAGTCGATAGTGTGCGGACGCCCCAGAAACACTGGCGCGCGCGGCAGAATTTTCTGGTCGAAGCATCATTAGTGGTTCAAAATGGCTCTGAGCACTATGAGACTCAACATCTTAGGCCATAAGTCCCCTAGAACTTAGAACTACTTAAACCTAACTAACCTAAGGACATCACACACACCCATGCCCGAGGCAGGATTCGAACCTGCGACCGTAGCAGTCCCGCGGTTCCGGACTGCAGCGCCAGAACCATCATTAGTGTCTTCTAATACATATTTGTTGTATGCTTATGATAAATGTGTTTCCAGATACGTTGCTAAACTGCCTGACAAAAAAAAAATAAATAAATAAAGCAGCCAGAAGATATGGTGGGTTGTCAACCTAAATTCGTACACGATCGAAGTAAATAATTAGAGCGGCAATTCTCTGTGACTCATAGAACAGCCACCAGTGTGCGTTAGAGTCGTTGGTGGTTAGTCTGTTACCATACCTGGTAGAGTATACAAGGGGCGGTAACTCCATCAGACGTTCAGTGATCACAGTGAAGAACATGGAGGTGGTTCGGACACATATGATTAGAGTTGCAAAACAACCATAGACTATCATTGACTGTCGTAAGTACGAGTAGACTATGTCAGTTTTCCTACTATCTTTAGTCAGTTAAGGTTGAACCCGCATTACTTGTACGTTACATTTGTCGCATACCTGTTGGGCGTTACCCCTCAACGTTCGCTTTTTTTACATACAGTTAGTCTCAAAAATTGATCTGGCACTTTGAAAGACTATAAAAATTTCATTTGTGAACATACACACAATTTTAAAGGCTTGAATTACAGAAGAAAAGTGTACTAAGAGAATAATGTTCGCAAATGTTCAAACTGATGAGCGTCATGGTTCAGACAAAGCCGCTAACGCGAACCAGTGGATCCGCAAACATCACGACACAGGCCTTTTGGAATTTCGTGATATTGTCGTTCAACTTCCAATATCAGTGCATAAATTATTCTGGGTTTTAGGCGATAAACTCTGTCCTTGAGGTGTTCCCAACAAAAGGTGACCTCTTGAGTGAGGTGTGGGAAATTTGCAGGATATTCAATGCTACTCCATCATCCAATCCATGTGTTTGGAAAAGCTGCATCGAGTGAGCTCTTACACTGGGATGGTAGTGGTGAGGTGTTCCATGACAGTAAATATTGTCATCATCAAACATCTCATCAGAGTATGGACCAGTGGGTTCCTGTAGCAAAGTTAGGTACCTTTCACCAGGACAGTTTCGTTAAAAAATGGTCATATGATGCTGAACGCTGATATCCTACACCACACTGTTAACCCGTGCTAAATTCAAATGCTGATCAACTTTAACATGATGGTTTACAAGACCCTACTAGGTACAATCACGGCGATTAACCATGCCATTGAATGTAAAGATGGCTTCATCGCTCAAGGAAATTTTATTTGGAAACCCTGCAACTTCTGCAGATTTTTGCCAGGTACCATTAAAAGAATTGAACTCTCCGGTCTGGATCGTCTTCACTAAGAGCGTGGATTAGTGTTGGTACCTACCATTTCCAGCGCAGACGCTTCAAGATGCGAGGAACGCTATCTTTTGAGATTTGTGTCTCCCGAGCCGTTTGTCGTAGAGATTTATGTGGGTATCGTTCCTTGTTGACGTTGTGAATGGTTACATCTGCTTCAAAATTATCTGTCCTCTGATTAATAGTCAGATGCGTTTGTGCCGGTTTAGCGAACTCCCTTCTGAACCGTCTTTGCTCTTCAATGGCGTTTTCAGTTTTCCAGTAAGATTTTAGAACCAACTATCTCTCATCAAAGCAAAGTTGTTCTTCGACCTTTCTGTTCCATTATTTACACATGAAATCCAAAAAGTCAGCACATTATGGGCAGTCAAAGTATTAGTACATTTTCTTGACACACCCTACCCAAAACCGGAAGCGGTGAACCGTCTAGAAATTGAGTGGGGATATATAAAGGACCGGGTAACCTACGGAACATTTTTATTCTGTATAGTTATTCTCCTGTCTGTTATTTAAAAGTAAACAGCATTTATAGCAAATCTGAAATTGTCAAAACGGTGAAATAAAATATAAATCTGCAAAAGAAAAATGTATCAAACATCGCTTCAATGCTTCGTTGAACTTACAAAATTGTTCAAATGGCTCTGAGCACTATGGGACTTAGCATCTGAGGTCATCAGTCCCCTAGAATTTAGAACTACGTAAACCTAACTAGTCTAAGGACATCACACACATCCATGCCCGAGGCAGGATTCGAACCTGCGACCGTAGCAATCGCGTGGTTCCGGACTGAAGCACCTAGAACCGGTTGAACTTACATAAAACATGTTTCTGTTATTCGTAAACAAATTTCGCAGTATCAGTTATGAAACGAAACTTTTGCCTTTGCTCATGGGTTGTCCAAAAAGTAAGTTCCGATCGGTAGCGAAGTGGAAACCACAGTGAAAACCAGAAACGTTTTATTTGCAACAGTTAGGTACACGTTCCACCTACTTCTCTAGTAGTCGCCATTCCAACTTCATGTGTTGTCGTAGTGTCGCATCAACTTTCCAATGTCCTCGTTATAGAAAGTAGCAGCCTGTGCTTTTGGCCAGTTATCTGCACTGGTCTTCAGCTCGTTGTCTGTGGAAAAATTTTGTCTTCATAGCCAGCGTTTGTTTTCAGCAGATATAAGACTCATGGAGAGCCAATTACGAGCTGTGTTGTGGGTGATCAAACACTTCTTATCGGGAACGCTGCAGAAGCGTCTTCATTGCCCCTGCAGTGTGTGGCCAAGAAGAATTGGCATGAAGAAGGAACTGCTCGACAGTTATGTGGGCTGCATGATACAGGCAAAATCTCTAACCAGACCCTCATACATGCCGGGAGACGCCATTTCCTATGCATCTTTACGTACTCACTGTTCGCTTAAAACTGAAAAGAGCGGCGCGAAACGATCGACGGGCATACTAGAGACCCCAACGCATCTGTGCAAAGCTTTACCGGATTTTCCCAGCGAGCGGGACTTACTATCTGGACAACCCTCATATGTACATGTAAACTGTACTTGGATCATTAGTAGTTGCTTTTCTTACATTAAAGCGCAGAAGTTACGTCATCAACTAATTACTTACAAAACACAGTTTATATTCTGTAAGAATGTGCGGTACAATGGAATAGCATTGAATAACGTGTGATTCTGTCTGTGTGCAAAACAAACAAACGAAAAACAAAAACAAACAATTCTCTCTTACAAATTCGTTTAAGTTTCTTTCGCTACCACTGCGACGAGCACTACTGGTAATCCTACTGGGTACTACGTCACTTATCTAGGGTACCAAAACTACCGAGCCGTAGATATGGTGGAGTGCTGTTCTACGTACGATACAGAGACAGCAGTACCTGACAGAGTTCGAAAGTGGCCTCACTGTGGCTCTCAATTAGACGGCTGTCCGAATCGCCCAGTATCCAGATTTGATGGTCATTGGTTGTGACAGTGGCTCGATGTTAGGCTGCAAGGGATCGCGAAGGCAGGCATAGTTGTCGTATATGTCCCGGTCGATTACGTCTGACTGCTACAAGGTAGGATCGCCGTAGTCTGCACCACGCACGCCGTAACCCGTTAAAACCAGTGCCTGCTATCCCAGAACAGGTAATGGGCTCCCTTTAATATTTTATGTCCTCTCGCACTAAGACTATGGAAATACTGTCCCACGATACGGCTGATGTTACCACCACAGCACAACGACTGCCTTTGGAACGGTGATGTGATCGAGAAGGGTGACGAATGACGCTGCACCGTGTTCATTGTTCAACACTAACCCAGAAGACTACCGTCAACGAGGATGGCGACGAACTGGAGAGAGGTCCCGTTCTTACAATGTTTTGGAGAGGCACAGCGTTGTTACTTCTGTCATCATCGCGTAGGGAGCCACCACCTCCGCCGGGCATGACTTACAGTCACGGATAGTAGTGATTGACGGAGCTCTGACGGCACAATGGCACGCCACGGACAGCCTGTGTCCTCATACGCTACTTTTCATGGCACGGTATCACGGTGCCATTTATCAGCAGGACTACGCTCATTCACACTGGCACATGTCTCTATGAACTGTATGCCCGGTGTTGAGGTATTCCCGCGACCAGCAGCATCCCCATCTCTGTCCACAATGAAACATATGGGGGGCCAGTTCAGGCGTCGAGTCCATCCTAGTGACAGTATCCAGGACATCAAGGATGCAGCAGCCCTTTCTCTGTTTTAGCTTTTCCGTCTAATAGGTGAAAGTTTGATTTTATTTTTTACGCACTGACTGTCACTCAAGAGTTTTACTTTTATATAATATAGTCCTGGCTAAGTATCAGTTTGATTACTTTTAAAACCCAATGTTAAACGTGGGTCACTACACGTATAGTCTTCCCAACTCTGAGAGAAAAATCCTTTAGTAGCTTTACTACCAATGTTTACAGACGACGATACTTTAACCTTTGGTTCAATTGTTTTAGTTACGAATCGCTAGTTTGTTCTTGGCATAGACCACGTAACCTTAACGTTTATTAATCTAAGTTAAATTAATGTTCAAGACCTGTATTATGTTTCAAACTAACAACGGCAGTTTATTGACAAGAATTATTAATAAATAGGTTCACTCATACGATCTCACTCAAAGAAGTTCTTTAATTAGATGTCTAAGTAGGATTCCCGCTAGCATCAGAGAAGTTAGATAATATCTTGTCACTTTCGGTAAATAAGTTATTTCTATTTAATATCCGTAAACTATCATTAACTATGATCACTAGTTGCGTTAAGTTAAAGTTTCCCACTATCACAAATCGAAGTCCGAATCCGGTTAAATTTCTCAATATAGTAAAGCGTTTAAATATTCACAGGTATTGACATTAAGGCCAAAGAGATTACTATTCACCTTCCCGTTTATCTAATCTGATAAATGTCCAAATTAAAGTCTTGAATTAACAATCCTCAAAAACATTCTCGTCACGATCTATTCTTGATCCTCGTTTAATAAAGTCCCAATTGTTGTTCTCTAAAGCTGTACGTCCTAAATAACTTCCGAACTAGAACAGACTAGAGACTGGGGTATCGTAATTACAACGTATGGCTGTTCATACTCTAATAAACACTATCTTTGGTGTCCCAGACCTACGCTCTATGACTATAATATTGATCTTCTTACGTATTGGAATTATTAATATTTTAATATTTTCTACTGTTTTCCCCCTTCCCATGTTTCTAAAATTTATAATTAAATTTTCCCTTTCTTTTCTTTTGTTTTCTATACTAGAAAGACTAGACTGTTTTTTTATTTAATTTTCGTAATTACTACTTGTGGAAGGACTTGGGTCATTTTGTGAATTGATATTTTTAGGACATGGGAGCTAATTCGGGAGCTATTGTTTTTTCAACACCGAGAGGCGCTGTAGGTGTTACAAGGACCAACTGTAGCAATTATGGGCCATCTTACTCCAGGAGAGGATAAAATGACTTCCTGCCACCGTTCCCAACCGGAAGGTCTTTGTGGCCGAGCGGTTCTAGGCGCTTCAGTCTGGAACCGAGCGACCGCTACGGTCGCTGGTTCGAAACCTGCCTCGGGCATGGATGTGTGTGATGTCCTTAGGTTAGTTAGGTTTAAGTAGCTCTAAGTTCTTGGGGACTGATGACCTCAGATGTTAAGTCCAAAAAAATGGTTCAAATGGCTCTGAGCACTATGGGACTCAACATCTAACTAACCTAAGGATATCACACACACCCATGCCCGAGGCAGGATTCGAACCTGCGACCGTAGCAGTCCCGCGGTTCCGGACTGCAGCGCCAGAACCGCTAGACCACCGCGGCCGGCATGTTAAGTCCCATAGTGCTTAGAGCCATTTGAACTATTTTTGTTCCCAACCGAAGCAATGCATGCATCCATTCCTGAGGAGCTGCAACACCTGAAACGTCCCCTTTTGAAGAAATTATACAAGACTGTGCTTAAACTGACACAGAATATTTTTAGCGCAACGCAATCTGACTTTCAAAAATCCCTACAAAAGAATGGCTCTGACTAACATTAAACTATACCTTTCACAAATCACTTACCTCACAAAAATCCTCATTACTCGAACTACTGCAATACAGCGAGCGCCACTACTGCCAACTAAATAAAAGATTCAAACTACGGAAGGCACTAACTACTGATAGGCATAGTTAGCAAATGAAAGATTTTAATAGAGAACAAACAATGTATTTACCTTAATAATCATAATATATATACCATCCAGTCTTACAAATTTCAAATCTCCGCCATTTCTCTCCCCACGTCCACCACTGCTGGCGGCTCACCTCCAACTGCGCAACGCTACGCGCTGTTCACATCCAGCTGCCGCTGCCCAACACTACAATGGCAGACAACAATGCAAACTAGCCATAGACTGCACACAGCACAGCCAGTGATTTTCATACAGAGCGCTACGTAACGTTGCCAATAAGAAAACATAAACAGCAACGTTGCCAATAAGAAAACATAAACAGCCTACTTACACACCTTATTGATGAATGAGCTCGTATTGTCAAATTATTTGTAATTTCGTAATTACAGTAATTTAGTAATCACAGAAATAACACCATTCACCCTCTGAAAAGATTCTTAAGTTCCCTCCTTCATTTCTTGGTGCTTAACTTCCTTTGTAAAGCAGTATATATTACAGTTTCCTCGTTATTCTCTCGTTTCTAAGAAAGGAACAACCTTTTGGGGAGCGAGTTTTGTAAGGTAAAATTTCTGTTTAGCCTTGCTCACAATAAACGCTGAATCTCTTTAGTGACATAAATCATGTGATACCTCCTAATATTTCGTGTCGGATCTCCTTTTGTCCGACGTAGTGCAGAAGTCGACGTGGCCTGGAGTCAACAGGTATTTGGAAGTTCCGTGAAGAAATATTGAGCCATGCTGCCTTTTTTTTTTTTTTTTTTTTGGTCATCAGTCTACTGACTGGTTTGATGCGGTCCGCCACGAATTCCTTTCCTGTGCTGAACTCTTCATCTCAAGTAGCACTTGCAACCTACGTCCCCAATTATTTGCTTGACGTATTCCAATCTCTGTCTTCCTCTACAGTTTTTGCCATCTACAGCTCTCTCTAGTACCATGGAAGTCATTCCCTCATGCCTTAGCAGATGTCCTGTCATCCTGTACCTTCTCCTTATCAGTGTTTTCCACATATTCCTTTCTTCTCCGATTCTATGTAGAACCTCCTCATTCATTACCTTATCAGTCCACCTAATTTTCAACATTCTTCTATAGCACCACATCTCAAATACTTCGATTCTCTTCTGTTCCGGTTTTTCCACAGTCCATGTTTCACTACCATACAATGCTGTACTCCAGACGTACATCCTCAGAAATTTCTTCCTCAAATTAAGGCCGGTATTTGATATTAGTAGACTTCTCTTGGCCAGAAATGCCTTTTTTGTCATTTCGAGTCTGCTTTTGATGTCCTCCTTGCTCCGTCCGTCATTGGTTGTTTTACTGCCTAGGTAGCAGAATTCCTTAACTTCATTGACTTCGTGACCATCAATCCCGATGTTAAGTTTCTCGCTGTTCTCATTTCTACTACTTCTCATTACCTTCGTCTTTCTCCGATTTACTCTCAAACCATACTGTGTACTCATTAGACTGTTCATTCCGTTCAGCAGATCATTTAATTCTTTTTCACTTTCACTCAGGGTAGCAATGTCATCAGCGAATCGTATCATTGATATCCTTTCACCTTGTATTTTAATTCCACTCCTGAACCTTTCTTTTATTTCCATCATTGCTTCCTCGATGTACAGATTAAAGAGTAGGGGCGAAAGGCTACAGCCTTGTCTTACACCCTTCTTAATACGAGCACTTCGTTCTTGATCGTCCACTCTTATTATTCCCTCTTGGTTGTTGCACATATTGTATATGACCCGTCTCTCCTTATAGCTTACCCCTACTTTTTTCAGAACCTCGAACAGCTTTCACCATTTTATATTGTCGAACGCTTTTTCCAGATCGACAAATCCTATGAAAGTGTGAAACACGTATGTAACATAGCAGCGATGGTGAGGCACGTTAAAATCTTTGACCAGAGAGCCTATTTTCGTGGTTAGTCTGCGCTTGACCGCGCGAGTGTTACGAGCAGTACTCTGTCAGTAGTCGTTGAGAGCAGTTCTGTAGTAGTCGTCATGCAGAGCAGTCGGTCAGTAGTAGCAGCCCAGTGCTGTTGTGTGATGTAGTCTGTCGGCAACACTGGTCAAGATGCTGAATGAGGTATATTGTTAATTGAGGTAATCATCAGATAATGTAAAGTTTATTTATTGTAATTAATTTCCAACAAGTGCCCCCAATAATAATTTTGATTTCAAGAGCAATTTTACAAAAAAAAAATTTTATTTAATTGAAGTAACGATTTCGTTCCACTTCCCTTAAACAAAAGTCTCAGTTAAATTAAAAAAAAAGGAATATTATTATTTGCAATGCAGTTCCTCCAAGCTGTGCGCAAGAATAAGAGCAGAAATGTGACTAGCAGTTACAATGAGGTAAGAATTTAATTCTGATTTGCACAGGGCCAAAGACCGATATTTCGGTTTAATTGAATTATCATTATCACTGAGATTTTATTAGCACTGAATTGTTTTTCATTATTTTTGCGGAAGCTTACACCAGAGTCAGATTGCGAATTTCACATTTTTGTTGCCTTTGTCAGTACATTTCATTGCAGGGAGGTTATTCTTGGCTCCCATTTTTATTAAATATTTTCTTTTAAATTTTTGTGGGGAGGTTACACTTGGCTCCATTTATATTAAATAATTGCCTTACGAAATTTTTGTGGGGAGGTTACACTTTTTTTTTTTTTTTTTTTTGCTTTTGAAATCAAAATTATTATTGGGGGCACTTGTTGGAAATTAATTACAATAAATAAACTTTACATTATCTGATGATTACCTTAATTAACAATATACCTCATTCAGCATCTTGACCATTGTTGCCGACAGACTACATCACACAACCGCACTGGGCTGCTACTACTGACCGACTGCTCTGCATGACGACTACTACAGAACTGCTCTCAACGACTACTGACAGAGTACTGCTCGTAACACTCGCGCGGTCAAGCGCAGACTAACCACGAAAATAGGCTCTCTGGTCAAAGATTTTAACGTGCCTCACCATCGCTGCTATGTTACATACGTGTTTCAAGTGTCTTGATTTTTCTTTAGCCTTGCTTCCATTAGTAGCCGTAACGGCAGAATTGCCTCTCTCGTCCCTTTACTTTTCCTAAAGCCAAACTGATCGTTACCTAGCGCATTCTCAATTTTCTTTACCATTCTTCTGTATATTATTCTTGTGAGCAGCTTCGATGCATGAGCTTTAAGCTGATTGTGCGATAATTCTCGCACTTGTCAGCTCTTGCCGTCTTCGGAATTGTGTGGATGATGCTTTTCCGAAAGTCAGATGGTATATCACCAGACTCATATATTCCACACACCAACGTGAATAGTCGTTTTGTTGCCACTTCCCCCAATAATTTTAGAAATTCTGATGGAATGTTATCTATCCCTTTTTCCTTATTTGACCGTAAGTCCTCCAAAGCTCTTTTAAATTCCGATTCTAATACTGGATCCCCTATCTCTTCTAAATCGACTCCTGTTTCTTCTTCTATCACATCAGACAAATCTTCACCCTCATACAGGCTTTCAATGTATTCTTTCCACCTGTCTGCTCTCTCCTCTGCATTTAACAGTGGAATTCCCGTTGTTAATGTTACCACCGTTGCTTTTAATGTTACCAAAGGTTGTTTTGACTTTCCTGTATGCTGAGTCTGTCCTTCCGACAACCATATCTTTTTTGATGTCTTCACATTTTTCCTGCAGCCATTTTGTCTTAGCTTCCCTGCACTTCCTATTTATTTCGTTCCTCAGCGACTTGTATTTCTGTATTCCTGATTTTCCCGGAACATGTTTGTACTTCCTCCTTTCATCAATCAACTGAAGTATTTCTTCTGTTACCCATGGTTTCTTCGCAGCTACCTTCTTTGTACCTATGTTTTCCTTCCCAACTTCTGTGATGGCCCTTTTTAGAGATGTCCATTCCTCTTCGACTGTACTGCCTACTGCGCTATTCCTTAATGCTGTATCTATAGCGTTAGAGAACTTCAAACGTATCTCGTCATTCCTTAGTACTTCCGTATCCAACTTCTTTGCGTATTGATTCTTCCTGACTAATGTATTGAACTTCAGCCTACTCTTCATCACTACTATATTGTGATCTGAGTCTATACCTGCTCCTGGGTACGCCTTACAATCCAGTATCTGATTTCGGAATCTCTGTCTGACCATGATGTAATCTAATTGAAATCTGCCTCTATAACCGCCCTTAATTGTGAGAATGTTGCCGGTACAGCATTTTCTACACGAACTGACATCTCTATTACGTCCCGTATATGTTCAGTGAGATTCATGTCGGGCGATCTGTGTGGCCAAATCAATCTCCAAACTGTCCAGAATGTTCTCCAAACCAATCGCGAACAAATGTGGCCTGGTGACATGGCGCATTGTCATCGACAAATAAATCCATCGCTGTTTGGGAACGTGAAGTCCATGAATAGCTATAAATGATAGCCAGCCTTTCCATTTAAAGGTCGGTTCAGTTGGACCAGAGGACCCAGCCCACTCCATGTTAACACAGCGCACACCGAGCCACCTCAAGCTTCCACAGTACCTTGTTGACAAATTGGTTCCATGGCTTCGTGGTGTCTGCATCACACTCGAACCCTAGAATCAGCTGTTACTAACTGAAATCGTGATTAATCCGATTGGGCCACGAATTTACTATCGTCTAGGGTCTATCCGATATAGTCAAGAGCCCAGGAGAGGCACTGCAGGCGATGTCGCTCTATTAGCAAAGGCACTCGCGTCGGCCGTCTGCTGCCATAGCACGTTAACTCCAAATTTCGCCGCACTGCCATTAGGAACATGTTCGACGTACGTCCTACGTTAATTTCAGACGTTATTTCAGGCATTGTTCCTTGACTGTTAGCACTGATAACTGTACGCAAAAGTCGCTGCTTTAGGTCGTTAAGTGAAAGTTGCTGGTCACTGGGTTTTCCGTGGTGAGAGGTAATGCCTGAAATTTGGTGTTCTCGGCGCACTATTGACACTGTGGATCTCGAAATATTAGGTTCCCGAAAGATTTCCGAAATGGAAAGTCCCATGCCTCCAGCTCCAACTACCATTCCGCGTTCAATGTGTCTCAGTTCCCGCCAGAATCACATCAGAAATCTTTCCACAAGAATCACCTGAGTACAAATGACAGCTATGTCAATGCCTTGAATACGCGATACTACCACCATCTGTATATGTTCGTATGCCTGTTGCACAGCTTTTGTCACCTCGGGCACGTGTCATCCTACAATTGTATCTCGTTGTCTTGTGTATACCAAGATGCCCGGTTTTCAGCGTTTGCAAGCGCATTTCATCTAAATGATTCACTTGCACTGTATGTTTTCTTGAACTGTGTTTGCTAGTTTGTTTAATGTTTGCAGGGTTTCCAACAGATGTGCGTTTTTCGTTCGGCTATTTTTTGCGTTGTGGTGACTGTATGAAGTTTGGTTTTCGTTTGATTTGTTCTGTAAGTGCTTTTATTATTGTGTGATGCGGAAAATTTCGAGTGTAGGGAACCATATTATTTTATTTGTTACTTGTTGTCGATGTGTCAATGGCGGGGAAATTCAGTAAATTTTTGTTTAATTTGGCTATATTCTACTTTTTTTGTCTATAACGTGACGAGCGAGTTGCTACTTCTTCTACTTTGGACATTCATTACTTCCTTGCTAACTGCATTGGGTCTTTGTGCGCAAAGGTTTTCATGGTAACAGTAAGAATATTCTGCTACGATTATTCGTTCTATCAATTTTCATGTCTCGTTTCATGTGCACGCCCACGCTTTACCAGGTGCTCAACAAAGGTAGACCGACTATTTTCATACTTATAGCTTCTCATGTGTTCTTTGTATTTAGTGTTGGAGTTTCTGCCTGTCATACACATGCAGACTAATTTGCGGTCTGTAGATTCTAATTGGTGTGTACTGGTTCATAGGGGTTTGTTTGGTTTTTATACTGACGTGCGTAAATGTGTCTGGGGTGTCTTTTTTGATCTGCATGCTATGTGTAATCCTTGTTTCTTCAGCACATTTGCCCTCCTGTGTGTTCAAAGTTTACGGTGGTTGGTGCAGTCATATGTGTTTCTGCGCTTCAGTGTCTGTATTGGCTGTCGACTTTGGTGGTGTTTGTGTCCACTGCTTGCTCCCAGTTTTCTTTAGTTGTCTTTTGGTTTTACTATTGAGTCTTTGTGTTATTAGTTTTATATCAACTATTTTTGACTATGAACTGTGGTGTCTTCATTTAGTTTTCATAGTTTTCTCCATTGACGGAGATTTTATTCAGTCTGTGTATCATGAGTTAGAGAACTCATAGTTTGTGAGTTTGTGGGTGATTTTATGTGGCATGAATAATTGTGTTTCTTGTTGGCTTTCTGTAAATATCTAATCGGTGTTTATTGTTGTATTCCTTTATTCTTATACTCAGGAAGTGTATGTTTTTGTGTTTCTTTTCCCATGACAAACTGATTATTTATCTGCTGTTTTCGTCTGCCATACATACTTAATTATTAATAATTCTACACCAGTAAATACTTTTGTATCCTTTCTTGAAAAGAACTGTATCAGAGACTGTATTTTCTATATGGTCGAAGAATATGTTTGCCGATGGCACTGATACCACAGCCCAACGATGGAAAAAATTTTATGCTGAAAATACCTTATTTTTTACGTTTTTTAGTGTGGGAAATCCAAATTTATTACTTAAAAAATTGTATCACCCACCATTTCTTCACATTTTACAGTTAAAGTTATTAAATTAATCGGTTTTTAAAGAATTTAACAGCTTTTGCATAGTTAAAATAATTTAAAACGGAGGTGTAATGAATGTAGATGACGTTGGTAGCACTGCTGAAAAATATTTGCTGGCAAAAAAGGTCGATTCTATCTATTGTGTTAACAGATGGTGATTTATTTACAGTCAACCTAACCTCAATTTCACATTTCCTGTACATGTGCTCTGTACAATGTCTAATTGTGGTTGTAAAAACTCTGTTGGCAGTTATTGTTATATTAGTCGTGAATCTGTGATTGAAAAACACCAAAGAAACATCTTACTTTGGATCTAGACCTGGTGATCAAGATCAATCTTGGGCACCACGTAAAGTATGTTATGTGTGTGTTGAAGATCTGAGAAAATAGTCCAAAAAGGAGAAAAAAAGCCTTTAGATTTGCTGTTCCTATGATATGGAGGGAGTCAAGGAATCATTCCGATGATTACTACTGTTGCAGCGATTATATTACTGGTCATAATACGAAAAACAAGAAGGTAATAAGCTACCCAACTTTCCGTCCGCCATCCGACCGGTAGATCTTGTTGTTCATTTTCCGGCTCCTGAACCATCAGATGATTTAAATTCTCTTCCAACAGAAGTATTTTCTGATGTACATGGAACAGATAATGATGAATTCCTTTCTAATACAGAAAGTCTAGAGCCTAAATTGTTTACTCAGACCGAACTTGACGATTTGGTTAGGGATATGGGCTTAACGAAAAAAAAAGCTGAATTGCTTGGCTCTAGATTAAAAGAAAAGAACTTATTGGCAGCTAGAAACACATATACATGTATAGAAAGAGGGAGCAGCAATTTTCCAAGTTTTATCAACAAGAAGGTGATTTAGTGTACTGCTCAGACATTTCCGGTCTGATGAATGAGTTTGGTATTGAATACATAAAGGACTGGAGGCTGTTTACTGATTCATCCAAAACTGGTGATAGAAAAACGCTAGCAAGGCCGCAGGAACACCAACATAATGGGCAATACTGTTGATCACTTCACCGAGAAATTCAGCAAGCGACTCGTCGTAGAAAATGCTACACAAGTAGCTTCACAGAAAAAAGAGAAGGAAATTACAAACCAGTTCCAGCTGACAAGTGAAACCTGTATTAACACATATCGTTGTTTTAAGTAGATTACTGTAAATACAAACCTTGCTTATGTTGCAAAAAGTGTGTCATTTATTTCCCCATTTTCTGTATAACAGAGAATTTTTATACTATATAATAAAAAGCATATTGCTCGAAAATTGTGGCAGATCCAAAAAAGGTAAGGCTAGATTTGGATTCAGTTCATGAAACTCTATAAAGATCAGCTATCAAAGTAAAAAAAAAAATATTTTAATTTTTCGTTGTCCTGTGTAATGGGAATCCCATTGAAGGCCATCTTTTTGTAAGTAATATTTTTTTTCAAACTGATAATAAATTTGAGATTTGAGTATTTTAACGAATTTGGTTATTTTTTCAATATTGCCTGTATGTATGATTACTTTTCCGGTACTCATTTAATCTTGATATATCATCAACTCCTTCAGCTCATTTCCGAATCACAGCATAGCAAAGCGCGACCTTCAATTTCGGGCACACACACTTCACTCGACAAATCTATAGACTCATAATTATGTTTCTTCTATAAATAGGCTAGTTTCGTTCTCAGAGACTTCCATTTTCCAGTTGCACGCCACATCTGTAATTAACGTGGGACAACGTGTTTCATATTCAAGGGAAAGCGTGTTTGTCTGTGCACTCGAAAGTGTAATCACGGAGAGCTTTTATTGGCTGCTTGTCACAACAGAGGCGCTACACCGCTCTCTAGGTGCACGACATGTGGACTGCTCGTGCTGTGCTTTTAATTTCCGTCTTTCCACAATCAGTGGTAAATAATTAAATCTGCCCCGCGTAGCGCCACACACACACACACACAGACTTATTGCAGCAGGCAGCTCGACGAACAACGTGTGCTGAGCTTTTGTACTCAGCACGCCACAGAGGGCCGTATTCTCATCAGACGAAATGGGCAGGACAGCGTTTTATGTCCCCAACACAGGCGACCACGTGGGACGTGGAACAATGGGCAAGTATTAGGAACTTCGACCGATTGTCATGCGTGGAACGAATTATCTAGTAGCATTATCTGGACTACAGGCCACTGCATATAAAAAAGTTGTTACCACCAAAGTATATATCTGCAGTGTTTCTCCGCATTTTACTGTCCGTATTATGAAATTATTGTTTATTTTTCGGGTTTCACCTGTGTTCAAGCTACAGAAATTTTACTAAATTTCCATAACAATTTCACTTCGCACTCATTAAAATATTCTGGGCTGTTATGCAGTCATCGAAATAATTTCTTGTCCACACGGACAGCCACCTTAGCGTGGTATGGAGGTTTGTGTGTTTCAATGACCCACTAAGCTATGCTGGCGGTAACGATGATCCAGGCAGGATACCCATGAAAGGCTGGTCACCTGATGTGATTCCGAAGTATAGTCTAGCATGACCAGGCATTGCCAGGGCGAAACGTCTGTTAAACTAAGTTTCTGAAAACAGCTAGAAGTCGAACTTAGTATTTTTTATTTACCGCTTTCGCTCTTCAAATAAAAAAGAGCATCATCAGAATATACATTGCAAAAGATACAAATTGGAAAACTTACATTGATGTTAGGTTAAGTACATATTCTATTTCCAGTACAGTTACTTACGTTTGACGGTAGCTGACAGCACTAAAGATTGCGTTTAATGTTTGCTGTAATCCCTAAAGATTACGTCTAATGTTGGCTGACAGCACTAAAGGATAAACAGGCTGTAGTATCGTATTTCAGGTTACATTCAAAGTACGTTTAAAATAAAGTACTAAACGATGACACTGGCAGCGTCAAAGGTTAAATTGACTGTACCACAGTACTTGTAACATACACGGTATGGGGTATTCAAATACAATTTACATTTTAATCGCCTGTTTAAGGATGTATGTATATAATCTCATATTTGCACATATCTGCGAATTACAATATCTTTCAGCATACATATTTAAAAAACACTTTACCAATATGCATTTAAAATTCTAACTGTTCCTTTCAGGATAATACGGCAGGTATTATATTTGGAATGCGTCGGCCTCGTCTTGGCCTATTCCTCACATATCTTTAATCAACGTAGAACTGCATCACGTGTAAATAATTCAATCTTGCATTACAGTTTTAATGAGTACATGAAACATGAGTGGTTATGAGATTCCAAGGGAGCTGTAGTTAGTTTCAACTTGACTAAAACCTTTCTTAAGCTGTTTTTATGTAACCTCCCCCTTCCAAATCGGCCTACTGGATTGCGATAAAACAGACCGTGATCGCGTATACCTAATGAAATTTTACAGTGAGTAAGACTATCGTTACCAAAGGAAAATAAGCTCGGTTATTAGGAGGACAGTGTACATCAGACCCTTCTGAAGGAAGAATATTTTCTAAACCCAATACAGATACCGATAATAATTCTAAACTGGCTGGACTTTAGTGCAGTCGCCCACGAACAAAACAGGGGGGGGGGGGGAAAAAGCTACCAACTAATATTTAATACAAAAAATACCGACTAGCAAAAAAAGGGTAATTAAATGGTCGCCAGCCCACTAAGGCAATGAATATCAAGAATCCTAATAAAAGTAATGGCAAAGAGAATTAAGCAAAGAATCACTAGCGTGGCAACAGAAGGATACCAAGGTTTTTAACAACACAACAATTCACGGGAAAATAAATGAATCAGAAAGCACTGAATTTGCTGTTACTTATTCTGAAATACTAAATTTTGAAAGTGAAGTTAAATCAAGTTGCTGGTTAAATAAATGCCGGCTGTAACTGAAACTTTGTTACGTAAGAAATGGCTTTCAGTGACCTCAGTGTAACGTAATGCAAAATTTTGAAAAAGGCATGAGTTCTACTTTCATTTATTGAAAGACTGAACTGAATTTACTTTATGCAAATTAGCAGCTGATTTGCTTTTAACATAAGAACAATAAAGTACGTACCAAACCATCAGAAATCACTCGCTAAGTTAAATACAGAATAAATCAAATTGCACACTCTTAGTTTATGCTGTAATTTTAGTTACTAGGTTTGCCAGTGAAATTAACGTTACTTTAAGCGAGTGAAGTTAATAATCAAAATTGCAGATCCATTAAGCCTCTGTTGTGCAATACAAGAATGAATAGTTACTCGCAGATTAACGAAGTAGGTGCGCCTACACTGGAGCGATCATAGCTGTACCCCGAGTCTGCGGGAGTGCCCTACGAACAATTCCGCACTCTTTCAAGAATCAAACTGCTCTGCTCCCTATCTGCTCTCAGAGGCTTTCCATACGCAAAGATAAACAACGACACAGCTACTGCCATTTCCTCGTTGCCATCGATACATTTTCCCTTGGCTATTACCTAGCAATTTACAATATTTACGAGGGTCACTCCAAAAGAAATGCACTTTTTTTTTTAAATCCATCTTTTATTCTACATGTTTGAAAGGTTTACAGTGTGTAGATACGTCCTTTAGGAACAATATTTTCATTTCTCCACATAATTTCCATCTCTCTCAACTGCCTTGCGCCATCTTAGAACCAGTGCCTGTATACCTGCACGGTAAAATTCTGGACCAACGTGTTGGAGCCACTGTTTGACAGGGTGCAGGGAGTCATCATCTTCAAACCCTGTTCCACGAAGAGAGTCTTTCAGTTTCCCAAAGAGATGGTAGTCACACGGAGCCTGGTCAGGACTGTAAGGCGGGTGTTTCATTGTTGTCCATCCGAGTTTTGTGATCGCTTCCATCGTTTTTTGTCTGACATGTGGCCGTGCATTGTCGTGCAACAGCAAAACATCCTGCTTTTGCCGATGTGGTCGAACGAGACTCAGTCGAGCTAGAAGTTTCTTCAGCGTCGTCACATATGCATCAGAATTTATGGTGGTTCCACTTGGCATGATGTCCGCAAGCAAGAGTCCTTCGGAATCGAAAAACATTATAGCCATAACTTTTCCAGCAGAAGGTGTGGTTTTGATTTTTTTTTCTTGGGTGAATTTGCATGATGCCACTCCATTGACTGCCTCTTCGTCTCTGGTGAAAAATGATGGAGCCATGTTTCATCACCTGTCACAATTCTTCCAAGAAATTGATCTCCACCATTCTCGTACTGTTCCAAAAGTTCGCTGCATACCGTTTTTCTTGTTTCCTTGTGAGCCACTGTCAACATCCTGGGAACCCACCTGGCACAAACCTTTTTTTAACGCTAACACTTTCAGTATTATGCAAACACTTCTTCCCCTATCTCAACGTAGTGCGCCAATTCGTTCACTGTGATGCGTCTGTCAGCGGTCACCAGTTCGTTAACTCACTGCACATTGTCTGGAGTGTGTGCAGTACGAGGCCTGCTGCTACGAGGACAATCCTCAATATTGCCGTGCCTGCTTTTATCACGTGACCTGCTTGCCCATCGACTAACTGTACTGCGATCGACAGCAGCATCTCCATACATCTTTTCCAACCTCTTGTGGATGTTTCCCACTGTCTCGTTTTCACAGCACAGGAATTCTATGACAGCACGTTGCTTTTGACGAACGTCAAGTGTAGCAGCCATCTTGAAGACATGCTGTGATGGCGCCACTCACGGGAACAGGTTGCACTAAGTTTGAAAGCAAGCGGGAAGGGTGTATCTACAGACTGTAAAACTTTCACACATACAGAATGAAAACTGTATTTTTACAAACATAGTGTGCATTTCTTTTGGAGTGACCCTCGTACATTATACTTACAATCAGTTATACACATTCTCAAATAAATACAGTATTGCATCCACTATATATTAAATGTAATTTCTGTAAAAAGGCTTACAGATTCAGAATTAGAAGTAGAGTATAAGCTATCAAAAGATATTAAACGGCAAAAAATTTTGAATGGTGCAGAAGGTATTTTATCCTGAATTTTCGGTGTTACAAGTGGAAATTATTTGTTCTTTAACATTTCTGCATGTAGCAAAGTTTTCTGCAGCTACGTGTGGTGGCCTCAGGACTCTCGTTTCTCACGCGTCTGACATTGGTGGACCTTCCAAACATCCTTTCGGCAGGTGACCTTCGGGTAGACACGAATACTCTGGCACTCAGCGGACCATAGCTAAGCCACCTATAGCGGAAACAAAAGTGGACATGTCGTCCCAGTTTCGACAAAACGGCGGTTCGCACAGTATTGCACAATAGAGCAGGGCGAAGCGAGCCAATCCTGTTAGGTTGGTTGGCTGACCTGAAGAGCAAATTAACATTTTACTGGAAGGCAGCGGGACACATCTCGCTAGTCAAAATAATATCCTCTTCAGAATACTCCGCGACACAAAGACACAGAGTCTTCCGATGGAAAGTAGACCTTTAAAATTTTCCGTTCCTGTTTCCAGAAATCTGAGCAGGGTGAACGATCGTCACACTATGGGAAACGGGCCAGTCGGTGTGCCATCCCCATGACGTTATTGTGAAAATTTACGAAACTAGTGCGACGATAAAAAAACAATCGTAATAACGAAAATATTGATAAAAGCTAAAAATACGATGTGTTGTGAGTATTTTAGTGAAATATTGTAAATGATATAGAAAAAGAGCAATGAAAATTAGAATTAATACAAAAACTATGTGTTTCAAGGATAATCTGTGAACAAAGATAAAATGAATAAACAGTCCTCTAACGAGGAAGAAAGAGAAAAAAAACTAACTACTCATTGTTTTGTTCTTGATTGTAGAAGGACGTCGTTGACGATTCGTGATGAGAATGGTATGTGATTGTTATTAATATTGTAAGAAAAAGCATTCTTATGATAACAATAATTAATTCTATAAATGTGTAAACTTGTGTTTTACTTTCAATAGTGTAGAGAAAGGCATCCCATAATTATTACTGAATAATTTGCAGTTTTCATGTATTGAGCTGATTTTATTTCAAAGACGCCATTACGGGCGAGAACATAATTTTAAGCTTTTCATTACGCCTCACAGCTTAAAAATAGCACCTCACTCGCTGAGAATTATCTGCTTAAGTGTTTCACTTGAAAGTAATTAATATTTCATTGCAGAAACAGTTTTTGTGTTAGCCTGGACCAGTCAGCACGTATAAGGTCTCACACGATTCACTACGTAAAAAATAACTGTAATTTTGATTTAAAAAGAAAATACTTTTTAAAGAATTTTAATCAGTTCTATAACAGGATTTCAATGCGAACTTCACAGAAATCCCAGAGTCTATTCTTGTCCGCAGCTCGTGGTCGTGCGGTAGCGTTCTCGCTTCCCGCGCTCAGGTTCCCGGGTTCTTTGCCTCGTGATGACTGGGTGTTGTGTGCTGTCCTTAGGTTAGTTAGGTTTAAGTAGTTCTAAGTTCTAGGGGACTGATGACCATAGATGTTAAGTCCCATAGTGCTCAGAGCCATTTGAAGTCTCTTCTTATTGACACAACAATGAAGCTGATCGGATTTTAATGTGCGCGACATTTAGCTTTGCTACATTTCAAGTCTAATATGTTAAACACAAACATGCTAGATTGCTTAAACTCGCAGTTGAAAAGGAATTAACATTACGCGCACAACAATCAAAGCCTCTCAAGGAACCGTCAAGATTTTGGTGCACTTTAACACAGAATTTCAGCTTCGTGCTGCAGAGAGGTAGTTCGCTCCTGCAAACGACGAAAGGTACGTGAAACATAATATTCCAATAACGACAGGTCCTCAGAAATCTAAAGTGTCTGCGGCCAAGGCGCCCAAGGAAAATTTTATTGAAAATATCAAAGCTCTATTAAGGTGAGTTTAATGGTGTTGAACTTTCTAATTTGCAACCTTTCATATCAGAGAACATCATTACATGTTAGTAGAACTAAGTATTCTGTATTTACAACTGCATTTACCATTGATACTGAGAATAAGTCATCTTAATTATTTCTTGTGCTACACGAACATTGACGATAACATCATACACTTCGGATAATAGTACACCGGCCGCTGCTTCGCGCAGAAGATGCTGATTGGTTGGTTCACGGTTAGCAACTTGGTGAGACGTAATTTGCCCCAATTGGGCGTTTCGGGGCTGCCCTAAGATTGACGGCGAGGGAATGACGTGGGCACTGCTCCAAGTTTAGGTGATAAGCCAAGGAGGGAAGGACGAGCCCTCTTAGTCTGGGATGCCAAGTGACTCGGCCATTCGTGTTTTGAACCTTAAAATTTTTCTTTCGGAACGGCACCCGTTTCGATGGAGTGCGGAGTCTGAAAGCATCGCCACTGTGCGGGCAGCCCTGCTCACACCTAATGCTACGCTCAGGCGGAGCTTAGATGCGCACCGTCGGCCATCACGCGCGAAATCCATCGGTGGTAAGATGGCATTACAATGCGAGAGATTGGCGCGGAAAGGAGGAATATTTTTTGTTACGACGGTTAAATGAACAGAGATTCCTACTACCTACGCCGCGTGGAAGTTCAGAGGTGCAGCGCAAGTATTCTATTTCTCTTCTTGTGAGGGTGATAGGTCCAATAATCACTCATGTTGTAAATTAATGGTGAAGACAGCCACGAAGTTATTGATGCTCAACGTAGGAGTCCTTCACTTCCTTAACATCCCGATTAAGGGTTTCTTTCCCTCGCTTTCTTTTGTACTCAGTTAACAGTTGATAATCTTTAATATAGTGCCATTTTTTTAGTAAGCTACATTTGGATATTAATTATCCAGCTACTTCCGCTGGTGGCTACTTTATATTATCCTGTATTAATTCATTTTTGGTTCACAGTCAAATAATTAACTTCACTTATTCCATTTCTGAATGAATTACGTCTTGCCAGAGCTATGAATTTCATTTGGCAGTCGTAAGGGAAGCCTCTTAAGATTGACTCCATAGGTTCTTTCACCACAAGCTAGCGATTATGGCCACGATTAAATGCAGTAGCATAACAGGCACTTCCTTCATGCGTACAGTTAGTTCACCAGGATGACTGCTGGTTTCATGTGGGCTCCCTGCAGCATTTGGTCGGGCGTCCCACGGAAAAGAACTCATTACCTTTTCAGCCCAAGAAGCACTCGTGGAGCCAATGGTTATATGTAAAATGCCGACCTCTTGCGTATTTTGGTTGCTTATCTATAGCACGTCATCAAATATGTGGAGGAACGCATGTAGATTAAATTCAATTTGCGGATTTTTCTTCTTTTCTACTAAAATTTCCAATTCTTCCAAAACATTAACACAGGGTCCATATCTGTCGTGTGGATAATTTTCGTATTGTCTTGAATCTCACTTGATATGTGTTTAGATGTTCTCAAATATTCACCAAATGCTTTACGATTTGAATTTAAATCTTTTTAAAATTTTTCTTATAACGTATTTTAAACAGTCTTTCAGCTTGGTCAATGCAACTGCTTTGTCAGTTTTGGCAATTCATTTTATATACTTCCTGAATTACTGTATTTGTCCTTATGCAGATCCCCTTCGCGTATTATGCGTGACGAGAAGAGTTGCTAGTTAGAAATGCAACTTTAACTTTCTGTATTGCAAAACATCTCGAAATATAGTCTGTTACAGCAGTTTAGTACATAAGTGCAACATAAATTTTATTTTCAATTGGCTTGCCTACGCTATAGTTTTCCTTTCGCTTAATATTTTTCCGTATATTGTAGTACAGTTTCATCATATCACCGTCTTGGTAACTGTTCCTTAATGTTGTCTTTTTGTTTGTCTCTAATTCTGTAGCTCTGTCTTCGTCTGTGAGTGCTAACTGTAATATTTTGTGAAAAGCTGAATTGTGCTCGAATGAATGATTTGAATTATTCTCAATGGTTATAACTGAATATATAGGCTTCCTCGAAACTTTAACAATATGTTTCCCATTCGATCTACTGATTAATAAATGGAGAAAATTGAAGCTATATCAAGTACATGTTCAACTGTGAACTTAATTTTTGAGTGCACTTGGTTGGGTTTGTCCTCTACTTCATTTGAGTCTTCCTTGCTTCCTTTAAATAGAATTCTACTGTCGTCAGAATACTTACGATAGTACAGTATTTTCTGCTTTTTAGGGGAATTTATCAAAAAAACTAATTTCCAAGTCATTAAGAAAAATTGATGACAATATGTTGGATAACTATTACCCATCACTAGACTCTCTCCCCAAGAGGAAAATTTTTCCATTAAACATAAATTAGCTGAAATCAAGGCTAAATTGCAAAAATTGCAACAGCTCTACAATCTCATCTACTGTCATAATTCATGCTGCAGTAAATTACATATAATTATTTCTAATCTACATCTACATCTACATCTATACTCCGCGAGCCACCTTACGGTGTGTGGCGGAGGGTACTTATTGTACCACTATCTGATCCCCCCTTCCCTGTTCCATTCACGAATTGTGCGTGGGAAGAACGACTGCTTGTAAGTCTCCGTATTTGCTCTAATTTCTCGGATCTTTTCGTTGTGATCATTACGCGAGATATATGTGGGCGGTAGTAATATGTTGCCCATCTCTTCCCGGAATGTGCTCTCTCGTAATTTCGATAATAAACCTCTCCGTATTGCGTAACGCCTTTCTTGAAGTGTCCGCCACTGGAGCTTGTTCAGCATCTCCGTAACGCTCTCGCGCTGACTAAATGTCCCCATGACGAATCGCGCTGCTTTTCGCTGGATCATGTCTATCTCTTCTATTAATCCAACCTGGTAAGGGTCCCATACTGATGAGCAATACTCAAGAATCGGACGAACAAGCGTTTTGTAAGCTACTTCTTTCGTCGATGAGTCACATTTTCTTAGAATTCTTCCTATGAATCTCAACCTGGCGCCTGCTTTTCCCACTATTTGTTTTATGTGATCATTCCACTTCAGATCGCTCCGGATAGTAACTCCTAAGTATTTTACGGTCGTTACCGCTTCCAATGATTTACCACCTATGGCATAATCGTACTGGAATGGATTTCTGCCCCTATGTATGCGCATTATATTACATTTATCTACGTTTAGGGAAAGCTGCCAGCTGTCGCACCATGCATTAATCCTCTGCAGGTCTTCCTGGAGTACGTACGAGTCTTCTGATGTTGCTACTTTCTTGTAGACAACCGTGTCATCTGCAAATAGCCTCACGGAGCTACCGATGTTGTCAACTAAGTCATTTATGTATATTGTAAACAATAAAGGTCCTATCACGCTTCCTTGCGGTACTCCCGAAATTACCTCTACATCTGCAGATTTTGAACCGTTAAGAATGACATGTTGTGTTCTTTCTTCTAGGAAATCCTGAATCCAATCACAAACCTGGTCCGATATTCCGTAAGCTCGTATTTTTTTCATTAAACGTAAGTGCGGAACCGTATCAAATGCCTTCCTGAAGTCCAGGAATACGGCATCAATCTGCTCGCCAGTGTCTACGGCACTGTGAATTTCTTGGGCAAATAGGGCGAGCTGAGTTTCACATGATCTCTGTTTGCGGAATCCATGTTGGTTATGATGAAGGAGATTTGTATTATCTAAGAACGTCATAATACGAGAACACAAAACATGTTCCATTATTCTACAACAGATTGACGTAAGCGAAATAGGCCTATAATTATTCGCATCTGATTTATGACCCTTCTTGAAAATGGGAACGACCTGCGCTTTCTTCCAGTCGCTAGGTACTTTACGTTCTTCCAGCGATCTACGATAAATTGCTGATAGAAAGGGGGCAAGTTCTTTAGCATAATCACTGTAGAATCTTAAGGGTATCTCGTCTGGTCCGGATGCTTTTCCGCTACTAAGTGATAGCAGTTGTTTTTCAATTCCGATATCGTTTATTTCAATATTTTCCATTTTGGCGTCCGTGCGACGGCTGAAGTCAGGGACCGTGTTACGATTTTCCGCAGTGAAACAGTTTCGGAACACTGAATTCAGTATTTCTGCCTTTCTTCGGTCGTCCTCTGTTTCGGTGCCATCGTGGTCAACGAGTGACTGAATAGGGGATTTAGATCCGCTTACCGATTTTACATATGACCAAAACTTTTTAGGGTTCTTGTTTAGATTGTTTGCCAATGTTTTATGTTCGAATTCGTTGAATGCTTCTCTCATTGCTCTCTTTACGCTCTTTTTCGCTTCGTTCAGCTTTTCCTTATCAGCTATGATTCGACTACTCTTAAACCTATGATGAAGCTTTCTTTGTTTCCGTAGTACCTTTCGTACATGATTGTTATACCACGGTGGATCTTTCCCCTCGCTTTGGACCTTAGTCGGTACGAACTTATCTAAGGCGTACTGGACGATGTTTCTGAATTTTTTCCATTTTTGTTCCACATCCTCTTCCTCAGAAATGAACGTTTGATGGTGGTCACTCAGATATTCTGCGATTTGTGCCCTATCACTCTTGTTAAGCAAATATATTTTCCTTCCTTTCTTGGCATTTCTTATTACACTTGTAGTCATTGATGCAACCACTGACTTATGATCACTGATACCCTCTTCTACATTCACGGAGTCGAAAAGTTCCGGTCTATTTGTTGCTATGAGGTCTAAAACGTTAGCTTCACGAGTTGGTTCTCTAACTATCTGCTCGAAGTAATTCTCGGACAAGGCAGTCAGGATAATGTCACAAGAGTCTCTGTCCCTGGCTCCAGTTCTGATTGTGTGACTATCCCATTCTATACCTGGTAGATTGAAGTCTCCCCCTATTACAATAGTATGATCACGAAACTTCTTCACGACGTTCTGCAGGTTCTCTCTGAGGCGCTCAACTACTACGGTTGCTGATGCAGGTGGTCTATAGAAGCATCCGACTATCATATCTGACCCACCTTTGATACTTAGCTTAACCCAGATTATTTCACATTCGCATTCGCTAATAACTTCACTGGATATTATTGAATTCTTTACTGCTATAAATACTCCTCCACCATTGGCGTTTATCCTATCCTTGCGGTATATATTCCATTCTGTGTCTAGGATTTCGTTACTGTTCACTTCCGGTTTTAACCAACTTTCCGTTCCTAATACTATATGCGTACTATTTCCTTCAATAAGAGATACTAATTCAGGAACCTTGCCCTGGATACTCCTGCAGTTTACCAATATTACGTTAACTTTTCCTGTTTTTGGTCTCTGAGGACGGACGTTCTTTATCAACGATGATAATGTCCTCTCTGGTAAGCCGTCAGGTATTTTATCGTTTCGCCCAAGGGGGGGTCCCTCTAACCTAAAAATGATTCATAATGATTTCTAATGACTCATAATTATTAGAATAGATACTTTTACGATATGGAAGAAAATGACAAAACGAATGACCGAACAACAACATCAAAGTGTTTTAAAGAGTACATACATGAAGAGGACAGTATTCATAAATATATTAGTAACATCCAAAGAGGCAAAAATCGCATCTTCTCGGTCATTCCTATTTAATACACTGTCAGCAAATTGGATGCTATTATTCGTATATTTTACAGTGTATATACTGATGGTGTCTTGTTCACTTGAAGAGTGAAACCGATAATTAAAAATACTAAGTGCGACTTGTGGCTGTTTTCCAACGACTGAAGTGAAGTCACCCTAGGGGTCCCCCTTCTTGGGACTATGTGGGTGGTAATTACATAGGCCCTTAGCTAAGTATGACATTTCCATTTACTTATGTCACGCTTCTTGTGCTTCTTCATCTGTCGGCGTTGCTTGGCTAACTCTTGGTTTTTCTACTCCAGGGGTATTAAGTCTCGAAACCTGGGAGTTTCTTTCATTTTCCTATTCTGACCCCAACGATCAAATGTTGGCAAAGGATGCTGGAGTCTGTTAAGGCTGTACCTTTTCAGAATCAAAACTCTGGAAAACGTCCTCTGAAATTTGATGAATGAATCAGACCCCGAAAAATTCAGGGCAGTCGGCCAACAAACATTACTACCACGTGCAAGTAGCGTGCCCCAGCCCAATGTATGACGTACAGTGGTACGTTGTGCAGTCAACGGGGGACAGTGAAAGGTGCGTTTTCCGGCCCCTTGAAATAACCATAACATATCGGTTACGGGACATAACCCCAAAAGAAAATCCTGGTCCTCCTAGAAATGGGGTTGAGCAGATGGCTGATAACTAATTCACGAAAAATACCCACAATTCCTAGTATCCCAAGAAGTCTCGGAAATAGGATGGTCTCAAAATAAATGACATAGCTTTAATAAAGGAAAAATGAAAACTGATCAATGGATATGTCAGTGTAGCAATATGGAAAGTTAGAGGAATTTTCTCAAAAACAAACTAGCGAATATCGTAAAAGACATGAAAATAGATGTTGTAGCAATCACAGAAACGACAATGAAAATGTAATAATACGTAAGAGGTTTCATTAAGTTCTGTAGTGGAGGGACTAAGTAGAGGCGTAGCTATACTCATGGATAAGAAATAGGATAAACAGATCAAAGACTACTCATACATAAGCAAAAGAATCCGCAGTGGCACCATTAAAAGTGTATATAACCAGAAGAGGGAAAAAAAGAATGAGTCTAGCTCTAGATCGTTTTGTGAAGAGCTACAGAAGACTGCGAATAAATATAGCGCTACTAACCAGATTACTATGAATGATGAGTTCAATTCCAGAACAAGAGATTCCCCAATTACGAATATTATTGTGATTTTTGGAGGACCGTTGTGTAATGCAAATAGAAAAACAGTACGCGATTTTGTCGCTTACAGTAATCTCAAAATAACAAATTCACTTTATAAGAACAGAGACATTCATAACATTCTTTACATCGATAACTGACTACATATGTAAATGATGAGCAAGTAAGGGATACAATATTTTACAGAGGACAAGTTATAGGATGAGATCATTTTTTAGTAATTATTAGAATAGATACTTTAAGATATGGAAAGAAAAAACACAAAACGAATGACTGAACAACAACATCAAAGTGTTTTAAAGTACACTTACATGAAGAGGACGGTATCACACATCTTTAGAAAAAGCAGATGAAGTAAAGAGGTATCAACTTGAAAACTGAAGATTGTATAGAAGAAGAAGCAAAATCTAAATAACATGGTATATAGAGTAACAGGAGTAGCTCTCCACGAAAATAAAATAAGGAACAAAGAGGCGTACAAATTTGGAAGGAGATTGTAATGAAAGCTCTTATAAAAACAAAAGGAAAGAAAGAAACAGGAAGCTTGCATAAAACGCTTAAACAATCCAACAACTAAGAAGAAACAATGATATAAGGACAGAAGAATATACTGCTCAAATTGTGGTAAGTAAAGCAAACGAGGAACTTTCGGATAGATTTATTTCTATTATCGAAAATGATGTACGTGGTAGACAACAAAGTCAAATAAGCTTTTAAAAATTTAAAGGCAGCAGTAAAGAGAGAAATTAACAGCATTGAAGAAGAAACGTGGGTAAATAATTACAGGGTGTTGTTGTATGATGATACAGCACACGAAACTGAAATTGAAGCAATAGATGAGAAGGAATTAGATGAAATATAGTATGACAAATTAACATCTCCATTAACATCACCTAAGAGCAGAAAAGCGCCAGGAAGAGATGATAATGATATACTGAACTGCAAAAGTGTGAAGGACTGATGCCATAGCTACGACAGCTACACATCTTAAACGAATGTTGAAATAGCAAGAGTATTCACGAAGTAGGAAACACTAAAAAGAGAGAGAGATAAAAGCCGATGTAGTAACTAGTGAGGAATACGTTTACTGGAATCAGCAAAGATCTACGCTAGGATTTTAAATACAAGGCTTACAAACATAACGGAAGTAGTACTAAGTGAGGAACAAATGGGGTTAGCAAACAACGAGTCACGGTAGATGCAGTCATTCTTTTACAACAAATAATACAAAAACATCGCGGATATATTAAAGAAACAAATATTGCTTTTATTGATTAAAAAAAGCTTTTGGAATTGTCAGTAGACAGAAACCTTGGAAGATAATGACGCGTAGTAGATATAACACAAAGCTAATAAATGAGATAAAGAGTTTACATCGGGATACGACTATCTCCCTAGATCTCAACGGAATAGCGTCGTTCAACATGTACATACATGAAATAATGGATATACGGAAAACAGAAATATACATACCAAAAAAGGAATACTCTTTTAAATAACTTACTACATCCTGACGAAGATGTGATCGTAGCAGATAAAGAAAAGAGCTATGAGAAAGAAAATTACTTACTGAAACAAGTAAGTGCGGAATTTGAAACTGAGACCTCACCCGAAAAACTAAGACAATGGTATTCATGGGGAAAGAATAAATTAGAACCAAAATAATAGATAAGAAGACTTTAGAACGCGAAAACCAAAAGACAATGGCCTTCATGAGGAAAGAATGCATTAAAACCAAAATAGCGATAGATCAAAAGATTTTAGAACAAGTAAATTAATTCAGTCCATTTGAAGGTGAGGTGAAGTACGATTACAGCAAAGATATTGAAATTAAGCTAATTAAATTCAGCAATGTACGTGAAACATTAACAAGAACCTTAAAAACAAAACTGGTCAAGATACACAAATTAAATTCCACAGAACTACTGCAGTCCCCATACTGCTCTTTGGAAATGAGACCCAGGTGATTTCCCGGAAGCAAGAAAGCGGTATACAGGCACAATAATTGAAATTCCTTAAAAATGTTAAAGGTTGAACAACAGAAGATGGAAATAAAAAATTCATTCTAAATGCTAAAATTCTAGATTATAGAAGAAAACTAAGAGGTAGACGAAGACCCCCGAAAGATAAATAGCGTAACAGGTAGTTTTGCCTAATACCTGAAGAGAGAAGACGAAGAAGAAGAAGATATCCCACATGTAGAGAAAAACTTCAGCGGGGATGTAGCTTCTACGAAGGTCCGATTGACGTCTTGACTCGCCTGTAATTCTTTTTTTTTCTTAATAAACAAGATTTTCTCAAAGTTTTTTAACGTATTCTGTTACCTTAACATGTGTCTCAACAATGGCTAACAGAAAATACGATAAAAATGAATATTTACCATTGCCAAAGGCGCCTGAATACTCGAATATCAAATTTTCACAAAATTCGACGTTTTAATTTCTCAAAATTTCACAAAACTCAACTATCCCTTGTTTTCTACTACATGGCTGCAAATCCGAACGTAAAATTTAAAATTTACATTTAACAGCCTTACACTCTAATATGCTCTTCGTGGGCAATCACACAACATCCTACCAGATAAACCAAGTGTTTGCTAAGTGATTATTAAACAACAATGAACATTCTCCCACGTAAATTTCTTTCGTATTCATCGACTGCTGCACCATAAGATTAGTAGCTGTTGAACATACTTGTAGGAACATAATTGTTAAGATGTTAGAAGATTTAGAATATTCCTAAACATATTAGGAAGCGAAAAAGGAAGAAAAGGCGAAAGTTGTCAACATTAAACGAGTAAGAAGAGCACGATTGCACCCTCAAACGAAGATCTGAATATTGACTGTAACCATATTGAAACAACAAAGAAAAGAACATGTAAAGCCGGATGTTTGTTGTTCAAAGATCTTACTCATTTTAGAGAATGCCTGTATAAGACAAAAGTTGAAATGAATAATTTCCTTCTATGATACATGAGACTGAACATGCCTAAAAGACGAGAAATGTAAACAAAGATCAATCTCATACTATGAATGGGAAGTAGAAGGTCGTGACATTCCTGTATGTCCCTCCATATTCAGAAAAGAGGCAGATAACTCTGACATTATAAATAAACTAAACAAAATGTTGGTAGAATGAAAATAATAGTCCGAACGGGTTACATTTATTTGATACGTATGTATTCCATGAGTGTCCGGAGGCAGACTCAGAGGTATTGCCAAAAGATATAAGCTGGAAATAATAGTACCTAAGGAGAATCGAGGTGGACTCCCCGCAAGTTGCAGAAAAAGGGGAGAGGAGCAGACGCAGTTCGGTAAGGACATACTTAAATATAAATGCAAATGTTTTCATTACACTAGAAATAAGGTTAAGCGGTCATATTTTCCACCAGAGCCAAATCTTTAATGCATGGTAGGTGCAATGCTTCTCGAGTTAAACACAGGTTATTGGGTTGCTCTCTTTCAAACTATAAAAAGGTATTCTGCAAACGTTTCAACCAGTGCTTTGGAAATCCTCATACTGATAGTTGCTCACCTTATGCACATTTTCTTCTAGAGATAAAGTTAGCTCAAGATTTAGAGTTACAAAATAATATAAAAACAGATTACGAGCTGCACATAACAACAGCAAAAAGAATTTTCATTATTTCAAATAAAAATAAAAGACAGTATCATGAGAGTTTATTTTGACGGCCAGCAGAATCAACACCTACCCAATATTTCCGTTCCATTCATGTAATAGATGGCTACAAGAACTTCGGCAGTTCAGTACGAAATGAAGAATGTACCGCCTGCTGCCATCTCTTTTGCCTTCAATTTATTTACACGTAAATAAATTAAATACAAAACACACGGTAGCTGCTTTTTATTTCTTACCCAAACTATCAAAGGTCTGGTTGGATAATTACACGATCTTAAAATATTTACAAAAGGAAGCCCATAAAGTAGTTAACTGCAAATGAGACTGGCTCAGGATGTAGGGGGATGGGAGGGAGGAGGGGAGGGGGTGGGCAATCTGCTGCGAGAAACTATTTAAATTCTATAGAGCAAGATCTAATGAAAGAAAGTGCACCAGATTTTAGTCTCAGGTAATTTAGTGATACATGCTGTTGCCGAAACAAAATTCCACAATGATTACAATGCTTATGAGTCACATTGAAAGCTCAAAGTCCTTTAATGGAATTCAGCTTTGTTTCGAAATACGTGATCTTAGCTATTTGCCTCCTTGCAGGGCTTTTGGCCTTGTGGAAAAAGAAGAAAACACGAAACAATCACTCTGCCCTCAGAAAGTTGTGATATTCTGAGAAAGTTTGGAGTAAAGACTGATATTGTTACAGTACTAAATGGGTCTCGAAGAGTATAATGGAAGTCAAACTGTCTTTTAAGATATCTGGATTAGAGTACCGCATTACGTAAGAAGACACAAGAAAAAGGCAAAATACCTTGTTTCAAAATACTTACTTTGCTTCACCGATAGACGTTGAGGTGCTGACACCTGGAGCGTTTCAGTACTGTCTGAATTACTTGATCCTTCATTAGTGTATCAGATACGTAAAAGTAAAGCTAATATCGTGAAGAAGTTGGCGTCTCATTTTGAAAGTGATGCAGAGGAAGGTAAAGAGCTCTGTTCAGAATTTGTAACAGTGAATTCTCCTGATACTTCAGACAAAACTCTATATTACGAATAACATTTACATTAACGAGGATTATGTTGCAGTATTGTTTTTGGTTTCATACAGTACTAAATCTAAACATTGTTTTAAAATTTGTAGTATTGCTTTAGTTGTCATTTAACAGTACCAGTTCCAGTTTCATGATAAGTTTATACGAGCAACAGATTTTGTTACCGTGGAAACTTTTGTTCATCTATTAACTTACAAGAAAAAAAGTTGACTTGTTGTCCTAATATTGTCTGCAAAATGTAATATACTTAAGAGCCCATTGAATTTAATTCATTAGAACATACATTTGCAACACGCATCTGAATAAAATTAAGGATTATGCACGAAAATGTGAATATGATGACGCATGTAAAAGTTTTCAGATTTTTTCCTTCAACAAAGGCTGTTAAAGATGAACTCCAGTTATTATTCCTTCATCAGTCCCTGCCTACGTGGATGACCAGTATTACGTTTTTTGAATCAACGAAATTGAGTGCAACTAAAAAATACCTCTCATTTAAAATTCTGTAAATAATATTTGCTTAGTTTTCTTAAAACTGTTCTCATATTATTCTAGGGTTCGGAGATCTCTATCGCCTCTTGATTCTTTGTCACCCAATTTCCAGCATCACCCCCTCCCCTACTGCATGTAGTCGGTTCTTACCCCCTCACTTTAGTATTGACATCCAATATTGATATATTTATTTTAAATTTCACGTCTCTAGCCCATTGAGAAGTTAGTTTAAAATCTGTTGCTAATTTTGTATCGTACAGACAGACAACAAAGTGACCTAATAAAAACGTGTTAAAATGAGCGTGAATGCACACATCCCTGTACATGGGCTGTTGTTTCAGTGAAACTGGTAGCTTTAACGAAGTGGGATGCTGCTACTGTGTTAAATAAAAGTGATTACCAAGAGTCACACATCGAAATTTGCAGAGGCATCCTCGTATTTTCGGGACGCTCCACAAAAGGTCACAATCGATGTTATCGTACAGAGATTAAGCATGCAAACGACACCATTAGCACAGATGCCGGATGAGTGGACGTGAATCCTGTCTCACTGTATCCTCTCTACCAGTAGTGCTGTACGGTAGGAAAGGAAGAGAATTTCTGTCGGACATCGTGAAAACTGTATATTACGTACGTTCTCTGTCGAATTAAGCTGTGGCCACGTAGGTGTCAGCGTGGGAGAGCAACATGTCGCGTCAGGACACAACCAAAACGCCCACTTTCAGGTCACGCTTACACGCCTCATGTTCTCATCGCTGCCTGCTCAATACAACATAGCTACAATCAAGTGCCGGGAATACTGGTATGTGTTGGACAGAAGTCATGTGGAAACTGATTTAATGATAAGGCAAGCCGTGGCTAATCGATCAGGAGTAGTAGAAAAGAGCTAAATATTGCAACGTTTTTATATGAACTGAATGATTCCAGTTGAGGATCTTTGATATTGTAGCCATAGAATAGCGTACTTTTACGAATTGCATTTGCCAACAACTACAGTGTGTTGCTATTTCTGCAGCAATTTGATATCTTATTTACGCAGTTTTTTCGCTATTGGTGACTCCATTATCTATGAAAAGATCACATTAATATTGTGTGCAGCAAAAGTCTCAATTTTCCTGCAAGGTATACATCGGAAGCTACTTCCGGGATGCCGATGACTTTCTATCCAATATAATATAATATCCTGCGTCCTCTCTACCACGAAATCCTCAATCGACTCATAATTTCGTTTGACACCTCATTTGATCGTAGCTTTAAGCCTTGGTGCGATATTGAATCATATAACATTCGAGATTCAAGAAATACTGCATCCGCCGGGCTACCTCGTTCCTTGGCTTTAAGAACATCATGTAAGAAAAGGGCCGATTGGGTTTCGCGTGATCGATGTTTTCCGAATATATACTTTTGGGCATGACAGAGGTTGTTCTGTTCGAGTTACCTCATAACATTTTAGGCTCATAATTCTTTCCAGGACAACATAACAATTGAAATGATATTTAATTGGACACACTAGCTGCAAACAGGCGTTGATGTACTTCATTGGGGACGTGTTGAAAATGTGTGCCCCGACCGGGACTCGAACCCGGGATCTCCTGCTTACATGGCCGGCGCTCTATGCATCTGAGCCACCGCGGGCATACAGAATAGTGCGTCTGCAGGGACTTATCCCTTGCGCGCTCCCCGTGAGATCCACATCCCAACATGTCCACACCACTACATTCGTAGTGTGCCTAATAGATGTTTGCCCATCATACTCATTACTCGTGGCAGATTAATCTACCAAGTCCCGTACGAATTCGGGCAGAGCGTGTGCGTTCGCACAAGAAGGTCAATGGCCGGGAAGTCATATTTTAACTATATATGACGGTAGTATCTGTTCCCGAAAGAACAGTTACCGTGGATGACCATGCAGCTTAGCTAGAAATGAAATGATAATTAAATGGACACTCTAGCTGCAAACAGGCGTTGATGTACTTCATTGGGGACATGTTGAAAATGTGTGCCCCCACCGGGACTCGAACCCGGGATCTCCTGCTTACATGGCAGTCGCTCTATCCATCTGAGCCACCGCGGGCTCCTAATGAAATACATCAACGCCTGTTTGCATCTAGTGTGTCCATTTAATTATCATTTTATTTCTGGCTAAGCTGCATGATCATCTACGGTAACTGTTCTTTCGGAAACAGATACTACCGACATATATAGTTAAAATATGGCTTCCCGGTCATTGACCTTCTTGTGCGAACGCACACTCTCTGCTCGAACTCGTACGGGACTTGGTAGATTAATCTGCCACGAGTAATGAGTATGATGGGCAAACATCTATTAGGCGCACTAAGAATGTAGTGGTGTGGACATGTTGGGAATGTGGAACTCACGGGGAGCGTGCAAGGGATAAGTCCCTGCAGACGCACTATCCTCTGTGCCCGCGGTAGACCAGATGAATAGAGCGCCTGCCATGTAAGCAGAAGATCCCGGGTTCGAGCCCTGGTCGGGGCACATATTTTCAACATGTCCCCAATGAAGTACATCAACGCCTGTTTGCAGCTAGGGTGTCCATTTAATTCTCATTTCATTTCTAGCTAAGCTGCATGGTCATCCACGGTAACTGTTCTTTCGGGAACAGATACTACCGTCATATATAACATATCAATTGTAAGTTAATGATATTGGACTGGAGATACGTTTATCATTTACGTCGTCTAATTATAAATTATGATTATGCCCTGTTTATGTTTCATAGCGGTTGTGCAGTAGTCACTGCTTCATAGAGACTGCGTACCATTGAGGGTCCCTCCCATCATGAACTGTTCCACTAGGTACACATAACAGTAAACGAAGAAAACAATGGGAATGTTTCGTGTAGTCGTAAATTTTTGTACAGTGATAGCTTGGAATGCCATGACCAATATACTAAATGACGAGCATGGTGGAATGTGAGTGCTGGGGTTTAAAGGTCCGTTTTTAAATTTTTCTGGAGCTCGATTTTCATCTACCAGGCCTCAGTTCCCTCTTTTACCTGATCGTTCTATGTCCCCTTTCCCTTTAGATTTGTATTGTAAGGCCATCTTTGGAATTCTTATTTCTTCCATTAGTTCCAGAAGTTCCTTCCGTTTTTGTTGACGCTCTACTCTTTTGTCATTTATTGCAAAAATATTCAGTTCTTGTAAAACTTCTTCACTAAAAATTCTGTCCAGCTTAGTGCAGCTTTTGACTGCTCATAAAATTTCATTTCAGACGACTCAATATCGCTATAGTCTAGGATTCATTGCCATACAGAAGATCAGGTACATCGATCCCCTTACACAGTATCGTCTCCGTGTCTCTTCGTGTATTTCTTAATTTTCATGTTACAGTGCCACGTTAATATGACATTTCCGTGATGATGATGATGTTTGATTTGTGGGGCGCTCAACTGATGACATTTCCGTGATTTAATATTTACACCCTTACATTCTTCAACAGTAATATAGTTTCCCAGGTAACTGAAGTGACGGACCTGTTCCAAAATTTAATTTTCGATTACAATTTAGTTTAGTACTTGGTATTTACGTTTACTACTCTCATAAAGTTATAATCCTTTCCCAATGAGCGGAAAAGATGGATATATTTTTATAGTTTGTCATCAGAATTTGCTACTAATACGTCGTCGTCATCATATGACAGCAAGTTAATATATTTATTCTTGCGTATACAGATCCCTTCTGGCGCTCTGTCTTTCCATTTCAGGATGTCATAGTCAGTATAAATATTAAATAAATTGGGCACTTAAGTATAGAATTGTCAGAAGCCTTGCTTCATAAAAATCTTTCCCCCTGTGTAAAGCAGTTCATTAAGTGGTTTGGGTACCCAAGTTTTAGCACAGTTTCTCACAGGATCTCTCTGTTCACTTTGTCAAATGCTTTCTGGAAATCTCTGTAAGCCAAACAGGTTGGTAAATTAGACTCTCCTCTTTTCTGTACGTTTATCGCAGAGTGAAAATATTATTGCTACGTGACATTCCTCTTATGAAACCAATTTGTTCTTCTAGAAAAAGCACATCTGTAACAAACTTCAACCTGTTATTTAATACGCATGAATATATTCTGTAGGCAGTGTTTAATATACTGACACCTCTATAATTTAAAGTTTTCGCGCAATCACCTTTTTCGAGCAGTGATAAAACTTTTCTTGTAAGCCAGTCTTCTCGAATAGTAGCGTTTAGCCAGGAGGCAATTATCTGATGTAGATCACTGAACTTATGCAATAATCATGCATGTTTAATTAACTCTATGCTAACCCCGTCACGTCCTGACAATTTCTTCAATTTTTGTTCCTTAATCCATTTGTTGTATGGTAATTAAGTCTGTTTTCATATAGTCAGTTACATTTTCATAATGCCTGTTAGCTTTTGGATTATACCACAGATTCAAATAATGTTTTTATTTGTACTACATCTTTCTCATATCTACACTGTGCATCACAGTTAAAAGATCACTATTTCTAAACCATGTAACTGTTCCTCATTAAGCCTCAGAAGTTTGACATTTGGCTCAAAGGTGCCTAGCTACTCCTCTTTACTGCTGCAAAAGCATGACGCACTGCGATCATACTCTCTGGTTCGGCGACGCCTCAAACAATAAATTGTCGACAAACGCGAAAAAAAAAAAGAAAACCAGAACTGAGAAGTTTACGTGTCGTCTAAGGTGGGTTAATGAAATCACATTTGCATAATCCTGCTCAGCGCCACCATCGACATCTAACACAATGGGAAGATCGGCGCACCCTCTGTTACCCGTATTTCCCTCCTTCTTTTGACGCCTCCCTGATAGAAGTCAGAAGCTCGAAGCCCAGCGTTTAAATGATGTGGTTTTCTTATAGATGGCCGAGGAAGACGCTTTAGAAACACGGCCGCTCAGAATCGACGAAAATGCGGGGATACGGGGCGGAGAGCGGGGGAGGGGCCTCATAAAGGGTCAATGGTACCACGCCTTTCCTTCGGGCGTTGATTGAGGCACATTTCGGGGTCGGAAACGAGAGTTACCATCGCAATCAGCAACAAGACGGCATTCTCACCACTGGTAGCGTATTTTCATGGTGGAAATGTAGGAATCTACTCCCGTAGACTTTTATGTATCGTGCAACATACTATTAATCTATGTGTTCATAGAGGGAAACAAACTGCGACAAGAGGTGCACACGTTTGCTTTCGATTCGATGCTTTGTTAAGGAATTAGCACTATTTCAGATTGCACCACCATCATTTGATTACGAACGTTATCTCTCCAAGCACAAAAACTTTTTAAGTTTCTGCATTATAATACCTTTATGGAAGATGTAATTCTGCTAGTTCCACTTCGCATACCGTAAAGATCTCGTAAGAAGCGTATAACATTAAGCTACGTTTTATTATTCTCATATGCCATGAAGAACACTCTTCATTTCCATTTTCGAGAACAGAGATCACCAATATTCGGTAGCAAAAATTAAGTGAGGATCGACTTATTTTTCTTTGGTGCTAGCGAGTTTTCTCATTTACCTTTTCCCGTGCGCTCAAAAACTGATCATTCCACGGGCAACACCAAAATATTTTGAACAAACGCGTTTATCCAGTTTATAAGAAGGCATAATATCCCACAAGAGTCTGCCTTAACTGTTTAAGTGACAGCCATATTCACCTTTTTGCATAATAGTATCGTCCCATGCAATTTCCTCATTACACTTATGATTCCTTTTTCCAATTGCACTGGCGGAAAAAACTAGCAATAGAAAGAAGGAGTTGTGCGACGTAAACAATAGTTGGCAGGTCTATTTCTAAAAAAAAACATACTCCGTCCGAACAGGCCTTGGAAGGCCCAGCGGTACCGACCAGGCGCCGTGTCCTCCTCAGCCCACAGGCGTCACCGGGTGCGGATAGGGAGGAGCATGTCCTCAGCACACCGCTCTCCCGGCCGTATGTCTGTTTCCGAGACCGGAGCCGCTACTTCTCAACCAAGTAGCTCCTCAGTTTGCCTCCCAAGTGCTAAGTGCATCCTGCTTGGCAACAGAGCTCGGCAGACCGGATGGTTTCCCGTCCAAGTGATGGCCCAGCCCGACAGCGCTTAACTTCGGTGATATAACAGGAACAGGTGTTACCACTGCGGCAACGCCGTTGACAGGTCTGTTTCCACATCTGAAAAATAATGAATATTCAAATTTTGCCCCAGTCGTGTAAGTGGCGCTAGTAGCGTTACTATGAGGATGCAAATCACGTTCGCTCTAAATATTCACTTTAACAGTCTTGAGCGTTAGTTATCTTTGACAAAGGAATTGGTGTGTTGATGTTAGTCAAGAATGAATGTAAGCCGACAGAGACGTCATCATTAATACCTCATTGAGCTTCAGTGATGTCGTGTAATAGGACTACGAGAAGCTGGGTGTTTCTTCTGCGATATTGCACAAAGACGTGGCAGGAATGTAGCCACGTGCATGGACGCTGGCAGCGATAGTCACAAGAATGTACGGTCGCAGGAAGACCGAGCTACTGACGGCCACGTCACGTGGAACTACCGAGAGACAAGTTCATGCCCTGTAGCGTGCTTTCCACTGACCCCTAATCACCTCTATTTGCGTTTTCAGCAGTCTTAAGTGAGAACTCATTGGAGAGCTAAGTGGAGATCTGTGTGTATTATAATGAACACGTTCTGCTTCGGTGCCAGTGATGGCCGTGTGTTGTTAGAAGGAGGCCAGTTGAGGACCTGCACCAAACCTGTCTGCGTGCTAGCCACTCTGGACCTACACCTGGAGTTATGATCTGGCGCGTGATTTCGTGTGACAGCAGGAGAACTGAAACTTCCAAGGCAGATTAAAACTGTGTGGCGGACCGAGACTCGAACTCGGGACCTTTGCCTTTCGCAGGCACGTGCTCTACCAAATGAGCTACCCAAGCACGAAACACGCCCCGTCTTCACAGCTTTAATTTCGCCAGTACCTCGTCTCCTACCTTCCAAACTTCGCAGAAGCTCTCCTGCATACCTTGCAGAACTAGCACTCCAGGAAGAAAGGATATTGAGGAGATATGGCTCAGCCACAGCCTAGGGGGTGTTTCCAGAATGAAATTTTCACTCTGCAGCGGAGTGTTCGCTGATATGAAACTTCCTGGTAGACTAAAACTGTGTGCCGGACCGAGACTAGAATTCGGGATCTTTCATATCAGCGCACACTCCGCTGCAGAGTGAAAATTCCATTCTGAAAACATCCCCTAGGCTGTGGCTAAGCCATATCTCCGCAATATCATTTCTTCCAGGAGTGCTAGTTGTGCAAGGTATGCAGGAGCGCTTCTGCGAAGTTTGGAAGGTAGGAGACGAGGCACTGGCGGAATTAAAGCTGTGAGGATGGGGCGTGAGTCGTGCTTGAGTAACTCAGTTGGTAGAGCACTTGCGCGCGAAAGGCAAAGATCCCGAGTTCGAGTCGCGGTCCGGCACACAGTGTTAATCTGCCAGGAAGTTTCATATCAGCGCACACTCCACTGCAGACTGAAAATTTCATTCAGCAGGAGAACTCTTTGTCATCCCACACACCATGACCGGAAATTCGTACGTCAATGTGGTGATTCGGTCTGTTGTGCTGCCATTCATGAACAGCAATCCACGGTGTGTTTGCCCACAGGATCACACTAACCTACATATCGCTGTTGTATAGCAACATCCCGTACAGAGTGTCGACTTGTGGCCTTGGCCTGTTCGATCACTAGATGTGTCTCCAGTAGAACACATATGGGTCATCGTCTGATGACTTCTCCAGCGTCATCCACAAACACCATTAACGGTCCGCGTTTGCTTACAGATTCAGCCGCCAAATAATTGTAAAAATTCATGGTGAAACCTTTGGCTGTCCTTTATTTTGCACAATTCGCTATTAGTTTCGGTCAAATCACAATTATCAAGTTGAGGTGAGATTAACGGCAGTAAAGTTATACCGTAATTTGAAAAAGTAATTTGCTCTTTTGAGCCCACTATAGTACGTAAGAGACACCTGTGAATTTGAAATTTTCAGACTCAGTAATCATACGCCCATTGTGTGTAATTAAAAAGTCAAGGTTTGTAAAATTTTGTGTTAGACACTGTAAAAACTGAGTCTCAATGTGATTTAGCGTCCTCTCTCTCCTCTGCATTTGACAGTGGAATTCCCTTTGCACTCTTAATGTAACCACCCTTTCTTTGACTTTTCTATATGCTGAGTCAATTCTTCCGACAATTATTACTTTTAGATTTATTCATATTTTGCATGCAGCCATTTTGCCTTAGCTTTCTTACACTTTGCAATATCTATGGCCTCAGAGAACTTCACGTGTATCGCTTCATTCCCTAATACTTCCGGGGTGGCCGAGGGGTTCTAGGCCCTACAGTCTGGGACCGCGCGACCGCTACGGTCCCAGGTTCGAATCCTGCGTCCGGCATGGATGTATGTGATGTCCTTAGGTTAGTTAGGTTTAAGCAGTTCTAAGTTCTAGGGGACTGAAGACCTCAGAAGTTAAGTCCCATAGTGCTCAGAGCCATTTGAACCATTTGAACTTCCGTATCCCACTTCTTTGCGCATTGATTATCCCGACTAACTTCTTAAACATCTATATCTGCTCCTGGGTACGCCTTACAATACAGTATGTGATTTCGGGCTCTCTACCTGACTGTGATATAATCTAACTGAAATCTTGCCGTATTTCAGTGCCTTCGCCACGTATACCTCTTCCTCTTGTGTTTCTTGAACAGAGTATTCGCTGTTTCTAGCTGAAATTAATTGCAGAACTCATTAGAGTTTCTCCTCTTTTATTCCTTGTCATAAGCCCAATTCTCCCGTAACTCTTTTTTCTATTCCTCCCCCTACAACCGCATTCCAATCCCCCAAGACTATTAGATTTTTATTTCCCTGTACGTACTGACTTACCCCTTCACATCCTCATATACTTTCCCTATTCTTCACCTTCGGCTTGCGACGTCGATATGTGTATTTGAACAAGCCTTGTCAGTGTTGGTTTACCGTCGATTCTTATGAGAACAACCCTGTCACTGAACTGTGCCCTACCTTCCTATTCACAACGAATCCTACTCCCGTTGTACCATTTTCTGCTGCTGTTGATATTACCCTATACTCATCTGACTTGGCATTTCACTTCACCAACCCACACTATTCGATGTGTAAACTCTGCATTTCCCTTTTCAGATTTTGTAACTTCACTACCACGTTCTGTCTTCTGACAGGATGACTTCTTAAGCTGGAAGTTTTCGGCCGCCATTTCTGATGATTTTTATTCAAAACTGAAGCTGTGGCAGGGATCGAATCCTTGACAGAGGACGTGTTGATTACTAATCAGAGACGCTATCCCTCTTTCTATCAGACACTTTACCGCATTTTAAAAAAAGGTCTTTAAGAGATCAAGTTGTGATTTGGCGGAGGCAGGGTGGGCAGCGATCGCAACCTGAGGCCTAGCCACAGTGTCTCATCCATTCCTTTCCTGGGGATGTGGTCCAAGACATGAAATGGCGCTTCTTTTTAATTTTTATTTTATTTCATTTCTCTTGCTCTTTGTAGGTGCAGAACATAACATACAGAAACTAAAGGCGACATTTAACACATCCAAACGTAAAACAGCTCCCAGTGCCTTCTAGATTTAGAGAAGCCCCTAACAAAAGAAAAACTTGTCCCTGCAACGGCCCATTTGGCGTGTATCCAGGTTGGCTTCTCGCTAACATAGAAACAATATATAGTCCACTAAGTATATCAGGCATGAAGCTTGATCTGTCTTCTCGTTTCACTTCTCACACCCGGAACACCCCAGCTAGCCTGAGCATCAGTCAATAACGAACCCAATAATTGGAAAAACACGTTCTTTATTTGGCGTGTCGCTGCAAGATCATATGTTGCTCATGCAGTAAGTACCAGAAGTCTATCACATCCTTGTCATTGGCGCGATACAGATAACACGTCGCCATCGCCTTTATCCAGTTTACGGCGTTTGTCCTCGCTGTGGAAAAGTATACTGAGCCGTGTGCGGCACGCATTCTTGCCGTTCATAACTTGGCGTCTTGTAGTAACGGTAGTGGCATCTCGTTTCTTCTTGTGTTAACGGCGCCACTGAGTTTGCTAGTATTGTTTGTCCGCGAGTGGCAGCAGCAGCGGTTATCGATAGCCAGCACTGTGGTACTATCTTTGGTACGACCGCTTGTATTTCTGGGACGTCGTGTGTGCCAGGCTTCGGACGGAGCAGCGAGGAGGTCTGCAGCGCGGGGGCAGGGCGGGACCGCTGGGGGCGTGCAGGCACTGTCGGATCGTGGGGCTGTAGCCGACGACCGAACCCAGGACGTTTGAAGTTGAGTGAACCTTATCCAGTAGTGAAACCTCCACTGTTTGAGATCTCGCTGTTGTTTGCGTGTTGCTGCTCCCAGGGCCAGTGAGACCAACCACAACAAGTGGAGTCTGTCAGGTTGGCGGATGCTATTAGCCGCCTTCTATTGCTCGATATTAGTTTGAATTAGGTGTTGTTATTGGTGCAGTGCAACAAGCGGTATCTTACTGCCTAGTGGCCGCTACCGCCCTAGTTATCTGCCCTGGAGGTTAGTGTAAATTGCGGCAGTGTACTTTTCCTTGTCTTGGCGACACTGTCTGGTATGCCTGTAATTTGACAGCTTCCTCTATTGGGGTATGGATAATTGTTTTCCTTGTCTACCTTGGTTATAGTGGTTCCTTCTGCCTCTTGGTGTTTTAAACACCAGGTTCTGGAGACCCAGTGCTATCTGTCACTTCGCCCTTGCCTAAATTATTCCATCGTTCTACTGGTTATCTGGCGTTAGATGGATTTGTTAAGAGGCTTGGTCGGCGTTTAAACCATCTCTAGTTCAAGTTGCCCTCCTTAGGTGAACATAACTCTTGGCTGCCAGCGTCACCGCTTGCACAGCTGTAGTGACCTTCGTCAGGTCGATCCGTGGAGCACTACCTGGCGATCACTCCATCTTACTTGGCCAAGTTATCATAATTGTTTAAAATTTACCTTAATGTTTTAATGTGTACTTGCCTTCCTCACTGAAATTCAAGCCTTCAGCCGTTCACTATTTTGAAATTGCTTGTGGCCTTTAGCTGACGAATAATGTAAAATTTTTTTCTTACTCAGGCCTTCAGCCATTGATTATGTGGAACATTGATTGTGGCCTTCAGCCGACAAATAATTTGCAATTCTTTCTTAATAAGGCCTTCAGCTGTTACTATAGCTTGTTACAGTTTCTGACTGTTTAAAAAGAAAATATCTTAGTATTTGTTAACGTGTAACTGTCTTCCTCACTTGTAGTTCAGGCCTTCAGCTGTTGAGTGTTCTGAAGTTGGTTGTGGTTTTCAGCTGACAAATAATTTTGAATTCTTTCTTAGTAAGGCCTTTAGACGTCAGTGTAGTAAATTCCTTTAAAATGATTGTTGAAAATTATTTCCGCAAATAAAGTGTATGTGTTTACTGTAGCCAACGGCAGCTGATTGCAGTCCCATCCACAATCGTTGCCTTATCCTGTCTCTCCCTGTCTACCAGGTCACATATACTTTGTCCGAGAATAGTAGGGCGTCTGCTTTGATCACTGTGTGCGCCGTACGCAATAAAAGGGCCTGCATTTTCTTTGTAAGAAACCAACATTTTATTATCTTGCCACAAACCAAACGATGCTCGTCGGAGGTCAATAGTGTGCAGTCATTGACGGTTCGGTACTTTGCCGTTCACCACTACATACTACAATGATGCACGTATATCTTTAGGGAGAGAGGTGGAAGATGAACTGCTCTCCGTATTCTTTGCCACAGTATCGCCGGGTACCTTTGTTCAGCCACATTGCGCGGGTATTGTTGCAAAGGAAGCTTCGATATGCGTCTGTAGTTGTGGGCATGCTGGTCGGCGGCCCGTAGCTGTAATCGACGAAGAAGTCCCGAAGGTGTGCGAGAGGTGCCTTTATGTGGCCAACGCAGGGGAAGGGTTGGTGGGGGGGGGGGGCGAGGGTGGGAGAGGATCACTTGGTCGAAGGTGTGATAGAAATCCACTGCCAACAGGGCCTTTCGTAATCTACGAGGTGCATTGAAGTTCTAAGGCCTCCGATTTTTTTTTCTCCGGACTGGAAAGAGATAGAAACATGCGCATTGTTTTAAAATGAAGCCGCGTTCATTGTCAATACATCCCAGAGATGGCAGCACTGTACGGCAGATGGAATTTTACCGCTAGCGGCGAGAATGAGAACTGTTTTAAATACTTAAAATGGCGACGTTTTCCTTACTTGAACAGCGTGCAATCATTCGTTTTCTGAATTTGCGTGGTGTGAAACCAATTGAAATTCATCGACAGTTGAAGGACACATGTGGTGATGGAGTTATGGATCTGTCGAAAGTGCGTTCGTGGGTGCGACAGTTTAATGAAGGCAGAACATCGTGTGACAACAAACCGAAACAACCTCGGGCTCGCACAAGCCGGTCTGACGACATGATCGAGAAAGTGGAGAGAATTGTTTTGGGGAATCGCCGAATGACTGTTGAACAGATCGCCTCCAGAGTTGGCATTTCTGTGGGTTCTGTGCACACAATCCTGCATGACGACCTGAAAATGCGAAAAGTGTCATCCAGGTGGGTGCCACGAAGCTGACGGACGACCACATGGCTGCCCGTGGCATGTTGCCAAGCAATGTTGACGCACAACGACAGCATGAATGGGGCTTTCTTTTCGTCGGTTGTGACAATGGATGAGACGTGGATGACATTTTTCAATCCAGAAACAAAGCGCCAGTCAGCTCAATGGAAGCACACAGATTCACCGCCACCAAAAAAATTTCGGGTAACCGCCAGTGCTGAAAAAATGATGGTGTCCATGTTCTGGGACAGCGAGGGCGTAATCCTTACCCATTGCTTTCCAAAGGGCACTACGGTAACAGGTGTATCCTACGAAAATGTTTTGAAGAACGAACTCTTTCCTGCACTGCAACAAAAACGTCCGGGAAAGGCTGCACATGTGCTGTTTCACCAAGACAACGCACCCGCACATCGAGCTAACGTTACGCAACAGTTTCTTCGTGATAACAACTTTGAAGTGATTCCTCATGCTCCCTACTCACCTGACCTGGCTCCCAGTGACTTTTGGCTTTTTCCAACAATGAAAGACACTGTCCGTGGCCGCACATTCACCAGCCGTGCTGCTATTGCCTCAGCGATTTTCCAGTGGTCAAAACAGACTCCTAAAGAAGCCTTCGCCGCTGCCATGGAATCATGGCGTCAGCGTTGTGAAAAATGTGTACGTCTGCAGGGCGATTGAGAAGCAACGCCAGTTTCATCGATTTCGGGTGAGTAGTTAATTAGAAAAAAATTCGGAGGCCTTAGAACTTGAATGCACCTCGTACAGGCCGACATCAGTGCTACTATGTCCCTGTACGTCCCTAGCGCCGTGCGTATATTGCTCTTCTCACCCAGACACGTTTAATCTGAATGTATTTTGACTCTGCTCTCTAATTGTTTATAGACTGTAAATACAAATGCACCGCTGAATTGTAATCAGGCGAGAACGGAACCAAAAGCACTGACTCGAGCTCAGATGTAAAAATACAGTCAATACCATTAAAGTCAATCATAAAACCAGCAAAATAATTTGTACTGAACACCAGCACGTAAATGTTAACTGTTTGCAAAACATTTCGTGTAATGAATAGTTACTCACTGTAATGGTAATTGTTACTGATTCTAGGAAGACAAATATTCGGAAATATTTGTTTTCTATTATAGCAAGTTATTTTTGGGAACTTCATTCATTCAGCAAACAATCTATAATTTTGTATTGCACTGTTACGTAATTTACAAATGTGATCAGGGTTTTCAATGCACAATTAAAATATGAAATATGTTATTTCGAAGTGATGTGTTGACACCATTCATTTAAGCTATGCTTTTACGGTTTTTCAGTTGATCATTATTTTACAATTAGTTATTCTACTAAACAAACAAAATTCACTGGTGTTAAATGACAAATTTTAAACAGTTCTCAGTTCTGTAAACTGTACTTCTTTATCATAGTTACCAAAATATTAAATAAGCTCATCACTTTCAGCATTTTTCTATTTCACTAGTTGTATTCTCGGTATCAATAGTGGTGATACGATAGGACCCCTTTAGATAAATGACAGACTAAAGTTCATTTACGCTATGACAGTTGCTACATTAAAGACTCTTATTCAGTTAAGAAAATCTACTATGCTGGCTAGCCTTGTATAATTTAAAGGTGAAACTGGTTGCACCTTACTTTGATGACTTGCTGCTGATGCGGTATAAGGTATTATTCGGTGGCAATGTATGGCAATAGGCTCTTCTTTATCGTCGCTCCAAATAACAAGTTTGGGCCCCAGTGCTCCTTTTAAACATTAGTTCCTATTGATGACAATGTACTGTGCGCATTTAAAACCACATAAAATGGATGGCCATTCAGTAAAAATCTTGCAATTTATTCCATACATTCCCGCGCGCCGCGTCTGTACATGACACTTGCCGCTAGCAACTGTCTCCGTCGGCTACTACTGCCCGACCCTGCTGTTACACACCCAGTGAGAATACTCTTTACTTTAAACCTGCTCTTCGGCTCTAATTTTTAGACACTGTATTGTTGTGTTCCATTCTCTTTGCCTATACCTCTGACCACACCCTCCTTCCCCTCCCTGTCTGTCCATCACCTCTCTCTCACCATACCACTAGGGGGCTGCTGGCTCTTATCCTCACGGTAGTTCTTTCCAGACAGTAATTGACATGTGTACCCACTTTGGTTGAAATCGATCCAGGGTTTTAGCCCTTAACTTGCGAGGTGACTTTTCTGTAACGTATACCACGAGCTGGGCTCTTTGTGACCACTATGTTTAAACCGAGATCTAAGGCAAAAATCATTTGAAAACTTTTATTTATACTATGTAACATTTATTTTTACAGTTATTTAAGTGTTGTTTAAATGCTTCTAGATTATTGTATGGCACTAAACAAAGCCTGCAGTATTTCACTATGTGTTACACAAATTTTGTGTGATTCTCTTAAATAGTACACATAAATCGACTGTTAGGGTACTGAATTTAACATTCTGGAAAATTATACAATTTCTGTAGCAAATAAATTTCCAAATAAAACTAAATTCCAGGATTTAAATTTTCGTATAAAAATTCCAACCGATAGATACAAAAAGAAAGTCCGTCAAATTCACATTCATTGCTAGGAACTACATTTTTCTTATCACGACTCAGAACACATTTGATTTCAACCGACACGTTTAAGTATTTCATTGAAGAAACAGGCAGATCTCCCATCACAACTTTTCTGAAGTTTTTCCTCCGAATGATGCTTTGTTCGTTAGCAGAACTGTGATCACTGGCTAATGTAAAATCGTCGTCTTTTTCGTTTATTTCTTGATCGATATCACTGACGCGTTCCTGCATAGACTGACTAACAATTTCATCAAACTCGGAAAAGTTAAAACTGACGCATTCGTGCCAACACATTTTGAACTATAAGGTGCCGTACTGAAGAAAACAGGTGCGCAGTTCACGAGGTGCGGTCTAGGAGTCTCCAACACCCATAAATAATACGTGTGAACAATAAACACGGAAGGCAATAACGCAACCGACAGCAAAACATCGTAGGTTTGGCAATTTAATGATGGTAATGGGAGTATCGAAGCATTCCACCACAACTTGTAAGTAGGCTGTTTAGGTTCTTATATTGGTAACGCCGCCGCCACGTAGCGCTCTCTGTATGAAGATCGCTAGCTGTGCTGTGTGCAGTCTGTGGCTAGTTTGCATTGTTGTCTGCCATTGTAGTGTTGGGCAGCGGCGGCTGGATGTGAACAGCGCGTAGCGTTGGGCAGTTGGAGGTGAGCCGCCAGCAGTGGTGGATGTGGGGAGAGAAATGGCGGAGGTTTGATGTTTGTAAAAATGGATGTCATGAACTGCTGTATACATTATGACTGTTAAGGTAAATACATTGTTTGTTCTCTATTAAAATCTTTCATTTGCTAACTATGTCTACTAGTAGTTAGTGCCTTCCGTAGTTTGAATCTTTTATTTAGCTGGCAGTAGTGGCGCTCGCTGTATTGCAGTAGTTCGAGTAACGAAGATTTTTGTGAGGTAAGTGCTTTGTGAAAGGTATAGGTTAATGTTAGTCAGGGCCATTCTTTAGTAGAGATTTTTGAAAGTCAGATTGCGTTGCGCTAAAAATATTGTGTGTCAGTTTAAGGACAGTCATGTATAAATTTTCAAAGGGGACGTTTCAAACTGGTCTTGGAGAGCGAGTTCGACAATCTTCGCGCAGTCTGAGAGACCACACTTCATGAGTTAAGGGTTAGAAGGAGCTTTTTACTGCGGTTTTGACCAAGTAAAGAAAGTATTACACATATTACACAAATAATTGTACATATTTCAACTATATTGCTAACGAATTTCGCCCTGCTGTTTCGTTTTCGTACATCTCAATATTTTATGATGTCGCATGTCCTGAACTATGTGTCAATAATGATACAGTTTTGTAAGTAAGTTCATTGGCAATGTAAATACTGTCTGCGAAATGTGTTGCATATACAGTTAGTAACAAAGAAAAAATAAATTTAAACATCAAGCATTGTGCTGCAGTTTTTCACTCGTCTCAATGAAACTGACGTTATATCTCCTGAACTATATGCCCTACAATTATATAATTTTATGGGCACATTTAGTGGCGTATATAGATACTGCATGCGAAATGTGTTATGAACAGAGTAAGTGGCAAAGAAATAATGAATTTAATCGCCTTGCATGATGCGACAGTTTTTCATGCTCGGCAGTGTCTATAGCGTCATATACCATAGAATGATAAAGCTCTGCAGCTTCATTAGTGTGTAATATGTGAAAACTGTCCGCAAAATGTGTTGCTATACAGTTAGTAGTAGAGACGTACTAAATTAAATATTAATCCTTGATGTGGCAGTTCTCTATATGAACAGCGAAAATATAGTAAAAGATAAAACAAAATTGTTAAGGCTTTCGTGGCCACTTGTTGACAAACTGCCTATTGGCTTCTGTCTCGGGTTCTTCGGCCGACGTTCATCTATGGAAACTGTCCTGAGGAGCAATGGGTACTCCACAAATTACATTAGAAGGGTAACAGAGCCCAACACTCGGCGAAGTAAGGAACCAGAAAAAGAAATGTCGGGTACGGCCTTTCTGCCATACATTCCCAGAGTGACGGACAGAATCGGCCGTACATTGCGCAAACATGGCGTAAAGACGATTTTCAAACCGACAAGGAAGATCAAAGAGTGTCTTAGATCGGCGAAGGAGAAAAGATACCCACTTGCAATGTCGGAAATATTCCGTATATCATGCATATGGGGAAATGTTTATGTCGGAATGACTGGACGATCAATTAACACCAGGATCAAAGAGCACAAGCGACATTGCAGGTTGGCACAGGTGGAGAAATCGGCCGTGGCAGAGCACGCACTGAATGGGACCGACCACGTAATAAAATTCGCCGACACGGAAGTTCTAGCTGTAGAGAAGCACTATTACACGCGCTTGTTCAGAGAAGCTGTAGAAATACAAAAACACGCGAACAGTTTCAACAAGAAAGAGGAAAGCCTTAAGGTAAACGGATCCTGGCTTCCCGTACTGCAGCGAACGACCGTCGCAGGTAGCAAGAGAACCGCACCGGAACTGACCGCGGAGAAGCCCTCGGACGTTGGCGCGCCAGGTACATATAGTCTGCGGCCGCGAGCTCGCCTCCAGTTCACCACCGGCAATGGAGGGTGAAGCTTTGACAATGCCAGCCACTCGTGCTGGCGAAACATCAGAAAAATCATTAGATGAACGTCGGCCGAAGAACGCGAGACAGAAGCCAATAGGCAGTTTGTCAAAAGATAAAACTTTTCTCTTTCATCTTTTCTGGTGACTGTCAGCGATAAAAAAATTTCGTAAGGGTTCGAAACTATGTGTTAAGTTGGTTGCATGTCACTAAGTGCTGTCATTCTCAAATATTGGAGAGTAAAGTTTGGGTATCCGCTCGTCGTGTGTTACACTTCTTTTTTAGTCCCAACCCTTTGATAGGTAGATAGTTCTTACACTCACAGCTATTCTTTCCAGACCGTAAGTGGTATATGTAGGCAGTTGATTGGAATCAGTCCAGTGGCTTAGGAGAAGTTGTGGAACATACAAACGTACATCCATTTTTATAATAAGTATCGATTAAAAGAAATAGTTTTTTAGTGTTCATTCACTATAGTTGAAATAATTTCACCAACATTTTAACTGAAACAACACTGGAAAGTATTAAATAGGCGTTTATAAGCAGAAATATCAGTTGACGTTATTATTATTATTATGTCTTTGAGGACTGTTTAATCAGGTAGAAGGTTCACCTTTGTGGTCTTATCAAAAGATATGTTATAACCTGTTATCTGTCACTGCTACCTACGGGACTCGCCCTCTCAGACCAAGCGCGCCCATTTTCTGTGTGAAACCCTATCGTAGTCCACAAAATACTGCAGGACGCTATCGATAATTCGAACGTTGTCGCCTCCGAGATCCCTTGCAGGAACTATTATGCAGTGTTTATTATGTCAGTATCCACTATTCGAGATATTTTGTCAAGTCCTAATAAAGTCTGCCAATAACGGTACTGCTACCTTCTTCCAAACATACTTAAAAATTTACACCTGGCACAATTCTTTCTTTGTTACACACAACTACAACACTCATTAATTTAAGTGAATATGTTCCCAGTGTATGTCAAATATTTATTATTACGCAAATGCCCGGCGGTACCTCTGGAGAGCAGATTCGTTAGCTGAAGACAGATGTGTAATACATGTTACAATGTCAGTTTCGCAGGACTGAGACTCCAAAAACAAGCAGAAAATCAGGACAGTATTAAAAACGAGACATGCGTTGTTTAGGTACCTCTCTGTGAAAGACCTACATTGAGTTCTGTAGAAACATCTAAGCTAGATCACGTTCATGAGCATGCAAAGAAAAAGGAATCGTGATGCTATGTTGTATATTGAAAGTCAGAATTAGCATTGTTTATTAAAATTCGTAACTGGGTGTGATATCAATAGAATGAGCTCACTGCAGGTGGGGTAAAGAGCGGTAGCACTTTATATTTGTTAAGTCCTTGCCTAGACCTTAAACAGACATGTGATTTATTATAACAAATTGTCACTGAAGGACACCAGTTTTAAAGAAATCTGGTGGCACTAGTAAGTTCTTTCGTAAGCAGCGAAAATCATACAGTAGAGCCTAAACAACCTCTGGAAATGAGAGTTGTCCATACTCACTTTTGTGATGCGTCTATTTGTAACAGAGATGTGAAAGAAATCACTTGAAAAACATGACACATTCTTGGAAATATTTTCACAAACAGTTATTCTAATATGTATAGTACACTCACCCTGTAACAACAATGGAAGGGAATTATCTACATTTTCCCACCTACATGCATATTTCTCTGCAGCGGCTTACTAGCTTCCCCTCCTGAATGTTTGTTTTTCTGTACCACGTTATTTAAAATCTTCTTTATTAACTTAAGAACGACGCGTTTCTCCCGGATAAGGCATCATCAGGTTATGTTAAAAGATCAGAAGTTGTCTGCCAAAAACCATCCGCCAAGAATACATGAGGCCGCATAAAACATTTGCCTTCCGGTTTGTTTTACGCGGTATCATACCTTCTTGGCGCATGCTTTTTGGCAGACAATGTCTGATCATTTAACACAACCTGACAACGCCCTATCTGGGCGAAACGCGTCGTTCTTTATAAAGAACATTCTGCAACCTATGACTGTTTTTAAATAGTTGCAATACAAGACTCCTGTACAACCACGCCAAGAAAACAATTATCAAAAGCTTCAGTTTTTACACTTGATCCAATACCAAGGCAGCACATTTTACAAAAGCTCGGATCTGAAGACAGTAATCTTGATGTTAAGTTGTGTGTCAGACAATACTGCTGAAGTATTTATAGTTTTATTCCCACTTCCCAGCTGCTCTGCAGTATACTACAATTTACAACACATTATGGTTTGTACGTCTGAAACAAAATTTCATACTGGACTCACCACCGTCAACCGACAGTGCTACGAAGCCTGTGCCTGTGCAAAGCACTCACAAAGAAATATCACCACTTCGAGCTCATATTTTAAGAAGAAATAAGAACACTTGTAAGATATCAGCCTCAGTAATCGACCCCACTCGAAAATTTGGGCCATAATTCTGACAGTGAGCTGTTACGACCATTTGAAAGCGCAGCTTTTAAATTGCGCACGCACCGATTGTCCGTCACTCACTCCAGCTCATTGCAAACTCGTAATGCCTGAGCAAGAAATACTACACAGCAAAGTGAAACCAGAGCCCTCCTATTCGCGGGATGTTGAAAGCAAAGAGGAGGTTGGAGGTGGACACACATGTCGAAGGTGTTGGCAAACATGTTCGAGGACAGTCATCTTATTCTACGTGAAAAATGATAAGTAATATGAGTACATAATACACTGATGTGACAAATGTCATGGGATACCTCGCATTATCGTGTCGAACGTCAGTTTTCAAAGCGTAAAGCAGGAAATCGTTTTTGGCATGGGTTAAAAGTATCGTTGGAAGTCTCTTGCAGAAATATTGATCTAAGTTGCCTCTACAGCCGTCCGTAATTGCGAAAGTGTTGCCGTTGCAGGATGTTGTGCACCAACTGACCTTTCGATTATGTCTCATAAATGTTCCATAGGAATGGTATCGGGCAATCTGGGTGACCAATTCATTCGCTCGAATTGTCCAGAAAGTTATTCAAACCAATAGCGAACAGTTATGGCCCGGCGACATGGCGCATTCCCATCCATAAAAATTTCGTCCTTGTTTGGGAACATGATGTTCATGAATTGCTGCAAATGGTCGCTACATAGACGAACATGACCTTTCCCACTTTCCCAGTTAACCATTTATTGAGTTGAACCAGAGGTCCCACTTCAGTCCATGTACACACAGCCAACATCATCATGGAGTCACCAGCAGCTGGGCGCTACAGTCTGGAGCCGAACGACCGCTACGGTCGCAGGCTCGAATCCTGCCTTGGGCATGGATATGTGTGATGTCCTTAGGTTAGTTAGCTTTAATTAGTTCTAAGTTCTTGGCGACTGATGATCTCAGAAGTTAAGTCGCATACTGCTCAGAGCCATTTGAGCCATTTTCACTAGCAGCTTGCACAGTTCCTTGTTGACAACTTAGGTCCATGGTTCAGTGGGGTCTGCGTCGTATTCGAACACTGCTATTAATTCACACCAACTGAAATTGCGACTCATCTGGCTAGGTCAGGGTTTCCCAGTCGTTCAGTCATCCAGAGTCCAACCGATATGGTCACGAGCCCACGAGAGGCGCCGTAAGCCATGTCGTACTGTTAGCAAAGACACTCACGTCAGTAGTCTGACCACGTAGGCCATTAACGCTAAATTTTGCCAAGCTGTCCTAACGGATACGTCTGTCGCACGTCCCACACTGAGTGCTGTGGTTTTCACGCGACGTTTTATTGGCTGTTAGCACTAACAGCTGTACGGGAACACCTCTGCCCTCGGTCACTGCGATGTCCATGGTGATAGACAATGACTGAAATATGGTATTCTCGGCTCACTCTTGACGCTGTGGATCTCGGAATATTGAATTTCCTAAGTATTTACGAAATGGAATGTCCCCTGCATCTAGCTCCAACCGCTATTTCGCGTTCACAGTCTTTTAATTCCTTCGCCAATGCATAGCCTTTTATGCCTTGTGTAGGCGATTCTACCGCCATCTGCAGTTCGCTAACCCATGACTTCTGTCACATCAGTTAATTTTCAGGGTGGGGGAGAAGTCGTTTCCTCGTTTTTAATGACCGTCATTTCTGTGATTGAAACTTCCTGGCAGATTAAAACTGTGTGCCGGACCGAGACTCGAACTCGGGACCTTTGCCTTTCGCAGGCAAGTGCTCTACCATCTGAGCTACCCAAGCACGACTCACGCCCCGTCCTCACAGCTTTACTTCCGCCAATATCTCGTCTCCTACTTTCCAAACTTCACAGAAGCCTGTCCTGCGAACCTTTCAGAACTAGCACTCCTGGACGAAAGGATGTTGCGGAGACATGGCTTAGCCATAGCCTGGAGGATGTTTCCAGGATGAGATTTTCACTCTGCAGCGGAGTGTGCGCTAATATGAAACTTCCTGGCAGATTAAAACTGTGTGCCGGACCGGTACTCGAACCCTCGAAAGGCAAAGGTCCCGAGTTCGAGTCTCGGTGCAACACACAGTTTTAATCTGCTAGGAAGTTTCATATCAGCGCACACTCCGCTGCAGAGTGAAAATCTCATCCAGTTCGGTGATTGCTGATATTTGTCAGTGAAAGTTGTGTGTTTTGTTACGGACTCCCAGAGAATACGTTACCCCTCAGTTGCATCCTCTTGCGGTAAAAGAAGACACGGCAGGAAAGTTGACTTAACAAGAGCGCGCTCAGGTCGGTTCGCACTTTTAAGTGTGGCGATCTGTGGGCCTTGTTCAGCGATGTCACGTCAACCTACTGACAGCTCCGTCAATTGCGGATAAAACACGAGGGAAACTACCTTCGGTGGCGTGGTCCTCCAGAAAATGAAGTGGCAGTGAGGGACATCTTCACGCACAGTCCTGGTAAATCAACACGCCAGGCAACTCGTGAGAGTGGAATCAGCAGGCACGCTGTGCGTGTTGTGGTCAAGAAGGATCTCATCTGGAAACCCTGGAAACCCGATTATGTTCCGGAGTTATCGTTGGAGGACTGTGACAGACGAACGGCATATGGGGAAATTATGCTTGCATGGCATAACTGTTGGCCAAATTTGTTCAAGAAAATTATTTGGAGTCTCGAGGCGGTGTTTCACTTTTGGGAATTGGTCAAGCGACACAACTGCCATTATTAGGCAGAAAAAAACCAAGAATTACAATTAAGAAATCAGAGTTGACCAAAATTGACAGTCTGATGTCGTATGACCAGGAATCGTCTCATTGGTCCATTTACAGTTTGAGACTTTATGAACAGCGACAGGTATCACCAGATGCTGAATTAATATGTGTAGCCACTGATATCTCAATGGGACATTGTTGCGGAAGTCCTTTTTCAGCAAAAGGGAGCACCACATCAGTTTGGAAGCATCGTTTGTAACTGGTTAGACCTACACCTTCCAGGACGTTGACTGTGCAAGGACTCCACGAATGGCCTCTACGAAATCCAGACCTCACCAATTGTGACTTCTTCCAGTTCGGTTGGGCCAAAGAAGAGGTTTACGGAAAAAAATCGCAAACCCGCGCATTATGGACGAATGAGAGGAGAGGATCACAGTTGTCCGCGGAAATGTACCTGTGACTTTCGTGCAGAAATCAGTTGACGAGGATCCTATACGTTTACTCAGCTCGGTCGATAACGCAGGAGCATGTTTAGAATTGTAGTGTGGTACACATATTCTCATGGTTCTGAGAACCGACTGCAACCTGTTATAGCCAAGGAATAGCACCATGCTGTATGAGATGGCACCGTGGTCTTATATCCGACAGTCATTCATTGTTTCAGTCAATAGTCAATGTCTAAAACGATGCAACATGCCTAGGTTATGAGGGGGATAACTGATATGAAGTAAGAACTGCTACAGTTAATTACTCAGTTGTATGTAGTTTATGTATGTATGTAGAAAGATGGTACATATGTTACCACTGATAATATTATCATGTGAATGTCAATCTTGAAATTCAAATAGATGGAGGTATACAACAGAATTAAACCCCCTAAAAGTTTTATCCTAGAAATAAGGTGTATTTGAAGCACAATACGTAGGAATATTCAATGAACTGTGGATGAAGGCCGACCAACAGGCATTACATTCATTGATCAAAAATGATAGTGCATTGAGAATGGCTAGTTTCTATCTGAAATCTATATCTGCCAATAAAATTTCAAAAGGACGACTGATAGCAGAAATTTATTATTTACAAGTCAATGTAACAGTCGCTGCGTGCAACAGCCTTCTGAATGGAAGGTAACCTGACGTAGGAATACGTCTATATGAAAATGTACTTAAAAGATATTACTGCAACGGAAGTTGGTTGTTAAATAGTTCTTAGAAAGGATTCACAAAGCTATATGCGACTAACAGCTTGTTAACTGTATAAAAGTGCACCAAAAATATTAACAAAAGTATTTTGACTTAATTATAATTGATCGCTTAATATACAGTTTGGCGGTCTCTTCTAACTGTTTATCCGTAGACCTTCGAACAAATCAAGTTTGCTTTCTTTTGGTGCGTTATATAGTATCTTCGTGTTTTGATGAATGTCTTTAAGGTTATATCGAGGATTATTCAAATGTAAACCAAAAGCAGTTTTGTTATGTGTGTATGTATGCATCATGACTTTGTGTCACGTTCAAATTACTACAACGATGATTTTATAGCATGCTTTACATACGTACTTTGTAAATACGACTGGAAGGTATGTTTTCACTGTAATTTTGTTGCATGTAGCTTCGTACCAGTGGTTTGGGCTTATTTCGATGTAATTTTAGTCTATCGTTTATTTCATTTGATATTTCCTGACGGATGTGAACACTATAATAACAACGTGTCTTACCTATTCTTTTGATTTAGACACCGCATGTTTGTATCCTGGCATGTACTCGTAACAGCTTTTATTGCTTCTTCTTTTTCTTCTGCCTTCGTCCAACATTTTGGCAGGGTTCGCATGGTTATTGTCAGATTTGGCATGGCTAATTTAAGAGCGAGCCGGATGCCCTTCCAGTCGCCACCCCATTACGCGAATCATGATGATGATGATGATGAAATGATGAGGTCAACACAAACACCCAGTCCCCGGGCAGAGAAAATCCCCAACCCGGCCGGGAATCGAACCCGAGACCCCAGGATCTAGTGGCACCAACGCAAGCTACTAGACTACGAACTGCGGACTAACAGCCTTTATACAATTATTCTGGTTAATATCTATATCTACATCTAAATAGAAAATCCGCAAGTCACGATGCGGCGGAGGTACCCTGTACCACTATTAGTCATTTTCCTACCTGTTCCACACGCAAATAGAGCAAGGAAGAAAACGACTGTCTATACGCCTGCGTATGAGCCCTAATTTCTCGTATCTTCGTAGTCCATACGCGCACTGTATGTTGGTGGCAGTAGAATCGTTCGGCAGTCAGCTTCAAATGCTGCTTTTCTAAATTTTCTAAATAGTGTTTCTCAAGAAGAACGTCGCCTTCCCTCCACGGACTCCCATTGGACTCCCCGAAGCACCTTCGTAATACATACGTGTTGTTCGAACCTACCGGCAACAATTCTAACAGCCCGCCTCTGAATTGCTTCGATGTCTTCCTTCAGTCCGACCTGGTACTGATCTGAATCACTTGAGCAGTACTCAAGAGTAGCTCGGACCAGCGTTCAATCTGCGGTCTCCTTTACAGGTGAACCATTCTTTCCTAAAAATTGCTCCCAATAACCGAAGTCGAGCATTCGCCTCTCTGCCACAAGTCTCACATGCTCGTTCCTTTTCATATCGCTTTGCAACGTTACGCTCAGATATTTAAACGACTTGACTGTGTCAAGCAGGGCAGTAGTAATACTGTATCCGAAATTTACATGTTCGTTCTTCCTACTCATCCTCATTAACTTACAATTCTCCGCATTTAGAGCTATCTAAACTGGAAATTTTGTCTATGTCGTCTTGTATCTTTCTACCGTCACTCAACTTTGACACTTTACCTACATCCGAACATCATCAGCAAACAATCTCAGATTGCTGACCACCCCATCTGCCCAATTATTTATGTATACAGAGAAAAACAGTGGTCCTATCACAAATACTATTTTATCCCGAAATATTTTTGAGCTGCTACATTTTATGACTATTTCCAGATCTCACCGTTACCATTTAAGCGGTTTAAACCAATAATTGCAGTCTTCGACAAACAAAGGTTTTAATGAAATCTACAACAATCAAGTTTACAGATCGCAGTCTTCATTCTGACTGCGTGAGATAATTACAGTAGTAATTAATTATAGTATCAGACTACGTGGCAATAATAAGAGTTGTCTGCCATGAGCCTAACGTCCAATAATGTGCGCATAGCGGTGTGCTCCGAAACAGTTGTGCTTTAATATGGCCTACTACTAATGAAAAGTTAGTTCTCGCACCTCATTAGTTAAATGTTAAGATAGAATGTGCACATCATATTAAAATAAAAGAAAGTTAAATTAATCTTTGCCTTGCTGCAAGTCTAAGTGCAGATATTCCTCCTTTTAAAAGACATACTTTAAATATGAATAGGATTTTCATTCGACTTTTATGCATTTAGAAAATATCAGCTAGGCTTATAGCCTTTGTAGAATCGATTAACAGCTGCACGACTGCATGTTATTAAACAGTACTCTTTACATGAATTTTTCATTTAGAGTAATATTCGGACTTAGGTTCTTAAATGTTCAGGTTCAATTATTAAACTGGCATTAAGTAAACTAGACCCAAATGGCACTCAAAATTATCACACAAAACTCTACGATTCCGTTTTAAAGACATCCACGTTTAACATTACCTGACTATTGCCATCATTAATTTTCATAAAAGGAAATTTTTGCGACATAATTAACCTTGAAATGGATTACTATTCATTTAAGAGAGCATTAATCTGGGTGACATCCAACGAAATAGTAAGATACGATAAAGCAGACACTAAACCTTTTTCTATCGAAGAGGCAAGGACATACTTTACCACGTGCAACGAAAGTCTCTCAACCGCTCTTAATCTTCTATCGTCTCTACTTTTACTTTTAGTCGTGACACAACGACAGAATGAAGCTACACCGTTGGGTTTTCAGTACCTGCACCGGCTTTGCACTCTGTCGTCAAGTGTTCCACAAATCGCCGCCTGTTCTTCCCCATTGAGCGTTCAATCCTGCACCATCGCTTCCTCTAACTTCGCCCAGTACCTTGTCAGCTCCCCGTCGATCTTGCGAGCTTCAACCACTTTCCATATATGAACATGACAGCAGAACACGAACAGGTGATTAACTTCGCCGTTTCCAAGATGCTCGTTCCCAGGCGCCGATCCATAACACTCTACCCTTTGTAGACGTTAGTGGATTGCTCCATTTACGGCCAGTATTATTGATAGAATGACATCTTCCGCATATATAATTTTCCTAGCCGTGTCACTTTACCGAAACGCCGTCATGTGGCATTCGACCTCATGATGAGCAGTAGTCGTAATGTTTTGACCCATCAGTGCAAGGGGTAAGGCAAGAAGATCTTGGCAATAAATGGACCTGTAACCAAATGAAATTACAACGCAGGGATTTGGCTACATGGTTTCAATATGACACAATCCCGCTCAATGCACTAATAGAGTCTGCCCATTGTTGATTGCAAGTAGCGCAGGGACATTTGGGCTGGGATAGAAGTGATGACCTCAATGATGCTGCGCTTCAAGTTCTTCAAGTATCTAGGTTTGCTGGCATAGACACCATCCACGACCATGCCCCACAGCCAAAAATCGCATGACGTCAGGTCGGGTGCGTGTTGGCCGTCGGAGAGAACCGCCTCGACCAATTCAACGTTTACCGAACGTGTCGTTCGGGTAATCCAGAAACATGTGACAGTAATGGGCAGGAACGAGATCGTCCGAAAGTGCCCACAGTGGAGAATGGCAAGTGCGGCGTTCTCCTCCATGCTTTTGCTCAGCAGTGCAAGATAATTCTCTCCCCTGGCGGTTTGTTATTCAAAAAGGAAGGTTCCGAATCCCGCACGTGCTCTGGAAATTCCAGGCGAAGACTCGGTCGCCCAGATGACACAGTTGCGTTCCTTCACAAAACCGCGTTTGTGGATTGGTGCTTCGTGAAAAAACGTGAACAGAATGTCAGGCTCCACGTGCACCATTTCCAAGATAATTTGTGCAGCACTCACAGGTACTTGCTTGTCCGCGTTTGCGACCTGCTGCTCAATATGCCATTGGTGTGGTCTCATTTCTAAATCATGGTGCAAAATTCTAAGCACAGACGTCCGAGAAATGTCAGTCTCTAGAGAAAGTCTGCTCGAAGACTTGGTTGGTCTTGCTACCATCGCACCCTGGACGTGGATAATATTCTGTTCCGTTCGGAAAGATCTTCTACCGCTGTTTCCCTTCCAATCGTCTTGAATGGACCCCATCGTTACAGACCTCTCGTAGATCCTACCACTTGTCAGGTGTGATGGTGCATGCCGTCCGGTCCAGGCCGTGAACTTTTCTTGTACAATGGTCACTCCAAAAGAAATGCGCACTATTTTTGTAAAAATACAGTTTTCATTCAGAATGTGTGAAAGTTTTACAGTGTGTAGATACATCCTTCCCGCTTGTTTTCAAACTTAGTTCAACCTGTTCCCGTGAGTGGCGCCGTCACATCATTTCTTCAAGATGGCTGCTACACTTGACGTTCGTCAGAGGCAACGCGCTGTCATAGAATTCCTGTGCTGTGAAAACGAGACAGTGGGAAACATCCTCAAGAGGTTGAAAAAGGTGCATGGAGATGCTGCTGTCGATCGCAGTACAGTTAGTCGATGGGTAAGCAGGTTACGTGATGAAAGCCGGCACGGCAACATTGAGGCTTGTCCTCGCAGCGGCAGGCCTCGTACTGCACACACTCCAGACAATGTGCTGAGAGTTAACACATTGGTCACTGCTGACAGAAGCATCACAGTGAACGAATTGTCACGCTACGTTGGGATAGGGGAAGGAAGTGTTTGCAGAATACTGAAAGTGTTGCCGTTAACAAAGGTTTTCGCCAGGTGGGTTCCCAGGATGTTGACAGTGGCTCACAAAGAAACAAGAAACACGGTACGCAGCGAACTTTTGAAACAGTACGAAAATGGTGGAGATGAATTTCTTGGAAGAATTGTGACAGGTGATGAAACATGGCTCCATCATTTTTCACCAGAGACGAAGAGACAATCAATGGAGTGGCATCATGCAAATTCACCCAAGAAATTCAAAGCCACACCTTCTGCTGGAAAAGTTATGGCTACGGTGTTTTTCGATTCCGAAGGACTTTTGCTTGTGGACATCGTGCCAAGTGGAACCACCATAAATTCTGATGCATATGTGACGACACTGAAGAAACATCAAGCTCGACTGAGTCTTGTTCGACCACATCGGCAAAAGCAGGATGTTTTGCTGTTGCACGACAATGCACGGCCGCATGTCAGTCAAAAAACCAAGGAAGTGATCAGAAAACTCGCATGGTTAACACTGAAACACCCGCCTTACAGTCCTGACCTGGCTCCATGTGACTATTATCTCTTTGGGGAACTGAAAACCTCTCTTCGTGGAACGTGGTTTCTAGACGATGACTCCCTTCTGCATGCTGCCAAACAGTGGCTCAAACAGGTTGATCCAGAATTTTACCGTGCGGGTACGCAGGCGCTGGTTCCAAGATAGCGTAAGACAGTTGAGAGGGATGGAAATTTTGGAGAGAAATGAAAGTATTATTCCTGGAGGATGTTTCTACACATTGTAAAACTTTCAAACACGTAGAATAAAAGATTAATTTTTTTTAAAAAAGTAGTGTGCATTTCTTTTGGAGCGATCCTCGTACAACGCTTGGACCTCCATCCACGTAGCTATCTTCCTCCGTTCACCAGTGGAATATCGGCACACAATAACTTTTTATGCGGAAAAATACGAAATAGTATACCCTTGTAATGTTAACATCTTTTTACCTCACCCAAAATTTATACAGGATCTTAAAATAACGATCCTGGAATGTGTTCTCTCGTGGTGTAATCCACGACCATGAAGCTAGACGAAAGCCACCAAAACGTATTTTGATCGATAAAAAAGATCAGTGGCTGTTTGAAGAGCGTTTTTGAGAAGCGTCATATCTTTCGTGGTGTAGTTGTTACATCACCATCGGCTGTGAACAGATTTCCCTCCGCTGGTCATTTCAATTAGGAAGCTGATTGCGGGGCGTAGCGAGAGACCAAACAGGTGTCAGGATAACAGCGTGTGGATCTCGGAGCACCAGGTGGCAGCGTCTGCTCTGAAACCAATTAGCCAGCTGAGCGTAGCCGCCCAACGTTCCCCAGGCTAATGCATTCCGGCGGGCCGTGGCTGCCCCTGTGAGGGAGGCACCCCGACGTGCGGCCGTGCGTTATTGGCAGCCGTCCTTTGCACGGATAGCCCAGACCGGACCAGGGCACACCGGTGCGGTACAATCCCCCCCAGCCGACCGCAGAGGCCGCCGCGCTTAGGCAGTTACCGCGAAGACCAACGTTGGAAAGTAAACAGTGGGACGAGAACGGGCGAAAGCAATTATGACGTTAATAACAGGCGCGTGTTTACCTAGTTTTATATCGACTATGTGAAACAGCAACTTCCTCCACTGTACGTGATGTAGGAGGCCTGGCCAACCGGCTGCTTCTGTGATGTGTCAAAATATGTAGATGTTTTATTATTCCTTTAACCTGTAAAGACGAGGTCCTAACGACATCTGTGACCTTTAATCAGTCGTTCTACATACTTTGCATTAGTGAAGTCACTCGCCGTGGAAATGGCGTCCTTACTGTAAATTATGAAATAAAAAATAATAATTTCAAAAAATTCTTATTGTGGGCCAACACGACTATGACAATACGTAGTTAGAAACTTCATCGCAAGCGAGCTAGATTGTAAACCATAATCTCGTAAGATAACGGTAAGAAGGCGAACTGTCAATTGCATTAATAATTTTTACCGATTTCGACTATACAGTCGATGTCAAGAGCCCATAAATATCTATTCGCCGACAGCTACGCCAAAATATTCTGGAATATTTGTTCAGTGCTCTTGCTTGAGAGTTGCACTGCTTTCACTAAAAGAGCCTCAAGGTAATGTAGACTCCCAAAACATTTTGAGGCACATATCGGTCAAGTAATATTTAATATATGAGAATGAACGTACAGTGGAAACCAATGTACCCGCTAAGCAATATTGTGAGCGTTGACTGAAGCAAACTTTACAGTAAAAAATAACAATTCCTTACGACACGTCGTTAATAATATACCACGGTATCAGTATTAGTGATAGACCCTTTCGAAGAAACATGATTTATTGTAGCTGTACAAGTAGTTGATGGACGATCGGATGAAAGAAACGATAAGACTTATGCGTGGTACGATCAGACTTCTGGTCTGTCATCTGAGCCGGTTGCGCTATCGTCGCTGCTCGACGGCTACTGCTCTCGTATACTATTCAAGAGGCTAGCGTTATTTATAATTTTGGTTCCTTGATGATGCTTGAATATTAAATCGTAGAGCACTAGAGCAGCTTTTTTTTGGTGTTCGAATATGCAAGACAATCTTGAGAACGTTGAGAAAGCCGTTGGCCCATTCGGTTTATGCTTCTCTTGTAACATTTAGAAAGGTCCAGCACATGTATCGTTATAATCCAGCATAGATCCTCGTTTTTTTAAACTACAAATAAGAAGTTACCTGTATCAAATTCTTGTCGGGTCTCCAGACAGATCAAACTGTCATCTGAACATAATAATTCAGCGGTCCACCTGGCCGCCATCATCAGATGAGAGAAGCTACGATGCTCTCTCCGATAGCTGATTCCACTCGCAAATGACTGCACCTTTATATGCATCAGAAGTACAACACGTCATGCGCTAAATACAGTACACACGCGCTCAATCATTCCAGCTGCCCCTGGCGCTGCAACTCTTTTTCCGCCGGGAAAGTCTACATTGTCACAAAAAGTTACCACCATAAAGTATATCTCATGTACTACACCACAGTATACAATGAAAGTACATTTATATGGTAGCGTTTAAGTCAGAACTGTCATGTACCATGATTACATTCCAATAAATTAATAAATGCAGCCAATTAAATTAACCCCAAATTAGAAACGAGAACACAAGATTGATTAATGTCAGTGACTGCCACATCCAGTTACTATATTTCCATATTACAATCTCCTTCTGGAGGTATAGTTATATGCCGAGAGTAGTGTTGAACACAGGCTGAGCAGATGCCAGCTGAGCAGCTGAGACAGTCAGCGTCCGGTCATTGAGGGGAGACGGAAGGGAAGTGGACTTCAAACATTCGTATTTGAGATTTTAGCTTATTTTAAATGCCTGGTCTGTCCTGCGTGAAACAGTTTTTGTTTTATATAAATACAATATTTTCGTGAGATGTGTTGGTTTTCCTGACGCTCTGTGCAATCTGGCACTTAAGTGCCACGCCTTCCTCTTTGCAACATGCAGACACAATGCACAGCATTTAATTAAATGAAATATTTAGAGACCTTTGTAAAGATACCTTGTTGGAGAAATGTCTTCATGGGGAAATCAAAATTTAAATGAATGTCTTTATTCTGTCACATGGAACCGGTTACCAAAACTGTATTTGTTCAGATTACAACCCTCAAATTTGGTGTTCATGATGCTATTTTATGCTTCAATGGTGGTGTAATTAGAAAACTGGATGTTTTGGAATTATTGGGGATAAAATCTAGTGGAAATACTGCAAAATTCTTTGTGCAAATAGATAAAGAGAGAATCCACAAAGCAAATATTGCTAATTTAAAATGCACAAAAGAAGCCAGGTAGAAAAAAAGAGGGACCAGGAGAAGAAAAGAAGATCAGTATGATTCAGATGATGCTCAGGATGGAGCAGGAAAATATTAGTGGTAAGTAATTCTCATCAATAACTTTACTAGAATTGCAATATTAAACTTTAAATGGATTTTTCTCAAAACTACATTTTTTACTTTGAGGTACCATTATTTGATAAACTAAAGGGGTTAGAAATATTACTATCTACAGTACAAATTGATCAAATTTTATAAGTTATTACAAGGAAATTGAGAACCACAAAACAATCAGAGACTGTTTCATAATAATTAATGTCAAAAAAAGTTAAATTTTACTAGTGAAAGAATAAATTGTTTTTCCTTCAAAACCATAAGAGGTATTACGTTCATTTTACTTGCAACTTGAGGTATATATATATATATATATATATATATATATATATATATATATATATATATATATATATATATATATATATATATATGCGGTAAAAATGTCATTGTTTTATTACTTATAGTTGTTTTGAAAAGTGTACCTATTCAAAGGGTAAAATAGCATTGGCAGACTAGGGATTAAAATTGCCTTACGCCTCCCCCTAAGAGAGTAGAGAGGTCTTTTCAAACACCACCGGGGGAATGACGAGCGTGTGTAGAAAATTCTGAACAGTATACTATATGTGGCCTAAACGCCGTCAAAGAGGCATCGTCTGTGTTGTGTCCCAAATGACGGAAAGCCATTGTAGGATGGCAGTCCATTGGAGCCGAAGAGATGTGCCATAAGAAGGCAATAAGGGATTGCCATATTATGGCGCCCTGCTCTCTGCAGGAACCCGTTAGCCTGTGAACTCCTAGACCCAAAGTAACACAAAGATAAAAAATCGCTGAAGCAGAGTGAGATAGGAGGACATCCGGCCTTTTGCGTTTAAGAATACGAGACCCATGTCGCCAGGCTGGAGGCAAGTTGATTATCTTTTTGTTGGCTCTGTTAAGAAACAGTATCTTCCATGGAATAACATGAATAAAGTTTAGACTGGCAGAAGAGAAATCGCTATGTGCACGTGGAGAAGGTCTAGTTGGCTAAAATATATAAATTGACAGATGATGGGAGTCAGGAGCTGTTTGTTTCTGAAATCCAGTACTAAAAAACTCAAGTGGCTGGTTCATTACGTTTAAACTAACTGCGGAAGAAAGATTATTGCATTATTAGAATAGACCTGGTTGGTCGGCATTCGGAAGAATCGCTGTCACTATAGCAAAATCATGCGCAAGTAAAACTTCTGCTTCTTGCTGGGAGCGCTCTACGGGTCTCGCTTCCATCCGAGGCTTATCAGAGGTCTCTTCAGACAACAGGGGGACTTTGATTCTGGGGTATGAGGGAGTACAGTCTTCGGAGCAGGCTAGGTGACAGAATGTTCAGCCACCAAGCCGTCACTTGCAGGCACCGGCAGCGCTAAGTATGATGAGCCACTGCAGCTTTCGCAAATCAAATAATAGGATGTATGTAGGGATAGCAGACTGACGTTAAGGTTTTTAAGTTTCTAACTGCACTACATGTATTAGCAGTCTCGAACTCAACATATCACGATAGTGGATATATACGTGATTCATTCTGTAGTTCTTTCTTTCCTCTCTGATTAACACCCAGTAATCAGTGTGGATTTCCGGGAAATTGATCCTTCATCCTCTGTTTTGCTGATTTTAACGTAATCATCTCCGGCTCACTACCCTACCTTTGCCAAGGTGCTGTTATTTTAGTGCCATTATAGCTTGTATTAATAGTCAATGAACGTAATGATTTCATGACATGGTGTACTTGTGTTTAACTTGGAAGTCCCTATCAAATTGTAACAAAAAAGTTTCTATAGTGTCCCTTGTTTCATTTAGCAGTTTGATGAAACTCCATATTTTATCATCTTGTGAGGTACAGCACCCATGTTTGACGTATACTAGGATCACCCCTGTTTAGTAAAGTAAATTCAGTGAGTTGTCCATTGCACGACACCTGTAGACATATTCATGTGATTCTGAGGGGTGCGAGTTCATTATCGGTGAGGTCACCCGGTTCGCTTCATATCAGTCGCAGGTTCGAATCCTGCCTCTGGCATGGATGTGTGTGATGTCCTTAGGTTAGTTAGGTTTAAGTAGTTCTAAGTTGTAGGGGACTGATGACCTCAGAAGTTAAGTCCCATAGTGCTCAGAGCCATTTGAACCATTGTTTAGTTCGCTGTAGTTATGAGCCAATCTCATTCTTCGCTCTTGTCGACCAAACACTTACTACTTTTTGCTACTTGAAGCAAGCTTTTTCTTTGTTGGAGAGACTCAGAACAGCAACAAATAAAAAAAAAGCGAACTTGTAGGCTCTTTTGCGATTTCTTACTTCAGAAATAAGTCATTTATGAAAGAAAAAGTATCCGACGAAGCTACTTTGTACGCTCTACTAGAATTAAACAAAGCTAAAGTCGGAACCACGTTTAAAGTAAATGTAGATTTAGTGTCTATTTTTTAGTAATGCGCGTTCTCGACTCCGTTCACTGAAATCAGTCTAGTACATCTAAATCTATTTACATACTTCGCTAACCAGCATACAAAGTACGATGCTTGGCGGAGGCTACTTTATCCCATTGCCAGTAGTTTCCTTTGATGTTCTACTCACAATTGGAGCGAGAGCAAAGAGACTGTCTATATGCTTCGCTAATACTCCTGATGTCTCTTCTTCTGTCTTGGCGGTCCTTACTGCGAAATGTATGTTGGTGGCAGGAGGATTGTTCGCAAATGCAGGTTTTCTGAACATTCTCAGTAGTGTTTCACGAAAAGAGAGTCTTCTTCCCTCCAGGGATTCCCATTCGAGTTCACAGCGTATTTACGTTATGTTCACGTATTGATCTAATCTACCGGAAACCGGAAACAAATTTAGCAGCACTCCTTGAAATGTAAGTATTATTTTGTGACTACGTAAAAATCACACAATTCATGCCAGTTTTCTTTGCACATGTTTTATATATCGTTGCACAGCGTTTCAGAGACAGCTTAAAAACTGTGGATTAGAATCTTTGGGCTTTGGAGAGTTTCATTTGGTAATAATGAATGATTGTGAACGGCTGAAGTAATTCTCGCGCTAATTTGCATTTTATTGTTGTAAATACTTGTTTTTACCAATATGCCATTGTGTTTCTTTCTTGTAGTTTACGCTTTATTGATTATACACTGTCTAACAAAACAAGAGAAGTATCGTGAAGATATGTCACTGGAACTGCGTAGACGTACACGTACACGTACACATAAAGTTAGCGAACTGCTAATAGATATTAACTCTGAAATTATTGGTATATCAGAGCACCACTTAAATAATTTGATAATTCAGAGGCTTCCTTTACCAGGCTACAGATTAGCTGGCTGTTTCTCAAGGAGTTCCTTGCTGGGTGGGGGAGTGGCTCTGTACGTAAAAAACAGTATTGCGTTTGAGTCCATAGAAGTATCACGGCACTGCACTGAGCAGATATTTGAAAGTTGTGCAGCATTAGTTGAATTTAGTGAAACTAAACTTCTAATTCCTGTTGTTTATAGGTCCCCTAACTCCGACTTCAGAGCATTTTTGCTTAAGCTAGAAAGGGTTCTTGATTCACTTTGTAGGAAGTACCAGAAAGTAGTTATATGTGGTGACTTCAATATTAATTTTGTACATGATTGTGCAAGAAAAAGGATGTTGGTAGATCTCCTAAATTCATATGATCTGATGCAAACTGTGTTTTTTTTTTCCAATTAGGATGCAGGGGAACAGTAGCACTGTCATAGACAATATTTTTATTCATTCTTCATTACTAGATGGACATTCTGTTAGTAAAAGGGTGAATGGCCTTTCAGACCATGATGCACAAATTTTAACACTAAAAGTTTTTTGTAATCAAACCAATGTCCTATTTAATTACAAACTACTTATGAAAGTTAATCCAACAGCAATAGAGAGTTTTTCAAAACTTGTCAAGGAACAAGAGTGGCAAGATGTTTATAGTGCCAATAATATAGATGATAAATACAATGCTTTCCATAACACATTTCTCATGCTCTTTGAGAGTTGCTTTCCATTAGAACATTCTAAACGGGGTACTAGCGGTAATGGACAGCCCGATTGGCTGACTAGTGGGATAAGGATATCATGTAGAACAAAGTGGAAATTATATCAAAATGTTAGAAGTAGTCACAATCAAGCTACAGTAGCCCATTACAAACAGTATTGTAAGGTCCTTAAAAACGTTATTAGCAAGGCAAAAAGTATGTGGTATGCAAATAGATTAACTAATTCACAGGATAAAATTAAAACAATATGGTCAGTTGTGAAGGAAGTGTCTGGTCAGCAGCACAAGGTTGATGATATAAAGTCAGTTCGCAGTAATAATATTTCTGTTACTGATATATGCACGGTATTTAACAATCATTTTCTGAGCATTGCTGGTGAATTAAATAAAAATTTAGTTTCTACAGGAAATCATATAAATTTCTTAGCAAATGCATTTCCGAGATGGACGTCCGAAATACTCCTCTGTGATACAGACAAGAGGGAAATTGAGTCAATAATTAAATCACTGAAGACTAAGGACTCACATGGTTATGATGGAGTGTCTAGTAGAATATTAAAGTACTGTGCTGCACATGTTAGCCCTGTATTTAGCCATATTTGTAATTTTTCCTTTAGGAATGGTCAGTTTACTGAGCGATTAAAGTACTCAGTAGTAAAGCCGCTTTATAAAAAGGGAGAAAGGGATAGTGTTTGCAAAAGTTATCGAAAAGGCTGTGTATGTAAGGTTAATTGATCATTTTATATCACACTATTTGCTATCAAATGTACAGTTCGGCTTTAGAAGTCGTTTGACAACTGAAAATGCTATATTCTCTTTTCTCTGTGAGGTACTGGATGGGCTAAACAAAAAGTTTCGAACGCTTGGCGTATTTTTTGATTTAGCAAAGGCATTTGACTGTGTTGATTTCACTATATTGCTGCAGAAGTTGGACCATTACGGAATAAGGGGAGTAGTTCACAATTGGTTCACCTCTTACTTTAGCAACAGGCAGCAAAAGGTCATTATTCACAATGTTGATAACGTCTGCGATGTGGGATCTGAGTGGGGTACTGTCAAGTAGGGGTTGCCCCAGGGATCAGTGTTGGGGCCGCTCCTGTTCCTTATTTATGTAAATGATATGCCCTCTAGTATTATGGGTAACTCTAAAATATTTTTGTTTGCTGATGACACTAGCTTGGTAGTAAAGGATGTTGTGCGCAACATTGACTCGGTTTCAAGTAGTGCAGTACACGACCTCAGTACATGGTTTGTAGAAAATAAACTAACGTTAAATCACAGTAAGACTCAGTTTTTACAGTTTCTAACACACAATTCAACAAACCCTGACGTTTTAATCTCACAGAACGGGTATATGATTAGTGAAACTGAACAGTTCAAATTCATAGGTGTTCAGATATATAGTAAACTGTCGTGGAAAGCCCATGTTCAGGATCTTGTTCAAAGACTTAATACTGCCATTTTCACTGTTCGAACGGTATCGAAAGTGAGTGATACTTCGACACGTAAATTAGTCTACTTTGCTTATTTTCATTCACTTATGTCGTATGGTATTATGTTTTGGGGTAACTCTTCCCATTCTAGAAGGATATTTTTGGCTCAGAAACGGGCGGTTCGGGCAATAAGTGGTGTGAGTTCACGAACATCTTGTCGACCTCTGTTCACGAGTCTGGGTATTTTGACATTGGCCTCTCAATATGTGTATTCCTTATTGTCGTTTCTTGTTACCAATATTAGTTTATTTCCATCAATAAGCAGCTTTCACTCGGTTAATACTCGACAGAAATCAAACCTCCATTTGGATCGGACTTCCTTGACTCTTGTGCAAAAAGGTGTTCAGTATACTGCTACATCCATTTTCAATAAGCTTCCACTCGAATTCAAAAAATCTTAGCAGTAATCCACGCGCTTTCAAATCTAAACTGAAGAGTTTCCTCATGGGTCACTCCTTCTATTCTGCCGAGGAGTTCCTTGAAAAATTAAGCTGATTCTCATTGTATTGCTGATAGCGTTTGCTTAAACTTATGGACTGATTTTCTTTCAGGTTCATGAACATTTATTTTTATCTGTGATTACTTCTGTGTTGTAAGTTCATGTACTGACACGTTCCATGGCCTTGGAGACTTGCTCCTTAATTTGGTCCTATGGAACTTGACATGTAAATAAATAAATAAATAAACGATTCGCGGGTATAAGCGGGTCTATATACGTATGATTCACAAAATGGCTCTGAGCACTATGGGACTTAACATCTATGGTCATCAGTCCCCTAGAACTTAGAACTACTTAAACCTAACTAACCTAAGGACAGTACACAACACCCAGCCATCACGAGGCAGAGAAAATCCCTGACCCCGCCGGGAATCGAACCCGGGAACCCGGGCGTGGGAAGCGAGAACGCTACCGCACGACCACGAGATGCGGGCAGTGTATGATTGGACTTGCACTTCTCTGTGACACGTAGAACAGCTACCACAGTGCATTAATGTTGTTCGTGTATAGCGTTGTTACCACATCTGGTAGGTAGATAAAGGTCGTGAACAACTTCAGATGTTGAGTGATCACTGCCAAGGACAGGGAGATACCGCGTAGTCGTCTGAGACAATGTTATCAGCATCTGACATCCGGCTGGGCGAAACGTTCAGTATCCAGATTTGTGGGGCATTTTGGGTGTGACAGTGAGACCGTGAGAGCAGGTGCAATAGTCGTCAAGACTCCGGTGAAGCACTTATGGCAACCACGTCGTCATTTTGTGCACCAAGCACATTGTAACCTTTCACATCTGCGCCTGCAATCCAGTAACAAGTATTCGACTACCAGCAACATTCTGTGTCATCTCGCAAAGGTTAGAGACTAGCAGCAGCCTATCTATGGAATTATCGTCCCATACACGAACCTTGCCATTGCTGTTAACGCCACAGTACAAATGACTTCGTAAGGAGTGGTTCCAAGACTAAGAATCATGAAATGCTGTTTGATTGTTTCGCATTGGGTTCAGAGAGTTGTATCTCACGGGGTCACAACAGTAATTCGTAGATTAGGAAGCAGGAGCCAGACCAGGGTAACTGCGCACGCTACAGAATATAAATAGACAGTACTCTGATCGAATACTCACATATATTTATTTATCTTTTGAGAAGCAGTCATGTAGAACGTAACAAGCATTTCCAATCTCTGAATCAGTCATGTAGAACATAACAAGCATTTCCAATCTCTGAATAAAGTCGTTTGCCAACTCCGCAGCAAACTATCTTATTTTTATCTGTTATTACTTTTATGTTGTAATTTCATGTACTGACACGTTCCATGATCTTGGAGATTTCCTCCTCAATTTGATCCTACGGAACTTGACGTGTAAATAAAAAAAAAAAAAAAAGAAAAATTCTACCTGTGCTGGTTCCCAGAGACCTCATTAGCTATGACCTCGGCAGCCGCTGGTCTGTGAAGATGAGCTGTCGAACTGAGGAGAGGATCTAGGCTGACAGACTGGTCCCCGAGAGCTGTATCATGCCAGCGCCGGAGAGGACTGTGGTGTCATGCAGTCCTTCCAGGGTGGCAAGTTGCCTGTACTGCCATGGTGGAGTCACCCATGCTTGAGCCGACCATGCTAGAGCCATCCCCCGATCCGTAGGTATTGACGTTCGCGTTGGTGGGTTTTTGATGGCCAGAGCACAAGTACTGTCTTGGGAAGACACTACATCCACCCCCATCCCCACTCCACCCCCCAAAGAAACTACGTACACTCGTTGAGAACAGACGAGTACCATAGCGACGATGGGGAGGAGGGCAGGATGTATTGTGAAGGGACGGATAGCGATAGCTGCCACTGACGCCGCGCCGAATTCCGCGTCCTGGCGTGTGCCCTGAGCTTTGGAATCCGACCAAAGGACGCACCCCCACATCCTGATGAGGCGCAGCCAGCATGGCCAGCGAAGCTGATACGATGCCAGTCGCGGCAGCTGTGCGACTGGGGGCCACAAGAGGCGGCACAGGACCCTATTGACGGGTACGAAGACGAAGGCGTTGGGCACGCATACTGATCCATCGGCTCCACTGGTCCCAAGGGCAGTGGAGCCAAAGATGACGCAAGTAGAGGTTGCAGTAAGCTGTTTGGTGAGGGTGGCCTCGGCCACCCGGGTACTCCGGGTACTACGTCTATAAGGAATGACCTTGCGGCAGTATCACTGTGTCACTTGTGCGCAGCTGGTTGCTGTAGCGCCCAAGCACACTGGGAGCACCTCGAAAGAGATGCATTCATGGCCAAAGCAGAAGAAGACAGTCCCCCTCTCCCAGAAAGCACCCGTAATAAACAGAGGCTCCTCGGGATACTTAGCTGCAGGAGGTCCAGCAACTGGAGCAAGGTGCAATGGTGGCGGCCACGCAACAACTCAACAGGAGATGGTCCGTCATGTGGCTGGGATCGGTACAAAGACAAAAACAAGAACGGTGCCGTTGTGATGTGGTGGATGCCTGAGACGGCACAAAACTGCTCGAAATCGGCCGCGACGAACTACGGGTAGCTGTGAATCACAATAACTTCCGGCAACCCGTCTAAACAAAAAATCATGACAAGGCCTGCATCGTGGAACGAGCCATGGAGTGCATTGGCACTACGACCGGAAATTTACTAAAGGCGTCCACGGCGATGAGCCAACACGTGTTCCAAAAAGAGACCGCAAATTAAAAATGTAACCTTTGTCACGGTGCCCTGGACTAGGCCAAGCGAAGAAATTTTGAGACCGGGCCGCCTGATTTTCGGCACAACTGTGACACTGAGCAGTCAACTGTTCATTTTGTTAGTGCCACGCCACACGCAGTGACGACGTGCCATCTGCTTTGTGTGAACAGTAGTGCCCTTGATGTAGAAGATGGAGCACTGGCTGCTGAAGAAGATAAGGAATCAACATACGTGACGAACCCAAGTCTATGCACCCTGATGGACGGTGAGATCGTGCCAGCAAGCAATGTACTGATGAACCAAAGAGTTTTGGATTTGGCGTGCCAAATGCGGCCAACCGTTGCGAATGAAATTTAACGTAATGTCCGAAGCACGGTCAGGGGCCAGGCATGAGCAATTTTCCAAAGTAGTGCATCGTATCCAAGTCCTGAACATCCAAGAAACAATAAGAAGCAGCCAAAGTATCGACATCAGGATCAGGTCCGACAAGATGATAGGAAAGCGTGTCGGCGTTGGCATGTTTAGCCATGGGCTGATACAAAATTTCGTGTTGATAAGTGGATAAAAAAAGAGCCCACAACTGCAGTTTCTGTGTAGTGTGCTGTGGAATTGCCTAGGCTGCACTAAACAAGTTATGCAGAGACTTGTGGTCTGTCACTAAGAAGAATTTGCGACCAAAGAGGTACTGGTGAATATTTTTACACCACACTCTTTCGCAAGGACTCCTTTTTCAATATGAGAGTAGGTCCGTTTAGCATCTGTCAACAGTTTCGATGCAAAGGCAATCGGTCGGTCGTGAGAACCAATGTGTGCCTTGAATACGGTCCCATTGCCATGAGAAACGGCATCACCATCTAAAACAACCAGCTTCGAAGGGTCAAAATGTACAAGACAATAATCATGAGGAAAAGCATCTTTCAGCTTTTGAAAGGCATCGTGACAATCCTGCCACCAAACAAAATGAATTTTCTTTCTGCGGAGCCAAAGCAAGGGGGCCGCTATTTGAACGGCGTTGGGAATGAAACGCATGCAATATGTTAATTGGCTCAGCATAAACTCTAACTGGCGTATATTGTGTGTCGGTGAAAGTTGCCGCATGTCCAACAAGTGAGTTTAGTGGTATGACCAGGGTACTCCAGCTCAGACAATACCTGGAAGACTGCCTGAAGGTCTTTCACATGTTCATCACGTGTGCGACCAGAATCGACAACATCGTCATGATACTTAGATGGAATTGTTGGCGTCAGCTGCTGCAAATAGCACTGGAACATGGCAAGCACCGAAATGCTTCCAAACAGCAAACGCAAAAATTTACAAAAGCCAAGATTAATGTTGATAACAAATACTTCTTGCAGGTGTTCATCAAGTGGAATCTGCAAATAAGCGTCGAGCAAGTCAGTCCTTGGGAAGAAGGGTCTTGCTCCCAACTTGTCAAGCAATTCTTTCGGGCATACCAAATGGCTGGCTGAAGGTTTCTTTAAAATCACAGTAGGTGATGCCTACGTGCCGGCTCTAACCGGAGCAATAACACCATTGTCCTGCAATGTTTGAAATTTTTGCATAACCTGTTTGGGAAGTGCATGCGGAGTAGGACGAGCTTTGCAAAAGCATGGGTCCACTTTGTCTTTCATCGTAATGTGCGCGACGAAATTGTTCGCTTTTGCTAGTCCGTCAGAAAACAGTGATTGAAAGTCTGCACAAATTTTGTTCACCACTAGGTGCAAAGAATTAACAGAAAGTACATCGTTCTGAATGCAAAGTCCAAACAAATCAAATGGATTAGCTCCGAAAATGTTTGTAGTGTCACGTGAACGGAGGATGGTAAATGTCATTGTCTTGGTATGTCCCTGATAAAAAGCAGGAAGGCTGCAAACACCAAGCACTGGAACGTCATAGGCATTGTACACTATGAGCGTAGATTGCGACTTGTGCAAATGTGGTCTGCCTAGCAAGTCATATGAGTTACGACTTAACAAGGAACCTGTAGATCCAGTAACCAATTGCAATTGTACATCATGGCCAGCAATATTCGCACGCACAACTTATTGTCCTATCCTGTACATAAGCATAGTGCCATTTCTGTGAGTCACACGCAATGCCAATTTGTGTGCAAGGTGACACAGTGCGTAGCTGGGACGACAAACTGTGTATGGAGTGGAAAGTTCGCGATCGCTGTTGCGAGGCGGACTGATGACCTTTTTCACGATGCAAGCAGACCGCTTGCACGTGTTAGCTTTGCACAATGACAATAAGTAGCCTCACCAGAAGGAAAAGAGCTACGCGTATGAGCTGTAGTACAAGGTGGACAGCTTTTCCTCGTTTGAACAATGCTTTGCTGTTGTTTAGCTGTGCACGGAACTAGCAAAGCGAAGAGCACGCACCAGCCTTCGAAGTCTGAGGGTTTCTCGTCCGGTCGTGGAGCGGCCGTGGAGACCGGGCCACGAGCTATGAGGAAGACGGAGCTGTCTCATCTAAAGAGCGCACAGGCATAATAGCAAAGCTACAGGGTGGGGCAAATCAAAGGGGCCCGAAGAACAGAGTTCCGGGGTACAAACAAACGTGGCAGAAGAAAGGAAATACAGTAGTAACCGGATTATAGCAGATGTTGAAAGTGGCCATTCGTCTTTTGGCACTTTTGGTCCCTGGTCAACAAGCTGCTGAAGGCGGATCGAAACTGGAATTGCTGCAATCTCATCCGTAATGTTATACTGCAATTCTTGAAGACTGTGAGGTCTGTTGCGGTACTGCCTACAGTTGAGGGCTCCCCACACAAACTAATCACACACTGACAGATCAGGTGACATGGGTGGCCAGCTATGGCCGTGGTCAGACTGACCTCTGCAACTCGGTTAGGCGCGAAGACTTTGTAAATGTGCTCCAAGGGTCGACGGGGGCTGTATGAGCAGTTGCTCCGTCCTGTTGGAAGTAACAGGGTTTGGTTTTATGCATACATCATGTCAGATCGTATCTACTCGTCAGGGCCAATTTTATTTGCCCCACCCCGTATTCGCTCCAGCGTTGCAAGCGTCATGATAACCTAAAATTTGTAGGGTAGGGTCGATCTGTTCGCGAAACGAGAGTCCGTCACATTCTGAGTGTAATCGCTGTAATATTTGCCACACTCACACTTGAACCGACATTGTGTAGTAAGGTCTTGCAAGTCAATATACCACTGACGGTTCATTTGTCCCTGCTGCTTCTTTAACCGAAAAAGATTGTAACGTGCTGCAGCCGCATAGCCACATACACTTTTCCTTCAAAATATTTTTAAGGGCCACAAGGAAGCCATCGAAAAAAGATGCAAGAAGCAACTTATTTGCAAGTCTGTACACAGAAAAATGTGCAATCTCCAGACAAAATAGAAGTCTAGCCTCATCTGTATTGTGAGCAGTGAAATAGCCCAGTAGAAGAGCAGCATATTCTTGCCAATCTCCTTTAGCCTCATCGAAATCGCGGAATGCCGTCTCCCGGTAGAGGTTGGGTAGCGTGGACTGCTGCTGATGCGGAGGTGGCGTTGCTTGCTGAGCGGAAACTATCGCCGGTAGCAGTGGGTTCATTGTGTCCAAAAGTGGAGACATATGCTGCGCCTGAGGCTGTATAAGCTGTGTTAAATCCATCAAAGGAGGCGCCGCGGCAGCGTTCAGCAAATTTGGTCCAACCATGTGAAGCAAGCAGTATTGTATGTGTATTTTGTACGGAAACCGGGGACCTAGAAACGACGGGGAGAGTTCGAACCGCCATAGCCCTCTGTGGTGCACAACCCCACAACAGACCACAGCAGTCCACCCACCCCACCGCCGACGAACATCGAACCCAGGGTTATTATGCGGTTCGGCCCCCTGTGGACCCCTCCTTAAACCCCACCCCTACGTTAACGTCACATACCAGTGTAACCCCAAATGTTCGCTTGGTAGACGCATACGTGGAGACAGTGTTTGCTCAGCAATCGCCGAGATACTGTAACTAAGGCGGAATAAGGGGAACGAGCCTGTATGTACACGGTGGTCCATTAATCGTGACCGGGCCAAATATCTCACGAAATACGCGTCAAACGAAAAAACTACAAAGAACGAAACTTATCTAGCTTGAAGGGGAAAACCAGATGGCGCTATGGTTGGCCCGCTAGATGGCGCTGCCATAGGTCAAACGGATGTCAACTGCGTTTTTTAAAATATGAACCCCCATTTTTAATTACATATTCGTGTAGTACGTAAACAGGTATGAATGTTTTAGTTGGACAACTTTACGCGCCTTGTGATAGATGGCGCTGTAATAGTCACAAACATATAGTTCACAATTTTAGACGAACACTTGGTAACATGTAGGTTTCTTAAATTAAAATACAGATCGTAGGTACGTTTGAACATTTTATTTCGGTTGTTCCATTGTGATACTTGTACCTTTGTGAACTTATCATTTCGGAAAACGCATGCTGGTACACTATGACTCCCTGTAAATACCACATTAATGCAATAAAGGCTCAAAATGATATCCGTCAACCTCAATGCATTAGGCAATACGTGTAATGACATTCCTCTCAACAGCGAGTAGTTAGCCTTCCGTAATATTCGCACATGCATTGACAATGCGCTGACGCTTGTTGTCAGGCGTCGTCGGTGGATTACGATAGCAAATATCCTTCAACTTTCCCCACAGAAAGAAATCCGGGGACACCAGATCCGCTGAACGTGCGGGTGCTTCGACGACCATTCCACCTGTCATGAAATATGCTATTCAGCACCGCTTCAACCGCACGCGAGCTATGTGCCGGACATCCATCATGGTGGAAGTACATCGCCATTCTGTCATGCAATGAAACATCTTGTAGTACACATCGGTAGAACATTACGTAGGAAATCAGCATCATTGCACCATTTAGATTGCCATCGATAAAATGAAGGCCAATTATCCTTCCTCCCATAATGTCGCACATTAACCCGCCAAGGTCGCTGATGTTCCACTTGTCGCAGCCATCGTGGATTTTCTGTTGCCCAATAGTGCATATTATGCTGGTTTACGTTACCGCTGTTGGTGAATGACGCTTCGTCACTAAATAGAACGCGTGCAAAAAAATCTGTCATCGTTCCGTAATTTCTCATGTGTCCAGTGGCAGAACTGTACACGACATTGAAAGTCGTTTCCATGCAATTCCTGGTGCATAGAAATATGGTACGGATGCAATCGATGTTGACGTAGCATTCTCAACACCGACGTTTTTGAGATTCCTGATTCTCGCGCAATTTGTCTGCTACTGATGTGCGGATTAGCCGCGACAGTAGCTAAAACATCTATTTTGCCATTATCATTTGTTGTAGGTCGTGGTTTACGTTTCACATGTGGCTGAACGCTTCATGTTTCATTAAATAACGTAACTATCCGGCCAACGGTCCCGACACTTGGAGGATGTCGTCCATGATACCGAGCAGCATACATAGCACACGCCCGTTGGGCATTTTGATCACAATAGCCATACATCAACACGATATCGACCTTTTCCGCAGTTTGTAAACGGTCCACTCTAACACGGGTAATGTATCACGAATCAAATACCGTCCGCACTGCCGTAATGTTACGTTATACCACGTACTTATACGTTTGTGACTATTACAGCGCCATCTATCACAAAGCGAAAAAAGTGGTCCAACTAAAACATTCATATTTATTTGCGTACTATACGAATATTTAATAAAAATGGGGGTTCCTACTAAAAAAAAACGCAGTTGATATCCGTTTGAGCTACGGAAGCGCCATCTAGCGGTCCAACCGTAGCGCCATCTGGTTTCCCCCTTCAAGCCAGACGAGTTTCATTCTTTGTAGTTTTTTCGTTTGATACTTATTTCGTGAGATATTTGACCCGGTCAGTATCAAGGGGCACCCTACATTCTCAACACCGACGTTTTTGAGATTCCAGATTCTCGCGCAATTTGTCTGCTACTGATGTGGTGCGGATTAGCCGCGACAGCAGCTGAAACACCTACTTGGGCATCATCATTTGTTGCAGGTCGTGGTTGACGTTTCACATGTGGCTGAACACTGGCTATATATATATATCAGCTGGGAGGTATCGACTACAGCAGGCAAACACGCACCTATAACTTGCAGGTAGGTGCTGCAGAAAGTGGCATCAGGAAATGGCAAGTTAAATGCACATTCCGGATTAGTATAGAAAGGGCTGGGACATACACATGAGGCAGATTCTTGTCGGACATGAGTGTGCTCTGATGGAGAAGAACAAAATTCACCTTCTGAATGAGGTGTGTACCTTTGTTCGCATATGTATATAAATGAATGGGATTTTTCTGCATACAAGTGGTTTGGACAGGACGTTGCTAACAGGTAGCAATCAATCGGTGGTTTTTCTGGCGATGTATAGAAGACATTTAAAATTGTCTCACCCACCCTTTGTGAACTGCCTAGGCAGTGTAATAAATATTTATCTGAAACCTTTAAGTCGTAGAGGAGTTGCGTAAACACAATTATATAAAATAAAATATCAATTTATTAGTATCTATACATAACTATAGGTACTTTTTCTGAAACTCATATAAAACTATTTTTGTCTTCACCATACATTTGCCTCACTCATCAGATAGATGTGCAAACATATTATTCGAGGGTGTGAACTATGCTTTCTTGTAGACGTCACAAATCCACGATATCTTCTCACAGCCTTTAATGTAAACGATTCCATCTGTGTTTTGAAGGTTTTGGAGCGATGTCCCCATAACTTCCTACACCTTTCCAACATTAACTCATCATCTGCTGTTGTGGAACTGTATTAATTAGGCCATGGATTTTCTAGTCTTGGTACAATTTGCTGTTCTGGAGTAGGTTGGTGCATGAGACAGTAACGAAATCCTTAAACGTAAATTGTCCCCAATCATCGTGAAAGCCTTGGGAATCCACTAAAATGTGTGCACTACAAAGTATCTTCAAAAAATGATTTGATAATATATCACATGGTCGTAAAGCAGTAACGCATACGCAGCAATGGTTGGAGAAATATTCTTTCATGATTCACATTGAGCATGGATATCCACTGGTGCCCCCCCATGAACCATGGACCTTGCCGTTGGTGGGGAGGCTTGCGTGCCTCAGCGATACAGATAGCCGTACCGTAGGTACAACCACAACGGAGGGGTATCTGTTGAGAGGACAGACAAACATGTGGTTCCTGAAGAGGGGCAGCAGCCTTTTCAGAAGTTTCAAGGGCAACAGTCTGGATGATTGACTGATCTGGCCTTGCAACAATAACCAAAACGGCCTTGCTCTGCTGGTACTGCGAACGGCTGAAAGCAAGGGGAAACTACGGCCGTAATTTTTCCCGAGGGCATGCAGCTTTACTGTATGATTAAATGATGATGGCGTCCTCTTGGGTAAAATATTCCGGAGGTAAAATAGTCCCCCATTCGGATCTCCGGGCGGGGACTACTCAAGAGGATGTCGTTATCAGGAGAAAGAAAACTGGCGTTCTACGGATCGGAGCGTGGAATGTCAGATCCCTTAATCGGGCAGGTAGGTTAGAAAATTTAAAAAGGGAAATGGATAGGTTAAAGTTAGATGTAGTGGAAATTAGTGAAGTTCGGTGGCAGGAGGTACAAGACTTTTGGTCAGGTGAATACAGGGTTATAAATACAAAATCAAATAGGGGTAATGCAGGAGTAGGTTTAATAATGAATAGGAAAATAGGAATGCGTGTAAGCTACTACAAACAGCATAGTGAACGCATTATTGTGGCCAAGATAGATACGAAGCCCACACCTACTACAGTAGTACAAGTTTATATGCCAACTAGCTCTGCAGATGACGAAGAAATTGAAGAAATGTATGATAATATAAAAGAAATTATTCAGATAGTGAAGGGAGACGAAAATTTAATAGTCATGGGTGACTGGAATTCGAGTGTAGGAAAAGGGAGAGAAGGAAACGTAGTAGGTGAATATGGATTGGGGCTAAGAAATGAAAGAGGAAGCCGCCTGGTAGAATTTTGCACAGAGCACAACTTAATCATAGCTAACACTTGGTTTAAGAATCATGATAGAAGGTTGTATGCATGGAAGAACCCTGGAGATACTAAAAGGTATCAGATAGATTATATAATGGTAAGACAGAGATTTAGGAACCAGGTTTTAAATTGTAAGACATTTCCTGGGGCAGATGTGGATTCTGAGCACAATCTATTGGTTATGAACTGCAGATTGAAACTGAAGAAACTGCAAAAAGGTGGGAATTTAAGGAGATGGGACCTGGATAAACTGAAAGAACCAGAGGTTGTAGAGAGTTTCAGGGAGAGCATAAGGGAACAATTGACAGGAATGGGGGAAAGAAATACAGTAGAAGAAGAATGGGTAGCTTTGAGGGATGAAGTAGTGAAGGCAGCAGAGGATCAAGTAGGTAAAAAGACGAGGGCTAGTAGAAATCGTTGGGTAACAGAAGAAATATTGAATTTAATTGATGAAAGGAGAAAATATAAAAATGCAGTAAATGAAGCAGACAAAAAGGAATACAAACGTCTCAAAAATGAGATCGACAGAAAGTGCAGAATGGCTAAGCAGGGATGGCTAGAGGACAAATGTAAGGATGTAGAGGCTTATCTCACTAGGGGTAAGATAGATACTGCCTACAGGAAAATTAAAGAGACCTTTGGAGATAAGAGAACCACTTGTATGAACATCAAGAACTCAGATGGAAATCCAGTTCTAAGCAAAGAAGGGAAGGCAGAAAGGTGGAAGGAGTATATAGCGGGTCTATACAAGGGCGATGTACTTGAGGACAATATTATGGAAATGGAAGAGGATGTAGATGAAGATGAAATGGGAGGTACGATACTGCGTGAAGAGTTTGACAGAGCACTGAAAGACCTGAGTCGAAACAAGGCCCCCGGAGTAGACAACATTCCAGTAGAACTACTGACGGCCTTGGGAGAGCCAGTCCTGACAAAGCTCTACCATCTGGCGAGCAAGATGTATGAAACAGGCGAAATACCATCAGACTTCAAGAAGAATATAAACATTCCAATCTCAAAGACAGCAGGTGTTGACAGATGTGAAAATTACCGAACAATCAGTTTAATAAGCCACAGCTGCAAAATACTAACACGAATTCTTTACAGACGAATGGAAAAACTAGTAGAAGCTGACCTCGGGGAAGATCAGTTTGGATTCCGTAGAAATACTGGAACACGTGAGGCAATACTGACCTTACGACTTATCTTAGAAGAAAGATTAAGGAAAGGCAAACCTACGTTTGTAGCATTTGTAGACTTAGAGAAAGCTTTTGACAATGTTGACTGGAATACTCTCTTTCAAATTCTAAAGGTGGCAGGGGTAAAATACAGGGAGCGTAAGGCTATTTACAATTTGTACAGAAACCAGATGGCAGTTATAAGAGTCGAGGGGCATGAGAGGGAAGCAGCGGTTGGGAAGGGAGTGAGACAGGGTTGTAGCCTCTCCCCAATGTTATTCAATCTGTATACTGAGCAAGCAGTAAAGGAAACAAAAGAAAAATTTGGAGTAGGTATTAAAATCAATGGAGAAGAAATAAAAACTTTGAGGTTCGCCGATGACATTGTAATTCTGTCAGAGACAGCAAAGGACTTGGAAGAGCAGTTGAACGGAATGGATGGTGTCTTGAAGGGAGGATATAAGATGAACATCAACAAAAGCAAAACGAGGATAATGGAATGTAGTCGAATTAAGTCGGGTGATGCTGAGGGTATTAGATTAGGAAATGAGACACTTAAAGTAGTAAAGGAGTTTTGCTATTTGGGGAGCAAAATAACTGATGATGGTCGAAGTAGAGAGGATATAAAATGTAGAGTGGCAATGGCAAGGAAAGCGTTTCTGAAGAAGAGAAATTTGTTAACATCGAGTATAGATTTAAGTGTCAGGAAGTCATTTCTGAAAGTATTTGTATGGAGTGTAGCCATGTATGGAAGTGAAACATGCACGGTAAATAGTTTGGACAAGAAGAGAATAGAAACTTTTGAAATGTGGTGCTACAGAAGAATGCTGAAGATAAGATGGGTAGATCACATAACTAATGAGGAAGTATTGAATAGGATTGGGGAGAAGAGAAGTTTGTGGCACAACTTGACCAGAAGAAGGGATCGGTTGGTAGGACATGTTCTGAGGCATCAAGGGATCACCAATTTAGTATTGGAAGGCAGCGTGGAGGGTAAAAATCGTAGGGGGAGACCAAGAGATGAATACACTAAGCAGATTCAGAAGGATGTAGGTCGCAGTAGGTACTGGGAGATGAAGAAGCTTGCACAGGATAGAGTAGCATGGAGAGCTGCATCAAACCAGTCTCAGGACTGAAGACAACAACAACAACATCCACTGGTGCAAATTTTACAGTTTCATTTTGCTTCACCTTAATCATAGTAAGTGGTGCTTACTCATCAATTTGTTGCAGGCTGAGAATACATTCACATTCATTGTCCTCGTAGTAACAACAGCAAAATCTTACATACATATGATACAGCAGGTTCAAAAATGGCTCTGAGCACTATGGAACTTAACTTCTGAGGTCATCAGTCCCCTAGAACTTAGAACTACTTAAATCTAACTTACCTAAGGACATCACACACATTCGAACCTGCGACCGTAGCGATCGCGCGGTTCCAGACTAAAGCGCCCAGAACCGCTCGCCCACACCGGCCGGCTATAAAGCAGGCTAATACTGTTATTATCCCATTCAAACTGTAGATTATCATATGGGTAAAATACAGAATTAAAGTACACTTTTGCATTAGTTACTTTACAATTGTCAAATATGCAGGACTCCGTTTTTCGGATTTTCCTGTCTTTTTGCAGCACTGTAATAATGAATCGAGGCGTTTTTAGTTGAAATGCTGTTTCAAAGGTCCATGTCTGACTAGATATCATCAGTAAATTGGATATTCAGACAGTTCCCATGAATAAATAGCTTGATGGCAGTTGAACACCTGAATTTAATACATGTAAAAGTTTTAGATGGTCCTCATATGTTGAGGAAACATGGGGCATTTTGCACACCAATTTCTTCAAAACAGTTTTGATATCTTCTTGTCCCACTTGAATGAACAAGTCTATTATCCCAGACATATTTTTAGTGGGATGCACACACTAAAGTGACTAGTTATCAATCTGTTATGAAATCTCCCCCATTTTCGTGGCAATTCACGTCCAAAGTTGATAAGGAAACATATGGTTAGACGGTCAATGTGATTCGAACATTTCCTTTGCTATCAATTTCGACACTATTAACTTCATATCTTATAGAATGAAGTGACAAAAAACATAGGATACCTCCTAACATCGTGTCCGACGTAGGTACATTTCCCCACTGTACAGCAGCAAGTCGACGCAGCATGGACTCAACAAGACGTTGGAAGTCACCTACAGAAATACTGAGTCATGCTGCCACTATAGCTGTCCGTTACTGCGAAAGTGTTATCGGTCCAAGATTCTGTGCTTGAACTGACCTCTCTATTACGTCGCCGAAACATACGTCTGACAATCTGGATCGCCAAACCTTTTGCTTGAATTGTGCAGAATATTCCTGAAACCAGTCATGAACAATTGTGGCCTGGTGACGTGGCGCATTGTCATCCATAAAAAGTCCGTCATTGCTTGGGAACATGAAGTCTATGAATGGATGCAAATGGTCTCCTAGTAACCGAATAAATTCATTTCCAATCATCGGTTGTTGTAGTTGGACCAGAGGACCCAGTCTGTACCATATAAACCTACTCACCCCATTATGAAGCCACTAATAGCTTGCAAAACGCCTTATTGACAACTTGGGTCCATGGCGTCGTGGGGTCTGCACAACGGTCAAACCCCACAATCATCTCTTACCAGCTGAAATTGGGACTCATCTGACCAAAACACGGTTTTCTGTAGTCTAGGGCCCAACCGTTATGGTCAAGAGCCCAGGAGAGGCGCTATAGGCGATGTCACGCTGTTAGCCAAGGCACTTGCATCAGTGGTCAGCTGCCACAGCCCATTAACACCAAATTTCGCTGCACTTTCCTAACGGATATGTTCATCGTACGTCCCACGTTGATTTTTGTGGTTATTTCACAAAGTGTTGATTGTTTGTTAGCACTGATAACTTTACACAAACGCCGCTGCTCTCCGTCGTTAAGTGTAGCCCGACGGCCACTGTGTTGTCCATGATAAGAGGTAATGCCTGAAATTTGGTATTCTCGGCATATTCTTGACACTGTGGATCTCAGAATATTGAATTTCCTAACGATTTCCGAAACGGACTGGCCCATATGACTAACTCTACCATTCTGCGTTCAGTGTCTGTTAATTCCAATCATACAGCCATCTTCATGTCGGAGTCCTTTCCATGTGACTCACCGAAGTACAAATGACAGTTCCATCAAAGCACTGCCCATTTAGACCTTGCTCATGCGATACCACCATATCTTTACACATGCGTATCACTGTCACATAATGTCTGTCAACTCAGTGTATCTTGAAACACAAAGATGAATGCATTTTGTGTTAGTTCCAGTACTGCTTTATGACTTCGTTCCTTCTCCATAAATGAACCTTCCATGTAAAGGAATTGTTAGACTATCTTGGTTTTGACCGGAAATTCCTACCCAAACATCATTATTCAATAATACAAAAGCAATAGTACCATTATCACTTGATTTTGCCAACTGTATTGGAGGTGATCTGAGAATCTAAATATGGTTATTCTTTTTATTATAGAAGCTTATTCCGCCATATCGTATAAAAAACACAAGTATTATTGGTTTCAGCGAAATTAAATATCCACCATCAGATAATTTGTACAGATTCTTTAAAGGATCCTGTTAAAAATATATATACAAATTATCTGAAGACAGCGATTTAATTTCGCTGACACTAGTAATCATTAAGTACTTTTATGCAATCTAGGCTAAGAAACGTCTGTAATATGGTGAACAACCATGTTCAAAGCAACAGATTTGTTGGAGAATTATTCCTGATGAACGATTCACTCGTCAAATTGAATTGGAGCTGTTATACTGAGTGACGTGACTCTGTGGTTGCAGTCCTATCAGTTTAAGAAACTTATAATTCTCCTATATTATCCTGTATTTCGCTGTATGCATCAGTTTTATACCTTGTACCCACGCTGCTGCTTTAGGTGAAAAAGTCATATGATTTCCTCGAAAATCGACTTCAGTCCCAGTCTGATCAACAATTCAAGATGGTATAATATCTGAACAGTGACTAAGAGGTGTAACACGTTGCTTGACACCTCAGTGAGCTATTATCCTGGTCCCACTGTGGCGATGAATCTGCAAATTTTATGAATTAATCCCTCATTGAGATACAATTTAGCTGTGGTGTTACATACTACATGGTTTATGGGAACTAGTAGTATATAAACTGATTGATCCAACTCGTAAATTTTGTTGGTATTACTCTCCAAAACTTGAGTCTTTGATAAACTCATTAGTGGTCTTATGTAACCTTCCTGGTTAAAGTTTATTGTCTCTTCCCGTTTTATGTCTACTTTAAGTGTATTAATATTTGTGTGTAATGCGAACTCTTATAGAGATCGTTCTATAAATGCATTTAAATTACCAATATCGTATGAGCTAGGGTGTATTTCCACAAAATTACCACCTCCTAGATATAGCCTACTATTCCCTCACTGGTATTAGGAAAGTTATTGCTTGATTCAAGACGAATCATTGCAATAGTCCATTCCGCCCTGCTTGGATCTATTGGTGGAAAGTGATTGGAGCTTAATACTGATGATTGTTCTCTTAGCTTCGAAGTATTTGACGTCACATTTCAATCTCAGCTTATGTAGTTATGTTCATGCTGCTTGTTTTTACACTGTCACCAGGAGGAACATTAGGCAGAAATGCACATAGAGATATGAATCGAGATCTTGGTACTTTCGAATACTGTAAAACGCATGGTTGTTGCCAACGTAACAGCGTGTCTAAGTAGTATACATTATTCTCGTTCTTCACTGTGCGGCTGGTCCCGGCGGAGGTGCGAGTCCTTCCGCGGGCATTGGTGTGTGTGTTTGTCCTTAGGGTAATTTAGGCTAAGTAGTGTGTAGGCTTAGGGACTGACGACCTTAGCAGTCCCATAAGATTTGACACACATTTGGACATTTTTTTGGTTCTTTTAACACACATAGGCCAGAGGGTGCCATATCCTCCTGAAACATCTAAAATGGGAATACCACATTCCTCAGATATCTTCATTGTCTTTGCCAATGTGTTCCACATAAACACGCCATGAAGTATTGGGACTATGAATATTTTGTTGGACTGAAACAAATCTGCGGCTGTAAGTGCTCTATTGGGCAGTACAGCTACAAGACCTTTTTTTATATAAACAGTCCAAGACTTTGCTTGTGTGGTTACAAATCTAGTCCTTTTGTGATAGTGATAACCTGCACCATCGTATTATGCCGTTTAGTCTCCCGTACTTGCTTCTCTGTATTTAATGCGTTCTTCACTATTTGGACTATGCATGCTGTATGAGAAACATTTCAGATTCACCTTCACTATTCTTAAGGAAAATAGTTATCGGGATTGTTCGTCGCACTTTGGAAATTGTGAATATCTCTGTTGACCAGTTTAGTAGGTAAGATTCCTCAAATGCAGTTTAGGATTTTGAAATATGCGCCATATCACCTACATCGAATTTCTGCTTCTATGGATCCACCGTTTAAATATGACTGTATGCTGTTTTTAAAAGCCCATTATCCTGAACATCAGTAGGCCTCACTGTTATCATAATGATATTCAGCTATACTGCTAAATTAGTTTTGGGAGAATATCTAGCCAATAGTATAATCCTAAAAGGTAAATCTCAGGTACATATTGTTTTTCAATTAATCTGTTTAAATGCTCCACAATACTTGCTTTCATGCGGGAAAATGATGAGCAAAGCTTTATTCTGTGTTGCTGCATTACCATCTAGAAATACCAAATGTAAAATTCACCTTTACGGTCGTTTTGAAAGTTGTCAGAACAACAATTAATTCCTTTATGCAGAAATTGTTCAAACACCTATCCAACTTCCTTCCTAGTATTTTCTTACACAGGTAGGGTCCACAAGAATTGAGAATGTGCATCTATTTCCATAAAAATATATTTGAAATCTCTATGCTGTAATGAATATTGTCTCTCATTTACGAGACCTATTTTTCTGTAAATCATCGAAACCTCATAATTATTACGATACGTCCATTTGGGAACAATTTGCGTGCTAGTTTGTGGAACATCAACTCCATAATTATTCCACAATAATGTATCATTAAGGAAGCTAAAAAACAATTGTCCTTCTTGCCTTCTTGTGAGCTGTACTCCCTGCAGCAGCTAATGCATGTGCACTCAAAACGTAGATTGTTCAGTTCCTTAGGCTGAATGTCAATGCGTTCACCTGTATACCAGCTAATGTAGGTCTAATAATGTTAACCTATTTCCTACTGTTTGGCCTTCTTATTTTTGAGTGTTGTGTTGTCTATGAGCGTTAGTGATATGTAAAATTTGAAGTTTTCCTTAGGCAAGCACTTGTCAGACTTCGAAGAGTTTAAGAATAGTATTTTCACTAAACGGAGTACTCATTCAAATTCCGTATCGTCAACCTGTCTTCCATGTTTGATTAAGAATATAGAATGGTTTCCCAATCTACGAGGTTGGTCGCAGTTCCTCCTGGAAGTTGTACCTACTTTGCTAGAACTGTGATTATTAATGCAATCCATAATAATATATTCTTCTTCTCTTCTGCCTCCAACTGTCATGTATGAAAGCTGTTTAATACGTTCTATTACTGATTGAAATGTTTCAGAAAGAGACTAATCTCACTGCAGGTGTCCTAATTTTAGCAGTCCTAATTTCTAATGAATAGCCTTAATGCCTCAGGTGTTTGTTGATATTTTCACTTTCTTTCGCACAACTTTTAACTCTTTGACTGCTACAGATGTGCTTTCCGCATTCTATTCTGAATGCAGCTTTGTTGTCATTTTATAGTGCTACCTGTCCTGAGAGGCCATGAATATTTGGGGAAAGAGAGCGCCAGTGTATTTTGTTCATGCAGGTTGCATATGTTCAGCAGCAAGCATACATTCAGAATCAAATTATCCTCCTCCTTTCACCTTAACCCTTTGTTCCGCTAATTATGATCCTCCCTGGATTGATTTATAGTCTCTGGGAGTAATCCATCCTTCTGAGAAAGCTCCTTTCTCTCCCCCTCCCCCTCCCCCACACTTCTTGGAAAAGAGATGCCAATACTCGGACACTTTTTTATCACCCTTGTCCTTGCCACTTTTCTCCCTTTGGGAAATACCACAACCTTCATACCTCTCCAACCATCATCCTCCCTCAGGAACAATGGACCCCTTTCGAAAGTAGAAAAATTGGTGGGGAATAGCACAATTGCAGTACCTCCAAACTTTTCTGTTGATGGATACTGGTGCAGTCAGGTCTAAATCCTTACTGCCTTGTCCCATGCCCTTCTGGTAATACTGATGCACTTTTGATTCATAGACTGTCCTAGATTGATGACTACAGCTCATTTGCATATTTGGTGGGAAATACCTGTGAAGGTAGTATGTGAGGTTGTAGGATCACCTTCTCAGTAAATCACAGAAGCGAGGAAGCATGCAAAGTCAGCATACAACCAAATGGGCATCGCTGCTGATGGGGAGCATTATTAAACTTTATGAATTTCTTTACCCCAGTAGGCACATAACAAGTACCAACGTGTCGTACTAGATGCTTTGCTAATAATTTGTGTGAGGAGAAGGTATTCAGACACCTTCAGCAGATCTGCTGTTTACCATTGTGTTTAGTCATTTGGAACGAAAGTAGTTGTGACACGTACTCGATTAAACAGCAATGATAATTCCATGTTCCCATGCATGTTATGCTCACTGACCAATTTTGAGAAATAGAGAGATCTGACTACTATAAGTTTATCCTGCTTGTTCTGTGCATCTGATTTGCATTTCCCCAAACCTTAAACATGAACCGACATTCAGGTATTCTGCACCTCAGATTTAGTTATGTCCTGTATCTTGATGGTGAACTCGATACACTCAAAGTTGTTACACTTACGAATTTCAAGGTATCTACTGTATCGAGAGATGTACTTTTAATAGTGTTTAATATTTCCCTGGAAAGCCAGGACCGACCATACAAATCAAGCCTGGACGGTATTATTTTTGACATTAACACATGCTTGCTTATCAGCTGTATCTTTAGGAACCTTGATATAGATTGACCCACAATTTATTGGACCATAGAAATGTGTCAGGATGTCAGGGTTCAGTATTCGGCTAAGTGTTTTAGTGGACCCTGTAACTTCTATCTCGTAAAACCAGTCAGGTGTAGCACTCAAGGTGGATTCGCGAAATCACTCGGCAATTGATGTGCTTCATCATATTTTCCCCCCAAAGATATAGAAGCCTTGTTCTTCAGTGCCACAGGTCTGTCTGCGGGAGGGGGACAGTTTGCGACAGTATGATGTACAGTACAGTGCTGCATTTGATGTTGGGATACCAGGGATCATTAACAATGCTGAGGAGGCTCCTTTCCTGGACAGGAAAGAACGTTTTCAGGAACCCTACAGGGTCTCAGTATCATCATGTTGGGGTCTAGATCCTAATGAAAGGCATCTGGAAACACTATTCTAATTGCAGTATGGTGTTGCTAATCTAATGTCCTTCATGGAAAGGACAGGAGTGGGAACTGCCTCTAGAGATAGGATTACAACTAATAGTATTACTATAACTAGATCTGGATGATGATGATGTTGATGCTGGCTGCCACGAGGAGCTGTGAGGTGCACGTACCTTGCAGTTCATGTGAAAACACGTGTGTTGGGGGGGGGAGGGGGAGGGGGGGAGATGATGTGCTGTCCAGTGTGAGCAGTCTGTCTGCGGCTGCGGGTGTGGAGATGGCTGTTGGCACAACCCTGAGCCAGTTGCCAGAGGGAGGGTGGGTGGTCCATGAACGCCAGAGTGGAGCTGGCATGTGGGCGGCGGCAGCGGGGGTGGTTGCGGCTGCGGCTGCGGCTGCGGCTTCCCACACGGTGACAGGGTCCAGCTTAAATGGTGAATCGTGCCGTACAGGACGTCGTGTAGATCGTTGTTTATTCAGCGCCCCCCGGTGCTCATGCCGCGGCTTACTGTGGGGATAGTCGTTGTTCCGTAGGCGCGAGTGCTGGAAGAATAACGGAAAAAAAAAATAAGTACAGTGTTTCAGACATCGCCTGTTGCTGCTGCAAGGAAAGATAGAACACTGATTATACGTAAGCAGAGTGAATATGTACTTCATATAAATTACCTACATCGGTGTGGGTTCGTGACATATCCCTGACGTCACTGGGAGTTGCTTCCAGCATCTCTTCATGGCGACGCAGCTCCATCTCCATCTCCTCCCCCCTTTGTGGTACCTCATCTTTCTTCCCCAAATCACCATCGATCAAACGATCCAGTTCCGTTACATCGGCTTACAACATGTTATCTAATAAAAGAAATGTATGTGCACAAAAATTACGAGGAATAAAAATCTTTTAGAATATGCGCTTACACAATAGCTGTGATGTGGATCCATTTCCACTACATCGACTACAACATATTGATCAACTAAAAGAAACGTATATGTACAAAATTACGGGGAACTAAAATCTTTTAGAATACATACTTACATGGTAGCTGTGATAGAGGATGGTATTACAACCTCTGTCCCTCCCTGCGTTTGATTCTAGAAATCATCTGTGACAACAAAGAATGTGGCTCAGACTCGTTGGCCCCAAAATAGCAGCAACATACTACATGTACACACTACTACAATGAAATTCTAGAAAGAATTTTTTTAATGGAAATAATATGTCTCACACTAGTTGACCACTAAATAACAGAAATACGTTACGTATACCAGTATTACAACGAAGAAAAATATACATATACACTTATGGTGCTGCTCCTGCTACCTCTTAGTTTCCAGCTGATCCAGGATTTGGTGGATATATGCCGAATCAACGGGGCAGAATCGATTGAGTCTATGAAATTCTTAGTGAAATTATTGTAAAAAATACAGTTATGGATTTGCATATATACTTATCCAGTAGTTCCCATTCCTCTGGTTGTCTTGGGCGTTTGTCACTGGCAGTGCTGATGAATACCTCATCTTCCAATAACTTTCTAACAAGGATGCACGATTAGCATATAAGCAAGGACATAGGCACATTGACACAACTTTATTCAATAGCAGAATGAAGACGTCTTGAGTAGGGTTAAGCGTTACATACCTTCACTGATTCTACATTAGACAGGAACACAGTATTTGGGGGGGGGGGGGGGGGGAACACCTTGGTGTAGGAGTTTGAGGTGCAGATGTTGCAACAGGAGGTAGCCAGGTAGCCACGAGAGAGAGAGAGAGAGAGAGAGAGAGAGAGAGAGAGAGAGAGAGAATGCTTAAATTTCGACAGGAATTTCCCAGGTATTGATTATCAAAGGGCGCCGACTGCGGTCTGCAGTCGTTGGACTGTGAGATCAAAGGGAGCTGCCGCCCCATAGCTGCAGGCTTGTGTTTGTGCCTGCTGTTACGGGGACGAGTCCCGGAGGCGGCGCTCGTGGCGCCTGTGGAGGCTGGATAGCGAACTGACCAGTATACTGGATGTGCAGCGACAGAAGCGGACGCGTGTGTTGCGTGTATTGTGTTAGAAGTATCTTACTAACGTCACTTAACCGCTGTTTTTCGTGAAATGACAATTTACGTGTGGTGACCGTCTTTTATTTTTCTCATGACTTGCTGTTTTTTATGTATACAGCTGTTTATGATTTTATTTCACTATCGTTTATTAGCACTGTGTAACTAGGACAACTTTCATCGAAGTTTATCTCGCGACATTCTGTTTTTTGTATGACCATTTCTTCGATGTTTTTCGACGTCTGCGATTTCATACCTATACAGATGATCTTTTTTTGTCTGTAGTATGCAGTGTGCTATATTAACAGGTGCTTTCTTCTGCTTCGAATGTTTTTCTTTCTGTAGTTCGAAGATTTTCACGGTATGCTGTTATAATCAGTTCACTTTTCCGAGCGTTTTCCTATCTGTGGACCTTTCGACAGCTAGGCCACAGGGTAATCGTTAGTTCCATTTCCCTGCCAAAATAAACAAACTTCTTCCAGCAGCAGTTGTAAGACAGTTTCCAACAAATTTCGAACCTATCCCAGTCAGCAGCAGTGGCGCATTCAGTCTGAACTAGTGGAGTAGGACAAACTTGTCTCCTGCACTGAAGATAGATACGCCATTTCAGAAAACACGGACAGCTCTATCACAGGGAAAAGTCTCTATGAGTTGCGAAATGCATCCTTAGTCCACCCCACTACATCACCATTATTTGCTTAAAACTATTCCCCATACACCTCTTTCGATTCCTCATGTAGTAGGCTATGGACGCAGTCCTCAGCTGTTTGTTTATAGGTAATGCACATATAAAAACTCCTCTCTGTCCAACATCTTGTCAACTGAACACATTTCCCACCAAAAGTAAAGGCAGCACATTCCCCTCCAGCCTTTTTCCCACCAATTCACAAGTGAGGAAGGGTAGGGGAGGAACCCTGTCTCCCACAAACTGATTAATATGGGAATTGAATTTTATAATTTAACTGTATATTAAAATGTCCTCTGCAGTGTAATTGACACTGTTTTGAATTTCATGCAGTCAGATCCTCCCTCTGCAGCAGCCACAGACTAAGCCTTTTTCCTAGCAATTCACAACATGGGAGTGGAGGGGGTGGGGGGATTTCCCAGGAGGGGCAAAGAGGTTTAGAACTGCATTCGGAGGAGTGACAGAAGTCTGTCCCAGAGCTGTCATCCCTTTTCCCAGAGGTGAGTGTGGTGGGAGAGGAGGAGGAAGGGGATGGGGATCTGCTAGGGTTTCTTAGAAGGGTGGATTATCCCCAGGGAGTAACAGATCAAATCCCAGGAGGTCATAAATCAATTAGCATAACAATTCGTTAATGGTGAGGGGCATAACTTGCCCTTGATGGTATGCTTGTCCCTGATGTATGCAACCTGCGAGAACAAGATGCACCAGCTCTTTCTTTGTACCAATACTACCACATTCCAGCTGCTACCTTTGTATTGATTTTGTTGCATGGTCCAGCATGCCTGTGCTGGATAGTCATGGAGCAGTGGGACTGATAGTTGGTCTCCCACTCCACTCTTACACAAAATAAGTACAGTTTTTCTGAAAACTTAAGTTTTTCACTTTAAAGCTCACATGAAAATGAATTACTGCACAGACAAACAAATTGGTATGTTTCACGCCTAAGTATTACACCTTTCCTACAGTTTATAGCAAAATTTTAGATTCCTACACAGAAAGCAATATGCCACTTTGTATTCACCTTAGTAATTTGGCATTCCTTCATAGTTATTCTCAAATAATACCTGCTGCCCTTCATATATTCATAGCTGTTATAATTCGAGGAAAGAATGAATCTATTTGTGACATCACTAGTCCATGAGCAGCTCTAGAGAACCACAGTAATAACTTTTTCACTCCGTTTTTGCTGATTCCATTCACAAATTGTTAGCGATGTGGTTAATTGAGCACAAACATAGGCCACTGTCAAATACATATTACGCAATTCTAATCCTTCCAGACCTGAATTTTTTCTGGATGAAAGAAAATTTTACTTTATGTGGTAATGCTCTTATATGACTTTTAATGATTTTATATGAAAGATTTATACAAAATATATCTGCCCATTTTCTAAACATACTTCGTACATTTGGCTTCATTTTGCAGATTATAATGACCAATTATGAAGTAATGTCACGCAGAACAAGGTGCAATTAGATGAATGGCGAACACTAACTTCACGTTACGAAGGTTCATTCAGCACGTGCACATACAAGAGCGCGGAGCGCACTGCCTCCGGTCAGAACACCTATGGTGTATATACAGCTACAGAACATTCCAGTACAATGATTCTTGTTTAGGATACTTCTAGAATGTACTCGAACGGAATATAGAAATTAATATTTTACTGTCCAGGTGAGTTTTGAACCCACGTCCCTCCATACCACAGTCTAGTATCATAACCACTACACTACGGTGCTGTGCTGCTCAGCGTTTTCTGCGACATTGCTCCTTCCTTGAGAGAACAGGGTCTCGGTGTTGCGTCCTCCTAGTCCGGGAACGAGTCATCGGTCCTGCATATTCCGACTCCCGATGACTGATTTTCGTCCTGGCGGAGATCTTCTTAGAACTTCCTTTGCCGCTATGCTCTTCGCCATATTTCGGCTTGTTGCCTGTCACTGGAGCTTCGACTTTACCCTGGGCTGCAAGATCCTTATAGGGAGGGCTTCATTCGAAGGACGTGGACCGTATCTCTGACCTTTCGTCGTCTTGTGTCGGGGTCGAAATCTTCAACTTCATAAGTAACATCAGACAACTGTTTTAAAATCTTATAAGCTCCAAACTAGCGCCTTAGGAGCTTCTTAGAGAGACCAACCTCCCGAACATGACGAGGTCACCAGGCTGGTAGACAACAGAGCAGTGGCTCGCGTCATACCTTCGGCGATCGTTTTCTTGAGCTTACAGCGTGCGGAGTCGGGCTAACTTCCGAGCTGACTCAGCTCTGGTTAACACCTGGCCGAGGTAGTCGTCGTCCACGTCATCGGAATGTAACGAAAACACAGTTTCCATCGTCGTAGTCGCCCACGCCCATGCACCAGGAAAAATGGCATAAATCCTGTGGTGTCCTGTTTTGCGGTGTTGCAGGCAAACGCTACGAAAGGTAGCGCCTCGTCCCAGTTGCTCTGCTCGACATTGACGAACAATGATAGAATGTCGGCCAAGGTCTTATTAAGGCGTTCAGTAAGCCCATTAGTTTGCGGATGGTAGGCAGTCGTCATGTGATGAGTAATGTTGCACCGACGGTTTATCTCCGTCACAAGATTCGATTGAAAACTTTCCCTCGATACGCAACTAACGATCTTGGGGCACCGTGTTTTAATGATATGTCTTCCACGATTAATTTGGCTGCCTCGAATGCTTCGGCTTTTTCCACGGCTTTTGTAATGTCATAGCGTGTCAGATAATCAGTGCAAATATTAATCTATCTATTGCCATTAGCAGACGTCGGAAACCGTCCGAGGAGGTCAATCCCAACACGCTGGAAAGGTGTTTCGGCTGGTGGAATTGGTTTGAGTCGGCCAGGTGGTTTCTGAGGAACTGCCTTTCTCCTGTGGCACTCTCGACAGTGCGACACATAGTGACGGACACTCCTTAATAAACCTGGCCAGAAAAATCTCTTGCGTATCCTATCGTATGTCTTAATAAATCCAAAATGTCCGGCCTCAGGTGTGTCATGGAATTTCTGTAAAACATCTAAGAGCATGTGTTTAGGAATTACTGGTAGCCACATCTTTCCAAACGGAAAGTAATACATTAATTACCTTAAATTGTCCTTTCACATCCCCTGACCCATTTAAGGCAAGCATAATTTGAGATATCTTGGCGTCCTTCTTCTTTTCAGCAGAGAGATCCTGGTATGCAGCGAGATAGTCACTATTTTCATCAAAGTCTTGATAGCGTTGCACAGGGTTTCTTGAGATCAGTCAGCATCTTGGTTTTTTTCTTGCATTTTTGTACACTATGGTAATGCCATACTCTTAAAGACGTAGTGCCCACCTGGATAGTCGTCCTGTTGGATCCTTAAGACCTGTCAACCAACAAAGTGAATGATGGTCTGTAACAACTGTGAACGGCCTTCCATAGAGATACTGTCGAAATATGCACGTGACCCAGATCACAGTAAGCCATTCTCTTTCTGTAGTTGAGTAGTTTCTCTCGGCTTTTGAAAGTGTCCTAGAAGCATAGGCTATAACCTTCTCTTTTTCCATCCGAAATCTGCACCAGAACAGCACCGATCCCATACCCACTGGCACCTATGTGTAGTTCTGTAGGTGCTTTCTCATCGTACAGACCAAGCACAGGGTCAGTCGTCAGAGCCTTCCGCAGCACATCGAAAGAATTTTGTTGAGCACCACCCCAGATAAATTTAGCATCGGTTTTTAACAACTTCTGGAGTGGCCTGGCTTTGATAAAAATGTCTTTTATAAAACGACAGTAATACGAACAAAGTCCGAGGAAGCTTCTCACATCTCTAATACTTTTAAAAATAGGAAATTGGGTTATAGATCTCACCTTTTCTGGGTCTGGCCACACACCTTCGTTTGACACAAGGTGTCGAAGTATTTCGATTTCTTTTGGTCCAAAGAGACAATTTCTCGGATTAAGTTTCAGTGTGCCTTATTGGAGACACTTAAGAACGGCCTCAGTCTTTTTACGTGTTCATCAAATGTCTCTAAGAACACTGTAATGTCATCTAAATAACAAAGACTCATCGTCCACTTTAGGTGGCTTAGAAGATTATCCATCATCCATTCAAAAGTTGCTGGCGCATTACACAAACCAAACGGCATTGCTTTAAACTCATACAGGCTCTCAGGGGTGATGAATGCAGTTTTCTCGCGATCAGCGCCATGTACTTCGATTTGCCAGTATCCCGAGTACATATCCATGGTTGAGAAATACTTAGGCCCCTTCGGACAAGCTAGTGTATCGTCAGTTCGTGGAAGGGGGAAAACGTCCTTTTTAGTTATCTTATTAACCTTTCTGTAATCTACACAAAAGCGCCAACCGCCATCCATCTTCCTGACGAGAACCGCTGGTGATAACCATGGGCTCTGCGAAGGCTGATTGATGTCATTCTTCATCATTTTCTCTACCTCGTCACAAATTATTCGATGTTCCGTTGCTGACACACGGTATCCTCTCTGGCTTATTGGTTGATGCTCTCCAGTGCTAATCCCGTGCTTCACCGCCGATTTGTCTAATTTGCTCTTCACCTTTGGATTGAAGCATTCAGATAACTCTTGTAGAATGGCAAGTAGCTTCTTCTGTTGTTCCTTAGTGAGATCTGGTGATAGTCGAGCTAGAAGATGTTTTCTCGTAGTGGTAGCGCCAATTTCGCCCACAGACTCGGCATGGGAAGTTTCTATGACGATCAGCTGTTCGGCAATTAACGGCTCAGCGTTTGCTACGCACATGCGTCTTGGAAGGATCTGCGGTTCTCGGCGACAGTTAACTATCCACAATTCACCGAATCCGTTCTTAAACGAGATCCATGGGTTGATGCATGGCAAGGCACATGACAGTTACCTTTCTAGCGCTGACTACAGGAATGACCACTTCATCCAGCACACATAGTCTCCACACTTCGATACGCATCTTCCTGTCCACAGTATTTTATCTCGTCTAGCACAATCTTCGAGCGACCACAGTCTATAATTTACTGAGAAGCTTTCGAAAGGTCCAGTCCGAGAATGACGTCATGCCTAAATTCTTGTAAGGGCTGTTTATGGCCACTTATACTCACACGAATGACACATCATCCTGTAGGTTTTTACGTATTTCCCATTAGCCACCTTCAGCAGAGATGTTTCGCCGTCGACGAATACGGTTTTCTGCAACTGGCGGCCGCGGTGGTCTAGCGGTTCTGGCGCTGCAGTCCGGAACCGCGGGACTGCTACGGTCGCAGGTTCGAATCCTGCCTCGGGCATGGGTGTGTGTGATGTCCTTAGGTTAGTTAGGTTTAAGTAGTTCTAAGTTCTAGGGGACTTAGGACCTAAGATGTTGAGTCCCATAGTGCTCAGAGGCATTTTCTGCAACTGGCGACGGTGTTTCTCCAAAATGACTGAATATGATGCTTGTGACAGCCAGAGCGAGAGCACCAGCAGCAGCGAGTACTGTTTGTATAAAGCGTTTATTTTGCATTTTGTTTACGACCTTCCACTAAGGAAGGGATTCTATTTGTGTTTATCTGCTCTGCATAGTAACTAACAGTTCTTGATAAAACTTTACGTAGTTTTCGTGTTAGATTTCTTAGTGTTTTCTTGATCGTTTAGAACAGAAAGCGCCCTAAAACCGTCTTTGTTTGTTTCGCGGCCGTTAGCCACTAGTCACTTGAATCAGCAGTTGTCTTGTGACAGCCAGAGCGAGAGCACCAGCAGCAGCGAGTACTGTTTGTATAAAGCGTTTTTGTACTTATTTGCTGCGCTTAGCTTTTAAACAGTTTTTCTGGGAAAACCTAGCGTAGTTTTCGCGTCTCGTATTTCAGTGAGTGTCTTGATTATCAGAGTAGCTCATCAGAAGATTATCTTGGGAATTTGTCACCGTATAGGGTAGGGTAAACATAGTCATGTGTAGGGACTGTGGTTGTTGTGAGCGGACGCAAGGATAATTGGCCACTCTTCGGGGGCAGGTGGAGGCTTTGTCTGTTAGGCTCATCGAGCTCGAGGCGCAGGCGTCGGCTCGTAGTGGCGTTGGGGCAACTGTGGTGAGACCTATGCCTACTTCGGTGGCCTTGGAATCCAATGGAACCCCTGATGTCGCTGCGTCTTCCGGCAGTGAGCATCTTACCGGTCAGCCATCACTCCAGGGTGAATGGCGGACAGTGGTGGGCTCGCGCGTGCCTGGCCGAAAGGCGAAGGTGGGATCTGGCCGCGTGGCAGCTGCCTTACCCCTTTCCAACAGGTACGGGGTGCTTCCTAGTGGTGATGACATCGTTTCCGAGCCACCACAGGATGCCTCGCCTGTTGGGCCAGTGGCCGATTCTCCGGCAAGGTCCCGACAGTCACAGAGGGCGGGCCTATTAGTTATAGGGAGCTCCAACGTTAGGCGGGTTATGGAGCCCCTCAGGAAAATAGCGGGTAGGTCGGGGAAGAATGCCAGTGTGCACTCGGTGTGCTTGCCGGGGGGTCTCGTCCGTAATGTGGAGGAGGCCCTTCCGGCAGCTATTGAACGCACTGGGTGTGACCGGCTGCAGATAGTAGCACATGTCGGAACGAATGACGCCTGCCGCTTGGGTTCTGAGGCCATCCTTGGTTCCTTCCGGCGGCTGGCTGATTTGGTGAAGACAACCAGCATCGCACGCGGAGTGCAAGCTGAGCTTAATATCTGCAGCATAGTGCCCAGAGTCGATCGCGGTCCTCTGGTTTGGAGCCGTGTGGAGGGTCTAAACCAGAGGCTCAGACGACTCTGCGACTATAATGGTTGCAAATTCATCGACCTCCGTTATTGGGTGGAGAACTGTAGGGCCCCCCTAGACAGGTCAGGCGTGCACTACACACCGGAAGCAGCTACTAGAGTAGCAGAGTACGTGTGGCGTGCACACGGGGGTTTTTTAGGTTAGAGGGACCCCCCTTGGGCGAAACGATAAAATACCTGACGACTTACCAGAGAGGACATTATCATCGTTGATAAAGAACGTCCGTCCTCAGAGACCAAAAACAGGAAAAGTTAACGTAATATTGGTAAACTGCAGGAGTATCCAGGGCAAGGTTCCTGAATTAGTATCTCTTATTGAAGGAAATAGTGCGCATATAGTATTAGGAACGGAAAGTTGGTTAAAACCGGAAGTGAACAGTAACGAAATCCTAGACACAGAATGGAATATATACCGCAAGGATAGGATAAACGCCAATAGTGGAGGAGTATTTATAGCAGTAAAGAATTCAATAATATCCAGTGAAGTTATTAGCGAATGCGAATGTGAAATAATCTGGGTTAAGCTAAGTATCAAAGGTGGGTCAGATATGATAGTCGGATGCTTCTATAGACCACCTGCATCAGCAACCGTAGTAGTTGAGCGCCTCAGAGAGAACCTGCAGAACGTCGTGAAGAAGTTTCGTGATCATACTATTGTAATAGGGGGAGACTTCAATCTACCAGGTATAGAATGGGATAGTCACACAATCAGAACTGGAGCCAGGGACAGAGACTCTTGTGACATTATCCTGACTGCCTTGTCCGAGAATTACTTCGAGCAGATAGTTAGAGAACCAACTCGTGAAGCTAACGTTTTAGACCTCATAGCAACAAATAGACCGGAACTTTTCGACTCCGTGAATGTAGAAGAGGGTATCAGTGATCATAAGTCAGTGGTTGCATCAATGACTACAAGTGTAATAAGAAATGCCAAGAAAGGAAGGAAAATATATTTGCTTAACAAGAGTGATAGGGCACAAATCGCAGAATATCTGAGTGACCACCATCAAACGTTCATTTCTGAGGAAGAGGATGTGGAACAAAAATGGAAAAAATTCAGAAACATCGTCCAGTACGCCTTAGATAAGTTCGTACTGACTAAGGTCCAAAGCGAGGGGAAAGATCCACCGTGGTATAACAATCATGTACGAAAGGTACTACGGAAACAAAGAAAGCTTCATCATAGGTTTAAGAGTAGTCGAATCATAGCTGATAAGGAAAAGCTGAACGAAGCGAAAAAGAGCGTAAAGAGAGCAATGAGAGAAGCATTCAACGAATTCGAACATAAAACATTGGCAAACAATCTAAACAAGAACCCTAAAAAGTTTTGGTCATATGTAAAATCGGTAAGCGGATCTAAATCCCCTATTCAGTCACTCGTTGACCACGATGGCACCGAAACAGAGGACGACCGAAGAAAGGCAGAAATACTGAATTCAGTGTTCCGAAACTGTTTCACTGCGGAAAATCGTAACACGGTCCCTGACTTCAGCCGTCGCACGGACGCCAAAATGGAAAATATTGAAATAAACGATATCGGAATTGAAAAACAACTGCTATCACTTAGTAGCGGAAAAGCATCCGGACCAGACGAGATACCCTTAAGATTCTACAGTGATTATGCTAAAGAACTTGCCCCCTTTCTATCAGCAATTTATCGTAGATCGCTGGAAGAACGTAAACTACTTAGCGACTGGAAGAAAGCGCAGGTCGTTCCCATTTTCAAGAAGGGTCGTAAATCAGATGCGAATAATTATAGGCCTATTTCGCTTACGTCAATTTGTTGTAGAATAATGGAACATGTTTTGTGTTCTCGTCTTATGACGTTCTTAGATAATACAAATCTCCTTCATCATAACCAACATGGACTCCGCAAACAGAGATCATGTGAAACTCAGCTCGCCCTATTTGCCCAAGAAATTCACAGTGCCGTAGACACTGGCGAGCAGATTGATGCCGTATTCCTGGACTTCAGGAAGGCATTTGATACGGTTCCGCACTTACGTTTAGTGAAAAAAATACGAGCTTACGGAATATCGGACCAGGTTTGTGATTGGATTCAGGATTTTCTAGAAGAAAGAACACAACATGTCATTCTTAACGGTTCAAAATCTGCAGATGTAGAGGTAATTTCGGGAGTACCGCAAGGAAGCGTGATAGGACCTTTATTGTTTACAATATACATAAATGACTTAGTTGACAACATCGGTAGCTCCGTGAGGCTATTTGCAGATGACACGATTGTCTACAAGAAAGTAGCAACATCAGAAGACTCGTACGTACTCCAGGAAGACCTGCAGAGGATTAATGCATGGTGCGACAGCTGGCAGCTTTCCCTAAACGTAGATAAATGTAATATAATGCGCATACATAGGGGCAGAAATCCATTCCAGTACGATTATGCCATAGGTGGTAAATCATTGGAAGCGGTAACGACCGTAAAATACTTAGGAGTTACTATCCGGAGCGATCTGAAGTGGAATGATCACATAAAACAAATAGTGGGAAAAGCAGGCGCCAGGTTGAGATTCATAGGAAGAATTCTAAGAAAATGTGACTCATCGACGAAAGAAGTAGCTTACAAAACGCTTGTTCGTCCGATTCTTGAGTATTGCTCATCAGTATGGGACCCTTACCAGGTTGGATTAATAGAAGAGATAGACATGATCCAGCGAAAAGCAGCGCGATTCGTCATGGGGACATTTAGTCAGCGCGAGAGCGTTACGGAGATGCTGAACAAGCTCCAGTGGCGGACACTTCAAGAAAGGCGTTACGCAATACGGAGAGGTTTATTATCGAAATTACGAGAGAGCACATTCCGGGAAGAGATGGGCAACATATTACTACCGCCCACATATATCTCGCGTAATGATCACAACGAAAAGATCCGAGAAATTAGAGCAAATACGGAGACTTACAAGCAGTCGTTCTTCCCACGCACAATTCGTGAATGGAACAGGGAAGGGGGGATCAGATAGTGGTACAATAAGTACCCTCCGCCACACACCGTAAGGTGGCTCGCGGAGTATAGATGTAGATGTAGAGTCCACAAGACCTTGGGCTGGTCGGCCATCCATGAGGATATCGACGTAGTTTCCTATCATTTTTGTAGTGATCGACGGCGGAGGATTTTTCTCTTCGGCGGCCTCACCTCCAAGAAAGGTCGCACCCTTTAGTTTTCCAGGTTGCGGCGATTAGGTGATAGGCTGGAGCTTCTAAACGGCGATGGAGGCCTTGACCGGCGTGTTACGGAGTTTCCTCTCCAGTGACTAGCTTGCAGTATGGTGACCTACGTCGTCCTGCACCCACATCTTCTTGTTCACCTTCGTCGTCCCGGAGTTGGGGTCGGCTAAGATCGGTCTGCCGTCTTCGGGCACGGGCGTCATCGAATACTCGCCGTCTTTCTCGACAATAGCGCACCACATGTCACCGTCGTCCGCAGTGGAAAGATACTGGTTAGTTATCCTGGGTCCTCCAGACGTCAGTCTTCCTTGGTGCCCAAACAGGTTCCTCATGCGGCAATTCAGGAACGTAACTTCGCCTGGGTCTCGACTTTTTCACAGTTTTAAAGGGGAATGAAGGACGAGAGACTGGGTTCAACGTCTGTTCAACTTCCTCCCATATGATCTCTTGGAACGCCTCGGTTTTTTGCTCGCCGTGGAATCCAAGTGCGTTCTTAACTTCCTCTCTCACTATCTAACGAAGAACACTTGTGAAATCAGTTTCTTCCTTCACTATAGACATCGATACGTTGTTTGGAAGCCGTTCAAACTTCTTGCGTGTAATTATTTTCTGATGCATTGTCCCGATATACTGGCACCATTTTATGAAGTCATCTGCTGTTGAAACATCCTTTAGGAGTAGGGCTTGATACGTGTACTCAGCAACACTCTTCATGAGATGTGCAACCTTATCATCCTCCTTCATTCTAGGATCCACTATTTTACACAGTTTCAAGACGTCTTGAATGTAGCATGCTGTAGTTTCTCCCGGCCGATGTGCCCTCCACTTTAATTTATCTTCAGCCTTGCACTTCTGTCGTGTGTCGCCGAAATACTTGCGCAGTTCCGTCTGGAATACTTCCCAGCTTGTGAACTTCTCCTCGTTGTTCTCATATCATTTCTTGTCAATGCCCTCCTAGTAGAAAAATTCGATAGCCAAAAACATGGTGTCATCCCATTTGCTAAATTTGGCTATAGACTCATATTACTTCAGCCACTTGTTTGGATTTTGGTCATCGTCACCATAGAACCCGGAAGGATGTCTCATGTGGTGGCACACAGCTGCTGTCATCCTAACGTCCTCTTTTTCTTCTGTCTCCGATAGACTGCGATCCGTAGAATATTGATCGAACTCGGGTTTCTCGCCACGTAAACGGCGGCTCTGTCGTGGCCTGATGGGAGCCACTGTGTCGACGATAACGTGCGCTATCACAAGTTCCAGTACCCGGCGCCTCCACCAGAATAATTTCACGTAGAGAAAGGTGTAAGTAGATGAATGACGAACACTAAGTTCACTTAACGAAGGTGTATTCAGCATTTACACATACAAGAGCGTGGAGCGAACTACCTCCAGCCAGAATACATACAGTATATATAAAGCCACAGAACATTCTTAACAATTGAGGATACTTCTAGAATGCACTCTAAACGAATATAGAAATTAAAATTTTACAGTTCGGGTGAGTTTTGAACTTACGACCATCCATGCGACACTCTGGTAGCATAAGCACTACACCACGGTGACTGTGGTACTCGGATTCTTCTGCGACAGTATTCTCTGGTGTAATAAATAGTAAAATGATCATTCAATAGTTGCAATGCATAATAATAATAATAATATTCAATTATACAGTGGAATACAGCGAACCACCCACATCCGTGTATTCTGGTGGCCACGAGCTGCTGTGCACTGTTGCACACTGCTGCACACAGCTACGTTGACTTGCTGATATTTTCATAGTGATGCCCAACAGCTGGCAACACATGCATATGATGAGAAAGTTGAACATTCACCAATCTGTACCTCGACTTTCCATTGGGAAAAATAATTCTGTTGTGACTAAGACACAGTAACAGTTAATACTTACAATTGTAGCCAGAGTGTCTGAAAGGCTTAAGGATACCATTTAGAGAAATATATTTGGTCCTTTCACATCTTATAATCTCATATTTTCGTGTGGTAAAGAACTGAATTTCTTTTCATTACTCATCTTAGTTTCTATATTGCATCCAGTTAAGTAAAGCACTTTAAAAAATTTTAAAATTTTTGTGGAGGTATAACCACACTCTTTAGACTTTGCGTTTCAAGTCATTAATTACTGCGTATAAAATATAACTGCCATAACGAAATTGTGTTTAAATCAGTGAGCAGAGTGATATTCTCTAGAGTTTGGTTTTAGTATCGATGGGAGGAATGCATCCAGTTTGCACAATGTTCTGTTGATGCACAACATGGATCACATGATCTTAACGCCTGTTGTAACTCATTAACAGTTCAAGACATCGAAACAAGGGTTTTTGCAAATGGTAGGACACTACCTGACACCAGACTCGGTTTTGCTGCCACGGCATTCCATTGCCTCACCGTACATCTCCTCATGTCAACTACGGTCGCCATCACTGATTAGCTGTATGAAAGGCAACTAATAATACTGCAGTTCAGAAAGAATTCGTCACTCCACTCTCACTGTGGTACTCATGAACCTCTGCCACAGTTTCCTGCAAACACCAGTCTCGAGTCAAAAGTGGCCATCCTGCAGCACGAGTGTCAGCAAGCAGCATCATGCACATCAACATTCTCTTAAAATAATGGCATGTCAACAAATGAAAATTTTTTTCGTTCCAACATCGGGTCACATTCGTTAAAATGCAAGGTATCTGACGCATAATCTCAGTGAGCCGTAGTACAAATTGCTGTTTTGAAAAGCGCGCCGCAGCTTTGGTGCCTCCCTCTGGTGTCAAAGGGGAAAGGTTGCTTGTTCACGTGCATTTAAGGGGCGCTATGAGCTCGTTAGAAGGTGAGTCAGTGGGAGGCAGTTGCTCAGCCAGGGCAGTCTGTCAGTCTGAGTCTAGTCAGTTGGTCAGCCGGCTCAGTGTCAGGCAATCAGTTTCTGTCTGTCTGGTGGTCTGCCGTACGTTAAGGTGGTCAGTCGGAGTGAGGCTAGGTCAGTTTCGCGTCACCATTTGCCGGTCTGTCTCTCGTTTGCATTTGTGCGGCAGTTAGTGTCTGTCTGTCCTTGCAGTGGTAGTATGTCTGTCGTTTGGATCAAACCTTAAAGCCAGAAAATGAGAGTCTTGCCAGTAACGAAACTCAGCTAGTGGTCGCCCGGTCGCGACTGAGTTCCTGTATCTGAGTCTGCGCGTTAGGCTGCCAGTCTGCTCGAGTTGCTCGGGCAACGGTCATTGGCGGTTGGATCGGTCGGTTAGTTGGTCGCGCACTGAGATACGAGATGACTTTTCCGCCTTGAGCGTTGGCGCATGTGAGGTCCCCACGTGAGTCCAGTGGGCAGCGCCGTATAGAAAGGGGTAGTCGCTTCGCGGTTCACAAGAGAGCAACAGGAGCGAAACCACGACATCGGGCTGGCCGGGGCGACCTGCGACGCCGTGAGACGGGAGATCGGTGCGCCTTCCTGCGTCCGTTGAAGCGGCTGGCAGCGGACGGTTTGGGAGAGCGTTGGGGGTGCTGCGCCAGGTCTTCGCCAGAAATCGCGGTTTATTAGAAGTTAAGTGATTGGAGATATGTAGTTTCATTTTCTTGGTAAATTCTACTTGTTTTCTTGGTGAGGTCACCAGCCGCTTTGTTTTGGGATCGTCCCACCATTCTTCTCCGTTTTCCCACCCGCGGGAAGGTGGTCATTGTGAATTGGGTGGTCCGTTTTTCCCTTGTGGAATTGGGGAGGATTAGAGCAATCTGCGGTTCGGGTTGTTTAGTAACCCTTCCCCCACCCTGTCAATCTGCCATACGTTAATAGCTGCCTCTGTCATGTTTGTCGGATTCGATGTTCACGAATTTATTGCTTAAAGGCCGAATTCTTGAAACATGTTTTTATCTTGCCTATCATCTTACGAGGTGGTATATGTGTAATGTAGAGCATCTTGTACATTTTATGTAAGTCTGCATTTTATGGGTTTTATTTAAATAGTCATTTTAGGTTACAAGCTTGCCACCCTTCCACCCTAAGAGTCCTTAAAAAAATTGCACTTTCGGCGTGCATAGTTTACATGTTTGTGTGAGTTGTTAAAAATTTTTTGTTTAAAGTAGTCTGGGGTGTTGCAGATTTGCACCAGTGTACTCTTTCAGAGGTTGTTGTGAGCGGTCATGACTACGGCCGTGTTGAAATGGAGCAGGCAAGCTTAGCAGCCTGAAGGCTCCTACTGTTAAAATTGTTCTTTGCCTCTAAGTAAAACCGTAACTTGATATTTCGAGGGTACTTTTTTGCTTATAATTTTAAATCTGTTTTGAAAAGGCTTTTAGGAATAAAATTTGTTAAATTGTGACTTGATATTTTGAGTGTACTTTCCTGCTTATAATTTTAAATCAGTTTTGGAGAAGCTTTTAGGAATAAATTCACATTTGTTAAAAGTAATTTTCCATCAGTTACTTCCTGGCAACTACTTCCACTCTCACCTAGTGTGATTAAATGTGTCAATGTTCTTGATGAATCGCCAGTAAATAAAATAAATTCTTTAAGAAAAGATTTTGAAAGTAAATTTACGGTTCACTCAGCAAAAGTAACACATGTCCAGGAACAATCCAATCTTTCAGTTCGGTAAGCCAACAGCACATAAATCTGATGTCTGGATTAACTTTGACATCACATTCACAAACATTTTCGTAATGAGCATCTGATATGATGTCACAGTATAATAAGTGCATCACAGCAAACGTAAATGAATAGAAAGACAGAAACAAAGAGTGGAGTTTACTTGCTGCTAAGCCCACTATGGCATGAATTTTTAATTTTCTATACAATAATGCTTTATTTCCCCATTTGCAGTTACATAAAACAATGAAATTATTTTCACGGAGTTACAACCATTAAAAAACAGACAACTTCAATGAAAACAGCAGAAGATTTCCGTTTATCTATAATTTTAAGTATAGTTACGACTAAGTAATTTCAGAAGAGAAGAGTGCCCACATCGTAAAAATTCCAGATGCAAATACACACATAGAAAGGAAAGATCAATATCTTTTAAGAGGGGATGAATGCAGAGTTTCAATACTTTCAAAAGAACCTTATCAAGTCCAAACTTCTCAAAGGAATGTAACTACATTTGTTGCAGTTGTCAAGGAATATTACATGCCTACACATACGTTTTCACAGTAATTGATGTTATATGTTTTTAATTATAAACAACTGAAATTTTTAACAAATTGAGTACAAATGTTCCCTTATTGAAAAATCTGTCAAAACGAAATTAATGTATTTTTGTGCAAAGTTTGATATATCATTATTTCAAGTATCTATGAAACACAATATTGACATCTTCTTCTGCCAGATTTTTATAGCTGTCCAAAATTCTGTGAAAAAATATACCAAATCTTAGGGCTTTTTTCTTACATAAATGCCTAACTATTGGAGTACGTGAAAAATCCTTCTACCCAGTTATTTGTTATGGTGTTGGTTAATTTCATGGCAAATTTAAGTATTATAATGTCTGTGGGTTGTGAGGATTAGGTACATGAATTTGTCAAAATGTAAGTCACGAGATACCTGAGTCAAAGATTTCACAGGCTTTGTATTAGGCCTTACCTTATCTGTGTGAACTAGTGCAAACCATATTCATGGTTAACCAGATTCCCAAGTTGATAATATCAGGTGTAACAACTCTCCTACTATGGATTTCTTCTGTATCGACAGAGTAACAGCTCCTGGATCAAATCCTAGCCTCTGTAGAATCTGTAGGTTCCCAAGATTAGCGGAGTTAAAAACTAAACAAGGAGCATACACTGCAACTTCATCAGCAGCTGTGGAAACAAATGTATCTTGTGGCATGGTTTTCCCATCGGAGACTTGTAACTTTAATTATGATTTTGATTTTTTCCTTGCACACACTTTTGTAGAAGTTCTGGATCTGCTAAACATCTAAATATTCCCCACATTGTGACTGCATAAAACTGGAAGAAAACACCATAGGGATAAATAATATGAAGAAATACAGAACAACATTGCGGAGTGGCTTCGTGCAAGCTTTTTTACATTATTATTTTTATCGACTTAGGAGCGGAACTGAATGTAGTACTCCAGAATAGAAATTTCAATACCACGTAGTAAATAAAATTCATTAAAAGTTTTTTCACTATTGTGGTCGCTTCCGCTTACATCCCACCTTAAGAAGGCAAGCATTAACACAAGCTTTCAGGGATGATAAGTGTATTCTCAACAGTGACCTGTTTCACATGATCACAAATTCACAGCTCTTAATAAAATCGATGCAGAGTAATTAAATTACAACCTGAAACATTCGGTAGTTTAACGACCTTTCAAGTAATCACATCTTGTGTGATAATTGTGTCATAGGAACTAGTAATCAGATATTGTTGGAATGATCAGAAGAAGCAACTTTCCTCAGCTGCCAATTACATAAAATTTGTAGGTCACTACATGACATGAGATACCTTATTTTGACCCAACAAACAATCAAATGTTCATCGCTAACTTCTTACCTTTATTGAAATGTCCACATTTGTTTCAGGTCTACTTAATACTCTGCATGGTTCCAAGTAAGTTTTGGAAGCATTTTCAGGTCTTATCCGAGAGACTTATGTCTTCCAGTCTCAGAAGTCCATCTTCAGTGCATCCTTATAGTAGATCTTGACGGCGATGATGGGCAATTCCAGCCATTTGTTGGTACGATGTAGCCCAAAACGAATTCTTCTGTTTTGTAAAAGATGACATCATCAAGTGATGGAGATAAGCGATATGATGCATTTCTAAAAAATTTGTGAATTATGTTGATAGCAGTAATGCTACAATTTATAATTTGATGACTTCTGGTTTCAGCTGCTAGACAACTATCTTCAAATCTATAAAAATAACAAAAAGAAAATTGCCTTTAAGTAAAAGTGAATTTAACAGTATTTAAGAACATATTTTATTTCATTGTTGTATAGTGAAAATGTAACAATGTTACTAGAAACTTAGTGTCTATGTACAAGTAAACTACATTATGTAAAAGGTGTCTGCATGCAAAAATAATATAAATGTACTCTTCTCGCTAAATAGTAGGTAACAACGAGGTACCTAAGTGCAATTCCGAACTTACGGAGGCAAAGTGAAAATAGCCTTTCATGAAAGTCACTGTCGTAACTAGATTTAAAACAAATTATTTATGAAAGCATTGCAACAAGAAAAAATTAAAATACATTTCTACCATACTTAATGAGAACAGTGTATTTGAGTACAACGTTGGCAATATCCCATCGTTAGTAAATGTAGTAATAAAAAGCGTAACTATAAAAACTTGGTAGAAACATGGTTGTTAAAACCATCAGAGAAACAACCTCTGTGCTGTGGGTGCCTGTCCACACCAACCACAGTTTTCCAGTAAAAACTAACAGGTGGTGTGTATGTACACACAGTTACAATTTTAATAAACAAAGAGAATTACTTATAAACGTTATGACATTTTTATGATAATTTTGGTATACATACGTAAGTGTATGTAAAATATAGTGGACCCCCAATATTAATATGAAATTAACAGTATGTCAAAAGGATCATATAGTAATTATCAGAGTGTAACTATTAACAGGGATTAAAAGCAAGAACTGTAATGTCCATATTCTAAATCAAGTAAGTGCTATAAGAAAGTGCTGTAATCTAGTATTAAAATAGTTATTGGTGCTGCCATTATCGCTAACAATGCTTCCAATGCTCGAAGTTTGCACTAAATTTTTAAAGAAGATAAAGAATACTGACTAAATTCGTCTTGCTCACTGGGTACTGGTTCAGGAGATTTTTTTCCGTTTGACTATAAATTTCTGTCCACCAAATCGAGCGGCCTTCTCTTAGGTGCAGTATGTAACTTTTTAATTTTATGTTTCTTATCACTGATATGTTACACCCACTAACGAGGATATGGCACTTAGGTTCACAGTTTGTAATAAGCATGGTACCCTTTTATTGTGTTTAAGTTCTTTCATGGTTTAATGCTTTTATATACAATTTATGTTTTAGAGCTTGTGAAGTACTTCACTTTTATTGAAAACCTATATTCAGTTTGTCTCCACAAATTCGGAATTACAGGCGTTTCATGTCATTAATTACTGTGTATCAAATATAACTGCAAATGAAATTTTATTTAAATCTGTAAGCAGGGCGATATCCTCTAGATTTTGTTTTTTTTAACCATTGTAAAATTCACCCTAAATTAAAGGCAATTTTCTGTTTCTTGTTATTTAAACAGATCTCAAGGTGGCTGTCAAGCAACCGAAGCTAGTAATGCAGAAATTGTAATGTTTTACTGCAATCACAACAGTTAAAAATTTTTAAAAATACATTGCTGGAAGAAGAAGTTATGATAGTGCATATGGAATACGTGAAAAAATTACTTTTACAGCTCAATAGCACAAGCGGTTATGAGGTATCAGGTGTAATCCACTTCTAAAACATCCGTATTAGTATGTGGTGTAGCCCCCAGACATGGCAGTGCAAGCCGACCCTGGCATCCGGACGGTCATACAGATTAGCGAAGACTATCCTTGGACACGTTATGCCACGATGCTGCACCTGTTGACGCAGTTTTGTAAGAGATTTCTGGCTGACGCGTCAGATGAGTCACTTGTCTTCCCATCATATCCCACAAGTTCTCAATTGGAGACGAGTCCAGAGATCGCGCTGGCCAGAGAAATTTCTTCATGACTTACAGAGCAAGTTGAGTTTCACCTTCCTATTGCAATATTGGCAAGAGAATGGGTCCGCTGGTTGGCGTCCCCTCCAGAAATACCAAAGGTGAACTAGGGCTGTAGCTTATCGCACTGCAGACTGTAAGGCCTCGAGTGGAGCCATTGTGTCTCGAACGAATCAGTTTTCGAGACAGTGCTCATCAGGTCTACGTTGTACGTGAAACGACCATCACCTTCGTCCGGGCAGAATCTGCTTTGATCACTGCAGACCATGGCGCTCCATTCCATCTTACAAGTTATCCTCTGGCGCCATCAGTCGATACGTGAACGTCGATGCTCTGGCGTGAATACTGGCTAGAGGTGTTCGTGGCCGTAGACCCACTGTTCATAACCGGTTCGCAACTGTTTGTGTTGACTGCTACCCTTACAATATGACGATCATGGCAGGAGCCTGTGCAGCACGGACGTCCACAACCTCGTTTGCGGATGTAACAATGTTCACGTGACCACTGATACGAGCATGGTTGCACTACTAACGTAGTACGTACAACTTGTGTGGCAATTCTCCGAAACGACCGTTCCGCCACTCAGCCACAATTTGACTCCCTTCAAACTCCTTCACTTGTCTGAAGGAAGCACAAGTGCATCTCCCTGGCATGATTGTCTGCTTGCTTCGCATATTTGCACCACACTGAGCCTTCTGGCTATGAGCATTCCATATAAGGTACCTTCACACCGAAAACCAACTCCAACAAACAAAAACATACAACTGTTGTAAGTTTGGCAAATTCCCAACTGTTGTGAGTATGGCAAACTTACAACTGTTACTCTCGTAAACACACATTCGGCGTTTTTACTTTTTGTTACAGAAAAGCAATGGAAATGGAATATGGCTGTGAGGATGTATTAGCAATTTGTGCTTTAATTCACGGTGTAATTGTCTGTCACGAAAATAAAACCTAAAAGAGACACATGTTGTCCAGAAAGATTTTGTTGCAAAGGGAAAGTCATGGAGCTTATAATTCTGTGCTGGAGGAGCTCTGTGTTGAAGACAGGCAATGTTTCAATAATTTTTTCAGAATGACATGTGGTCGGTTTGAAGAACTCTTGAGGCTAGTAGCACCACATATTCAACGGAAAGACACAAATTTTAGAGCTGCATTATCACCAGTGGAACAAGTTACTGTAGCCCTTCGATTTTGACAACAGGTGACAGTTATACAAGATTAATCTTCTCTCTCATTGAATATCACTAACCAAGATTAGTGAAACTATACCTAGAATGTGTTGTGTTACCATGAATGTACTCAAGGATTTTGTAAAAGTAAGTACTGTTACTTTACATACTACACGTACTTAACACATTTATATATGCACTTACTTCATATTCAGTTCCTTCCCATTAACCCACTATCTGAAGACAAGGAACTGAAAGCTATTGTTACGGTCTCTGATTGCCTTAGTAGTTGCCAGATACCTCACCCTTTAAGGAAAATAATATAATTTGCTGGAAACATTTGGAATATATGCACAAACACTCAAATACAGTATATCTTGGCAGCATATCACTCTCAAAGGAAGCAATGAAAATATGTTTTAACAGACCGTAATAGATGTTGTTGCCTTACACTTAAAAAAATTGATAAATCGAAATAATTTAGCTATAAAAATATTGACTGACTTTGAATCCATAATGTTTTTTTTTTAAAAAGAAAAGATATCACGCTGTTTCTTCACTAAGCATTGTCGGTATTTGTGTGTTTTCAGCACCTGCAGCCTCATTTTCAGCTACATAAAATAATGTCACTGTTGCTCCTGTGGCAGCAGCTTAGGGTTTCAGCTTGCTTAGTAAGCATTCCTTTTTCATCATATACACTCCTGGAAATGGAAAAAAGAACACATTGAAACCGGTGTGTCAGACCCACCATACTTGCTCCAGACACTGCGAGAGGGCTCTACAACCTATGATCACACGCACGGCACAGCGGACACACCAGGAACCGCGGTGTTGGCCGTCGAATGGCGCTAGCTGCGCAGCATTTGTGCACCGCCGCCGTCAGTGTCAGCCAGTTTGCCGTGGCATACGGAGCTCCATCGCAGTCTTTAACACTGGTAGCATGCCGCGACAGCGTGGACGTGAACCGTATGTGCAGTTGACGGACTTTGAGCGAGGGCGTATAGTGGGCATGCGGGAGGCCGGGTGGACGTACCGCTGAATTGCTCAACACGTGGGGCGTGAGGTCTCCACAGTACATCGATGTTGTCGCCAGTGGTCGGCGGAAGGTGCACGTGCCCGTCGACCTGGGACCGGACCGCAGCGACGCACGGATGCACGCCAAGACCGTAGGATCCTACGCAGTGCCGTAGGGGACCGCACCGCCCCTTCCCAGCAAATTAGGGACACTGTTGCTCCTGGGGTATCGGCGAGGACCATTCGCAACCGTCTCCATGAAGCTGGGCTACGGTCCCGCACACCGTTAGGCTGTCTTCCGCTCACGCCCCAACATCGTGCAGCCCGCCTCCAGTGGTGTCGCGACAGGCGTGAATGGAGGGACGAATGGAGACGTGTCGTCTTCAGCGATGAGAGTCGCTTCTGCCTTGGTGCCAATGATGGTCGTATGCGTGTTTGGCGCCGTGCAGGTGAGCGCCACAATCAGGACTGCATACGACCGAGGCACACAGGGCCAACACCCGGCATCATGGTGTGGGGAGCGATCTCCTACACTGGCCGTACACCACTGGTGATCGTCGAGGGGACACTGAATAGTGCACGGTACATCCAAACCGTCATCGAACCCATCGTTCTACCATTCCTAGACCGGCAAGGGAACTTGCTGTTCCAACAGGACAATGCACGTCCGCATGTATCCCGTGCCACCCAACGTGCTCTAGAAGGTGTAAGTCAACTACCCTGGCCAGCAAGATCTCCGGATCTGTCCCCCATTGCGCATGTTTGGGACTGGATGCAGCGTCGTCTCACGCGGTCTGCACGTCCAGGACGAACGCTGGTCCAACTGAGGCGCCAGGTGGAAATGGCATGGCAAGCCGTTCCACAGGACTACATCCAGCATCTCTACGATCGTCTCCATGGAAGAATAGCAGCCTGCATTGCTGCGAAAGGTGGATATACACTGTACTAGTGCCGACATTGTGCATGCTCTGTTGCCTGTGTCTATGTGCCTGTGGTTCTGTCAGTGTGATCATGTGATGTATCTGACCCCAGGAATGTGTCAATAAAGTTTCCCCTTCCTGGGACAAAGAATTCACGGTGTTCTTATTTCAATTTCCAGGAGTGTATTACATGAGAAATTTTTCGTTTTACTTTAATAAGCACTTTCTCATCACTTATTTCTCTCAGTTCAGATGCAACCCAATCTGCAAGTGCAGAGTATTTGTCTGTTGTGTGTGACTCTATTTTAATTTGTAATGGTGAAGCAACTGGCTTCATGCTCGTTACAGCTTGCTGTGTAGCAGTGGTCGTCCTCTTCCTCTTCTTTGCAAAATTTGGATCTCTGAAGATACCGAAGGCGATGGGGAGCATGCAGTTGATTATGAACACGCTGGTGGTGATGGCATAGCAGGTGCAAAGGTGTTTGTTGTAATAGATGGGACTTCTTCATTAAAATTTGTAGCTTGGAGTTCTGTGGCGTTGATTAAATACTTCATCTGACCCATCACCATTTTCATCATTATCCTCTTCAGTGGTGGGTAGATGCTGCACCTGTACCCGTGGTCTAGGGGTAGCGTCTTTGATTCATAATCAAAACGTCTTCGGTCCCGGGTTCGATCCCCGCCACTGCCTAAATTTTGGTAAATAATAAGCATTGGCGGACGAAGACTTCCGGCATAAGAAGTCAGCCTCATTCTGCCAACGGCCTTGTCAAAGAGGGCGGAGGAGCGGATAGAGGTTCAGGGCACTCTCTTGTCCTAGAGGTGGGAAATTGCCCCTAAAGGCGGAAGAATCAGCAATGATCAACGACATGAGGATGCAGAAGGCAATGGAAAACACTGCATTAAAGACACGTAACCTGTATCCCCAGGACATGTGGCCTGTAATTGAAGAAGTGTCATGATGATCTCTCCATTGGCAAAAGATTCCGGAATAGTCCCCCATTCGAATCTCCGGGAGGGGACTGCCAGGGGGGAGGTTACCATGAGAAAAAGGTGGAATAATCTACGAAAGGATAACGTTCTACGAGTCGGTGTGTGGAATGTCAGAAGCTTGAAAGTGGTAGGGAAACTAGAAAATCTGAAAAGGGAAATACAAAGGCTCAATCTAGATATAGTAGGGGTCAGTGAAGTGAAGTGGAAGGAAGACACGGATTTCTGGTCAGATGAGTATCGGGTAATATCGACAGCAGCAGAAAATGGTATAACAGGTGTAGGCTTCGTTATGAATAGGAAGGTAGGGCAGAGGGTGTATTACTGTGAACAGTTGAGTGACCGGGTTGTTCTAATCAGAATCGACAGCAGACCAACACCGACAATGATAGTTCAGGTATACATGCCGACGTCGCAAGCTGAAGATGAACAGATAGAGAGAGTGGATGAGGATATTGAAAGGGTAATGCAGTATGTAAAGGGGGACGAAAATCTAATATTCATGGGCGACTGGAATGCAGTTGTAGGGGAAGGAGTAGAAGAAAAGGTTACAGGATAATATGGGCTTGGGACAAGGAATTAAAGAGGAGAAAGACTAATTGAGTTCTGTAACAAGTTTCAGCTAGTAATAGCGAATACCCTGTTCAAGAATCACAAGAGGAGGAGGTATACTTGAAAAGGCCGGGAGATGCGGGAAGATTTCAATTAGATTACATCATGGTCAGACAGAGATTCCGAAATCAGATACTGGATTGTAAGGCATACCCAGGAGCAGATATAGACTCAGATCACAATATAGTAGTGATGAAGAGTAGGCTGAAATTCAAGACATTAGTCAGGAAGAATCAATACGCAAAGAAGTGGGATACGAAAGTACTAAGGAATGACGACATACGTTTGAAGTTCTCTAACGCTATAGATACAGCAATAAGGAATAGCGCAGTAGGCAGTACAGTTGAAGAGGAATTGACATCTCTAAAAAGGGCCATCACAGAAGTTGGGAAGGAAAACATAGGTACAAAGAAGGTAGCTGCGAAAAAACCATGGGTAAGAGAAGAAATACTTCAGTTGATTGATGAAAGGAGGAAGTACAAACATGTTCCGGGAAAATCAGGAATACCGAAATACAAGTCGCTGAGGAATGAAATAAATAGGAAGTGCAGGGAAGCTAAGACGAAATGGCTGCAGGAAAAATGTGAAGACATCGAAAAAGATATGATTGTCGGAAGGACAGATTCAGCATACAGGAAAGTCAAAACAACCTTTGGTGACATTAAACGCAATGGTGGTAACATTAAGAGTGCAGCGGGAATTCCACTGTTAAATGCAGAGGAGAGAGCAGATAAGTGGAAAGAATGCATTGAAAGCGTCTATGAGGGTGAAGATTTGACTGATGTGATAGAAGAAGAAACAGGAGTCGATTTAGAAGAGATAGGGGATCCAGTATTAGATTCGAAATTTAAAAGAGCTTTGGAGGACTTACGGCCAAATAAGGCAGAAGGGATAGATAACATTCCATCGGAATTTCTAAAATCATTGGGGGAAGTGGCACCAAAACAACTATTCACGTTGGTGCGTAGAATATATGAGTCTGGCGATATACCATCTGACTTTCGGAAAAGCATCATCCACACAATTCCGAAGACGGAAAGAGCTGACAAGTGCGAGAATTATCGCACAATCAGCTTAACAGCTCATGCATTGAAGCTGCTTACAAGAATAATATACAGAAGAATGGAAAAGAAAATTGAGAATGCGCTAGGTGACGATCAGTTTGCCTTTAGGAAAAGTAAAGGGACGAGAGAGGCAACTCTGACGTTGCGGCTAATAATGGAAGCAAGGCTAAAAAAAAATCAAGACACTTTCATAGGATTTGTCGACCTGGAAAAAGCGTTCTACAACGTAACATGGTGCAAGCTGTTCGAGATTCTGAAAAAAAGTAGAGGTAAGCTATAGGGAGAGACGGGTCATATACAGTATGTACAACAACCAAGAGGGAATAATAAGAGTGGACGATCAAGAACGAAGTGCTCGTATTAAGAAGGGTGTAAGACAAGGCTGTAGCCTTTCGCCCCTGCTCTTCAATCTGTACATCGAGGAAGCAATGATGGAAATAAAAGAAAGGTTCAGGAGTGGAATTAAAATACAAGGTGAAAGGATATCAAAGATACGATTCGCTGATGACATTGCCATCCTGTGTGAAAGTGAAGAAGAATTAAATGATCTGCTAAACGGAATGAACAGTCTAATGAGTACACAGTATGGTTTGAGAGTAAATCGGAGAAAGACGAAGGTAATGAGAAGTAGTAGAAATGAGAACAGCGAGAAACTTAACATCAGGATTGATGGTCACGAAGTCAATGAAGTTAAGGATTTCTGCTACCTAGGCAGTAAAATAACCAATGACGGACGGAGCAAGGAGGACATCAAAAGCAGACTCGCTATGGCAAAAAAGGCATTCCTGGCCAAGAGAAGTCTACTAATATCAAATACCGGTTTTAATTTGTGGAAGAAATTTCTGAGGATGTACGTCTGAAGTACAGCATTGTATGCTAGTGAAACATGGACTGTGGGAAAACCGGAACAGAAGAGAATCGAAGCATTTGAGATGTGGTGCTATAGACGAATGTTGAAAATTAGGTGGACTGATAAGGTAAGGAATGAGGAGGTTCTACGCAGAACCGGAGAGGAAAGGAATATGTGGAAAACACTGATAAGGAGAAGGGACAGTTGATAGGTCATCTGCTAAGACATGAGGGAATGAATTCCATGGTACTAGAGGGAGCTGAAGAGGGCAAAAACTGTAGAGGAAGACAGAGATTGGAATACGTCAAGCAAATAATTGGGGACGTAGGTTGCAAGTGCTACTCTGAGATGAAGAGGTTAACACAGGAAAGGAATTCGTGGCGGGCCACATCAAACCAGTCAGTAGACTGATGACAAAAAAAAAAAAAAAAAAGGTGGTGCACATTAAATGTTTCTGATGAATTCTGAAATACACAAAATGTGACCTTTAAACCACTGATCCACCACCCCTCCCCATAAAGCTGCTTAATGAGATATCAACTAAATTTTTAACAATATTTTTTCTTGTTTTTATAGGAAACGTCTACAAAGGAAGAATGGGAACAAGTATCAAATGTATTTGAAACAATACGGAACTTCCCTCATTGTATTGGTGCAATAGATGGCTGACATTTTAAAATAATGCAACCTGTGGGAACTGGATCATTATATTATAGTTACACTGTAGTATTTAGTGCTGTGCTGGCAAACGCACATTACAACATCGTCAGTTACGAAGTGGGTATCCAAGGAAGTATTTCAGATGGTGATGTCCTCAACAGCTCCAAGATGGGTGAGCGATTTTCTAAGGGAAAGATTTCTCTATCCACACTAAGAGCACTTCCTGGAAGAAACGAGGATGTGTCATTTGTTATGGTGGGAGATGATGCTTCTGTTCTTTCAGAGTACATGATGAAACCACATGCAGGGTGGCAAGAGAAAGGCAGACAGGAAAGAATGTTTAATTACCGAATATCTCACGCTAGAAGAATTGTGGAGAATATTTCGGGATACTGTCAGCAGTTTTTCGGTGACTTAGAACAACTATGCACTTAAATTAGTGACTTCTGCAGCCGTGTCTTTGCACAGTTTTCTTTAAAAGAAGTGCCACAATTTACTCACCACCGGACAGTTTTGATGTGGAAGATCCAGAAACAGGCAGGGTGTCACATGGCAGCTGGAGGATGTCTACGCAAAATAAATATCTTCAGAGAAGAGTGGAGAAAGAAACACAAAGAATATAAGAGATCTACATCTACATATATACTACGCTAGCCACCGAGATGTGTGTAGCGGAGGGCACAATTCGCTTCAAAGTCATATCCCCCCTCCCCTCTCTCAGATCCACTCGCGAATCGCGTGAGGTAAAAAAGACTGTCTGAACGCCTCAGTACGAGCTCTAATTTCCCTTATCTTTGAAAGGTGATCATTGTGCGACATCCCCGGTGAAGATCGGATTTCGCAATTTAGTGAGGAGCCCCTTCCGTTTAGCGTACTATCTATCTGCAAGCGTGTCTCACTTCAATCATTCTACGAGATTTGTAACGCTCTCGTGATTGCTAAATGTACCAGTCACGATCTTGCTCCTCTTCTTTGGAGCTTCTCAATCTCTTGAATCAGACCCAACTGTTAAGGATCCCATACAAACGAACAATACTCTAATACTGGGCGAACTAATTTATTGTAAGCTATTTCCTTTGTTGAAGGACTGCGTCGTTTCAGGATTCTACCAATAAACCGCAATCTAGAGTTTGCCTTACCCGTTACTTGTGTAATGTGATCATTCCATTTGAGATCATTTCGAATAGTCGCACCCAGATACTTGACAGACGTTACCGATTCCAAGGACTGGACATTTATTTTGTACTCGTACATTAATTGGGATTTTCGCCTTGTTATACGCAGTAGGTTACACTTATCAATATTGAGAGATAACTACCAGTCATTACACCACGCATTTATTTTCTGCAAATGCTCATTGATTTGTTCACAATTTTCGTGTGATACTACTTTCCTGTAGACTACAGCATCATCGGCAAACAGTCTAATGCCGCTGTCAATACCATCGACCAACCGACAGGGGTGGCCGAGCGGTTCTAGGCGCTTCAGTCTGGAACTGCGCGACCGTTACGGTTGCAGGTTTGAATCCTGCCCCGGGCATGGATGTTTGTGGTGTCCTTAGGTTAGTTAGGTTTAAGTTGTTCTACGTTCTAGGGGACTGGTGACCTCATATGTTAAGTTCCATAGTGCTCAGAGCCATTTGAACCATTTTTGAATACTATCAACCAGATCGTTTATGTAAATCGTAAAAATCAGCGGATCTATTACGGTGCCCTGGGGCAATCTACCTTGTATCGGATGTTAGTAAAGTGAAATGACAAGAGAAATGTACATAAATAAATTTCGAGTGAAAAGACAAATATAATTAAAACGTTCTGAACTAAACCCTTATAGCTTAAATTATTAACAATATAAGCCATTAATTTGTAACGTATTTTATATCAGATGTTGATAAGGTGTTACAAGAGAAATTAATAAATTCCAAGCGGAAATACAGATGCAATTACAAAATTTCCGACCAAAAATCACACAGCTTCCTTTACGCCAGTGTATGACATTTTATTTACCATTGTAAATATTTTTCTCCCTGGTTTGTTCACGCCTTCCAAAAATTTCAAATGTTCGTAAAATATCCATTTCGGAACGTAGATCTCTGTCGTCCCAGACCCACTTTTAGTTTTGACCATTTTACAATGCTCACGATTGTACTGTGTTTTCATGTTTGTCCATTTCCTTTCACACTCCACAAACCGTTCACCAATTTTATCCGAAACTTCTTTCAACAAATCTTTCCTTTTACATCTGTCTTCATACGCAAAATGAGAAGGATCCCACAGAGGATTTTTCATTTCAATTTCTAACAAAAACTGAATTGTGATTCTTCAGTTTCTCCCGGCGTATTTGTTGCTCGAACAGTCCACTGGTATACTGCCGGTTCATAGTGTCCAACGGGCACAATATTTCGGCGATCAGACATGTCGCCATCGTCAGGTGCGCAGTTCGTCAGCGCACCTGACGATGGCGACATGTCTGATCGTCGAAATATTGTGCCCGTTGGACACTATGAACCGGCAGTATACCCGTGGACTGTTCGAGCAAAAACTGAATTGTTTGTCGAAAGAACCACAGTAGACGAAGAAAGAAACATAGCAGACGACACAGCAAATGAGAATGCTCAAGTTACACAACTCGGCCCTGTTTTTGCTCACTGACCATAAACTACAAACCCGAGACAAAACTTCCCTCAACTAGCTGTTCAAACTCACAATTCCAAGCATTTCTTGAAAACTAAGTCAAACTTCGAGATTTAGAAGCTGTTAACCGAGTTTTTTGGAGTTTGTTTTCAGTGTGTAGGTGCCTTTGAAGTGTAGACTCAGATGGCACTCTGGTAGCTAAGCCACTGTTGGCAGTCGGCGTTAACACCATTACCACTAAATCTAATCAAAATTGACGTCGTCTTTCCAAGGATGCTAATATATTTTTTCCGACAGTGAAGAACAGATCGCTTTTCTCCGTCATCTGGGGATGTTACGTGTTCCAAACCAGGGAAATTCGTGGTTGGCCTCATCGAACCAGTCAGAAAACTGAAGGGAAGATATAAAAATGTGCTTATCTGCACCTCTGATAAATCACTCACCTACTTATTAACTAACTAAAAGCACATCCACACAAGCTGTACAGTCTCCTGTTTTGATAGCACGGGTAGAAAGTGTCATGGCGCCATGATGTACGCTTGGTACACGTCTCGTATACGAAGTGGATAGACGATATATGATGAAACTGTAAATAATGAGTTAATCTTGTGAGTACATAGAGGAGCAAGAGATCTCAGCTCGGGTGGAATTACGATCTCGCTGCCGCAGCCACTGTGCGCCTTTGTGGGTAGGCTGCCGGCAGCACACGTGGACAGAAGCGGGCAGGGAGGGGTTCGGCCGCGGCGCACACTCGTCACTAGCTCGCCAGTGGCGCTACCGTCGCCGCCAAATATTTGCCGGCAGTGCGTCGCCTGTTTGCGCTCACCTGGCGCCGCAGCTGCAGCGCACCACAAACATTTGCCGACGCGCCGGGCGCCCTCTCTCTGCGGACCGTCAAACCGGCGGACGACCACAACAGACGCCGCTCGGCCGCGGGTCAGCGCCGCGACGGCCGGAGCCGGACGCGGGGCCGGGCAAACACCGCCTCGCTCACTTGACGCCGACATTTAAACACGTGCCAGTCCGCCAGAGGGTTGCCGCAGCGGGCGCGATGAACACGAGACCGGATTGTCCCACTCGAGCACTCAGCTCTGCTGCACTGTGTATCTGAGAGGTACTGCGGCTCGAGGACCAACGGGAAGACGTGTCCAAACAGGGCATCACATGACGCTGGCTATAAACAATTTAACAAATGGGAAGTAAAAGAGGATTATTGGGAACGATGTACAAAAGGTATGAAACAAACCTTTATGGATCGTATAAGAAACTATGGTGGATGCTAAAAAAGTAAAAGAAAAGTATTAGTGAGAACATTCAGACACACAACGTAAGCAAAATTCATTGGGAAAATTATTTTAAATTGGTGTATTAGGACATAGCAAAAGTGAAACTTGACACTAGTCACCATTACACAGAAAATGACAACCAAATAGACTTCTCATTGGAGGAAATATGTAGTGCAATAAAAGACTTAAAAATAAAAAATTAGCGGGGCCAGATGGCATATACAATGAATTAATAAAATATTGAAGGCAGGCATTATATCATCAGCTTCACACTTTGTTTAATAGTGTCATGAAGGAAGGAAGGATACCAGCAGAATGGAAACAAATTAATACAATTCCAGTGTATAAAAGAGGAGCTAAGAAAGTGTTAGATAATTACTAGGGATCTACCCTAAACCTGTTAACATCAGTAAATAGAGATATAATGCTGAATTATGTAGAAATTCCAGAAAAACAGCAAGGATCCATGGAAAGCAGGAGCACAATAGACGCTATTTTCTCTTTAAATACAGACTGTGAAGAAATCCAAAGATTTTATTAAGCAAGCCTACCTGTGCTTCGCTGACTTGTTTTGCCTTTGATAGGATTAGAGCCGGCCGTTGTGGCCTAGCGGTTCTAGGCGCTTCAGTCTGGAACCGTGCGACCGCTACGGTCGCAGGTTGGAATCCTGCCTCGGGCGTGGATGTAGGTGATCTCCTTAGCTTAGTTAGGTTTAAGTAGTTCTATGGGGCTGATGACCTCAGATGTTGAGTCCCATAGTGCTCAGAGCTATTTGAATCATTTGATTTGATAGGATTAGAAAAAAGGATGTAATTCAAACCTTAATTGACAAGAGATTACCAATCGGCTCAGTGAAAAGTTTAGAAAATATATATACAGCTGATAAAACGAGAATTAAAACACATGAAGGATCCAAAGGTGAAATTATTCTACATAAAGGAATTAGACACGGAGACTCATTAAGCCCACTCAGCTTAATAACGGACATCATTGATGACATACGAAGGAAAATGGGAAATAAAGTGGTAAATATTACATGTTATGCTGATGATGCTCCACTGATAGAAAATATTGAGGATAATATACAAAGGTTACTTCATCATTTTAGTAAAACAGGTAAGCAATATGACATGAAAATCTCACCTAATACAAACTAAGAGCAGGGTAGTACCAAAAGCACCTGTACGATGTAAATTACAAGAAACTGGTGTTTCAGTTGAACAGGTGACGAGCTTTAGTTACGCATGAGAATTCAACAGTGTAAGTGAAAAATCAAATGATAAAGGCAGGAGGAGTAGCGAATGCCTGCAAAATACCTCAGGAAAAAATTTTATGACAACTGAGGGGAAAATAAAAATGTGTAAAACGATGGTGCGTTCTCTTTTGTCATATGTAGCAGAAATTAGGGCAGAAATGAAAAAGATAAAACATAACTCAAGGGCAGTAGAAATGAGGGTAGTAAGACAAATCCAAGGAGTAACTATATGGGACAAAAGAATAAATGTGTATGTAAGGAAACAGTGTGGATATCAAACTATAAGTATATGGATGAAGACAAGAAAAATTTGAGAAGGATCGCGTGAAAAGGACAGACCCTTCAAGACTAGCTAAAATTTGTAAACATGGATTACCACAAGAGAAATGACTACCCAGGCGATTACCCAAGAGATGGGATAGCAGTGGGTCCAGCACATCCATAGAATGAGGCGGACAAACAGGGGCAATCCTAGTCAGCAGAAGGAGAAGAAGAGGACAACAGACTTTGCAGCAATGCCCATTTGAAATACACTGAATTCTACCCAAGGAGATTTCCGTGGATTCTAGCGGTGGATAGACATGCAGATTACTCACCAGTATAAGACCAGGCAAGGCTGCTTTGTTTTCCTATCCTTTAGGCTTCATTTTGCCAATTAAGGCCCGCCATCTGATAAATTTTGTGCAGGTTGTAGTGCTCCACTCACTATGGGACATTACGGTCTCGGATATTTGGTTCGGGAAGAGACATCGCAAGTTATTAATATACCTGAAGGGTGTCTAACCATAAGAGTTATAAAGCGCACTAGCCAGGAGATCCCGAGACGTCATGTACTTATCACTTTACAGGCTCTGGCAGCACAGCCTGTAGGACACTTCATAGCCACTAGAGCGATACAGGTTCAATCCTTTTATTTTGTTTTTGCAATTGTTTTAAAATTCTAACGTTTCTATAAAAAGTTAACGACCTACAATATTATCAGCTAAATGATGAAGAATTTTATTTTATTTATGAAATGAACGTTACAGTTAATTAATATAAAATGTGAATTACAGTTAATATTTTCTTTTTCAAAAATTGAATCATTTCAAGTGGGTTTTAATGGTGGTAAATTAAAGCGTTAATTACCACTGTAACAAAATTTCGGGTAGGATTTATTTATATAAAAAGAATGATAATTGCCATGAAACATTGCAAACAAAAATATTTTCACATCGTGAACAGTTTATATAGGACGATTGTTTACAAAACAACCTTCTTTGAAAGATCTGATGGAAAACATATTCCGCCACCACTCATGAAAAATTTTCTTCCATCAGAAAGCCTGGGACTAAGCCAGGCATACTGGATCATTTCATTAAAAATTGACTATGAGAGTTGATGATGCGCTATAGATTGTATTTTTATACAGTCTTCACGAGAATTTACTTCTGTATTATTTTCAAGTAGACAAGCGCAATTTTATACACGCTTTTTTAGATCTTTACCTGTCTATAAAAATAGACGTCATAAGGTGGAACAAGAGCACAATTCAGAGCAGCCAGCTTACTTGCACATGTCGCTAATTTCTCGTTATACTGAAAGATTTCATCATATAATTCGGGCTTTGCTTGTCCTTCCTAAGAGTCAATAATTAATCGAAACTTTTCTTTTCCCACACAAGACTTTAAATAATATGAAGATGGCGTTTGTTCTTTCGGACATGTGTGAAAGAACAGATGCCATTGGTGACCGTGCAGCTCTTTAGAATGAAATGATAATTGAGTCAATACCATTAGCTGCTGACTGGCGTTGATATACATCAACGGGGTCAGGTGAAAATGTGTACCCCGACCGGGACTCGAACCCGGGATATCCTGCTTGCATGGCAGACGCTGTATCCGTCTGAGATACAGAGGGCACAGACGATAGTGCGAGTGCAGGGATTTATCGCCGGCACACTCCCCGTTAGACCCACATTCTCAACTTACAGTTCACACACTACATTCGTAGTTTCCGAAAGAACAGATACCATCTTCATATCGTTTAAGGCTAACCGGCTGATGACCTTCTTCAGTGCGGATGCACACGATTTCACTGAACTCTTACGGGACTCGGTGGATTGTCTGTCGCAAATAATGGGTATAATGGCAGGGGCAATATGAATGTAGTGTGTGAACTATTAGTTGAGAATGTGGGTCTAACGGGGAGCGTGCCGGCAATAAATCCCTGCAGTCGCACTCTCCTCTGTGTCCTCGGTGGCACAGATGGATATAGCGTCTGCCATGTAAGCAGGAGATCCCGGGTTCGAGTGCCGGTCGAGGCACATATTTTCACCTGTCCCTGTTGATGTATATCAACGCCCGTCAGCTGCTGATTGTGTTGATTCAATTGTAATTTCACTTTAAATAATGGTTGAGAATGTTGATATAAAGTCGTGTCGTTAGCTTCCAATATTTCGAAGATAATATTTTAGGTCATTAATTTTATTTAATGTTGCTGTAATATTTAAAACAACTGAAAAATAAGATGTTACCCAAGAAAGAATCGAAGCTGGATCATCGGCATGGCTAGGGAGTCCGCTATAGGTGTGGCAGTTCCGCTGTGCCGCTAAAGCGTATTAAGTGACCAGTCTATGCCTCTTCTCGGAATATTCTGGATAGCGCGCTTTCCAGCTTGTATGGGTGGACACACTTTAGGTAAACTACTAATCTGGTAAGTCTCATCCCGAACAAGGTCCACTTGTCACTCCACGTACCCGACACCCGCTGCCTTCACAAAATCTGACTGAGCAGCTGAGGCCGCCGGTACTATGGCCCATGCTGTACCACCTGAATGTGGGTTTGCTTGGACGTCTTTGGAAGATTTGTGTACGAATGCATGCTTTCGCGGCAATATCCGTTAGTAAAACGTCCTCGAGTTTCAAGCCGCGTCAAGTGGTTTACTGCCCACGAGATTTCGGCAGAGATCTCCTCTGCCGTTCTCAAGTGGATGACTGTCGTGTGGTTGTCACTGCCGTGCTTATATAGCCGCGTCGTCGCTCGTGACGTCACTGGTAATCGGTCCCGCACCATATATGGTAATGTGTTGGCCGTGCGACCCCCGGGTCCGCTTCAACTGCCCCAACACCGGATCCCACGCTGTACTCAGCTGCAATCCACCGTCTCTATTGAAGGTGTTGTCAGAAATTCTAATTTCTATGGCCTCGTTTATCACACTATCCCAGAAGCCATTAGTCTGTTTAATAATAGACGTCTCATCGAATGCAGTTCAATGTCCGTTTTCCTGAGCATGTTCTGCTACAGCTGACTTTTCGCAATAGCGCAGACGGTAACACTTTTCATGTTCTACGCGGCGAGAGGAGATCTCTGCCTAAAGCTCGTGCGGAGTAAACCACTTGACGCGGCTTGAAACCCGAGAACGTTTTATTAATGGGAGATTTTTGTTTGAGGTTCAGCTGTGATGTCTGCTTCAGATTATAATACACGAAGTTACAAAATGGAAAATTGTAAAATATTGATCAAATTTTAGTCTTTCGAGTGGCAGGATGGTCCTTTCGGATAATTGCCACACGAGTTGGTTGTGCTCAGTCAGTTGTGGAGTAGTGCTGACATCAGTGCTCATGTGATTATTCTCACACCCTAGACGACCATATGGACGTCCTCGCAGCACAGACACCCGCCAGGATCGTCATATTGTAAGGGCAGCAGTGGCAGACCGTACAGATAAGAGGGCTTATCAGGCCAGACGTGTCACCACGGACTGTTGCGAACCGGTTATTAGCAGGCGTGAGGTAACGAATCCCAGGACAGCATTCACCATCTGCAAGAGTTCCCTGATGCCAGAGTCAGCGTTACATTGCCGTACGTGAAGGCTACATCACGTCACCACGTACTGATGAAGGTTTTTCAGCGCGGATCGATACACGGTACCTAAGAACCGATTGTGGTACTGATCTGCAAATGGAATCATTTCTTGCACTCCATATCCACCGTGTTGCAACAATAAATCTTGGGTGAATTGGAAACGGTCTGCTATTTCTTTTTCACAAATCGATTCAACCCTCGCATAAGTGTTCTAAAAAATTACTTTTTTTTGTGTTTTTGTACTGTACGGATCTTGATTAGCCAGATTCCTTGTATCGCATTTTTTTCTATGTTTATTCAGTCTAATTAAGATTTAACGTATCTCCAGGTACTACAACCGGCCACGATCTACCTTACTCAATTTATTGACAGGTTTCTATTCTGTTTCATCTGTGTGTTACCATTTCTACATTTATTGTCGCATTTATTGTCGTTTGTTGTGTATGGTGAGTGTTATTTCTCTCTCGCCGTTATATGTGTGTTAATTAGCTACATAGTATGTGTCACGTGACACCTGGTACAATACCCGGCCACGAACTACACTACTTAATAGAATAACAGGTTTCTATTACAATTCGTCCGTGTATTATTATTTCGTCATTTACTGTCGTGCATTGTCATGTAATGTTATTGTCCATCTGTCTCGTCGTTGGTACTAATGTCAGAGGAATACGTTGTGGTGGAGTCTTCATGCGTCTAGCTGTCTTTTAACTTGATGTCGATTTGGTCTCATGTCTTTATAGATATTGTATCCAATTTTGAAGACTTCATCAACGTGTTTGTTTAATAGTTTCCATTTGTCTGTGTCCCTGAGTGCTTCTTGTAGTGCTCTGTTGTAATTCCTGGTATGCATCTATCTAAGTGGCTGTATCACTCACAGCACAGAGTTAAATGTTCCGGAAACCCATATTTCTCACTATGACAGTGACCGATACAATCAAGCTAAATGCATTGCAGATGCGGTGGATGAGTGCCATGCCCATTTAGAAAGGGAACCAAGCAACAGCTCGGTTTGGCGTGTTTCATTCATAACCGCTCCCCCATGTTAGGGAAGCACACGAACTTCATCACTTAGGTTCCAGTCTCGCTGGCAGATGTCATCTTGTCAGGAGTTACTGCTGCTACAATGGCAGGTTATCAAGATTTAAGTGAGGCTGAACGTGGTGTTATAGTCGCCGCACGAGCGAAGCGACACAGCATGTCCGGGGTAGCGATGAAGTGGGGATTTTCCTGTACGTCCATTTCACGACTGTACCGTGAATATCAGGAACCGGGTAAAACATCAAATATCCGACACTGCTGCAGCCGGAAAAAGATCCTGCAAGAACGGGACCGACGACGACTGAAGAGAATCGTTCGACGTGACAGAAGTGTAAATTGGTGCAGATTTCAATGCTGGGCCATCAATAAGTGTCAGCGTGCGGACCATTCAAAGCAACATCGTCGATATGGGCTTTCGAAGGCCCACTCGCGTACCCTTGATGACTGCACGACACAAAGATTTACGCCTCGCCTAGGCCCGTCAACACCGACCATGGAATGTTGATGACTGGAAATAAGTTGCCTGGTCGGAAGAGTCTCGTTTCAAATTGTATCGAGCGGATGGACGTGTAAGGGTATGGGGACAACCTCATGATTCTATGGATCCTGCACGTCCGCAGGCGACTGTTCAAGTTAGTGGAGGATCTGTAATGGTGTGGGGCGTGTGCATTTTGAGTGATATGGGGCCCCAGAAACACTCTTCTGAGTTTCAACACTAACGCTGACCATTATTGAGCATATCTGGGATGCCTTGCAACGTGCTGTTCAGAAGAGACCTCCACCCCCTCGTACCGTTACGTATTTATGGACAGCTCTGCAGGATTCAAGGTGTCAGTTCCCTCAGCGCTCCTTTAGACATTAGTCAAGTCCTTTCCGCGTCATTTTGCGGCACTTTTGCAAGCTCGCGGGGCCCTACACGGTATTGGGCGGGTGTAACAGTTTCTTTGCCTCTTCAGTGTAAATCTTTTTTCAGTCTTATTTGTTGATTAAAGTTCTGTTTGTCACTAACATGTACCCCCTAAGTATCACGTGATTGTCTCTCATTTGATAATTGTGTTATTTACTTTTATCTCTGGGTGTCTGTGTAACGTACCTTTAATTAGCATAAGTTAATACAAATTTGTATGGATAAGGATATAAGATGAACATCAACAAAAGCAAAACGAGGATAATGGAATGTAGTCGATTTAAGTCGGGTGATGCTGAGGGAATTAGATTAGGAAATGAGACATTTAAAGTAGTAAAGGAGTTTTGCTATTTGGGGAGCAAAATAACTGATAATGGTCGAAGTAGAGAGGATATAAAATGTAGACTGCCAATGGCAAGGAAAGCGTTTCTGAAGAAGAGAAATTTGTTGACATCGAGTATTGATTTTAAGTCTCAGGAAGTCGTTTCTGGAACTATTTGTATGGAGTGTAGCCATGTATGGATGTGAAACATGGACGATAAATAGTTTTGACAAGAAGAGAATAGAAGCTTTCGAAATGTGGTGCTACAGAAGAATGCTGAAGATTAGATGGGTAGATCACATAACTAATGAGGAGGTATTGAATAGGATTGGGGAGAAGAGGAGTTTGTGGCACAACTTCACTAGAAGAAGGAATCGGTTGGTAGGACATGTTCTGAGGCATCAAGGGATCACCAACTTAATATTGGAGGGCAGCGTAGAGTGTAGAAATCGTAGAGGGAGACCAAGAGATGAATACACTAAGCAGATTCAGAAAGATGTAGCTTGCACAGGATAGAGTAGCATGGAGAGATGCATCAAACCAGTCTCAGGACTGAAGACCACAACAACAACAACAATTAAACCAAAATTTTATGTGTTCACAATACCATCTTGTGTCTGCTGATACCACTACCAACAGGTCGTAGGCATTGACTGCGACACCGTCGGTATGCTCGTCCCTATGAGCAAGACATTGGAGAATTCGAAAGTATGTCGAAATGTGGGTCCACAAATCGATCTGTGTTGGGGAGGCATTCCTTTTAAATCCATTTGACTGTTCTGTGGGTGTCTGCCTGCTAATGTGCCACGATTTTTTTACAATAGTCAATGAAATTATTGTATAGGGATGTGAGTACCTGAGGTTTAAGGAGTCACACAAGCAATGCAGCCCATCAGAGATTCTGGAGGCGCCTGTAGCCTCAATTGAAACCGGCTTTGCTTATTTACGTTTAGTGTTCACCGTAGTTTGGAAGACTTTCTTCATTGTGTCGTCGATTTATTTATCTGCTCTGAATCGGTATTGATGTGGGCTCTCTGTCTTTATTAGGTAGTTCTTAAGTACTTCTGTAACGGCTGTCTTCCACGAATAGGGTATCCTACCCAGCCGTAGAGCGTCGCATAACAAGTTTGTCAAAGATGATATTTGAGCACTCCCGCTAAAATCGATAGCTCACGGTGCGATCTTTGCTTCCACAGATGTTACGTTGGCGAGCTTCCACCGTCAACAGGCGCGCATACGGCCGACCACGTGGCACAAGAGCGGAGTTGCTGATAGTACCGATTGGAGAAAGCGAGTGGCTGCGAGTATCTCGCATTGTGCGGCTGCTCCGAAGTCAAAGGTTCGCCGTCGACAAGTGGCGAGCATGGCGAGCACGCTGGTAAAATACAACGAGAGGACGTGACCGAGCTGGGAAACATGGGGCCGACTGAACAGATTCAACCGTTTTCCCGAGCAGGTGATGAGCAAAGTTGTCACCTGGTCCGTGGACACACAGCCTAAGTTCGCTGTATAGCGTGACCAGCATGTTGCGATCAAGAAGGTATCAGTTTAACAACCTCTAAAGATAATTTTAAAACTGGGGCAACCACAGCTAAACTATATACTTATATGGACATGTTCGAAAGAGCAGACACCATTGGTGACATGCAGCCATCTATAACGAAATTATAATTATATATTAACACCTCCAGCTGCTGACGGGCGTTGATATATATCAACGGAGACAGGTGAATATGTGTGCCCCGACCGGGATTCGAACCCAGGATTTCCTGCTTACAGGGCAGACGCTATATCCATCTGAGCCGCCGAGGGCACAGAGGGTAGTGTGACTGCAGGGACTATCTCGCTCACGCCTCCCGCGAGACCCACATTATCACCTTATTTGTCCACACACCACGATCGTAGTGTCCCTACCCAACACACTCATTACTCGTGGAAGACATTCTTACTAGGTCCCGTTAGAGTTCGTGTAGTATGGGTGCATTTCCACAGAAGAAGAAGGACATGGCCGGTATTGCCAGAACTATATACTTATATGGATTCACTTGTCCCCGTTGATATATATCAATGTCTGCCAGCAGCTGAAGGTATTAATATATAATTCTAATTTCGTTCTAGACGGCTGCAGGTCACCAATAGTGTCTGTTCTTTCGGAAATGTCCGACTGTTTACTGAATGAGAGTTCAGTCAGTAAACAGTCGTTTAAATATGGATGCTAAAACTATTGAAATATAAAACTGAATGGTCAAATAGCCAGCTGTAACTGCATTTATTTAAGTCGACTAGAGACCCAAACAACCGGTATCGCAACTTTTAAGTTGCGTCTTCTGGTGTATATAAATGCCACGTCATATGGTATAGAGAATGCCGCAGAGTAACAGTTGTCTAGCCATGCCAACTGCTGCTCTGCTGCGTTCTATAAGTACTCCCTATACCATATGATACAGCGTTTATACACACCAGAACATGCAACTTAAAATTACCAAACCAGTTGTGTGGGTCTCTATCGACCCAGCGGACTATTTGTTAATTCAGTTTTATAATTTAATAATTTTAACACCTATGTTTAAACAACTATTTACTGTATTAATTATTAGACGATCATGTCAAATGCTTCCGTCTCGACTAGTGTCTATCGTAGGCCGTAGAAGCTGTGTGCTAAGGGACAGTACCTGCAGCAGATGCCAAAGTCAGCTACCTCCAGCAGACTTCCGTCCGAAAAGATTATTTCGGGTGACCCTATTTCAAATTGAAAAAAATTGTGATTGTGAGCGCCTGTGTACTTTCACATAGAATTAATCATGCCTCGCTTCTTGTCGTGCATTCTGTCTCATCCATCAGTCTTCCTCCCACCCCGCCACCCCCTAAATCTGTGCGCTGCTCCGCAGCTTAATCACTGAACTTTTTTAATGTTCTCTATGTAATTACTTTTTTGGATGTTATTTATCTGTGTCATTCACTGCAAGTAGGCCGGTGGGCGGACTGCTGTGCTAAGTGCTGTTTGGTTTTGTTAATGTGCAATAATTCCTACACTAAGGAGTTTTACATACGTAGCAATGGTGACTGGTTTGATGTTCGGTTGTGGCCGTACATAAATTCTGCTGTGGTTGTCATCTCTTTTAGATCCTATTGTATGTTATTCTAAAGGAGTGATTTTACAGACCTCAGAGTCTGCAGAACATTACGTGGTGTTTAAATTCTTCTAATCTCATTTCCCGTTTGTAAGGGACCCGTGATCCCACGAACGTAGACATCCAGGTCGATAGCAGACAGGAGTCGATGGTCGAGCGCTGCAGGAGGTAGTGAGATTAGCGTCGAGTGGAAGCAGTCCTGGGAAGACTCGCAGAGATAAAGAAAAATGGCTTTGGAGATGAGTACGGCGTCAATAGCGGATGTGCCGAGCGAGGAGTATATGGCAAATTCACCGGACTGTGACAAATGAGCGCGTCAGCTTATAGTCGTGGGGTTGACCTTCATCAATACCAATTAGTGAGTGATGTAAAACCAAAAGTGACAAGTGCCGGATTAGGTGTTTCACGTCAACCGCGTCGGCCAGCAACAACCATGGATTGCAGTGAGGATTGTTGTGAATGTTAGCCATCATCACTGTGTGTGTAAAAGTACTTAAAATCAGCAACTAATAAAAGATATAACCGTAATTAAACGTGTAAGGCGAAGGGAGCAACTGCCTCAGAATTTGTGTGTTAATAGGAAATACATATCAGTTTATATATCGCAACCTTTGTGGTCTTTGATTATAGAAAAACTTTCAATCATCAACTATTCCGTCTCTGAACAGCCGCGCTCTATTGAAATACCTCCAAAACCACTGCAGAAAAACCGATGGCCTTTCATCATTAAGCACACGGTCATATATTCATAATAATTAACTGTTTGGCGGCTTCGGTAAATCACACAAAACCCAATAAGGGACATAACTGCGGTGTTTCACGTTACTTACTTCGGTTTACGTTGTTGAAATCTCATTATTTTGTAATTAACTTGTGCCTTAACTGCTCACATCTCATTATTCATAATGCAGTTTTCCTTGCACTTAAATTGTTTGGATCCTATCATCTGTCTGAGGTGATTATTAATTGGCCAAGTCGACCTGATTCTGCATCTTTAAATTTAATTTGTTGAGACTTATTATTTAAAATACCTGTAAATATGTTTCAAAAGTGCCCTGTGCTTGTATTACCGTGTCAGTGCGTACTGTGTCACATTTAGATTATTCGACGATGTCCTGGTTTGAGTCCTGTCGCCAAAGGAGCTACCAGTCATTAGCCTCATGGTTGATAGCTTGACATCCTCTATCTGCTCCTGTATTACTGAACTTTTGGTCCTGTTGTTAACACCATACCGGATAAAAATGAATTTTTTTGTCCTTGATAAACAATGTTCAGTTTTGCTGTTCCAGTCCTTTCCTCCCCAACTAACCACCACAGACTAGCTGCATTTTATGGCAGACTACGGTTACTTTGGGAGCTGAACTAATTTGTTATTCATCAGCTGAGCATCATTCATTACAAAAATCTTCTTTAGTTTTGGGAAATGTTGGTTGTATAACGATTTATGGTGTCAGATTGTCCTTGTTGGTAATGTTCGGTGGTGTCATGGAAGCCAGGCGAGTGTTCGTGGTTATATGTACTAAAAAAAAACAATTGCAGTACGAGTTGCGAATGCGGGGCCATCCCAAAGAGCAGAGCACCGCGGAGCTGTGCGCGTGCCGACGCGTGGTGGCGTCACGTCCAATGCAAGTTATCGTTGCCCATGGTGGCGAGGTTACCGCCCTCAGAGACTGCCATTTCGAACGTTGAGTAAAATATCACCTAAGGCAGAAATCGTTCGCGGTCCAAGATTTACAGAGTTCAAGCCCAATTTACCCACAGGTTTCGTTGTATTAAGGATTTAGGCTCAGTTATTAGTGGTCCCCAGTCAGGAGTTCGTATTGTTAATAGTTTAGAGCATAGGTAGTAAGCCTTTTTGCCTACCGGCCACTTCTGTATCTCTGTTAGTAGAAACGTCGTTATCTGCTGACCAGTTCTACAGTATGGTATCTTATAACGTAAGAAATTAACTTGTTGATGTTGTGGTCTTCAGTCCAGAGACTGGTTTGATGCAACTCTCCATGCTACTCTATCCTGTGCAAGCTTCTTCATCTCCCGGTATTTACTGCAACCTACATCCTTCTGAATCTGTTTAGTGTATTCATCTCCTGGTCTCCCTCTACGATTTTTACCCTCCACGCTGCTCTCCAATACAAAATTGGTGATCCCTTGATGCCTCAGAATATGCCCTACCAACAGATCACTTCTTCTAGTCACGTTGTGCCACAAATTTCTCTTCTCTCCAATTCTATTCAATATCTCCTCATTAGTTATGTGATCTACCCATCTAATCTTCAGCAATCTTCTGTAGCACCACATTTCGAAAGCTTCTATTCTCTTCTTGTCTAAACTATTTGTCGTCCTCATTTCACTTCCATACAAGGCTACACTTCATACAAATACTTTCAGAACGACTTCCTGACACTTAAATCTATACACGATGTTAGCAAATTTCTCTTCTTCAGAAACGCTCTCCTTGCCATTGCGAATCTACAAAAAAAAAAATGGTTCAAATGGCTCTGAGCACTATGGGACTTAACTTCTAAGGTCATCAGTCCCCTAGAACGTAGAACTACTTAAACCTAACTAACCTAAGGACATCACACACATCCATGTCCGAGGCAGGATTCGAACCTGCGACCGTAGCGGCCGCGCGGTCCCAGACTGTACCGCCTTTAACCGCTTGGCCACCACGGCCGGCGCGAATCTACATTTTATATCCTCTCTACTTCGACCATCATATAACCATACAGTAAAGCTGCATGCCCTCGCGAAAAATTAAGGCTGTAGTTTCCCCTTGCTTTCAGCCGTTCGCAGTACCAGCACAGCAAGGCCGTTTTGGTAAGTGTTAGAAGACCAGATCAGTCAGTCATCCAGACTGTTGCCCCTGCAACTACTGAAAAGGCTGCTGTCCCTCTTCAGCAACCACACGTTTGTCTGGCCTCTCAACAGATACCCCCCCGTTGTGGTTGCTCTGCACCTACGGTACGGCTATCTATATCGCTGAGGCAAACAACGGTAAGGTCCATGGTTCATGGGGTGGGGGTGGGGTGAATTTACTTATGTTACAAAATTTACAAAGCATAGTTGCGCTAAGTTAAACCATATAATAATAATAGCTTATCAACTACTTTATTCAAAATTTTATGCAAACCTAATGAAAATATCTTTAACCCCGAACTGTCTACCACGAATGCTGGAACGCCCACTAGTGGGTGGTACGGACCACGCTCACTGCCACTGATTTAGGGGATAAGACCGTGCAATGCAGAAATCAGAAAGCACGAATGTTAGAAGTACAAACTTTCCAACGAATATACGCATAAAGAGACATGGTACTCGGCAGGTGGAAAAACAGCAAATGAGATAGATCGTATGTTACTCAAATAGATGGTGCAAATGGCTCTAAGCACTATGGGACTTAACAGGTGAGGTCATCAGTCCCCTAGACCTAGAACTACTTAAACCTAACTAACCTAAGGACATCACACACATCTATGCCCGACGCAGCATTCGAACCTCGGACCGTAGCAGCAGCGCGGCTCCGGACTGAAACGCCTACAACCGGTCGGCCACAGCGGCTGGCTAGTCTCAAACAGACATACGACTGCCAGCAGTAATATTCGTACGTAACAGGGTGCTGACATAGCCTCTGACTAAAATTTGGTGGTTGCGTCCATCGAAGTCAACCTGAAAATAAATCACTGGAAGCACAAAGAATGCTTAGTGCAATATGGTGTCCAACCATTGAGGGAGAATTCTGAAACTTATCAGTATTAAGTGGAAGTGAGCCCACTGATTTGAAATACTTGACAAATTAACAGAGGAGATGAATGAAAGCGAAACCAAAGACATGAAAGTACTCTGGTTCGATTTGGAGAAAGTGTTAGCCGAAAGCACGTTACCAAAAGTAGAACGAAGGAAGAAAAAGTGGCCTTTACATGTTCATAGAGTTCAGGAAGGGCTACGTTTCGGAGCACAGAGAAACGGTAAGGAAAATAATGGCAGAATTCTGAATCCCCAGAAAATCATCGGCTAGGGCAAAATATGTATGGAGGAGGCAGTAAGCAGGATAACATCCTCTGGCTCCGTATATGATTGTTTTAAGACCAAAACTGGGCTGAAGCAAGGTGAGGCTTCATTCCAATTTATCTTCGGCCTTGCCATGGAAAATGACATAATCGGGCAACAAATGGAAACATCACATACAAACAACAGAATATATTGGCCTATGCGGATGACATAGCTTTAATAGGAAATAACAGTGGTGAAACTAAAATGATCTTCAAGATGCTAAATGAAACCGCCATGAAAATAGGTTTAAAAATGAATGAAGAAAAAACAGAGTACATTGCCATACGAAGGGAAGATATGACTACAGGACAACTTCAAATATCTAGGTGTAAATGTAAATGACTGCAGTAGAAGGCAAGTCGTATACGTAACTAGACAACAGAATGCGAACAGAGTTTATTTCTCCCTCCAAAAACTTCTGTCCTCCAAACCTGTGACCAGGAAAATCAAGTTGAGACTCTACAACACAGTCATCAGGTCAGTACTGCTATACAAAGCGAAAGAATGGAGCATGACCATAAAAGAAGAGCACCATTTCTCAGTCTTCGAAAATAACGTATATGGAAAAACCTTTGGGCCAACATTTGATCAAGCAACACAAACACAGGTTTAGAGACCCAGCGAAGAGCTAGTTAAGCTAGCCGACCAATCCTTGCTAGTGAACATCGCTAAAATGAGACATTTGCAGTGGGCAGGCCATGTATTCATAGAGCACCATGGCAGAATAGTCCGTCAGATATAGGACAAGAATATGGAATGCTCGTGACGCCTGGAAGATCATGAAGCGGATGGGAAGACGAGCTGATCTCAAACTGAAGAGTGCTGAGTATCACTGAATGGGAGGAAGTGGCCCAAGTCAGGGATAACTGGAGTCAGGTAGTGAGAGCGGCGCAGGATCGTCACCTCCCAAAGAAGTAAACGGAGTGAGTGAGTGAGACCATGCAGTTGCAAATGAAATTCAGTATGTTAGAATGGGGTAAATAAACTGGTGAAGTGGAGCAAGAATATCCGTAGCAGAGGATGTAACTGACTCTCCCAGTATGAGATGGAAGAGTTTGGGTAGGGCATGGCAGGTTATTTCTCGTAGTTGGCAAACCTTCTTTTGGCTACGCTTTGTGGCATGGTTAATCTGACTATTGATAGACAGCAGCAACTGGCCAAATTTTTGTCATTCTCGGTCACGCTGGAGAGGCAGATGGAGGCGTTTAGTGTTTCCTGCGAAGTAATGTTGCAGCTGTTGCATCACTTGTGTCGAAGTTCCATAAACGAGATGATTAGTGGTGATAATTAGTGGTACGTTGGCTGACTGGGCTCCTTACGTGAGCTGTTGCAAAGCTTCTCTGCTGTAGACAAATAAATGCAAGCAGGGGATATCAGTACACTCACGTAATTAACCTCACGTTGAATAAAAGTGGTATATAAACACCCACAGAAGAGTTTGAGTAGTCATAAAGGCGAAGCGTGGACACACCCTGTATTAATATCCAATGTTACAGTTTCGCTGCAGCATGAACCAGTCGAAAGCGATAGACAATAACTCACATCATAATAAGTGAAACTCTCAGCTGCGAAATGGTAAGTTGTGGGAGAATATTCCATCAGTTAAAAGACGCTCACAAAAGCGTTTTTTTTCTGAGACTGGAAAAGAGTTCACTTAATTATTGTGTGGGAATTCGCATATAAATGAACATACACTGGATCTTGGGAGCAAATGGCGAGAGACTGTTCGGTTTCACAGGAGAGTTGAAGTTGTAGGCCAAATTCTAGCGCCACTTTTATGTCTTCCGTCCAGATGTATAGCAGAGTACAGGTCTGAGGTAGCACCATCTGGACTTATCTCTTATTGCTAAGAAGGCTGGCGACCACAGACAGTTTTTATGGTACGTGCCTGCTTCAATGATCACATCCATTCCCAACAGTGGTAGTTTAATAATATATTTTTACGTAAAATTGTAGTCAGCCACAGCACAAGACTCTCAGAGACTTTTGAGCTTCTTGAATATGCATATCTGTTTCGTTTTCAAATGTAGAGATACAAAACACACATTCGAGATTCAGTTTCCTTAATCAAGCACATCTTGAAGCTTCCTCTGAAATCATATTCCTTGTAAATGTCGAAAATCAAAATGTGATGCTACATCAGCAGGGTAGGACTTGCAAACTAATGTTGACAAATCACATTTTTTTGCCTGTCAGAAGTAGTTGACTGAGCATGGTAGTGTGTAAACAATAGCTGGACACTCATGGTGAGTAGCTCGTCACTGTTTCTGTACGATAGGAGACGTTGACATAATCGCAGTGCTTGTCAACGTAAAATGTTTTCTTCTTTTCGCTCGCGAAACGTAGATGTGACAAACACTTCATACTTTTAGTATAATATACATATTTTAACCGTCAGTTATTTGTAGCAGTGTAAGTAAACAGTAATTATTTTGCTTGCATGTAACAGAACTTGAGGCATCTGGGCGTCAGCAGAAGAGCAATCCCCACAGAAATACTGTCGTCGTTGGGGAAGGAAGAGTGTCATCCAAAACTGATCGCGAAATGCACCAACACCAAAATGTAGTGTGTCAATTCTAGAAAGACTGCAAAATATATCAGCTATCATCGTTCTGGACCGTCAGTCGACAGCGGCACTATGTGCCTGTGAAAGATTGAACAACATGGACTCAGATGATTTCGAAAACAGTCATACATAATTTTGCTTTCACTTGTATGTACTAAAATGGTATCTGTTCTTTCGGACAATACGTTGAGAATGTGGGTTTCGCGGGAGGAGTGCCAGAGGTAAATCCCTGCAGTCGCGCTAACGTCTGTGTCCTCGGTGGCTCAGATGGATAGAGCGTCTGCCATGTAAGCAGGAGATCCCGGGTTCGAGTCCCGGTCGGGGCACACATTTTCGTCTCTCCCCGTTGACGTATGTCAACGCCTGTAAGCAGCTAAGGGTGTTCATTTCATTGTAATTTGCTTTAACATGTTGCTGTGGCCTTCTCCACCAGACATCACGGCGCCTAGAGTATCAGCAACCAAACTGACAGCCTGCAGCCGCGGGTTGCCCGCTTCGCAGACACACCGAAGCACTACACAACCGACAGGCAATATTGATGAACGGCCACAGCAACAAAACAGCAAAGAGACCAGCGGCCACCAGGGGCCACTACCGGCCCACATAAACATAAAGAAGAGGTCGCTGCAGATCCCGGAACTATTTTCACACGTCAAACCACGTGATGGGAAATAGTTCCGTGGTACTCATCCGCTGAAGCGCTATAAAGGCCGGCGCTCGGCCGCACATCGGCAGTTCATCGAACGCCAGCAGACGTGGATAGCTGCCGCCCAAGCAGCACGGCTTGAAACTTTTCGCTGATCTCTGGATTAGGCTCGGTATATCGGAGAAGTCTCTGGCGGAGAGGCGGAGACTAGTAGGAAATTATTTGTTGTTTTCTATATTATTCTTGTATTTAGTTGTGATTCGAAGACGGACCACTGTTTTGTGTTGGTGTTATACTTGGAGAATTTGTTTTGGTTAATTCTACAGTCCAATAAATTGTTTTCGGACTTACGCAGACACATCACATGTACCTAGCAGAAAAAAAACCTTGTAGATAGAAAATGTCAGTTCCCATTCATAATGTATCATACATAGGAACTACAAGAGATATTAGTATAAGATATCTAAAAGAATAATGTTGTAACTCTGTTTTTAATTTGCAAGTGTGTTTATTCTCACATACAATGACATTGTTTTAGGGTGTAATTTACATATTTTTTTCTGAACTGAAAGTGAAAATAATACAGTTGCCTAAAAGAGAGTACCTTAAATGCTCTGAACACTTAGTTGGTTTACATGTACATGGTAGGTATGAATGTATTTATTACATTGAACTGTTTCTGTTTCAGGTGACTTTATAAGTATACTATTCATATTGTATACAGTTTTCTGCTATATGCAGGTCAGTGTCATTTTCAGTGTCATTTCGATTTTATTATGTCAGGTATATAGCGGTAAAACCTTTGTTTTCTGATGGAGCCGCCTCAAACATTTACCCAAACATCCAAAAGTATGCGGTTTGCAGTAGATGATTTCCTAAAAAGTGTTGAAGATGAAGTAGGATGTATATTGAATTCGCGTGCTTACACTGTCAGCAACATCATAAACTAAGAAACGATTTTTCCTCCAAGTCAAAGTTCACCCTGATTTATTGTATAAAAAATAAATAAAATTCATGTCTATAGTATTTTTTGATTGATGTTTCCTGCCTTCTGTAATATATTATAACGTTGTTGCCTCTTTGAAGTATACATTACAAAGAGAGAAATTTACTGTTCGTGGTGATGCTGACGAAGAGCCGGATGTGGAAATATTGTACGGAATTCTTTTGATGTACTCTGCACATATAGGAGATGCAGTTTAACGATGAGGTAGTACAGTATTTACAGAAGCGAAACATATGTGTATAATAGCATATATTTTTGAAGATGACGGTAATTTAATTGAAGCTTTACGTATTTTGTTGCAACTGCTACATATTTTCGAACTCGTTCCCAGTTTAACGCAGTTCAAGTAACTGACAACTTCATTTTAATACTACGCTAAAATTTGGTGGGGAGGGAAGGGTGCGGCTTGTCATATGGTGATGATGACAACATTGATAAGGCTTATGACATCATCGACAGGCGTCATGACAACACTGATAAGGAGAGTGGGATTTCTGATGTACAGGATCGGAAACTGACCTGCTCATTTGACGTCACAAATGTTAACAAAGTGGTCCAAGCTGTTGGTAGCTAGAGTACAGGAGTTGTCGAGAGATATAAACAAAATCAGCTAGCATCATCAAATTGAACTAATAATACGGTGTGAACTAGGCTACAGTGCCGACGAAATCACATTGTGAACGAAACTACTATTCATTGCAAGTTGGGACGCAGCTGTGGCACAAGAAAGATGTTTGTTACGTAAAGTCTGTTGTAATGTAATGTAATGAATCAAGCAGTGCCCGTGGCCACAGCACCATGTTTCATGCAATGGTCGCTACATTCAACGACACCTGACAACGCTGCAACCTCAGCAGTTATCTGCTTCCGGCCTCCGATGTATTTTTAACAGACAATGGGAAAGTATTTGGACGCTGAGCACATTTCTAGAAGCTTCCACTTGATGGAAGCATGTGACAGTGCTATAAAATCTTCTCTAAACCTGCCTACCAAGAATTTATACTCCCACCCACCCTCAAGAAGCCACTCATCGTCGGACAGTTGGGCTATGTTAAGATTCCCACCATGTGTTGGACGCTGCTGTGAGGACGACGTACCTAAAACACAGCCACCGATATTGTCACAGGGAACCTGAACCCTGAATTAGTGCCTCACTACACAATATCTTGGCAGATCTGCATTGTGCCTCCACAGTAGTCTACCCACCAGGATCCACCTACCTATGTTCCCGGGCTAGAACTGAGCCCTCATGCCCCTCCTCCCCCCCCTCCCCCCATCCCACGGCTCTGCGACACCGGGGCCTGACGCAGCTAGCCTTTGTTGCAGAGCCTACCATCACTCAGCGGCCGCTTGGACGTCAAGGCAGTGGCAGATACTGCGGCCAGGACTGCTATGGGGTTGGTTCCATGAGACGTCTACAGGTCATGATGCAGCATCAGCAACCAACTGTTACGTGCTGCCGCTGAGGACAGCTGCAGCAGGTGATGTAGCTGCTGCCCATCGTTACACTGATGTATTGTCAGCAATGAACGCTAGCTGAGTCTCCAAGTTTCGAACATGTAGTTCAAAGTGATTGTAAGAAACTGATATGGTGAAAATTACAAGAGAGGTCAAGATGTATCACATTGGTGCGTATGTTGGGGTATATATGTGACATATTACTTCATTCATAAAGTGTATGTCATTACAACCAGACCTGTTTATGCCCAACACGAACTTCTGGCTACGTAGTGAAGCTGAACAGAATGGTCTACTTGTGTTCTGGATAGCGAAGACTTAATCTAATGATTTATTTACAATACTTTCCGGTATGACTACATTATGTACTGTAGGTTGGTAGACCACTGTGCTGTGCAGCTTTGGTGCACATTGTGCTTCGAGCAAAAAACAGGAAAATATCAGGATTTGCCGATGTTTGTAAATCTCTCTTTCACCCGCCCCCCTCTCACACTCTCTCTCTCTCTCTCTCTCTCTCTCTCTCTCTCTCTCACACACACACACACGCACACACACACACACACACACACACACACACATATATATATATATATATATATATATATATATATATATATATCAGATGGTGCTACACATGATACACTTGTACGTTGTTTAGGAGGACTAATACCTCATACTATGTTTCTGTTACCTTGAGAAACTTAATTTCTGTTACTTTCCATACCTAGATTTGAATCATTAATCGATATATTATGATAAAATTTAATGGATTTGCAGTTGTGATGATGTTGTGAACTTCCCGGAGCTAACACACTGTCTCATTGAAGATACCAGAATGTTTCAAATTCGTAGCTTACGATGGTGATTACAATGAGGACTATTTCAACAGAGTGATCTACATCCACTTTTGTTGGAGCTGTATGCATGCAGTCACTTGCAGCGCCTTTTGATACATTGGACGAAACTAATTTTCTTAATGTGAGATGTGATGATCACACCTAAGAGCACATCTAACAAAATATCGCGGAAGGTCAAAAATTACAGGAACAGCAAAATGAACTGCCTACAGAGACGTTATGGTGTAATCTGTCATCTTTCTCCAAGGAACTAGAGGTTCGCGGTTTGTTATGTTAATTTGTGGTACATGAGCGTGTATCTTCCGAAAAACCAAACCCTGTCGCATACAGTCAGCCGGAAGTTCTGCAGTGGTAGTAGGAATACAATGCCTTACCTCAGTATGTTATCGAAAGATCCACCAGTAGTTTGCGTCATCTGTTGCAAGTCGTTCCTAAGCAGAGTGGATGTGTAGTCATCACCACCAGAACTGTAAATCATGTACTCTTACCTCAACACCTCGATCTTGGAGATTAGAAGAATTATTAAAATTATTCACAAGAGTGAAATATTTCACCAAATTTGTTCAAATGATAAGCACTAGCAACTGGGATTAGACCTTGTAATTCGAAAATATACAGCCTGAATATGCAATTATTTTCCACCTCGATAACTGAATGAACAGCAAATCTGAGAGTCATGAGAGAGGCCTGGATTCGGTGCGTTCTACTGATCATAAGGTCGATTTTGCATTAGTGTAAAATTATCCCGTTTAGGTTTTCAGTGTCAGTAGCAGCTTACATGTAAGTGCCGGAACAAATATCACGCGAAACTTTGTTGAAAACGTTAATAGATATATAAATGACATAATTATGACTTAATTTTGGGATAAACGTCTAAACTGAACTTTTGTGCAAAAGAAGGATTGACTCACAGTCTTCTTAAGTCACAATTTATCGGTAATCGGAATAAATTTTAATGTCAGTAAATAAATTAGTGGTACCCAATTAAATCCCGAGATAATGACAACTATTCTAAACTGTCCATCACACAGGTGAAGAAAACAAATATTAATAGATTTGTAGTATCCAGCCTTATCAGGAATGGAGACTAAGGATCGTACAGATTCATAAATTTTTTCAGTTTGATAACCATCCTTAAAATTTGATTACTAGTTTCTGCTGTTCATGCACTCATCTTCAGATCAAACGTGGTGAAATACACTATGTGATCAAAAATATCTGGACACCCCAAAAAACATACGTTTTTCATATGAGGTGCATTGTGCTGCCTTATACTGCCAGGTATTTCATATCAGCGACCGTAGTCATTAGACATCGTGAGAGAGCAGAATGGGGCGCTCCGCGGAAACCATGGACTTCGAATGTGGTCAGGTGATTGGGTGTCATTTGTGTCATACGTCTGTATGCGAGATTTCCACAATCCTAAACATCCCTAGGTTACTGTTACCGATGTTATAGCGAGGCGGAAATGCGAAGGGACACGTGCAGCACAAAAACGTACAGGCCGACCTCGTCTGTTGACTGACAGAGACCGCCGACAGTTGAAGAGGGTCGTATTGTGTAATAGGCAGGCATCTGTCCAGACCGTCACACAGGAATTCCAAACTGCACCAGTACCCACTGCAAGTGCAATGACAGTTAGGAGGGAGGTGAGAAAACTTTCCTGGTCGACCGGCTGCTCATAAGCCACATTTCACGCCGGTAAATGCCAAACGACGACTCGCTTGGTGTAAGGAACGTAAACATTGGACGGTTGAACAGTGGATAAACGTTGTGTGGAGTGACGAATGACGGTACACAATGTGGCGATCCGATGACAGGGGGTGCGTATGGCGAATGCCCGGTGAGCGTCATCTGCAGAGCGTGTGTAGTGCCAACAGTAAAATTCGGAGGCGGTGGCGTTATAGTGTCGTCGTATTTTTCATGGAGGGGGTTTGCAACCCTTGTTGTTTTGCTTGGCACTATCACAGCACAGGCCTACACCGGTGTTTTAAGCACCTTCTTGCTTCCCACTGTTGAAGAGCAATTCGGAGATGGCAATTGCATCTTTCAACACGATCGAGTATCTGTTTATAATCATGGTCTGTGGCGGAGTGGTTACATGACAATAACATCCCTGTAAAGGACTGGCCTGCACAGTGTCCTGACCTGAATCCTATAGAACACCTTTGGGATGTTTTGGAACTTCAAATTCGTGCCAGGCCTCACCGACCGACATCAATACCTTTCCTCAGTGCAGCACTCCGTGAAGAATGGGCTGCCGTTCCCCTAGAAACCTTCCAGCACCTGATTGAACGTATGCTTGCGAGAGTGGAAGCAGTCATCAAGGCTATGGGTGGGCCAACACCATGTTGAATTCCAGCATTATCGATGGAGGGCACCACGAACTTGCGAGTCATTTTCAGCCAGGTGTCCGAATAACTTTTGATCACATAGTGTATTATTTTAGCATACAGAATAGGGACTGGATCATTCATATAACTCGTACATGCTCATATTGTACTGAAGTTGTATCCTACATAAGTGTGTATGAGTTATACAGGTGATGCAATCCATCTGTTATTCTACACACTGACATAGTACTTTACTGCGAGTGATCTGAAAATGGTGGTATGAAAAACTGAAACTAGTTATGAATTATCAAGGTTGTGTATTATTTTAAATATGGACAATCTTAAAAGTAATAAATTATGAATTACTACAATTAATGTAAAATCATGTACAAAATAATCTTTTCATTGAATTCAACTGAAATGAAGTGATTCTCTGATTTTACTGTACCCACATTTGAAGAAGCTATTGTACATGATCATGGATAGTTATGGGTATAGTTTTGGATGTGAATTATGCTAGGAAATAGAAGTTCATGGCCACACGATTGGTATACCATAATTGCTGTGAGCCACATATTAAGGTATTGGGAATGCAAATACACATAGAGAGAGAACTGTTGATCAATGTACTGTGTGTAACGAAATTCTGGTTTTATCTCTTAGAAAGCGACAATTTGCTGGAGACAGCAAAACATTTTGATTTTCTTAATGAAGTGTAAATTGATGCATAACGGATTATACAGGCGATATCTTCAGTTTCAGAAATGTAATTTGGAGATATAATTGCTTTCGGAAGGAAACAACGATAGTGTAGATGACCAATGTCTTTAACTGGATTATCCATAAGTTGATGAATCATTACAGCCAACAGTAAAAGAAATTAACTTGTACATTAGGAGTAAATGGAGAAATATATTAGCCCCTTTCACTAAGGAACATTGTTACTGAACAGGATGTTGACTGCATACCGAAGATTACACAAGAGAAATTTAAGATATCAGTCTTTTATATTAAAGCATGAGGCAAATGGCTAATTTTTGCCAGCATGCTATACATAAGTTCATTTGTTGCATACATCTAAACTACAACAATTTGAGCCCAAGGTAAAGCCTAGACAAATTTGAGAAACCTTGTACAATAACATGACAAAAAGCTGTTGAAACAGAGCAAAAAGCTCTTGAACTTTTAATGTGATAAGTGTGTGGAAAAAGAAGTATCTGCTACAAAGAACAAAGGTGAAATGTGTCACATCGTTCTCTATAAGTCACATCAATACCGTCATTTGATTTGAGTGGTCCGCTAGCAGATGTGAGATGAAGTACGCCCTATACTGTGAAAGTAAAAGAAACATTGTCAATATTTACCAAGCTGTATCTCGTACAAAAATTACAGTGAGTACCATGATCATGAAGTAGTACGGTCACTACTTAATGAAACTGATAGAACTGGACTGCAATAGAGAAATAATTTGTCACAGTTCCAGTTTTACCTGTCGAGGGAAGGCGGTTCGTTAAGCAAAAATGATTAGTTGCGTAGTGACTTTCGCTTGTAATCCATGGCCTAACACAAGTGGAGAAAAATTCATGACGTAGGAAGAATGAAATTTTCACTCTGCAGCGGAGTTTGCGCTGATATGAAAGTTCCTGGCAGATCACTACTGTGTGCCGGACCGAGACTCGAACTCGGGACCTTTGACTTTCACGGGCAAGTGCTCTACCACTGAGCTACCCAATCTCGACTCACGACCCGTCCGTCCTCGCAGGTTCGCAGAAGAGCTTCTAAGAAGTTTGGAAGGCAGGAGACGACGTACTGGCATAATTGAAGCTGTGAGGATGGGTCGTGAGTCGTGCTTGGGTAGTTCGGTAGTAGAGCACTTGCCCACAAAAGGCAAAGGTCCGGCGTTTGAGTCTTGCAACCGCACACAGTTTTGATCTGCCAGGAAGTTTCAATTAGGAAGAAGTTTCATGCATTATCTGGTAAGAAGCGTAAATCATACAGATTTCAATTCTGCGATGAGTAGACGGAACCAAGAGAGGACAGGGCTTCCGCCACTCTTTGGTGCCTTAGTGACAAAAATGTGGAAGGTGATTAAACTGAACTATGTAACGTGTTGCAATGAACACGTCCACTACGTCAGTTGTGGAAGAAATGTAGTTCAGTATGTGATTTTTACAAATTCAGTAATGTACGTTATATGTACACATCCTTGACTAGGTTTCTGCCCCATTATCCATCATCCCAACAGGATGTTTGGGAGCGACGGGAAGGCACACAGTTCCTTGCCAGCCTCCTGTCAGCTGTCTTCTGTAACAGACACCGCATATATTTGATACATGTCAAAAAATTTCTCAAGATATCATTCGGAGGATGTTAATTCAATGCTACGATGATAAAGAGCGTAGCTATGCTCATCGGAGGTTGCAGCTCATAACGATGTCCACGATGGACTCCAGTTCCGAATGGAACGAAAGTTAAATCATTTTTTAATGGTATGTGATGGACATCTACATCGAATTTGATAAACATGGGACTGATGCTTCACGGTGTAAAACTTTCCATAGTCGCCCACGTAAGTAACCTCAGAGACAGTTGATGTGCAGAGATTGGAATGGAAATTTTAGTAACACGTATTCATCAGTTCTGAGTAGGTGATATGCTATGACTAATTTGTTTTTGAGTATGAATTCATTTTTCTGTTGATCGACCCAATGCTGTTCACGCAGATATAATTTATTTACGAGTGTATTTTCTTGTGTAAAAGGGTTGTTTGAGAAAATGTTAAAATTAAAGGTAGATAAAACGAGGAATGAGAATTGAAGAGTGAACAGAGTTATATTCATAGTGAAAACTCACTGTCAAGAAAGAAGAGTGCAACACGTTCATAAAAACTTTAATCATTGTTAATATTAATAACCTCTGTAAGAATGAATGCATCCAGCGATTAAATTTCAGCTAGCAGGCTACAATAAGATAAATAAAGGTTTCTTGTTTGTCCTGCTGAAACTAGAGAAATAGGTCTTCTACCTCTAAATGGTTCAAATGGCTCTGAGCACTATGGGACTTAACTTCTGAGGTCATCAGTCCCCTAGAACTTAGAATTACTTAAACCTAACTAACCTAAGGACGTCACACACATCCATGCCCGAGGCAGGATTCGAACCTGCGACCGTAGCGGCAGCGCGGTTCCAGACTGTAGCGCCCACCTCTAAAGGAACTGTGCCTTATTCTCAGTTAACCAAGTGATTCTTCTAGTTACTAGTCACTACAACTACTACTCGAGTTACTGACAGACAGAAATGATGCACTGTAGAAATCGGATGTCATTGGATGTTACGTAAGACTGATAATAAACGAGTCGGGCCCCTAGAAAATTGCCTATAATGCAGGAAGAGCAGCAGAGGACGACTCATGGCTCAGGGATTGGCATTTGATCCCCAATAATAAATCAATGCAATGTACTGTGCACAAACAGAGGGAAAGACGCGTTATTTCATGATGACACGAATGATCTTACATAACTTGTCGTAGCAAACCCATATGCAAACTGAGATCCATTCCACCCAACCTTGAAGGACATAGCTAACAGAACCCTTACTCGACAGATAGTTAAATATCTTTCCTCAGTGTGAGACGCTTACCAGACAGGATTCACAGAAGAAATAGAGAGGATCCAAAGCTGAACAGCATGTTCATTATAAGCTTTCTATCAGGAAATGAAATTATATAACAAATTTCCCAAGTAGTTGAAAAATATTACTAAATTTAAACACATTTCATACGTAATGCTTATTACACAATTAAAGATTACTCAGAAGACTCAGAGTAGGGCTTGATGACGAAAGGCGTCAAGGACAATAATATATGACATTACAATACAAACTGGCATTATAGTAATGTCATTTTACTGAGTTGAACATTTGACTCATCAGTGAAGTGCTGTCTCAGTTTTCCAGATAGTCTGCAGGGAAATTATGGAGACATAATGTTCCTGGTCCTGGAGTCATCTGCAAGTGTTCATTGTGTATGGAATGGTGCAGTCAAACTTACGTTTTACACTATAAATTGTCTAGTGCAAACTGTGTATGATCAAAGCAATGTTGTGCAACGGACCGACCAAAGGAGGAAGTACAGTTGTTAAGTCACTGTCCTCATAACAGTTAATGTGGAGATTCCTCTGTCTGGCCATTCTGATTTGGATTTCTACATCTACATCTTCATATATACTCCGCTAGCCACCAAGCGGTGTATGGCGGAGGGCACCATTCGATCCAAAGACATATTTGCTCCCCTCTGTTCCACTCGCGGATCGCGCGAGGGAGAAAGACTGTCTGAACGCCTCAGTACGAGACTTAATTTCTTTTATCTTTGAACGGTGATCATCGCGAGATTTGAAAGTTGGCGGTAATAATATATGCTCTACATCCTCGGCGAAGATCGGATTTTGGAATTTCGTGAGCAGCGCCATCCGTCTAGCGCGTCGTCTATCTACAAGTGTTTCCCACTTAAAACTTTCTATGAGATTTGTAACGCTCTCGCGATGGCTAAATGTACCAGTCACAAATCTTGCTGCTCTTCTTTGGACCTTCTGAATCTCTTCAAACAGACGCAACTGGTAAAGGTCCCATAAAGACGAATAATACTCTAAGACTGGACGAACTAACGTAAGCAATTTCCTTTGTTGAAGGACCCATCGCTTCACGATTCTACCAATAAACCGCAATCTCTTGTTCACCTTACCCGTTACTTGTGTAATCTGATCCTTCCATTTGAGATAATTTCGAATGGTCACACCCAGATACTTGACGGATGTTACCGCTTCCATAGACTGGGCATTAATTTTGTAAAAAGTGCATTAATGGGGATTTTCGCTTTGTTATACGCAGTAGGTTACACGTACTAATATTGAGAGATAACGGCCAGTCGTTACACCACGCATTTATTTTCTGCAAATCCTCATTGATTTGTTTACAACTTTCGTGTGATACTACTTTCCTGTAGATTACAGCATCGTCGGCAAACAGTTTAATGCCGCTGGAATATGGCATCAACCTTGGAGCCGGTATCTAGAACCTGTTGTATATCATGCACAAAGAGGGCTATCTGTGTCTCACATGACCGCTGTTTCCTAAAACCGGGCTGGTTTCTGCAGATGAGCTTCTCAGAGTCTAGAAAGGCCATTAAGTCTGAACACAATGTATGTTCCATGATTCTACAACAAATCGAGATCAGTGAAATTGATCAGTAATTATGTGTATCCGATTTTCGACCGTTTTTATAAAGAGAAATTTCTGCTGTTCCAATGATCTCTGATATAAGAACGGTGCTGTATTTGTAGCACAGTCAATATAAAATCTTAGGGGATACCGTCTGGGCCAGATGCCTTCCTGGCGTCTATGGGTCTTAACTGTTGTACAATCCCAGATACACTAAACACTATGTCACCTATCCTTGCGTTTGTTGGATAATTGAAAGGGAGAATGGTGTTGCAGTACTCTACCGTAAATGAGTTTTTGAAAGCTATGTTCAGAATTTCGGACTTCTGATTATCATCATCCGTTACATTACCCGTACTTTCAGCAAGAGAAGGCTAAAATCATACATAGGTCAATAAATGCATTTTGAATCAGCAGCGCATTCAAAGCAAACAAAGTGGAAACGGGCAACGTTTAACATGCAGTGCAGTGCACCAGAAAGTTAATCAGAACAAATTCCTCATGTTAAACAGTTCGCTTAAGTCTATCTAAAAATTCGCCACCAACAGCGTTCAGTATTATAACTCTGAATTAACTCATACTGAAAGCACGTTATCAAGTTTCAAAGTGATGTACTGAAATGACTGTTAAGTCCATATTAGCTTCACTCCACACTAACTCATTAACACACATGTCGCTCGTAGTTCGCTCAAGTTCTTACCATTTTACCCAACAAAGAACAACAAATAAAAACCACAATACACGCTGTGCCTGCTGCCTCCTTAACCATCTCAGGTGACTGACATCCTGAGTCAAAAGACTTACTACATGTCTGACCACAACTCCAAATACAGGACTATAAAGGTTTCACCATACATGTGTTGGAACGCTAGTAACAGACTATCATTTCTTTCTAATTATACATTGTTATGTACTAATATAAAATCACAAACTGGAACAACTGTTGCAGGTTAACTGATAATGTTTATTTCCTCTTGCCAGTTTCGCAGTACGTCTTTCAGATGTCTTCCTTGTAAATGTTAATCCACAATTTCTTATTAAACGAACGTAAGTAATAAAAACAATAGTATGAAAAATTTATGCACTGCCTGATCTCTTCGTGCAACTTGTGCAAAACTCTGCGTTATGACACTCAGTAATAGTAATTTATATTCTAATTTATAATAAACGGATTATTTATCAATGTATCTAATACGTTCATTTTGTAGATAATTTCAAACACTAGCAGACATGTACAGTTTCCATTTGTAGCGTGTCTGTAGTTCTTCTTGCTGCTGTTGTAAGAAATTTCGTATAAATGTGCTGATAACTTTGTTCATAAACGCAATACAAACATGCCAATAATTTTGTGTCTTTAAATTTTTCGTACTTCATTTGGTGAATATGTATCGTACAAGCAAATGGAAACGAGGAAGATGGAAAAGAGTAACTAAACCGTTATGCCACTAGGATAGATGACTGTAGTTTTTCTTGCTGCTGTTGTAAGAAATTTCGTATAAATGTGCTGATAACTTTGTTGATAAACGCAATACTTTCGTGGGAAACTTTTTGTGGCCGTCTACGTAATCTTGACATTACCCAGTGCGAGATGCCCCTGGGGTTATGGCTATACTTTACTTGATGAACAGTTCATATATACTGAGTATCCCTATTGATACGCAATTCAGCGCCGTACAATTCTTAAGTATGGAAATAATGCAAGTGAAGGGAAACACAAGGGAACGATGGCCCTGACATATGAATCGTAACTACTGGTATTGCATGAAATTAATAAACACGACACTAGTAATGGGGTCAGAGGGCTGCTGGAATGTAACAGGAATACAGAAACATTACGATTCAAGGACAGTTTAGTCGCATGTAAATTATCACTGGACAAAAATAAGTAATCAAATTCTCTCTCTAGGATTAAATGAGTGCTGAACCTGAGTTGATGAAATAGTCACATGAACTGTTGGGATGAACGGTAGAGCTGAAATTACTCTGGTAGCGAAGCCTCACGCTGACCCTAATTGAATTTAGATGTGGTATCATTATTATCTTGATGAATGCGTCGATTTGATATGTGACATGGAGAAGCAGTCGAAGAAAAGAAAACCGGCAACAAAGTAATGACCGAAAGATCAACGACAGCGTGAACGATTAATATCATGAGGTCAAAATACCCCTATTTGCCCACGAATGTTACTTACTTGCCACACATATAAATTTACACAAGTTAAAAGCAACCAAGGTGAGGAAAAGTGCAGCGGTGATGGTCTGCCAAGTACGCGGCTCGTCAGCTTCTGCCCTCCGCTGTCCCCTCCTCAGGCGTCTCTGAGGAAGGCTACCGCCTGTCTGTCAAGAGGACTCACACCTGAGTGTTCAACAGCTGGCAATGCCCGCCTCTGCGCTTGCGATGCCACCAAAATCTGCTAGTAAGCCAATCCATACGAATGTTTCAGGCTCTGACAAAAAATGGCACGGTCATTAGGCAGTGTAGTCCGATCTTTTTTGGGAAGTGGCGAGTGCCGACTAAAGATAAGCCACCGTTCCCACAGTGTGCGAGCTCTGACCAATCGAAAGTCAGCTATACTTTGCTAACTACACCCCATGTGCACTGTGTTTCTATTAGTGGGCCCTGCGAGGCACTGGCGAGCTGCAAAGTGGAACTAACGATGGAGTTTTGCTCTTTATAACTGCCCACGTCGTGTTGTGCCGACTCCATTGTAGCTTGAATGGATTTATACGTTTTTTTTATATGCCCGACTTCTAATTTCACCACACAAGTCTCCAAGGTTGAGCAGTTATTGCCCGATGACGACACGCAATACAGTTTGTTAAAGCGGAGTTCGCCGTTATTAATTATGTTTTTATGTTTAATTTAATTACTCGTACAGAGACTCGACGTTCCTTTGTTTAACAGCACGTCGTCAAAATAAGTATGAAATGCTAATGTCCTTGAAATACATAATTTCGACTATGGAGTTAAAGTTCGTACCTATTTTTCCAGTTTAGAGAAGAGAAACCTTAAGCGCTTCTGCTTCTATAGTCTCAGTAACAAATGTTCACTAACTTCAATTTACTTCCTATCTCAGTTCAGTATTTAACACAAATTATATATTAATGTCATTTCAGAGATATTACGTCCGTTCCACACTAACGGAATAACACGTAATTGTCATATCACTTTTACTCATAATCCTTTTTCTCATGACGTAAATGTTAATGAATGATCACTATCTAGGAGGAAAGAGGGATTGATCCTAATCATGAGATAACAGCTTTTAATGAGCCCGCAATCGTTAACTAAATAAAAAGTCACGTTCGAGGATGATATGCGAACAACTTTCGTTACGTCCGTTTTCACGTATCTGTCAAAACTAATCCTGTCGCCCACAATTCAAATTAACACTGACGTTAATCCCTTTGTCGGAACATCGAATCGTAACTGTTATGTGAAAGTTTATTCTAGTCCCCGAATTATTTCCTTTCAGATACGCGCACGACCGAACAGCAGAACGGAACACAAACGACTTGTTTTAACAACCGAACAACGCAATGACGTTACATTACGACAATGTCTGCCCAATGAACATCTCTTTGACTTTATCTTTTCTACTCTGCTGAATTAAATTATTCCTAATTAAATTTATTCAGCTATTTAACGAAAACATGTAACAAAAAATAAAATTAATTTATCCCAACGTAAAAGATCCGTTATATCTTCTAACACGAGAATGCGATCTTATCTTGCCAAGGCGCCCAAAGTCGCACGCTTTAGCGCCTGCCGACTGGACGCCCCGCCCACTATGCGGGTGAGCAGTAGCAGTTTCGAGACGCTCTGTAGAAAATAAAGCGACCTCGCGGGAATTGTGAGGGGCAGGTAACAGACGACACCTGTCTGTGCGCCGGCATTTCCAGGAAACGTCAAGCCTTTCAAACAGAGAAACCGTAAGCCCACCTGAAGGACCGTGGCGGAACAGCCCTTGGTCCTTCCCTAAGCAAAGGCTTGAGATCGACGGGTTCCCCGGACGCTGACATGACCTCCAGCCCTGTTCTAACGGCATCCCCCAGCCATTCGCCTGCTGTTCTGCCCTATAACTACACAGAGATCCAGTAGAACAAGATATATAAAAATTAGGAATGGGTAATCCCAACAATCATCGCTCGTGTCCATTGACAGTTAAACACTACGTTACATACATGTTAAAGTCTCGAGGAAAAAATATGCCTGTAACTGACTCAATACATCTGCATAATTAGTATGAAATGTGAAGGTGGCTTCAGCCTGAAGTGTTACTCCAGGTGTGCACCTCTTCGACAGAACCAAATCAACGGCTCCATAAATATTGGAATCGCATGGGCAGAAATGGGGACTGTGTGGAATATGTCTAGGGCTTCCCGGCGAAACTTCCGCAGCATACTCGAAACAACTTTGACAGCATGTAGGAAGAATTCAGACAAACAGGTGGACGGCTTTGGACACTCATGGTTCGATAAATAACAGACAACATTTTTACATGAAGGCATTGATCGTCTAGTCTAGCAGTAATGGAAATGCCATGTGGCTAGGGCCTCCCATCGGGTAGACCGTTCGCCTGGCGCAAGTCTTTCGAGTTGACGCCACTTCCGCGATTTGCGTGTCGATGGGGAAGTCTCCGACCCAGTTGGGAATCGAACCGGGGCCTTTACGTATGACATTCCCTCGCTTTGACCACTCAGCTACCAGGGGCGGACAGTCTAGCAGTGAGCTCAATGTATTAACTGTTATGTCGATTACTTTTGAGAACATAAACAGTTTACCTATTTTTTCGCCATTTGTCTCATTCTCATTGGACTGTCCCTTGTATACTTCAATTTTAAGTTTTCTTCTACCATTGCTAGCCACACTGTGGCTTAGTTTCTCCCGCGTGGGCAAATCGAAGCTACATAGACTCACTGTACTATCAGATACTTATCTGACCTCCCGCTTTGCTCCTGTGCGCCTCCTCCGATTGTGCCATGGCTTGTGCTTGCCGGTCTGACATCGCCACTATGCTGCAACGTCCCAGAAACATGTTACTCAGTTCTGCAACGTCCCAGGAACATGTTACTCAGTTAAGCCTTCCATAGTTAAATCTACCACATAATGGCCAATATATGTACATCAGATAGTGCTTGTAACGTCGCAAAGATTCCATCAGTGTATTACATCTTCATACACACATACGAGGTGCGACAGTAAAGTAATGAGACTGATGTGAAAAAAAAATTTACTTACCGTTTTAATCAAGTTTAGTGTTGTCTCCTTCAGAGTAGTTCCCTTCTGATTGCACACACTTTTTCCAGAGCTTCTGACATTGATGGTAACATTTCTGGAACTCATCTTCCGTAATATCCTCCAAGACCATCGTCACAGCTTTTTGGACATCTTGCATTGTTTGAAAATTGTGTCCCTTGACAGCCGTTTTGACTTTTGGGGATAGAAAAAAGTCACACACAGTGATATCTGGTGAATAAGGTGGCTGTGGTAGTACTGAAATTTGTTTTGAGGTTAAGAATTGCTGTACTGACAGAGCAGTATGTGATGGCGCATTTTCGTGATGCAGAACCCAATTATCAGCAATGTTGGCACTGACGCAAAGAACACTTTTGCGAAGTCTTTCTAAAATTTCTTTGGAGCATCATTGGTTAACTGTTTGTCCAGGAGGCAGCCACTCTTTATGAAAAATCCCCTTGAAATCAAAGAAACACACAAGCATGCATGGTCGTCCACTGCGGTCTTCATCTTCAATATTCGTTGTACCTCCATTAAAAATTTTATGCCAACGAGAAACTTGAGCTCTAGACATAACCTCCTCTCCAAAAGCCTTCTGAAGCTTACCGTAAGTTGACGTCGCGTTTTCACCCAATTTAACGCAAAAAGAAATGGCATACCGTTGCGCAATGTTATGTGGTTCCATTCCCGCGACGTGAGACACAAACACGTGTTAACTTATTACAGCAAAACTCACAACTGATCAGTTGCATCGATACGCCGCTTAGACTAGAAGCAGATAATAGACCATGGTCAAATACATTGTGCCTAGGTAAGCCTGCAGGTTTGCCACATCTTCCAATGAAAATCAGTCTCATTACTTTATTGTCGCACCTCGTACACCACGAAAAGACCCTGAAAGTAAAATCAGAGATTTCAGCTCTTGTGGAGGAGTAACAACAACCGTTCTTCGTGCACACTATTCACGACTGGAACATGAAAATGTGGAGATGGCTATCATACACAGAGAACTCTCTGCCACACATCATAAATTAGTTTCCGGTCTATGCATGTGTTACGGGCATTACATAAGTAATGAAACAGTTCGCTTTTCCTTCATTTTTTTAATGCAGGTTGCTATTATTCAGGATTCAAATATACCATATTATTTCTCAAAACTTTGGCTCTACAGAAACGTATTTTTTAACGCAATCTTCGTTCAATACGACGATCTTACGCCAAATTACTGGTAGGACCTACATGCCAGCGTGGTACCACTCTAATGGCCGACCTCGGAGCTATCCTCTCGCTTGTAACAATGTTTGACAAAAAATTGGCACCATCAGTCTCGCAACGTGCAACCAATTCCGCACAGGTGGTCCTTTGTAGCTGTTATGGTCTTGTGTTAGGCAGAGTAGAACCCAGCAGGCGCACACGTTTGAGTATTCCAACTGGTGGACGAGTGTGTCAGCGCAATCAACAGAACGTCCAGTTGTGCAGCGAGGTTGGCTGTGATCCGACGATCACCTCCAATGAGAGTGTCCAGCGTTCCAACAGTGCTGTAGTCACAGCTGTGTGCGGCCAGTCGGTAACAGGTTTGCGCGACCATGTTGCGATGATGACAGACGCCTCGCCCTACGACTCGCCGTGCTTTTGTACTCTGGAAGGTCTCCGCAGACATTCTGCAAATCCCTGTGGATATCTGCAATGCTCTAGTTTTACGCCAAAAGAAACTCAATGACAGCTCTCTGCCTGGAAAGCACCTCCGTTACAGACACCTTTTAGATGGCAATGTATATTGCAGTCACCTATCGGAACGTAAAACTATAGAGGGTGATGTGGGAGTATTTCTCTACGTCCCACAATGCCCCACTAGAAAAACCGCAATTTTTCGACAGAAACTGGCCGAGAAAGAAAAAAATATGTTGCATTAATTATTGAACGCACCTCGCACATATTGATGTACCCTGCTGACCATTAAAATTGCTACACCACGAAGATGACGTGCTACAGATGAGACATTTAACCGACAGGAAGAACATGCTGTGATATGCTATGATTAGCTTTTCAGGGGATTCGCACAAGCTTGGCGCCGGTGGCGACACCTACAACGTGCTGACATGAGGAAATCTAAGGCGCTGCAGTCATAGACTGTGCGGCTGGTCCCGGCGGATGTTCGAGTCCTCCAACGGGCATGGGCCTGTGTGTTTGTCCTTAGAGTAATTTAAAATAAGTAGTATGTAAGCTTAGGGACTGATGACCTTAGCAGTTAACTCCCGTAAGATTTCACACACATTTGAACATTTTTGATATGAGGAAAGTTTCCAACCGATTTCTTATACACAAACAGCAGTTGACCGGCGTCGCCCGGTGAAACGTTGTTGTGATGCCTCGTATAGGGAGGAGAAATGCGTATTATCACGTTTCCGACTTTGATAAAGGTCAGATTGTAGTCTATCGCGATTGCGGTTTATCGTATCGCAACATTGCTGCTCGCGTTCGTCGAGATCCAATGACTGTTAGCAGAATATGGAATCGATGGGTTCAGGAGGGTAATACGGAAAGCCGTGCTGGATCCCAACGGCCTCGTATCACTAGCAGTCGACATGACAGGTATCTTATCAGCATGGATGTAACGGATCGTGCAGCCACGTCTCGATTCCTGAGTCAACAGATGGGGACGTTTGCAAGACAACAACCATCTGCACGAACAGTTCGACGACGTTTGCAGCAGCATGGACTATCAGCTCGGAGACCACGGCTACGTTTACCCTTGACGCTGCATCACAGACAGGAGCGCCCGCGATGGTGTACTCAACGACGACCCTGGGTGCACGAATGGGAAAACGTCATTTTTTCGGATGAATCCAGGTTCTGTTTACAGAATCATGATGGTCGCATCCGTGTTTGGCGACATCGTGGTGAACGCACATTGGAAGCGTGTATTCGTCATCGTCATACTGGCGTATCACTCGGCGTGATGATATGGAGTGCCATTGGTTACACGTCTCGGTCACCTCTTGTTCGCATTGACGGCACTTTGAACGGTGGACGTTACATTTCAGATGTGTTACGACCCGTAGCTCTACCCTTCATTCGATCCCTGCGAAACCCTACATTTCAGCAGGATAATACACGACCGTATGTTGCAGATCCTGTACGGGCCTTTCTGGATACAGGAAATGTTCGACTGCTGCCCTGGCCAGCACATTCTCCAGATCTCTCACTGTTGTGTACATAGTTCCGCGTAGTCAGCGCGTACACAACTTTCCCACTAGAGCGCGCCGCGCTAAGCACAACAGCGTCTCCGCACTACGAGATGGCGCTGTCTTAAAGACGGACCAAATTCTGCTTCCGCCGATTCGCGCATTTTATGTAACGCAGCCAATGAAATTGCTTTTCTCCTCGCGGATCTCACTCGTGCAGTGATATATGAACGCCCGAGGTATTATAACGAGTGTACAGACCTCCGATTAGTCAGTCTGCATTAGTGTGCATTGGTCTGTAGTCAAGTTTCAGTCTGCGCCTAATTATATTACCATATTCCTGTACATAGCCATGAAGATAAATGTATAGACACTTTGTCAAGTATCAGAGATACGTGAGAATAAGATTAACGTACCAAGACCACAGGAACTTTAGATTGTCAATTGTAAATAGCATCCAGAATCAAGTTAGGTAAAGTTTATGATTGTTATTATTTTCATAAATGTGTGTGAAAATTAATCAAGTCATGTTTAAAGTTGGTCACCGTCAATCTGCTACTCTAAGCGTGCAAGTGGCATTTCTACCGTCTGACCTAACGGCAGAAGATAAACACGCCACGATAAGACCACGAGACGTATTGCTGACACTCGCCTACTTCGTTAGAACGACAAGTCAAATAATCTGATGGTGTGTGTGCCGAAGGTCTTACAGTACGCACACCACACTCACCAACTGAAAACGTCTTGTCAATATTGGCCGAGCAACTGGCTCGTCACAATACGCCAGTCACTACTCTTGATGAACTGTGGTATCGTGTTGAAGCTGCATTGGCAGCTGTACCTGTACACGCCATCCAAGCTATCTTGACTCAATGCCCAGGAGTATCAAGACCATTATTACGGCCAGAGGTGGTTGTTCTGGGTACTGATTTCTCAGGATCTATGCACCCAAAATGCGTGAAAATGTAATCACATGTCACTTCTAATATAATATATTTGTCCAATGAATACCCGTTTATCATCTGCATTTCTTCTAGTTGTAGCAATTTTAGTGGCCAGTAGTGTAGATGTGGTATGCCTGCGTGTGTGACAGTAACACGCAGTTGGCTGTTGGGAGGCTCCCATAGAGGGCCTTAAAGCCTTTCCGGAGCGAGGTTTCCTTTTACTTCTACCGTCAGTTACGAGACGGACGTCGTTCTCGACTCGGATCCTCCGTCAGAGGGCTGCACCCGGGGGAGCCCTTTAGCGGCCGGCCTTAAAGGAGCGCGGCAAGTGTTGTTGTAATTGATAATTGCGGGTCGTTCTGGCGGCAAGGCGCGCCGAGGCGACTCTAACGCAATTAGTCGGCGGCCGCGTGTTTTACTGCTTTAATCAAGCGCGCGCGCGCGGTCTGCTCTGCCGTCGCTGTCTGGCGGCTGCGCCGGTCCGTCTGCGGGCAATTAACCCGGGCTCTCTGCAGCCGCAGCCGCGCGGGCACGGCGGGAGCGAGGCCGAAGCGGGGTGGGAAGGCACGCGGCGCAGCGCGGCTCGGTTTTAATTTCTGTCTGAGAGGCGCGGCCGCATCTGGCGTGGGCCGACGTCTAGCCGTGATTCCTGCCGTACTGACTGCCGGAGCTCCGGTGGGTGCACAGGTCTAGGGGGGCGGGCGGACGGAGAGGGAGGACCGAAATCCCAAGCCAAGGGCAAGTGACAGTCGTTATGGGGCTCCGGAAAGGCTCAAAATCATGAAAAGTTCAATTTTTACTTTTTTGCGTTTTCTGAATCTGCAGACTATTACCTTTTAATATATATACACTCCTGGAAATTGAAATAAGAACACCGTGAATTCATTGTCCCAGGAAGGGGAAACTTTATTGACACATTCCTGGGGTCAGATACATCACATGATCACACTGACAGAACCACAGGCACATAGACACAGGCAACAGAGCATGCACAATGTCGGCACTAGTACAGTGTATATCCACCATTCGCAGCAATGCAGGCTGCTATTCTCCCATGGAGACGATCGTAGAGATGCTGGATGTAGACCAGTGGAACGGCTTGCCATGCCATTTCCACCTGGCGCCTCAGTTGGACCAGCGTTCGTGCTGGACGTGCAGACCGCGTGAGACGACGCTTCATCCAGTCCCAAACATGCTCAATGGGGGACAGATCCGGAGATCTTGCTGGCCAGGGTAGTTGACTTACACCTTCTAGAGCACGTTGGGTGGCACGGGATACATGCGGACGTGCATTGTCCTGTTGGAACAGCAAGTTCCCTTGCCGGTCTAGGAATGGTAGAACGATGGGTTCGATGACGGTTTGGATGTACCGTGCACTATTCAGTGTCCCCTCGACGATCACCAGTGGTGTACGGCCAGTGTAGGAGATCGCTCTCCACACCATGATGCCGGCTGTTGGCCCTGTGTGCCTCGGTCGTATGCAGTCCTGATTGTGGCGCTCACCTGCACGGCGCCAAACACGCATACGACCATCATTGGCACCAAGGCAGAAGCGACTCTCATCGCTGAAGACGACACGTCTCCATTCGTCCCTCCATTCACGCCTGTCGCGACACCACTGGAGGCGGGCTGCACGATGTTGGGGCGTGAGCGGAAGACGGCCTAACGGTGTGCGGGACCGTAGCCCAGCTTCATGGAGACGGTTGCGAATGGTCCTCGCCGATACCCCAGGAGCAACAGTGTCCCTAATTTGCTGGGAAGTGGCGGTGCGGTCCCCTACGGCATTGCGTAGGATCCTACGGTCTTGGCGTGCATCCGTGCGTCGCTGCGGTCCGGTCCCAGGTCGACGGGCACGTGCACCTTCCGCCGACCACTGGCGACAACATCGATGTACTGTGGAGACCTCACGCCCCACGTGTTGAGCAATTCGGCGGTACGTCCACCCGGCCTCCCGCATGCCCACTATACGCCCTCGCTCATAGTCCGTCAACTGCACATACGGTTCACGTCCACGCTGTCGCGGCATGCTACCAGTGTTAGAGACTACCATGGAGCTCCGTATGCCACGGCAAACTGGCTGACACTGACGGCGGCGGTGCACAAATGCTGCGCAGCTAGCGCCATTCGACGGCCAACACCGCGGTTCCAGGTGTGTCCGCTGTGCCGTGCGTGTGATCATTGCTTGTACAGCCCTCTCGCAGTGTCCGGAGCAAGTATGGTGGGTCTGACATACCGGTGTCAATGTGTTCTTTTTTCCACTTCCAGGAGTGTATAATTTATTCAATTCCGAAGACTACAACTATTTTTAAATTTTTTTTGAAATGTGTTCTACATGGGCGTGACCCACTGTGGCGCTGTTAAACTGTTGTCAAATGGTGTTATTATTAACGTCCGTGTTCATCAGGTACATTTTAGTGATGTGAGATAAAGTATGTGTTGTGTATAACCTATTTTCAGAGACTTAGCAGCACCTGAACTGTTGAAAAAGTGTATTCACGGAAAAACTCAAAACCCCAATGAAAGTGTAAATAGTGTTATATGGTCGAGAATCCCCAAGACTGTATTTGTTGGAATAGAAACACTTCACTTTGGTGTGTATGATGCTGTTGAGACTTTCAATGATGGCAACATTGTAAGGTGCAAGGTATTTAGAAATATGGGAATGAAGATAGGTTCTAACATGGTACGAGCGATGCTTGCTTTAGACAAGGAACGCCTTCGGGCTGCAGACAGGGCTGTAAAGAGTCTAGAAATACAAGCAAGAGTAAACAGTAGGAGGAACAAGAGGAAGCTGGAGGAGGAGATTGCAGGGGATGAAGATAATCCATCCTACGGACCTGGAATGTACTAAAAAGTTAATCCAATCTTTGTCGCTCGATTCCCAAAACTTTTATTTTCTCATACTTATTACATGTTTTCTAAGGATCTTCCAAACATATTTGTTTCAAACTTTCAGTAAATGTTACACAGTACCTTCTGCATAATTTAACACAACCTTTTTCCAAAAAACTGTATATTTTTGAATATATAAATAAAAAATTGCAAAAAAATGTTGTGAATTTTCATGACAATTGAAAAAAAATCATCTTTAATAACTGAACTAAAATTTTGTAAAATCCCTGTGTTAAGTTGTAGCCCATATTCCAATAAATAACCTGTAAAAAGTTCAACTTCCTACCTCAAATACTTTGTGAGGAAAGATGCAATTTATAAGCGTTATTTTAACATTGTAAGTATAGGGCGTTCCGGAGCCCCTTAATGCTGTTTTCTCATCAATGCAGGTGCAGATAAATTGACTGAAATGAGAAGTGCTATACTATCACCTTCACCATTAGCTACGAAACTGATACTCTAGTACACACATCAAAAAAAGTTTTGCGTCAACCCGGTTCCCAGAACTCCTGAAGATAGACGTTGACTGTGGATATTGTATCACAGACTCCCTTTGACTGTTCAGAGATGTCACTAAACTCGCCCAAAGATGTAAACAACCATGCATGAACAGAGCCTACTAGACGGAGGGGGTCCGACAGGCGATCACCTCCAGTCATTCAACGAGGAAGGAGGTACACGGCTCGTGTTGTGGAAATTTGTGGTAAGATTTTATGCGACCGAACTGCTGAGGTCATCGGTCCCTAAGCTTACACACTACTTAATCTAACTTAAACTAATCATCCCCAAGGACGACTCGAACCTCCGACGGGGATAGCCGCGCGGACCGTGACAAGGAGCCTCAATCCATGCGTCTTCTCCGCGGGCTCGTGTTGTCTATAGTTCGACCATGCCTACACGGTCAATACCGCCGTTCTATCGCGTACGCATTGTTACATTGTGCCGGGAAGGGCTCTCAATAAGGGAAGTATCCAGGCGTCTCAGAGTGAACCAAAGCGATGTTGTTCGGACATGGAGGACATTCAGAGAGGCAGGAGCTGTCTATGACATGCCTCGCTCAGGCCGAACGACTACTACTGCAGTGGATGACCTCTACCGAGCATTGTGGCTCGGAGGAACGCTAACAGCATCGCCGCCATGTTAAATAATGCTTTTCGTGCAGGACGTCGTGTTAGGACTCAAACTGTGCACAATAGGTTGCGTGATGCGCAACTCCACTCCCGACGACCAAGGCGAGGTCCATCGTTACAACCACGACACTATGCAGCGCGGTACAGATGGGGGGCTCAACAACATGCCGAATGGACCGCTCAGGACTGGCTCGATGAATGTCGCACATGCCTTCAACCAGACAATCTTCGGACACGTGTTTGAAGGCAACCTGGTCAGGCTGAACGACTTAGACATACTGTCCAGCGAGTGCAGCAAGCTGGACGTTCCCTGACGTTTTGGGGTGACATTATGTGGGGCTGACGTACGCCGCTGGTGGTCGTGGAAGGCGCCGTAGCTGCTGTACGATACGTGCATGTCATCGTCAGACCGATAATGCAACCATATCGGCAGCTTATTGCCGAGGCACCCGTCTTCATGGACGACAGTTCGCGCCCCCAGCGTGTATATCTTGTGAACGACTTCCTTCAGGATAATGACATCACTCGACTAGAGTGGCCAGCATGTTCTCCAGACATCAACCTTATCGAACATGCCTAGGATATATTGAAAAGGGCTGTTTACGGACGACGTGACCCATCAACCACTCCGATCGCCGTTGAGGAGTGGGACAATCTGGGCCAACAGTGCCTTGCTGAACTTGTGGATAGTATTCCATGATATATAGAAGCATCATCAGTGTGAGAGGACGTGCTACTAGTTATTTGTGGTACCGGTGTGTACAGCAGTCTGGACCACGACCTCTGAAGGTTTCGCTGTATGGTGGTACAACACTCAATGTGTGGTTTTCATGAGCAATGGATAGGTGTTAAATGATGTTAATGTTGATCTCTATTCCAATGTTATGTACAGATTCTGGAACTCTTGGAACAGAGGTGATGAAAATATTTTTTTAAGTGTGTATTTTCGTGCCTGCGGGATATGGTGAGATGCATCAGCCAGTAATCTGGCAACTAGTTTCACGTGATACCAGTTTCCGTTATTCCGATAAAAAGGTGAAAGGGGTCAATTAGACCCGAATTCATCTAAATTGTAGGCCTTATCGCTTTACGTCTTGTCCAATTTCCTTCATAATGTAATGTACAGTTATCAGTAGTGTAGAGTATCTCTCGTAATTGTATTTCATTTAAGCATAACTACACACTAAAAGCCTAGTTTAAGAGAGATTAAAAATGTGCTGTTATGTACCTAATGATTATCCAGATCCGTCTCGTTTCCTTATGTTTTCACCTCCTTCTGTAGATTCTGACTAATTGTGGAAGTCTTACTGATTTAAGGATCACTCCTTCTTAGGCAGAGACAGAGAAGTGGTAGGCTGTGCCGTATCGGCTTCAACACTGCAGGAGGAATTTGCGACATCGCAGAAACCGGTGGTGAGATCCTGTGTTGGTAATAGGTACGAATATCCGCCACGTCCTCTTCGGAAAGCGGGGCTTGTAGAGAGCACAAGACAGGAGAGGACACAATGCTACAAAGACCAATAAAAATATGTGCAGTTATGCTCCTGACATCCTATATATTACATTTTGACAGGTACCACATCTAATGTTTATCGTGAGAACATCCATGGACTAATTAACTGCCTAACCAAGTAACTAACTAACAGCGTCTGTATGTACTGGAACCTTTCAGTTGGCGTTCACAGCACAGCATACCCAGAGGACGTGAACGTCGAAATTGTTATCGTGAGGACACTGATAAAGTTAGAATCATTTGTAACCAGGTAGGCATAGAACAACAGTGTTGCAAGCGCAGTAGGCACATGTCCTTCCAGTGGGACTAAACATGAAAAGATCATAAGATTGCTTGATGGCTCTTGACAAGTAAAGGGGTTACAATAACTGAAATCTTGGCATATTTTAAAATTTAACAAAACTGGCCCTAAAAAAATGAAGTAAAGAGAAGTAGAGAGAGAGAGAGAGAGAGGACAAAAATTATATTTCGCTTACAAAGATATGATAGTATGTACATAGCTTTCAGTTGAAATAGTTGGAAAACGCAGTTAGATTCTGAAATAGAAATTTAGTAGGTAAATACAGAAACACTCGTTGACTAAAAGAAAATAATGAGTCACGTAAAACAGAATCACATTTTCACGATGTATCAGTGATATACAGAGAGTTCACTGTAACTAAAGACATTGAAATATCTCTAGAACTACACATCAGCTCAAAAAAGTTACAGTTCCAATCTGTTAGGCTTGGAGGGGGATATACAAATTTACGACAAATTGCTCAATGGCCCCTTAATATCCCATGGTACGTGATGCCCCATCTCGATGCTGCGAGGCTAAGATACGCCAGCATTCCATAACTTCTAACTGGAAACCCCACAGGCGATCACCTCCAGTCATTCAACGAGGAAGGAGGTACACGGCTCGTGTTGTGGAAATTTGTGGTAAGATTTTATACGACCGAACTGCTGAGGTCATCGGTCCCTAAGCTTACACACTACTTAATCTAACTTAAACTAATCATCCCCAAGGACGACTCGAACCTCCGACGGGGATAGCCGCGCGGACCGTGACAAGGAGCCTCAATCCATGCGTCTACTCCGCGGGCTCGTGTTGTCTATAGTTCGACCATGCCTACACGGTCAATACCGCCGTTCTATCGCGTACGCATTGTTACATTGTGCCGGGAAGGGCTCTCAATAAGGGAAGTATCCAGGCGTCTCAGAGTGAACCAAAGCGATGTTGTTCGGACATGGAGGACATTCAGAGAGGCAGGAGCTGTCTATGACATGCCTCGCTCAGGCCGAACGACTACTACTGCAGTGGATGACCTCTACCGAGCATTGTGGCTCGAAGGAACGCTAACAGCAACGCCTCCATGTTAAATAATGCTTTTCGTGCAGGACGTCGTGTTAGGACTCAAACTGTCCACAATAGGTTGCGTGATGCGCAACTCCACTCCCGACGACCAAGGCGAGGTCCATCGTTACAACCACGACACTATGCAGCGCGGTACAGATGGGGGGCTTAACAACATGCCGAATGGACCGCTCAGGACTGGCTCGATGAATGTCGCACATGCCTTCAACCAGACAATCTTCGGACACATGTTTGAAGGCAACCTGGACAGGCTGAACGACTTAGACATACTGTCCAGCGAGTGCAGCAAGCTGGACGTTCCCTGACGTTTTGGGGTGACATTATGTGGGGCTGACGTATGCCGCTGGTGGTCGTGGAAGGCGCCGTAGCTGCTGTACGATACGTGCATGTCATCCTCAGACCGATAATGCAACCATATCGGCAGCTTATTGCCGAGGCACCCGTCTTCATGGACGACAGTTCGCGCCCCCAGCGTGTATATCTTGTGAACGACTTCCTTCAGGATAATGACATCACTCGACTAGAGTGGCCAGCATGTTCTCCAGACATCAACCCTATCGAACATGCCTAGGATATATTGAGAAGGGCTGTTTACGGACGACGTGACCCATCAACCACTCCGATCGCCGTTGAGGAGTGGGACAATCTGGGCCAACAGTGCCTTGCTGAACTTGTGGATAGTATTCCACGATATATAGAAGCATCATCAGTGTGAGAGGACGTGCTACTAGTTATTTGTTGTACCGGTGTGTACAGCAGTCTGGACCACGACCTCTGAAGGTTTCGCTGTATGGTGGTACAACATTCAATGTGTGGTTTTCATGAACAATGGATAGGTCTTAAATGATGTTAATGTTGATCTCTATTCCAATGTTATGTACAGATTCTGGATTTTGGAACAGAGGTGATGAAAATATTTTTTTAAGTGTGTATTTTCGTGCCTGCGGGATATGGTGAGATGCATCAGCCAGTAATCTGGCAACTTGTTTCACGTGATACCAGTTTCCGTTATTCCGATAAAAAGGTGAAAGGGGTCAATTAGACCCGAATTCATCTAAATTGTAGGCCTTATCGCTTTACATCTCGTCCAATTTGCTTCATAATGTAATGTACAGTTATCAGTGGTGTAGAGTATCTCTCGTAATTGTATTTCATTTAAGCATAACTACACACTAAAAGCCTAGTTTAAGAGAGATTAAAAATGTGCTGTTATGTACCTAATAATTACCCAGATCCGACTCGTTTCCTTATGTTTTCACCTCCTTGTGTAGATTCTGACTAATTGTGGAAGTCTTACTGATTTAAGGATCGCTCCTTCTTAGGCAGAGACAGAGAAGTGGTAGGCTGTGCCGTATCGGCTTCAACACTGCAGGAGGAATTTGCGACATCGCAGAAACAGGTGGTGAGATCCTGTGTTGGTAACAGGTACGAATATCCGCCACGTCCTCTTCGGAAAGCGGGGCTTGTAGAGAGCACAAGGCAGGAGAGGACACAATGCTACAAAGACCAATAAAAATATGTGCAGTTATGCTCCTGACATCCTATATATTACATTTTGACAGGTACCACATCGTAATGTTTATCGTGAGAACATCCATGGACTAATTAACTGCCTAACCAAGTAACTAACTAACAGCGTCTGTATGTACTGGAACCTTTCAGTTGGCGTTCACAGCACAGCATACCCAGAGGACGTGAACGTCGAAATTGTTATCGTGAGGATCATTTGAAACCAGGTAGGCATAGAACAACAGTGTTGCAAGCGCAGTAGGCACACGTCCTTCCAGTGGGACTAAACATGAAAAGATCACAAGATTGCTTGATGGCTCTTGACGAGTAGAGAGGTTACAATAACTGAAATCTTGGCAGATTTTAAAATTTAACAAAACTGGCCCTAAAAAAATGAAGTAAAGAGAAGTAGAGAGAGAGAGAGAGGACAAAGATAAATTATATTTCGCTTACAAAGATATGATAGTATGTACATAGCTTTCAGTTGAAATAGTTAAAAAACGCAGTTAGATTCTGAAATAGAAATTTAGTAGGTAAATACAGAAACACTCGTTGACTAAAAGAAAATAATGAGTCACGTAAAACAGAATCACATTTTCACGATGTATCAGTGATATACAGAGAGTTCACTGTAACTAAAATCATTGAAATATCTCTAGAACTACACATCAGCTCAAAAAAGTTACAGTTCCAATCTGTTAGGCTCGGAGGGGGATATACAAATTTAGACATGCTGCTCAATGGCCCCTTAATATCCCATGGTATGTGATGCCCCATCTCGATGCTGCGAGGCTAAGATACGCCAGCATTCCATAACTTCTAACTGGAAACCCCATTCGCAACTTTCTATTCCTCCGAAATATCGAACAGGGAACTATTCGACGCGCAACTGTAGCCGTGGCTACAGACGAACATCACTCTACTTTTCCAATTACAGTAGTTTTTCAAAGATAGTACTGACAACATAAGTACACTTAGTGATCCACTTTTCAAATGACTGTACCCAGGACAGAAACCTATCTGTGGCAATGTCAGCACAGGCGCGAACATGATGCGGTCGAACATGTCTTCGCGGCCTATTGGCACTTGCTGGTACACCTTATCTTTTAAGTATCCTCACAAAAGTAAATGTCTGTCACCAGTAGCTGAGTGGTCAGCGTGACAGAATGTCAATCCTCAGGGCCCGGGTTCGATTCCCGGCTGGGTCGGAGATTTTCTCCGCTCAGAGACTGGGTGTTGTGTTGTCCTAATCATCATCATTTCATCCCCATCGAGGCGCAAGTGACCGAAGTGGCGTCAAATCGAAAGACTTGCAATCTGCGAACGGTCTACCCAACGGGAGGCCCTAGTCACACTACAGAAAGAAATTCGGCGACCTGAAATCAGGTGACCTAGTGGGCAGTTAAGTATCCCACCACTGTCGATCCACCGACCAGTGTAAACATGGTCTAATACCTTCCTTCCGTGCTTCAATTTTGTAGCTTCAATTTTGTAAAGTGCTGGGCAACCATCATGCTGAAACCAGATAACTTGTTGAACGTCCAGGACAACAACCTGCTGTAGCACTGGTAATTACTGTTCCAAAAACGTTCGATATTTTTGTCTATTCAACGTGCCGTCGATAAAATACGGACCAGTGAATTTGTTCTCCATAACGCCTCACCATGCGTTGTTAACGACCAAGAACGTTGACGGGCAACTCACCGTCACCAATGGGGATTCCCGGCACTGCTGTAATGCCTGTTATTCCGGTTAACATTACTGTGGTTGGTGAATGTAGACTTATCGGAAAATAGTACCGCTGCAAAGAACATGAGGGTAGTTTGCATTTGTTGACTTGCTCATTCACAAAACACTACCCGGTTGTGGAAATCAGCCCCACGGAGTTCTTGATGGTGTGTATGATACTTAAGACGATGCAGTATTATAACAATGCTACCTATGTACATACCGGAATCGCAATGTAATTGCCGAGCGGTTACCCATGGGTTGCGTAGCACCAGCGCTAGTACAACTATTTCATTAGCGTCTTAACACGTTTGCTTCGTTTCCTTTTGCCGGTCTGTACGCTGCCACCAGTCATAAAGGAGTTCACAACCTTTTAAAACAACGAACGAGAGCGAGCATTCTCTGGAAAACGCTCAACGTACCAGGGCAACAGCAGCCTCAACATTCCTCCTACATTCTCCGTAAATCAGGATCATCTCCATTTTTTCCTTCTGTGGTTGCAAAATGCATTGTCCACTTGCACGTCCGTACTTCAAATGATAGGTAGGTGCGCAGGAAATAAACACTGCGCAACTATAGTAACGTTTAGAGCCGCTAGTCTTCTACGTCTGCACGCTAAGTGAGCTCAGATCGTAGTATACTGACAGTTGTGATACGTCATAGTTCGCTACACGGCTACGGAGGCGCGTCGAGAAGTCCACGGTTGGATATTTTAGAGGAATACAACGCTGCGAATGGTTTCCAGTTAGAAGTCACCTAATACTGGCCTGTTCGACCCTCGCAGCATATAGGTGGGCTCCGACGTGTCGTTAGATATTGGAGGGCCATTGAGCAACATACAGTAAATTACGATTGTGTATTCATTTCCATTCCTCCGGTTACAGCACCATGTGTCGCGAAACGAAGAAAATGCTTCAGACAAAACGCATGCACATTTTGTCGTAGAATCGTACTCTGCTATAAAAAGCGGCGGTTTCCTTTGAGGAGCTCAAAGTTGCCCTCCCACCCGTGCACGAGGATGGGTGGGGTGGCGGGTCTAGTTTGGTATCGTTGGAAGTCCCCCTATAAGACAAACAAATTGGATTTCTAACTTTTTTTTGATAAGACGTGTAATCTTCGAGATATTTCAATGTCTTCGGTTAAAATGAACACCCTGTATGTTAGAAAATTAATCAGTCACTCCATTCTCAGTTGTATCTTCTATCAGCGACTTGGTACATCTTTATTGTCTTAATGTGTGTAGCAACAAAGAAAAGAATACATATTACAGTGACGTGGTGTGGTGTGGCGCTATGGTGTATAGTCGGTGAAGTGGCGAGCTGTGGAGACGGTGGTGCTGGCCAAGGGTGACTAGGAAAACCCCGCTGCAATTTACAACATATTTCATTGGTCGTCGATTACAATATCAGAGTGCTGCGACGCCCCTGGATTCGTCTCTGCAGACACGTGGTCCATCTGTAACGCAAATGATGTCGGGCCGCGGCGATGGAATGGCTTCCTGCTTTGCTGACGCAGTTAATCTCCCTCAGCAGGGTGTGCCTGAGTCAGCACTATTCGGCCCTGCGTGAGCAATGCCATCGACGCATACTTCTGCTAAATTTCCGTAGGTGGCCACAGCAACCACGTTAGAAGCTCGCTCTGGTTGTGAACAGCTGCCCTTAAAGGCAGAAGTTCGGTGCTGCTTTGGCTGCCGGGGGTTGATCCCACGTTGTGTCGCCTGATTTCGCGGGGCGGACAGAATCGAGAGTTGGTTGCCCCGACAGGCGTTGGCTGTTGGCTGGCCCATAGCATGCTGGAGACTGATGTGGGCCCGAGCCCGCATCTCGTGGTCGTGCGGTAGCGTTCTCGCTCCCCACGCCCGGGTTCCCGGGTTCGATTCCCGATGGGGTCAGGGATTTTCTCTGCCTCGTGATGGCTGGGTGTTGTGTGCTGTCCTTAGGTTAGTTAGATTTAAGTAGTTCTAAGTTCTAGGGGACTGATGACCATAGATGTTAAGTCCCATAGTGCTCAGGGCCATTTGAACTTGATGTGGGCCCGATATCGTGAAGAGGAGTGCCAGACTCCGCAGGCTAAAAGGAGAGGTTGTTTATAGCGATTAGTAGCACCATTGCACTGCCGTTACACGGCTTCCAGGCACGTGCATTTGTGTGTACCATTAGTGTGGAAATATTGTACAGACCGGCCCGTCGTTGCATTGCGTTGACTTGCGCGGCTTAACCCGGCCACCTTGCAGTGAGCAAACAGGCTCGCTTGCAAAACTACATATCAGCGGCTATGTTGCTGCCCACTTGCCTCAGATAAGGCTGCATTGATGTTCCCTGAATTCAGCAGAGCCCAATATTTAGCGACGGTGTTGCAGTATCAATATTTAGTAAATTTCTGTTTTAAACGGAAAAAAAGATTACCCTCAAATTAAAATACGGTATAGTATACGATACTAAACGGGTAAGGTTGGAATATAAACCAAAATATATGCAATTTATTATAACCGAATCAGAGATTCTAGTGCTTCACGTTTCATTTGAAAGACGATAAGCGATCTTTATGCGTATACAGGTAATTTCCTTTCGCTTTTATGCAAGCCTATAAGGGGCATTGTTATTCATATTGGAGGTAGGTCAACATTAATTCATATTTATATAGGTATTCTAATATAGCGATACAAGGCAGACGCCTAGTGTCACAGACCGGCTATTGCTACATAGAGACTGCTTACTGCTCCTAATGAATCTCCCCGCATAAACTATATACTGAATCGCATTTAACGCACTATAAATAAAAAAAAACTGGTGTTCTATCTCCACGAGCCACGTACGTAAGGTAGTGACTACTTTATATACATTCTGAACCGTCAAAGTTTCCATTAATTCTATACAATGCATAGGTACAGCCGCATATATTGACACACGTATTGTCGATGTAACCTACGTCTTATCCTCAGGCCTACTTACGAATGACCGTGTAACTTTTCTGTAAATGATTGTGAAATTTTATATTGAAGCGGCTCTTACTTTCAACACATATCTTTCAAACACCTCAACTTTTTAACCACCTTACATAACAGTAAGGTAACTCGACATTCACGTCATTAACCTCTTGCATTTCTCTTTGTTTTAATTAAAATTCGCTTGTCCATTACTCTCACCTAGGAAACGATGGGCGAAATAACATTGTGCTCTTTCAAAGGGGGCTCTTACATCCATGTCCGAGGCAGGATTCCAAACTGCTACCGTAGCAGCAGCGCGGTTCCGGACTGAAACGCCTAGAACCGCTCGGTCACATCGGATGGCTGTGCTCTTTCATACACTTACATTTGTACACGGAACCAGTACGTACGGCTTTATACTATTTCAGTAAATTGGTGCCGGCTTAAGGGACTGTATCAAATTATCGTTCAGCCAGCTTCCTATTCCATTCGCGTGTGATACAAAGAAATAGCAAATGTTGTATTCCTCGACGTAAACAGGATTTTTCTAATATTGCCGTTATTATCAGTACGCATGGTGCGTAGGCCTATATGCAGCATTTCGAGGTCTCTTTCTCGCTTGCAAATTGTCCGCAGCTCGTGGTCGTGTGGTAGCGTTATCGCTTCTCGCGCCCGGGTTCCCGGGTTCGATTCCCGGCGGGGTCAGGGATTTTCTCTGCCTCGTAATGACTGGGTGTTGTGTGTTGTCCTTAGGTTAGTTAGGTTTAGGTAGTTCTAAGTTCTAGGGGACTGATGACCATAGATGTTAAGCCCCATAGTGCTCAGAGCCGCTTGCAAATTACGCAGTACTCCTTTTCCGCTAGCGCAGTTTTGTAATGCTCCACACTGAGGAATATTAAACAAAAATCCGCCACAGGCCACATTTGTTTACGACTTCCTTTGAGAATTAAAATTAAATTTAGGTTTCTTCTGACAAACATGAAACACATTCCACTTCTAACTGGACGATTTATGTCAACGTACCACGTTACAGAGCATAATATGGTCACCCCTATATATCTGATAAGTACGACTTATTCCGTCAAATACAAGGGAAATTCGTCGTACATGATTAATGGAATAAAATTTGTGAGTGGTGAATGTCACAGTGGAATTTTGTACCTCAATTCTCTCTCTAGGTAAGAGAACAATAGTGTATCAAAAAATTCGTATAATCACTTGAGGGAAAAGTACGTAAACAGTTGCAGAATAAATATGTAAATTTCACAAGCTCGACTGCTCGACTTGTTTCGTAACTTTTTTCTGCGCTTTTATAAATATTTTATAAAAAGTATACTGCCTTTTGCTTTTTTTTTTCAATAGCTGTGCTCATTTTATAAGAATTCCATTCGACGAATTGGAACGTAAACTTTATCAGCAAAATAATTCGATGAAATCTCTCCCAGGTGATTAGAACCGTAAAGTCGTCAGTGAAGTAACTTCGCCTGAAGAACCAAGTTTTCGCGACCTAGCATCTCGTTGACGACTCTGATGAAAAAACTTTTTCAGACTCCGGTTCCTCTTACTGACAGCCATATTGGACGAGCTATACTTACCTTAACTTATAGCAGATAATTAAGAGTAATATTTCCGTGAATGATTATTAAGCAGATTAATCGCATGTACAGCCACTGTCATCGTCGATCTTTGTTTTAGACAGCGAAAACGTATAGCATAAGATTTATTGGCTGTGATTGGACATCACAACCAAACAAAATCCGAGGGGGTATTTAAAGAGCTAGACCACATTTCTTTTCTATAACAGCAGCAACAGGATGGTATTCAACACGCGGAAAATTCTTGGAAAGCTATTATATTCTGTCGCAGTCATTGGCCCAACACTCAGCACCTGTAGTTCTTCTTTAATATTTAATACCGTTCCATGTCAGCCATTAACTAATACGTTCTCAACATTGTCTCATGACAAACAATTTGATATGTAATTTGTGATCCCCGCTAAATACTTGTAGGTCATTTATAGCGTTACCCATTACAGGCTAAAATGCGTAATCAACAACATACCTGAAACATATAAAAATAATCAGAAACAATATCTTCTAAGACCACATCTGACATCTTTATGAAGTCTGTATAGACAATTCGCATAATTCTATTGTAGATGCGGCTGCATGAATTATACAATAATTATTCAAGACAGTGTCTGCACAAAATAACCGTCTGTAGCGTACTTCCCCCATCATATGTGACTGAAACTTTATTCACTTAGAAACATTGCTTCAGAGTATTTTCCATTTCCCAATGATTTACTTTATTTAGCCTGTACACCATCGACGAGTATCCATCTCAAACTGTTGGTTGGTAATCAGGAGCCCTCAGAAGCTGCTACAAAACACTGAATTCAGATAGTTCACTAGCTATCTTGTCAAAAACTGACATTTTGAGCCCGTGGTTGTGTACAAAATATCTGTGTAATCTTCTACGTAAGAGTCTGCCAACTTTACTAGCCTTTAGCCAACTTTTAAAATTTATTTTAGTCCTGCAGAACGTGAAGCAGTTGTCACAAAACGGAAGCTGTCAGCCGATAATCACGAAAAGCGGATGAAGAAGAATATCTTTCCGGCGTGGTCTGAATATTTCCTAAACAGAAAACAAGTGCATGCATTTCTCAGTGTCTCCAATGTTAACATTGAGGTCGCCGTGGCCGAGCGGTTCTAGGCTTTTCAGTCTGGAACCGCGCTACCACTACGGTCGCAGGTTCGAATCCTGCCTCGGGCATGGATGTGTGTGATGTCCTTAGGTTAGTTAGGTTTAAGGATTTCTAAGTTCTAGGGGACTGATGACCTTAGAAGTTAAGTTCCATAGTGCTCAGAGCCATTTCAACCATTTTGTGCTAGCATTCAGTCGACTCTGGCCCTCGTCGTATCATCTCTGCTTGGTTATGTGTTCCTTCAGTGTGGTAGCGAATGAAGTGTTGGACTCATAGCTGGACGGGTGCGCTTGAGTACTCGGCGTCCTAGCGATTGCAGATAGTTGAATACGTTGACCGTTGGGCTATGGAGCCCGCAGCTACCGGCGAGTTCAGCGGGCAAGAAGCGGCTCTAGTCGCGTGCAACCTGATTACGAAGTGCATCGGTGAGTTCTTCTGTAATAAACACGCCCATATGTATTGGACAACTTGTTAGCAGCTACGATCATAAGGGCAGTATTATCCGGAGCCTACCTGGAGTCCTGAAGCTATTGGGCTCCTTGGCATTATTTGAGATTATGTATTTAGAGTCTTCAGTATGTACTGTACTGTACTGTATGTACTCTTCAGTATGTACTGTACTGTACTGTACTGTAATTCTGTCACGGTGTGAGCGGCCAGTAAACCTATTCCTTTACTTCCTTCAGTGACCCCTTTCTTTACGAAGTGCATCGGTGAGTTCTTGTGTAATAAACACGCCCATATGTATTGGACAACTTGTTAGCAGCTACGATCATAAGGGCAGTATTATCCGGAGCGTACCTGGAGTCCTGAAGCTATTGGGCTTCTTGGCATTATTTGAGATGATGTATTTAGAGTCTTCAGTATGTACTGTACTGTACTGTATGTACTCTTCAGTATGTACTGTACTGTACTGTACTGTAATTCTGTCACGGTGTGAGCGGCCAGGAAACCTATTCCTTTACTTCCTTCAGTGACCCCTTTCGGGTCTGTGTGTATCAATCTTGAGGTTTCTGTAAACGCAAAGCTAGTATTTTAAAATGTTAATATGGTACTTCAAATCACTGTTATCATTGAGGCCGGCCGTTGTGGCAGAGCGGTTCTAGGCGTTTCAGTCTAGAACCACGCTACCGCTACGGTCGCAGGTTCGAATCCTGCCTTGGGCATGGATGTGTGTGATGTCCTTAGGTTAGTTAGGTTTAAGTAGTTCTAAGTTCTAGGGGACTCATGACCTCATATGTTAAGTCCCATAGTGCTCAGAGCCATTTGAACCTTTTTTTTTATCATTGAGTATTTGATACTACAGTTTGTAATTTATGTTTGTTGTAGAGCTTATGGCCTTCCTGGAGCGAGTGTTTTCGACATGTAACTAAAGTTGTGTTCGCTCAGCCTAAAGATATGCATGTGCGTGCGTGTTTGTATTTGCGCAGTCTCTTATTCAGTGCTGAGGAGCCCTTCGGGTTACAGGTGTACATTTTAACCGGCCATCTTCCATTTGGTACGTATCCAAATTACAGTGTCTATTAGTCCCTAAGAGGCCCCAGTAAAAGTATACGTTGGCTTATTGATTCGTGTTTGAATTATTATGTAATTATGCTTTTAAATGGCTTTGTACATTGTTTCTTGTTACTACTACGAAGATTAACTTGCGATGTTTATGAGCGGGCCGCTCCTATACTGAAATTTTATTAGTTGGCTTCCTTGAAAAAACCTTTAATTGGCCTTTTAGATGTAGCTGTGTATGTTTATTTCTATCAAACTAGTTTGCTGTTTGTCGCTTAGTATATGTTGATAGATTTGTATAGACAGCGGTTGACGCGTTGCTGTTCTCCTGGTGAGGGGCAGGGGCGCGTTTTTCCTTCTACTTCGGCGGTTTTCCCGTCATCGCACGAGGCCCAGGTACTGGCGGGTCACACGCGCTTCTGGCGATCTCCCATTCCATGTTGAGTAAGTTATTGTCATTTTCCAGGTATCGTGCCGCGGCGGGGATGTCGCCGGATTAGGACTTTGTTGGTTTCGGGGAAGTAATTTACTCAGTGTTTCTATTATTGTAAGGTAATTGTGGGAAAACTGAGCACTGATTTTCTCGATTTCTTTTTTTTTAATAGAGGTTTAATTGTAATGTTCATTTTAATAGAGTTTTGTGTAACAGCCTTGTGGCCAATCGGTGAAGTATTACTGTTTGCTTCTGGTTTTACACGTGGGTAGCGTCTGGCCAGCTTGGCCATATCTGTATGTATTTCTTAATGTCTTTTATTTAACACTTGTGGAACTTGTGTTCAAGACCCGTTGTGGGAATAGCCCACAGTTCTGATACTAGTCGCGTTGGCAGAGTGCCGCAGCAGGTTTATTTAACCAATTAACTGATTGTTAGCGGCTACCGTTGTATTGCACAGTTGCATGTTCTTCGAGCGCCATTTGTAATTTTATGTATAATGCGAATGTCCCTATGCATTGTGGTACTAATTTAGAAACCTTAACTATTTGTGTCAATTTGGCAAGAATCTTGGTAAATGTTAGTTGGCCATATTAGAATCTAGAAATTAGTGTTAGTTCGGAGTAATTGTGTTGTGCAGGGGGTTATTTTGTAGTCTTTCAGTTGATGTGGTCTGACTGAAATTGCTCGATTTGTAACTATTCTTTCTCATATAATTACAAGTAATATAATGATTCCGAAAACTGTTATTAAATAAATATATTTGTTTGGGAATGATAAATGACGCATCAAGTTGGGCCACCCTTCCATGTTTTCGTTAAATTAATCCCATTCGATTTTCTTGGTCTCAGTGATGGAGTTCAGAATATCACACATTGGTAGAGGCCATACCGGGTTTACCATTGCTTCATACGGATAACGGGTTGCAGTGTTTCTTAGCGTATTTGGAACGGAAGTTTACCCCAAAATTTGCAGAGATAACATGGTCTCTCACCCACTTATCGATGAAAGGTGTGAAATTCCAGTGTACTGGGTGGTTTTGGAAATCAGCCTTATGCAAACACAATTAGTTTATTTTTTTATTTACCCAGACATGTTTCGACACCAATGTGTCATCTTCAGTGGGTCAAATTTTTATTTCTTAAAATTATATCGCTTACTGAAATGTATTATTAGACATCGATTTTAGTGCTCATTTTCGTATCTGCAAAATTTTCCGTCCTGTTTTGGATCCCTGGTTGGTGTCTCAATCAGCTGCTGTTTAGTGCATTGCTTTCACTCAGTTTATCACAAATTTCTGCTCACTACTTCATCTCACAATCACTTACAAAAAATGTGGCGAAATGTGATCTGCACAGACACATCTGACAATAGACGGAATGAGACCTCCAGTGGACATCCGAGTGTGAATAAGCTTTCAGAAAACTGAAACAATTATTGACAACTGGTCTGACGTTGACATTCCAAAATCATGAGAAGAAGTTTATATTGCCTTATGATGCTAGTAACTATGTACTTGAGTGTGTCCAAAGCCAACAGGTAGAAGGGTTGGAGCATCTGGTTATGTATGCTCGTATCAGTTAAATATAGTGGAAAGAAATTATTCTACCCCAGAGCAAGAGATGTTCAGTCACGTATGCAACATGACATGCTTATTATGATATATGTATGAAAGGTCTCTGTTGGATTCCTTTCATATTAATTTCTTAAATCTGTTGTCATTTACGGCATAAATTCCTCTTCTAAATTTACTGTGGTGTTTCTGACTGTCTGGGAGGAGACTGAGCAGTGGAACGTGTTACTTTTACACATAAACAAGAACGATCTGTCACACTACTACACTTTAAAACACAGTTTATATGTAATTCATGTCACACAGTCTCATACGGAACCTACATCCACTTTCTTTTATATACTGTATATGATAAGATACTGTCATCCCCTTCCCTTCTGTGTGAAAGAATGATGAGCAAATGAATTTCTAGTTGCATGCTTTATGGTAGCAGACAAGCCTGTCTGCTAGAGAACAGTAGGACCAACGTCGGAACAGGTAGCTACGCTTTCTAAAAGAAAAAGAGGTTTCTATCCTTAGTATGGTCCTGTCCGTCCCTTGTCATATTGGTGTGGGTAGCTGCCTCTCTGGTCACTTCCGTTTTGTATACGGAAGCACCCTTGGTAGGAGCCCAGTGCAGTCTGTCCGTGGCGAGCGTCTGAAGTGGTATGATCTCCGGTTAAGCGCGTGTCTACTAAGTCCGTAGGACAATGGATTTCTTAAGTTCAGCCTAACTGAAAATTTAATCACCTTTATTTCAGGTTTAGCTCTAAAATATCTAATGTTATCTTAAATTGCAACGCAGTGTAATTCGATTGTGAAGTTCAGAATATATTCCGGTAGTTGCTTTGTCACTACTTTATGAGTAAAGTGAAACCATGTGTTGATCAGTAACTCTAACTAGCATCATCAACCTTCAATGCGTTTGTGCGTTTATAGCGTTTATAACGTCTCGTCTTGACAATATTTTTCAATATAGCAACTTTTCTTTATGTTCAACCCACGTGGGGTGTACTTTGTGAGACCAGTACCACGTGCTTATACAATTGTTTGACCCATCAGATTAATAGTAAGACGATAGTAACCAGTTCGAGGTTTTTCTTTTGTAAATTTCTTTTTGATCTAATTTATTTTAATTACCAAAATTATTGTGGTGTTACACTCTGTGTAAACCAAGTTGACCACGTGAAGCATGTGGTGCAATCATCAAAGTAGCCCTCAGCTATTCTTTTCGGGAAGATTTCACAGAGAGTTAGTATGAATTTAGTATACCAGTGTGTGGTAATTACATGATGACAGGATTGTGCTACGAACGTAACTTCTTTGGGTGAAAATTGAATCGGTTGGTTGTGGTTAATTTCCTCTTGCATATGTTTCAACGTTCTTCGTGTGTTATTTTATGAATGCAGTGTTGTATGCAGTCTCTCAATCTTGGCTCCATATTTGATGTGTTCCGTAAGATTACAAACTCACATTTTCCACAATCCTACATAAGGCACCAGCTTAGTTGTAACTCAAGTTTAATAAGCTGAAATTTCAATGATCAATGTTAAAATAAATTTCTAAATATAAACTGATTTATTTCTTTTTACTTAAGTTCTCTTTTATATATATATATATATATATATATATATATATATATATATATATATATATATATATCACCGGTAGTCGTATGATTATTAAAAGATTATAATTAATGTTAGTCTGGTTGGGAATTTGGTAAGGTAGACTGGATACCTGGTGAAACAGTTGCTCATTGATGCAAGGTTAACTTCTCCAGACATTTCACAGCTTTTAACCCGCTTTTATTGTCAATCAGCATCGGTTTCATAGCAAATTAATGCAACAACGTTACACATGGCGACCCTGTTCTGTGATTCCGCTAGACTCTGGAATCTCTGAAACGTTAGATTGCGAGCGTTGTATAATCTTAATTTTTTTCCCTGCAGCGCTGAAACAACTTCTGCGTTGTTTCTGAGCAGACTTTCAAATGATTCACGGCGTTGCTGAGCGGCGTTGTGTTGTTTGTCTTGTTGTTTTGTTTTCTATATGTATGTGTGTTTTTTTTCTCGCTTGTAAATTGCACTGCTTCGATCAAAGATAAAAATTTGTTTTGCGTGTGAAAAAGTACGTACTAGGTTGGGTACCTTTCGTGTGACTGTCGTAATTTTTGGGGTATATATTTATTCTGATTAGTGTGTTGTGTACCGGGTATAAATTGAACTAATGCAGACATGTAACCAAGCTAAAAGTAGGCGGTCCAACAACTTAAGCAACATGGACCAAGGGGGTAATTTGATTTCGAATATTAACGCGTCGGACGGTTCCGAAAATGCAATGGGAAATACTTCAGACGAAATGCAAAACAGGACAAACGGGCTCACAGCAGAGCCAGAAATTAATTTGCCTCCTACTAACCAAATTGATTTGGCAGAACTTATGAAAGCCTTATTGCAACAAAATAAAGAAAACGCAGAGACATCAGAAAAATCGTTTGGAGAACAAAAAGAATCATCCGAAAAATCGATCCGCGAGCTAGGCGAACAAATGACGCAGAAATCTGAAAAATCGATCCGCGAGCTAGGCGAACAAATAGACGAAAAACTAATCCAGCAGACAAATAAAGTCGACAAGTCGATGCAGAGAGTGTCCGATGATATCTCACAACGAATAAACAATCTCGCAAGTGAAATAAAAAGTGATATTATGAAAGAATTAGACCGTACATTTGAACAAATCGATAATCGTCTGCAAGCCTTAGCACAGAGCAAGCGGAGTCGCGATGCGGAATCGAAAGAGCGCGAAGAACAGCTACTTAGGACTTACCAAGCGCTGAGAGAAGAATGCCAAAGAGAACACCAGCAGGTACTTTCCATGGTCCAGGAGGCGGAAACGCATTGTCCCGCGTCCGTTAGCAACACAGTAGCGGACAACAGTCAAGCGATTCACGCACTCGAACAGCAAGTAGAACAATTGAAGCAGACTGGGGCGGAGGACAACAGACAAATACATGATAAGATTGCGGCATTAGCGGACATCGTAGGCACAATGAAGGTGACGAAGAGCGATAACAATACTACACCGGTAGCGGTCGTAGAGACCGAAGAAGTGCGTTCGCTTCTTAGATTTCAGAAGGGACAGTTCGAAGTGAACAGGCGGCACAAAGCTGTGACAGGCGAGTTACAAGAACGCGTGGCGCATCTGGAAAGACGCATGGGGTGTGATTCCGAACTCGCCAATAGCACTAAAAACAGCCGTACGCACAGTGCAGAGAGTGACTCCGGCCACGAGGGAGATTTTGATGACAGGGAAGAATGTATTTTGAGGGGCAGACATGAGAAAAATAGAAACATTCAAGGGCCTCACTGGGAGGAAATGCGGGGATTTGATTGCAAACATTTCCTTACGGTGAGAAAGTTTGAGATATTTCGAAATTCGCAAAAAGGAATACATCCACGAGCATGGCTCGAGCAATATGAGTTCTGTCTTCTTCCCGACTGGGCAAGTTCACATAAGATTGAATATATGTGTGGCTATTTGGAAGGCGAACCGGCGATTCGCATGAGGTCGGCAGCGCGTCACTGCAACTCCAGTCGGGAGTTTCGACAAGCCTTTCTGTCCGCCTATTGGTCGGAAGCGGCACAAGATAGGGCCAAGCATGGCATAATTATACTGCCAAATTTGAACCAGTCTGGTTTTGGCAGCCCAGCACGCCTATTCGACCAGATGCTGCAGGCAAATCAATTTCTATACGACCCATACAGGCCTGCAGAACTAATTAGGATATGCATCACCAAATTGCCGATGCACTTGCGCCACGTCATTCTTGCGGCACGATGCGAAGAGGACGTGGAAACGTTTAAGACACTTCTCCAAGAGTTGGAATATAATACAGCAGAATGCCCGCCTAATCAGGCACAAAGTTATTACGGAGCACAGCAGCGCGATTGCAGTCGTGGCCGTAGTACTAATCAACGGCGTGACTGGTCGTCGCGACGCGAACGGAACAGTAATCGGGACCGGCCGTATAGAGACTGGGGTAACAGTCGCGAACACAGGTGGAACAACGGAAATGATCGAGGACGTGGACAAGATCGTGAACGCTACAGGTACGGCAACCAGAATCGATACTACGATGAATACGGTGGCAATAGGACTGTAGGCGGAGCACCTCATGATGTTGAAATTCGGCCGGCTAACCCTAGACATAATCCAGCAAATGGAAATGAACAAAACCGGCAATGACAAACGATCAGCGCAGAAGGCGCCCAATCGGAACAAATGAGCGACATGGCAAATGAGTAGAAAGGACAGTGAGGAGTAGAGAGGACGGTGAAGAGAAACAATTGATTAGTTTACATTTGTGATAAATGCATTTTGAATAATATATTGGTAAAAATAGTGATAAAGAGGTTTCTGTGTGATTGATTGAAGTGATGTTTGCTGTTTTTTTTTCCCTTGTGCAATTAGGATTTAGGTTGGTTCAAATGTGAAGATAAGGTTTCTTTGTGAACAAGTGAAATGCTGCTTATGGTTTTTTTTTTGTATAAATTGAAAGGAGTCGCTCCTGAGAGAAGCATGATCTGTGTTGAATTAATGCAGAACTCAGGGGAATATCCGATCTGTGGGTATTATGGGTCTGGCAAACCCAGGTCCCCAGCTGTTTGTAGCCTTGTTTCCGATTTTCTGCTTTCAGTGCTACTATCTATCTATTACTATTCTATATCTGTCAGTATAAATGGGGATCTCTTACTATAGTATGCGTGCTGTATGAATATTTTAAGATAGGAGAACTCTGAGAAAGGAAAGAGTAAGTTTGGAATCTTGAAAACAGGATGCGATAATACGATTGTTTAACCATTGGCTTCCCAATATGTGATGATATGTTAATATTGGTGATATATGTCTTTTTTGTTCTTTATAGATGAGTACGTAAAGTGCTGTCTGTGGATTTCGTAAGTATATTGATTCCCTTCAAGGTGAAAGAAGAATTGTGGTTTGTGTAATTTACGTGGCCCTGAAATATTATTGTGGTAGTCAAATACGAGCAGTTTTTTTCAGCAAATGGAGAATGGAACAGAAATATGGATCCTTTCTGTAGTCTTGATTGATGTTGAGCCAGAGCCTGAAAATTATTCTACGTTAATACTTGTCCTAGAAAAGCGACGTTTATGTGTTTTGCTGATGCTGTGAGCATTACAGCTTACTGTTTTCGCTCTTGCGGGATGCACTGCAGCCTATATGAGTTGTACTGAGGAAATTTTCCTCTTGATGGTAGAGGAAGATTAAATAATTTTGATTAAGAGGCTGAAAGAAAGCTTGGTTTAATGTAATATGGACGAAGCAAAACATTTGTCATTTAAACTACAGGAGGATCCGGATCTTTTGTGTCTGTGGTAAGTTCAATATGTTAAGTTGAAACTGTTTTACAGAATAGAGGAGACCACAGTTTTTCCATTCATGAGAAATGAATCCAGAATAACCACCACAAGCGAAATAACTGATTTGGAAGCGAAAGGTAACTTAAGAATGAACGAAATGGGAGCAAAATGGGTAAGAAAATGTAGTATAACCTGTATAATTAAAATATTTTTACCCTTCTTACAGTCATCTGTGTGATTAATTCTTGTGATAACGTAATTTTAGATGAAATTGTCTTACTGTTTTATGTGTAAACACATGAGTATGATAAATGTATAATTGCGAATCTCTTATCAGGTGTGTCAACTGGTATAAATGTTTTGGCGTGTAAATAACCATTGTTCTTTCTACTGTGTATGTTTAAGGAAATTTCTCCATATTTATCATGTGACAAGACATATGCCGCGAGCGTCAGGAAGAGGACGAATTACAACAATGTTGTAGTGGTATAAACAATGTGTTGAAGTAGCATTGAAGAGCTTGTTCGATTGACTAGTAGTGGATAGAAGTAGAATTTTGAGTAATACATGTTCATGGGTAGTTAGTTTGTAGTATAGACAACAGGTGTGCATTTGTGTGTGTGTGTGTGTGTGTGTGTGTGTGTGTTTGTGTGTAAATAACATGTGAACCCTATGCTGCCCTGACCTATACTTGCACAAGGCATAATCCTATTCATTTTAGTGAATTAATAAGTAGCATTTGATTTATTAAAACGGAAGTGAACCACATTAGTGATGTGGATTTAGATATTATATTGTCAGTTCATTTAATTTTTATACTGTCAAGTCATTTCACTTTTATTTTTTATATTGTCAAGTTATTTAACTTTTATTTTTATATTGTCGATTCATCTAACTCTTTTTATTTAAAAAAAATTAAGTCTCACTTTTGTTCTTAAAAATTGTGAAAGATAATACTAAGTGGTATTATGTATGACATTTTGTAATCACATAACTATGGTGAACAATTTCTGTGAATGCAGTTGAGAACGTGAAAGCGAACCGGCTAAACTCTTACGAGACAGCGGGAGCAGCAAGGAGGAGGGCTAGTTGTAAACTAGCGGGTTTCCCAGCAGGACACGCTGTCAACCGGGCCACTTCGGGAGCGCGGTCGACAACAAAAGAAGGGCACGCGACAAACACTTTCCCTTGCACCTGGAGCTAATGGGCGGCCGCCCCAGTGCGACCGTTCGTAGAGGCGATGACATGAGATGGGCGAGCGGTCCACCGCGCGGAAATCCATCTGCTGGGAACGCACCACACGCACGCAACCGTGACGAGACGGGCGCGGTGAAACGACAGAAGACAGGGGATAATGGGGCGTGGAGCCTTTTGACAGGTACTGTCCAGAGAAAATGGCAGACTTCAACGACGCCTATCAACATTTCCTGACGGATGCCCACTGTCAAGCGACAGTAAATCATAGTTCGATGTTCTCTGGTTGCTAAGGGTGGCACAAAGAAGAGCCACTAAGTGTCATCCTTGCCCAGGAATATCAAACCGGCGAGCCAATTGAGGATAACTCAAAAATGTAACAACACAAGGGGCGTGGAGCCTTTTGACAGGTACTGTCCAGAGAAAATGGCAGACTTCAACGACGCCTATCAACATTTCCTGACGGATGCCCACTGTCAAGCGACAGTAAATCATAGTTCGAAGTTCTCTGGTCGCTAAGGGTGGCACAAAGAAGAGCCATTGTCATCCTTGCCCAGGAATATCAACCTGGCGTGTCAATCGAGGATACCGCACGAATTTGACAACACAAACATGGAACCAAATCGAGATGTACATGACATGGGCCACCAAGAGAAACTTCATGAGAGGGCAGAGACGTCGGGATTGCACGCAAAAGATGGACAAAAAATTCCTACTGACAGCTGCGGCGACGAGCCCCCCTCCCCTTATATTGTGGTTCAGAACACTGGAACTACTGAGTGTGTCAGTGAACAGTGATTATACGGTTCTTAGTTCAATGCATATACGTGTGTTTCTGTCAGAGAAAACTAACTGAAATATAGTAGAGTGATTAAATTAGTGCCATAAGTTATATTAATTCTACAAAATTTAGTTTAATAAGATTTATAATTTTTTTGCGATAACCACTTTGTAAAACATGTTTTTTCTCTTATCATTTTCTTTTTTTGCTTTTGCCGATTGTGCATTGTAATGTTATGATTTATACTACTGATGTTATTTTCATATTTTTTTAAAATTGCTGTGGCACTTTTGCTATTTTCATAAATTTTACTTGTTAATAAATGGTCATAAATTTTCTTGTGATCAGTTGGCTCTTGCAATGAGCAAATACTGGTGAAATTCATAAGGGTAACAACCAGAAATTGTTTTCATATTAATGACACAGGAACCATTGTTTTTACTTGCTGAACGAATTAGGTCTACACTATCTTTTAAATAGGCGTCACAGATTGTTTTTTCTCTTTCAAATTGGTAGATTCTAAAGATGTGTTGAAATTATTGTGCTTCAGCAAGTAGCTGGTGACCTTTTGCCTTTTCTTTACATTTTTGATTTAAGTTGGGTGTGAGAAGCCTGCTTGGGAGTGTCCTAGCATGGCCAGAAAATTCCCTGCACAGTCTTTTCCCGGAGCGTTGGGGTTATGAAAGGACTCTGTTGGATTCCTTTCATATTAATTTCGTAAATCTGTTGCCATTTATGGCATAAATTCCTCTTCTAAATTTACTGTGGTGTTTCTGACTATCTGGGAGGACACTGAGCAGTGAAACGTGTTACTTTTACACATAAACAAGAACGATCTGTCACACTACTACACTTTAAAACACAGTTTATATGTAATTCATGTCACACAGTCTCATACGGAACCTACATCCGCTTTCTTTATACACTGTATATGTTAAGATACTGTCATCCCCTTCCCTTCTGTGTGAAAGAATGATGAGCAAATGCATTTCTAGTTGCATGCTTTATGGTAGCAGACAAGCCTGCCTGTTAGAGAACAGTAGGACCAACGTCGGAACAGGTAGCTACGCTTTCTAAAAGCAAAGAGGTTTCTATCCTTAGTATGGTCCTGTCCATCCCTTGTCATGTTGGTATGGGTAGCTGCCTCTCTGGTCACTTCCGTTTTGTATACGGAAGCACCCTTGGTAGGAGCCCAGTGCAGTCTGTCCGTGGCGAGCGTCTGGAGTGGTAAGATCTCCGGCTAAGCGCGTGTCTACTAAGTCCGTAGGACAATGGATTTCTTAAGTTCAGCCTAACTGAAAATTTAATCACCTTTATTTCAGGTTTAGCTCTAAAATATCTAATGTTATCTTAAATTGCAACGCAGTGTAATTCGATTGTGAAGTTCAGAATATATTCCGGTAGTTGCTTTGTCACTACTTTATGAGTAAAGTGAAACCATGTGTTGATCAGTAACTCTAACTAGCATCATCAACCTTCAATGCGTTTGTGCGTTTATAGCGTTTATAATGTCTCGTCTTGACAATATTTTTATAATATAGCAACTTTTCTTTATGTTCAACCCACGTGGGGTGTACTTTGTGAGACCAGTAAAACGTGCTTATACAATTGTTTGACCCATCAGGTTAATAGTAAGACGATAGTAACCAGTTCGAGGTTTTTCTTTTGTAAATTGCTTTTCGATCTAATTTATTTTAATTATCAAAATTGTTGTGGAGTTACACTTTGTGTAAACCAAGTTGACCACGTGAAGCATGTGGTGTAACCATCAAAGTAGCCCTCAGCTATTCTTTTCGGGAAGATTTCACAGAAAGTTAGTTTGAATTTAGTATACCAGTGTGTGGTAATTACATGACGGACAGGATTGTGCTACGAACGTAACTTCTTTGGGTGAAAATTGAATCGGTTGGTTGTGGTTAATTTCCTCTTGCAAATGTTTCAACGTTCTTCGTGTGTTATTTTATGAATGCAGTGTTGTATGCAGTCTCCCAATCTTGGCTCCATATTTGATGTGTTCCGTAAGATTACAAACTCACATTTTCCACAAACCTACATAAGGCACCAGCTTAGTTGTAACTCATGTATAATATGCTGAAATTTCAATGATCAATGTTAAAATAAATTTCCAAACATAAACTGATTTATTTCTTTTTACTTAAATTCTCTTTTATATATATATATATATCACTGGTGGTCGTATGACTGTTAAAAGATTATAATTAACGTTAGTGTGGTTGGGAATTTGGTAAGCTACTCTGGATACCTGGTGAAATAGTTTCTCAGTAATGCAAGGTTAACTTCCCCAGACAGCTCACAGCTTTTAATCCGCCTTTATTGTCTATCAGCACCGCTTTCAGAAGAAATTAAAGAAACAACATTACATGTATGGTAAGAAATGTAAAGCGGTAATGCATCGTTCAGCATAAAACGGCTTTAAAGTAGATTAATGTGTTGGCCAATGAAGTTTAGTGAATCCGATTTTGAGGTAGTCCATCGACCTGACAAGAATTACAGGAAAGCAGGAAGTTTCGTTAGGAAACACCGTGCGTTGTGAAGAGTGGGTTATTAACACTGCAGAATCGCGGGAAGTGGAAGAAACTGACGTGGACTGTAAACTATTTGCATTCCATCTACAGTCACTTTTACAGGTCCTTTTAATAATATGGTGCGAATGGTCGTGAGGCAATGGTAACACTGGTTCACGTCAGATCACCGAAATTAATCGTTGTCCGCCTTGGCTAACACTTGGATGGTAGACCATCCAGGGTCCCGAGAATTTTTGCCAAGAAGGTTGCACTCAGCCGTTATGAGGCCAATTGAGGAGCTACTTGACGGAGAAGTAGCGGCTGCGGTCCCGAAAAATGACAACTGTCAGGATAGTGGAGTGCTGGCCACATGCCCCTACATATTCACATCCGGTGATGCCAGTCGATTGACGATGACACGGCAGTCGGTCGATACCACTAGGCCTTCCGAGGCCTGTTCGGAAGGATTTAATTTAATAAGATGGTGTATACTGCCTGCTCTTACGTATATCACGTTGAAAGTTCAAGATCGTAACATGAGGAAGAGTCTCGGGCTCATGTAGAGTAAAGCCAAGATTCGTTATTCCTACAAACAATTCGTGACTGGAACAGGAATGTAGGTAAGTGAGACTATTGGAGAATTACCCTCAGCCACACACCGTAAGGCACATTGTTGTTATTGTGCTCTTCAGTAAAGAGACTGCTTTGATGCAGCTCTCCATGCTACTCTATCCTGTGCAAACTTCTTCATCTCCCAGTACCTACTGAACCTACATCCTTCTGAATCTGCTTAGTGCATTCATCTCTTGGACTCCCTCTACGATTTTTACCCTCCACACTGCCCTCCAATACCAAATTGGTGATCCATTGATGCCTCAGAACACGTCCTACCAACTGATCCCTTCTTCTAGTCACGTTGTGCCACAAACTCCTCTTTTCCCCAATTCCATTCCATACCTCCTCATTAGTTATGTGATCTACGCATCTAATCATCAGCATTCTTCTGTAGCACCATATTTCGAAAGCTTCTATTCTTCTCTCAAATATTTATCGTCCATGTTTCACTTCCATACATGGCTACACGCCATACAAATATTTTCAGAAACAACTTCCTGACACTTAAATCTATACTCGATGTTAACAAATTCCTCTTCTTCAGAAACGCTTTCCTTGCCATTGTCAGTCTACATTTTATATCCTCTCTACTTCGACCATCATCAGTTATTTTGCTCCCCAAATAGCAAAACTTTAAGTGTCTCATTTCCTAATCTAACTCCCTCAGCATCACCCGACTTAATTCGACTACATTCCATTATCCTCGTTTTGCTTTTGTTAATGTTCATCTTATACCCTCCTTTTAAGACACTGTCCATTCCGTTCAGCTGCTCTTCCTGGTCCTTTGCTGTCTCTGACAGAATTACAATGTCATCAGCGAACCTCAAAGTTTTTATTTCTTCTCCGTGGATTTTAATACCTACTCCGAATTTTTCTTTTGTTTCCTTTACTGCTTGCTCAATATGCAGATTGAACAACATCGGGGAGAGACTACAACCCTGTCTCACTCCCTTCCCAACCACTGTTTCCCTTTCACTCCCCTCGACTCTTATAACTGCCTTCTGGTTTCTGTACAATTTGTAAATAGCCTTTCGCTTCAGTCAACACTGTCAAAAGCTTTCTCTAAGTCTACAAATGCTAGAAACGTAGGCTTGCCTTTCCTTAATCTATCTTCTAAGATAAGTTGTAAGGTCGGTATTGCCTCACGTGTTCCAACATTTCTACGGAATCCAAACTGATCTTCCCCGAGGTCGATTTCTACCAGTTTTTCAATTCGTCTTGAAAGAATTCGTGTTACGGTTTTGCAGCCGTGACTTATTAAACTGATAGTTCGGTAATTTTCACATCTGTCGACACCTGCTTTCTTTGGGATTGGAATTATTATATTCTTCTTGACGTCTGAGGATATTTCGCCTGTCTCATACATCTTGCTCACCAGATGGTAGAGTTTTGTCAGGGCTGGCTCTCCCAAGGCTATCAGTAATTCTAATGGAATGTTGTCTATTCCTGGGGTCCTTGTTTCGACTTAGGTCTATCAGTGCTCTGTCAAACTCTTCACGCAGTATCTTATCTCCCATTTCATCTCCATCTAAATCCTCTTCCATTTCCATAGTGTTATCCTCAAGTACATCGCCCTTGTATACACCGTCTATATATTCCTTCCACCTCTCTACTTTTCATTCTTTGCTTAGAACTGGGATTCCATCTGAGGTACATTACAAAACAAAAATAAAGATGTGCTTAAGTCAAGGAGCCCACAATCCAGGATGACTTCAAACAGTGCAGCAAAGAACCTTATCTTCCTGTGACCTCACGTCTGGCAACTGGTCATTTTCAAGAGCGTTGAGTTGTTCATTCAGGAAAAGGGACTCATTTCAGCATTTCACTTAAATGAACATTCCACCGCCAGAACACTCAACTGAGAACAGATTGTTGATCCACCCGTAAAACTCTGAACTTTGCTTGGTGACTAAACTTGACAGGCATTTTCACTGAAAGTGATTTGCATACAGTTTAAAATATACCCTGAGGTAAAAAACTCATCGGATTGCGATATGGACATACATAGATGGCGGTTGTTTAGCGTGCACGACGTATAAAAAGACATTGCATTGGCAGAGCTGTCGTTTCTACTCAGGTGATTCCTAGAAAGAGGTGTCGACGTCATTTTGGCCACACAGCAACGGGAATTAACAGAGTTGGAGCTGGAAACATGGGATATTCCACTTCAGAAATCGTTAAGTCATTCAATATTCCGAGTATCACAGTGTCAAGAGTGTACCGAGAATACCAAATTTCAGGCACTACCTCTCACCATGAACATCGCAGTGGACGAAAGCCTTCACTTAACGACCGAGAGCAGTGCCGTTTCTTTAGAGTTGTCAGTGCTAACCGACAAGCAACACTGCTCCAAATAACAGCAGAAATCAATATAGACGTACAACGAACGTATCCGTTAGGAGAGCAGGGCGAAATTTGGGGTTAATGGACTATGGGAGCAGACGACCGACGTGTGCGCCTTTGCTAACATCACGACACCGCCTGCAGTGACTCTCCTGGGCTCTTGACCATATCGATTGGACACTAGACGGCTGGAAAACTTCGGCTTGGTCAGATGAGTCCTATTGTCAGTTGGTAAGAGTTGACGATAGGCTTCGAGTGTAACGCAGAGCCCACGAAACAATAGATCCAATTTGTCAACAAGGCACTGTTCAAGCTGGCAGAGGCTCTACAATGGCACCGTGTGTGTTTACATTGTCGTCTGTTGGAACTTAACCGATCATTCACTGGCTACTTCTGCTACTTCAGCTACTTCAAGACCATCTGCAGCCAGACATCGATAGAATTTTAATGGATGACAATACACCATTTCACCGAGCCACAATTGATAGCTTTTTGTTCGAAGAACACTCTGGACAATTCGAGCGAATGGTTTGGTCACTCAGATCACTCGAGATGAATCCGGCGAATATTTATGGGAGATAATCGAGAGGTACGTTTGTGCACAAAATCCTGCACCGGAACATTTTTGCAATTATGTAAGGCTGTAGAGGCAGAAGGGCCCAATATTTGTGTAGGGGGCATCCAGTGGATTATTGAATCCATTCCACATCGAGTTGCTGCGCTACGCCTTGCAAAAGGAGGTCCAGTATGTTATTAGGATGTCCCATATCTTCTGTCACCTAATTATACATCTGCTAAATGGTAGAACAGTAATGTCCTGATTAACAAATTGGGCCTCGTTGCTGTAACTCTCTGGCAAATTAATAAATAAGCTACGTTCATAGCTCCTAAGAAAGAGTAACGTTTCTTACATTTACTTATTTAAGTAAATGTTCCTTTAACTCGTTATGCCATTAAAATTGCTACACCACGGGGATGCCGTGTTACAGACGCGAAATTTAACCGACAGGAAGAATATGCTGTGATATGCAAATGATTAGCTTTTCAGAGCATTCACACAAGGTTGGCGCCGATGGCGACACCTACAACGTGCTGACATGAGGAAAGTTTCCAACCGATTTCCTATACACAAACAGCAGTTGACCGGCATTGCCTGGTGAAACGTTGTTGTGATGCCTCGTATAAGGAGGAGAAATGCGTACCAACGCCTTCCTGACTTTGATAAAGGTCGGATTGTAACCTATCGCGATTTAGGTTTATAGTATCGCGACATTGCTGGTCGCGTTGGTCGAGATCCAATGACTGTTAGCAGAATACAGAATCGGTGGGTTCAGGAGGGTAATACGGAACACCGTGCTCGATCCCAGCGGCCTCGTATCACTAGCAGTCGAGATGACAGGCATCTTATCAGCAAGGCTGTAACGGATCGTGCAGCCACGTTTCGATCCCTGAGTCAACAGATGGGGACGTTTGTAAGACAACAACCATCTGCACGAACAGTTCGACGACGTTTGCAGCAACATGGACTATCAGCTCGGAGACCATGGCTGCGGTTACCCTTGACGCTGCATCACAGACAGGAGGGCCTGCGTTGGTGTACTCAACGACGCATCTGGGTGCACGAATGGTAAAACGTCATGTTTTCGAATGAATCCAGGTTCTTGATGGCCGCATCTGTGTTTGGCGACATCGCGGTGAACGCACATTGGAAGCGTGTATTCGTCATCGCCACACTGGCGTATCACCCGGCGTGATGGTATGGGGTGCCATTGGTTCCACGTCTCGGTCACCTCTTATTCGCATTGACGACACTTTGAACAGTGGAATTTACATTTCAGATGTGTTACGATCCGTGGCTCTAACCTTTATTCGATCCCTGCGAAACCCTACATTACAGAAAAATAATGCACGACCACTTGTTGCAAGTCCTGTACGGGCCTTTCTGGATACAGAAAATATTCGACTGCTGCCCTTACCAGCACATTCTCCAGATCTCTCACCAATTGAAAACTGGCTCGTCACAATACGCCAGTCACTACTCTTGATGAACTGTGGTATCGTGTTGGAGGTGCATGGGCACCTGTACACGCCATCCAAGCTCTGTTTGGCTCAATGCCCAGGCGTTCAAGGCCGTTATTACGACCAGTGGTGGTTGTTCTGGGTACTGATTTCTCAGGATCTATGCACCCATATTGCGTGAAAATGAAATCACATGTCAGTTCTAGAATAATATATTTGTCCAATGTATACCCGTTTATCATCTGCATTTCTTCTTGGTGTAGCAATTTTAATGGGCAGTAGTGTAGTAGGTTACAGAGAAAGATACCCTATTTGAAACAATTTGTATATTAGTAATCATATATTTCAACCGGCTCGCTGAGAACACATCCTAACATGCGTAAAGGCAATGGAAGTGTCTGAAAGAGAAATTCTTCGGACGCCTCTGATCTTGGTCCGTTTCACTGCGTGCGGAATACTTTCCCCGGAGGGAGAGGGGATCTCGGGTCGCGCGTTATCGCCGGGAACGGAGGCAGGCCATTAGCTGGCGCCCGGCTGATACTGCGCGCCCAAGACAATGGCCTTCACTGCCTTTTGTTCGACGCCACCCTATTTTCTCCGGCATCCAACAGATTTGGGCACCTTTGTTCCAGAGACCGCCACCCGCAATCAACTCCTTCGTGCACGTTGTCTTACCAGATTCGATACTAGATAGCCTAGCTACCTATTCTAGCTACGGTAGTAATACTAACACTACATCTGGTGTAGAAAATGAAAAAAGTGATTATTAGGTCAAAGCGAAGCTGAAGTTATTAACTTTTTCCATATAAGAACATATTGATCATGCAATGTTGTATAGATTCGTCATAAAACGACAACCAATCATCGAAGAACATGTGCGATAGTGTCCATTTAGCCTGACTTACCCTAGCTATTAGCTGTTATGTAGATGCCACAATACCTGATCTAATAAGCTGCAGGTAATTGTTTAAGTAAACAGTCTAAGCCTGGTTATAATACCACTTCAAAACTCTATAACTGTAGTGTTATTCTTTTACTAAATGTGAACCATGATTGTGTAAAATGTTTTATTAGGCAATTAGGCTCAAAGTCAAATACTCGTCTCCTGAATATACTACAATTAGAAAACAGAAAAATCCGAATTTTGAAACATTGTAGTGAGGTCACACAATGCAGTTATCGCAAACTGTAGCAAGATAATATTACGACAGCCAGTAAAAACCGGACATTTATTTTATAACCAAAGCAGTTACATGCTCTGTACTGTGTTCAAGACTGTTTATAAGAGTACTACAACGTTTGTTATATTATTATGCAGTCTATCTAGTGACGATAAGATTTTAGTCCTGCCACAAGGGACCCAAATATAACATTAACTGCTCAATAGATACTTCGCCATACTGGCGCAACGTGTATTATCAAATATGCTATTACGTTGCAGTAAATGTTACACTCTGGGAGAATTTAAGTAAATTGACCCTGAGTTGCCTAATAGGTTTGGATTATCGAACCTGAATTTAGTATAAAAGTAGAAACCAGAAAGCTACAGACTGAAATTTGGAGAATATCTTAAGTAACCAAGTTTACTGAAATGAAGTAAAATACGGTCGCCAGCCTAATTAGGCATAGTAATATGAACATTACTTTTAAAGAATCTGTATTGAATTTTGGTCAAGGAAATCTACCATTACCTCATTCCCAGAGAAGTGCAGTGAAACTCTACTATAATCAGATAAGTGATACAGTGAATAACAGCAGTTATAAACAGTATGTGCAAGTTCTCACCGCTAACGGCTTATTTCTTCTCAAAAGTGATACTTTGTCATATATAGTTTATCTTCAAATGTTGTGAAAGTCACTAATAAACCAAAATTAGACCTGGACCTAGTCCTGTTTCAATAGTAACTTTTCATATAGTACAAAGATAATTACAAGTCACTTGCAATAGGATTTTTACACTCTCTATGAAGCAATCCTGTTTCTGTTTTTATGAATAAAACAATTATAGTAACTTTATCTTTCATAGCAAACTCTCTTTTCAATTTTTATTACACAAAGCACACAAAACTCTAGAATTACTTCATAATGCATTTAGTAAATTCATTGTTCAAGAATGTTTCTTCATAATAAGCAACACTAAAGTGGGTATTCTCAAACTGACCATTACCCTAAAGCAAACTAAACACACTTGTCTGAGACGATTTGCATGATGCAAATTTAGGTATTACTGTATTACTCACCTTGCAGGATTTTTAAAACAGTTAATGCCACTGATCGTTTATACAGGTTATTAAATATGACTTTAAATGCATTTTGCTCTAACTAACCTCAAATTTACAGGGTTAAAAATGTTGTTGTTGTTGTCGTCTTCAGTCCTGAGACTGGTTTGATGCAGCTCTCCATGCTACTCTATCCTGTGCAAGCTTCTTCATCTCCCAGTATCTACTGCAACCTACATCCTTCTGAATCTGTTTAGTGTATTCATCTCTTGGTCTCCCTCTACGATTTTTACCCTCCACACTGCCCTCCAAAGCTAAATTTGTGATCCCTTGATGCCTCAAAACATGTCCTACCAACCGATCCCTTCTTCTAGTCAAGTTGTGCCACAAACTTCTCTTCTCCCCAATCCTATTCAATACCCCCTCATTAGTTACGTGATCTACCCACCTTATCTTCAGCATTCTTCTGTAGCACCACATTTCGAAAGCTTCTATTCTCTTCTTGTCCAAACTAGTTATCGTCCATGTTTCACTTCCATACATGGCTACACTCCATACAAATACTTTCAGAAACGACTTCCTGACACTTAAATCTATACTCGATGTTAACAAAGTCCTCTTCTTGAGAAACGCTTTCCTTTCCATTGCCAGTCTACATTTTATATCCTTTCTACTTCGACCATCATCGGTTAGTTTACTTCCTAAATAGCAAAACTCCTTTACTACTTTAAGTGTCTCATTTCCTAATCTAATTCCCTCAGCATCACCCGACTTAATTTGACTACATTCCATTATCCTCGTTTTGCTTTTGTTGATGTTCATCTTATATCCTCCTTTCAAGACACTGTCCATTCCGTTCAACTGCTCTTCCAAATCCTTTGCTGTCTCTGACAGAGTTACAATGTCATCGGCGAACCTCAAAGTTTTTACTTCTTCTCCATGAATTTTAATACCTACTCCGAATTTTTCTTTTGTTTCCTTTACTGCTTGCTCAATATACAGATTGAATAACATCGGGGAGAGGCTACAACCCTGTCTTACTCCTTTCCCAACCACTGCTTCCCTTTCATGCCCCTCGACTTTTATAACTGCCATCTGGTTTCTGTACAAACTGTAAATAGCCTTTCGCTCCCTGTATTTTACCCCTGCCACCTTCAGAATTTGAAAGAGAGTATTCCAGTTAACATTGTCAAAAGCTTTCTCTAAGTCTACAAATGCTAGAAATGTAGGTTTGCCTTTTCTTAATCTTTCTTCTAAGATAAGCCGTAAGGTCAGTATTGCCTCACGTGTTCCAACATTTCTACGGAATCCAAACTGATCTTCCCCGAGGTCGGCTTCTACCAGTATTTCCATTCGTCTGTAAAGAATTCGCGTTAGTATTTTGCAGCTGTGACTTATTAAACTGATAGTTCGGTAATTTTCACATCTGTCAACACCTGCTTTCTTTGGGATTGGAATTATTATATTCTTCTTGAAGTCTGAGGGTATTTCGCCTGTCTCACACATCGTGCTCACCAGATGGTAGAGTTCTGTCATGACTGGCTCTCCCGAGGCCATCAGTAGTTCAAATGGAATGTTGTCTACTCCCGGGGCCTTGTTTCGACTCAGGTCTTTCAGTGCTCTGTCAAACTCTTCACGCAGTATCTTATCTCCCATTTCGTCTTCATCTACATCCTCTTCCATTTCCATAATATTGTCCTCAAGTACATCGCCCTTGTATAAACCCTCTATATACTCCTTCCACCTTTCTGCCTTCCCTTCTTTGCTTAGGATTGGGTTGCCATCTGAGCTCTTGATGTTCATACATGTGGTTCTCTTCTCTCCAAAGGTCTCTTTAATTTTCCTGTAGGCAGTATCTATCTTACCCCTAGTGAGACAAGCCTCTACATCCTTACATTTGTCCTCTAGCCATCCCTGCTTAGCCATTTTGCACTTCCTGTCGATATCATTTTTGAGACGTTTGTATTACTTTTTGCCAGCTTCATTTACTGCATTTTTATATTTTCTCCTTTCATCAATTAAATTCAATATTTCTTCTGTTACCCAAGGATTTCTATTAGCCCTCGTCTTTTTACCTACTTGATCCTCTGCTGCCTTCACTACTTCATCCCTCAGAGCTACCCATTCTTCTTCTACTGTATTTCTTTCCCCCATTCCTGTCAATTGTTCCCTTATGCTCTCCCTGAAACTCTCTACAACCTCTGGTTCTTTCAGTTTATCCAGGTCCCATCTTCTTAAATTCCCACCTTTTTGCAGTTTCTTCAGTTTCAATCTGCAGTTCATAACCAATAGATTGTGGTCAGAATCCACATCTGCCCCAGGAAATGTCTTACAATTTAAAACCTGGATCCTAAATCTCTGTCTTACCATTATATAATCTATCTGATACCTTTTAGTATCTCCAGGATTCTTCCAGGTATACAACCTTCTTTTATGATTCTTGAACCAAGTGTTGGCTATGATTAAGTTATGCTCTGCGCAAAATTCTACAAGACGGCTTCCTCTTTCATTCCTTCCCCCCAATCCATATTCACCTACTACACTCCTGGAAATGGAAAAAAGAACACATTGACACCGGTGTGTCAGACCCACCATACTTGCTCCGGACACTGCGAGAAGGCTGTACAAGCAATGATCACACGCACGGCACAGCGGACACACCAGGAACCGCGGTGTTGGCCGTCGAATGGCGCTAGCTGCGCAGCATTTGTGCACCGCCGCCGTCAGTGTCAGCCAGTTTGCCGTGGCATACGGAGCTCCATCGCAGTCTTTAACACTGGTAGCATGCCGCGACAGCGTGGACGTTAACCGTATGTGCAGTTGACGGACTTTGAGCGAGGGCGTATAGTGGGCATGCGGGAGGCCGGGTGGACGTACCGCCGAATTGCTCAACACGTGGGGCGGGAGGTCTCCACAGTACATCGATGTTGTCGCCAGTGGTCGGCGGAAGGTGCACGTGCCCGTCGACCTGGGACCGGACCGCAGCGACGCACGGATGCACGCCAAGACCGTAGGATCCTACGCAGTGCCGTAGGGGACCGCACCGCCTCTTCCCAGCAAATTAGGGACACTGTTGCTCCTGGGGTATCGGCGAGGACTATTCGCAACCGTCTCCATGAAGCTGGGCTACGGTCCCGCACACCGTTAGGCCGTCTTCCGCTCACGCCCCAACATCGTGGAGCCCGCCTCCAGTGGTGTCGCGACAGGCGTGAATGGAGGGACGAATGGAGACGTGTCGTCTTCAGCGATGAGAGTCGCTTCTGCCTTGGTGCCAATGATGGTCGTATGCGTGTTTGGCGCCGTGCAGGTGAGCGCCACAATCAGGACTACATACGACCGAGGCACACAGGGCCAACACCCGGCATCATGGTGTGGGGAGCGATCTCCTACACTGGCCGTACACCACTGGTGATCGTCGAGGGGACACTGAATAGTGCACGGTACATCCAAACCGTCATCGAACCCATCGTTCTTCCATTCCTAGACCGGCAAGGGAACTTGCTGTTCCAACAGGACAATGCACGTCCGCATGTATCCCGTGCCACCCAACGTGCTCTAGAAGGTGTAAGTCAACTACCCTGGCCAGCAAGATCTCCGGATCTGTCCCCCATTGAGCATGTTTGGGACTGGATGAAGTGTCGTCTCACGCGGTCTGCACGTCCAACACGAACGCTGGTCCAACTGAGGCGCCAGGTGGAAATGGCATGGCAAGCCGTTCCACAGGACTACATCCAGCATCTCTACGATCGTCTCCATGGGAGAATAGCAGCCTGCATTGCTGCGAAAGGTGGATATACACTGTACTAGTGCCGACATTGTGCATGCTCTGTTGCCTGTGTCTATGTGCCTGTGGTTCCATTTGAACTACTGATGGCCTCGGGAGAGCCAGTCATGACAGAACTCTACCATCTGGTGAGCACGATGTATGAGACAGGCGAAATACCCTCAGACTTCAAGAAGAATATAATAATTCCAATCCCAAAGAAAGCAGGTGTTGACAGATGTGAAAATTACCGAACTATCAGTTTAATAAGTCACAGCTGCAAAATACTAACGCGAATTCTTTACAGACGAATGGAAAAACTGGTAGAAGCCGACCACGGGGAAGATCAGTTTGGATTCCGTAGAAATGTTGGAACACGTGAGGCAATACTGACCTTACGGCTTATCTTAGAAGAAAGATTAAGAAGAGGCAAACCTACATTTCTAGCATTTGTAGACTTAGAGAAAGCTTTTGACAATGTTAACTGGAACACTCTCTTTCAAATTCTGAAGGTGGCAGGGGTAAAATACAGGGAGCGAAAGGCTATTTACAGTTTGTACAGAAACCAGATGGCAGTTATAAAAGTAGAGGGGCATGAAAGGGAAGCAGTGGTTGGGAAATGAGAAAGACAGGGTTGTAGCCTCTCCCCGATGTTATTCAATCTGTATATTGAGCAAGCAGTAAAGGAAACAAAAGAAAAATTCGGAGTAGGTATTAAAATTCATGGAGAAGAAGTAAAAACTTTGAGGTTCGCCGATGACATTGTAATTCTGTCAGAGACAGCAAAGGACTTGGAAGAGCAGTTGAACGGAATGGACAGTGTCTTGAAAGGAGGATATAAGATGAACATCAACAAAAGTAAAACGAGGATAATGGAATGTAGTCAAATTAAGTAGGGTGATGCTGAGGGAATTAGATTAGGAAATGAGAAACTTAAAGTAGTAAAGGAGTTTTGCTATTTAGGGAGTAAAATAACCGATGATGGTCGAAGTAGAGAGGATATAAAATGTAGACTGGCAATGGCAAGGAAAGCGTTTCTCAAGAAGAGGAATTTGTTAACATCGAGTATAGATTTAAGGGTCAGGAAGTCGTTTCTGAAAGTATTTGTATGGAGTGTAGCCATGTATGGAAGTGAAACATGGACGATAACTAGTTTGGACAAGAAGAGAATAGAAGCTTTCGAAATGTGGTGCTACAGAAGAATGCTGAAGATAAGGTGGGTAGATCACGTAACTAATGAGGAGGTATTGAATAGGATTGGGGAGAAGAGAAGTTTGTGGCACAACTTGACTAGAAGAAAGGATCGGTTGGTAGGACATGTTTTGAGGCATCAAGGGATCACAAATTTAGCTTTGGAGGGCAGTGTGGAGGGTAAAAATCGTAGAGGGAGACCAAGAGATGAATACACTAAGCAGATTCAGGAGGATGTAGGTTGCAGTAGATACTGGGAGATGAAGAAGCTTGCACAGGATAGAGTAGCTTGGAGAGCTGCATCAAACCAGTCTCAGGACTGAAGACCACAACAACAACAACAACAACCTTAAATTAACGTTCTTCCTTTTGTCATTATCACAACCAGTAATTTTCACTGACAGAATTAAATCAGTTAATCTTTGAAGCACAAATACTTTGAATTTAAACCAATCAAACATTGTGGAGGTTTTCATAAATGCAATACTAACTACCTCCCTGGATTTCAAATAAACCCACAGTATTTCTATATATCTTGATCTATTCAGAATTAAGCAACACCAACAATCACTTATTTTCAACCGTTTTTCACATACAGGATACTCGGGTGTCAGTATTTACGTGGAGTGGATATTAAGCGGTATCATGAAAAGAACCAAATCAAGGATCGGACACAAGTTTCACATAATTTGCCTGATTCTTGCAAATTAAATAACACTTAAATGTACTGGCTCATACTTCGACAAGATTTTGACCTCATATTTGGTGAGGAGATGGCGCAGTATTGGTGGTGAGTCCATGGTGGCTACCTGGTCTTTCCTCTGAATGTAATTTCCTGTATTATCGTCTTCTTGGCGACGATACTTCCAACATTAGAGCCTTTCTCATTAATAGAGCACAATTTTAGAGCCGTACACACATCCGAGGCCTTTCCATATTAATCCAGGTACTGGATGCCACCCTCGACACTTCCACTGTTCACTCACATACTGCTCAGACCATACCAGACTTGTCCAGTACCTGGCTGCCGACTGACTGGGGTCTCTCACTTGGCGCTGAGACCGAGCGCCACATCCACCTTATAGCCCGCGCCAACCACATTTGGCGCGCGCCAGCTCACTTCCGTTGCAAATGGAAAGTACTGTTGCTTTTCATTTTATACAATGCAAGTCCTTAGGTATGAGCCAGCTTGTACGTAGTCGTAAACAAACATCTTTTTTTAAAAAAAAAAAAACCTTAATATTTAAATACATTAACTTGTCAACACTAAAGCCACATATTTATATAACATTTTCCTCCAATTAATACAAAGAATTTAAATAGTAAAGAGAAAACTTTTACTCAACTTTCCACTTCATTACAATAGGTCAAAGACATTACATAGTGAAAATTACATACTTCACATTGAACTGAATTAATCAGTACAAAGTAATTACAGTATAAATTATGGTGTCAGATGTTCATGAGTGAAGAATTATTTTGTTTCTGTGTGTGGGCTGGTGTCCTAATGAAGAGGGTTGCATTGAATTGTGCTGAGGTAGAGAGAGTGATCTGTGAAAGCAGCTATGGATTTGCATTGGTAAAGTTATAATCAGAATTATAGACAGATGCTCTCGTCTACATGGGACAAAATCCAATGTTTTCCTACAGCTGCATTTTTGCCAAACCGATTCGAGATACTAAGTTTTCTTAAGTTCTGATTTCCAATGAGAAGCAGTGTCTTGTTTGCAATTACGATTAATGTTGGGCAGGTTCCGCCGTGTTTTCGTACTGTATTTGATTCGTGATCACGCTTAGCAAACCAGTATTCCAACCACCAAAAGGTTTCTGCCTCTTACATGTTTTTCAAACATACACCAAGCAGTAGGTCTTTGTATGACTGTATCGAAGGCATTACATGTGCGTATAACACTAATCTTATTGTACTGATAAAACCTTTGTACTTTGGTACTCACTTTATTTGCGTTTCATTACTCATCAGTTTACTTAAATGAGATACTGAAATCTGTCGCTTCGTTGTCGTCGCTGGGATCAGTCTCTCAATGAGACGTTAAGGCGAAGTCGTACTTAGTCTCGTGAATTGTGTATCCTATCTCCCTACTACGCTTACGACCTCAACATCAAAATGCCATACGGGCGAGTGCAGTGATCGTTTTAAAGCAAATAAACAAATTAACAATAATCTCTAAAGCCTGAGCACCTGTTTTTGCAAAGGAAACATCATCATAGGGAGACAGGAAATTAGATATGCAAATAGCTGGCTACATTTATTGTTCGAGGATTGCATAGTCACGGTTAGTGGTAGGATGATCGGGGATACGATTAAATACCAATTTTCACTGCTCAGTGTCGATCTGTTTTAATCAAACTTCTAAAAAATCAAACAAAATGTCTGCAAAAGCAGTTACTATCATGTGAATATCAGTTTTCGGAACATTAACAGCAAACGGTGGCTCACTAGAAGCGTAATTGCGTCTGGATGTACCGCTAACACGTCGAAGAATGTCTCAAATCTATCTAGAAGACTGCTTGGGATTCGCTACAAGCCATCGTAAGCTGCACACCTCGCAAATGCAAAGTAAACAAGTGAACGACTTACGCTTCAACGCAATTAATCAAGCGATAGAAGTTGCGTACCAAATCCTGCAAATTGTGAGCTGCTCAGACAGGCCTGCGAAATGCGAAACATTCTTAGAATCCAGCGAACGTGAGGCACAACGCACATATCAGCACCGAAAGAAAACGACGGAGATGGCGGCAGACAAAGGCTGCCGCCGTCCACTTCCGGATCAGGTGTGGTCCAGAAAGCTTCACACGGTAAGTCCCGCAGCAAAATAATTTTCCTATCAACCTAGTTCTCTGTTTCTCGAAAAGGGAGGACCACAGCGACCAACGGGAATTTCTCATACTTTTCTGGAATACAGGAGAGCCCTGGACATATTCCTCATTCTTGGGTCAGTGAATGCTTTTTAAAATGTTGGTATCAACTCCTAGTTAAGTTTGACTCATTGGCCGAGCCATTCTTGCCAAAGAATGGCGACCGACAGGATTTATATGATTAGATCGCAACATTTTGGAACGAAGGACCATGGTGAGCTAGCGGCGACGGTGCCAGCCTCTTTAGCAATCCGTGTACGGGAAGGTGAATTAGTCCAGCACAGTTATTTTCTGGTGGATAGTCAATAGCTCATCTCAAAGGAGGGAAACCGCATTTCCAGGAGAAAGAGAGAGCTAAGGGCTTACTGCAAACGCTTCTGCGAAAACCAGTGATCGCGAGACCTACTTCTTTCCACCAAGGCGTCTGTGACGGACCTCATGTAGTCAGTCGAGAACCGCTTCGTGACTACTCGTCCCGCTTACCTGCCACCAAGACAAACAGAAGCCTTTTCCCAGAGCTAGCCAACTTCGTGATTTCCTCACACGTAGCCAAAAATTAGCAAATAAAACAATTTAACATTTCGCAGCAATATGTGACTGTAATGTCACAATATACACTGACGGAAAATATCGCAGCACTAAGAGATAATTAATGTAGAGTAAGGAAATTTTGAGGATACATTTGTGTAGAAAACATATTTAAGTGATTAATACCGCAATATCACTGGTTGACGTAAACGCAAGATAAGCCATTCCAAATATAAAATGCTGGTACATTAATAAGCGGTGTAACTGCCAGAATATTGAACGCAAGTATTTAAATGTGCATGCATTGTGTTGTGCGTATACCGGATGTGAGTTTGTGGAATGGAATTCCATCCCTGTTGCATTTGGTCGGTCAGTATAGGGTGACGCTGGAATTGTCGTCCGATCGTGTCCCATATGTGCCCGATGGGTGATAGCTCTAGTGATCGAGCTGGCCAAGACAACAGACCGAAATTCTGTAGAGCATGTTGGTTTAGAACAGCGGTATGTGGGAGAGCGTTATCCTGTTCGAAATCACCCCTTGAAATGCTGTTCGTGAATGGCACTACAGCACATCGAATCACCAGATTGACGTACAGATTTTCATTCAGGATGCGTGGGACAACCACGACACTGCTCCTGCCTGCTGTCATCCGAAATCGCACCCCTGAGCATAGCTCCGAGTGTGGGTCTATTGTGTGTAGCTTGCTGACGGGCTGTTCGCAGGCCCCCAACCGGCCTCCTCCTGACCAACACACGGCCATCACTGTACCGAGGCAGAACCAGTGGTCATCATAAAACACAAGAGACCTCCACAATCCCCTCCAATAAGTTCTCACTTGACACCACCGAGGTCGCAAATGGCGGTAGTTTGGGGCCTGTGGAATGCAAGTTACAGGGTGCCTGGCTCGGAGATGTCCTTGAAGTAACCGATTTGTAACAGCTCGTTGTGTAACTGTGGTGCCAACTGCTGCTTCAGTTGCTGCTGTAGAGGCAGTACGATGCGCCAAAGCCTTACGCTGAATACGATGGTCTTCTTTCTCGGCAGTCCCAACTGGCCTTTCGGAACCCGGTCCTCTTGCGACTATACATTCTCCTGGCCACCGCTGCCTGAAATCAAGTCCAATCTCAAAGGCAACTATCGCTCACGACCGTTACAGCGCATATTTAAAGCAAGCCTGATTTTCTTCCTCACAGTAGGCTAATAACGCCATCATGATGGAGCTGGAGAGGAATTTAAACAGACATCATCTTTCAGATGCAGAAATGAGCCTACCAACTTTTCTTTATGCCACTTAACTCTTTTTTGATGTGTGATATTTTCCGTCAGTGTACAATGGGCGAAAAATTCTCCATTTGAGGGCTTTGCTGCAATGTAGCTCGGCTCCGATGCGAGTATGTAAGCACCCACATGTGAAAAAGGGATTACGTAACATTTTGTCGTTCCGCGGTAAATGCAAAAAAAAACGTGTACTACGGGGATGTTATTAGCAAATGCGTCCACACACGACAGATGTGTTATTCTGTTCGTGGCTGCCAGAGAACAAACACCAGTAGACATCCATCGGAGAATGAATAATGCCTGTTGCTGTTGTTGTGGTCTTCAGTCCTGAGGCTGGTTTGATGCAGCTCTCCATGCCACTCTATCCTGTGCAAGCTTATTCTTTTCCCAGTACCTACTGCAACCTCCATCCTTCTGAATCTGCTTAGTGTATTCATCTCTTTGTCTCCCTCTACGATTTTTACCCTCCACACTGCCCTCCAATGCTAAATTTGTCATCCCTCGATGCCTCAGAACATGTCCTACCAAACCGTCCCTTCTTCTTGTCAAGTTGTGCACAAACTCCTCTTCTCCACAATTCTATTCAGTACCTCCTCATTAGTTATGTGATCTACCCATCTAATCTTCAGCATTCTTCTGCAGCACCACATTTCGAAAGTTTCTATTTTCTTCTTGTCCAAACTATTTATCGTCCACATTTCACTTCCATACATGGCTACACTCCATACAAATACTTTCAGAAATGACTTCCTGACACTTAAATCTATACTCGATGTTAACAAATTTCTCTTCTTCAGAAACGCTTTCCTTGCCATTGCCAGTCTACATTTTGTACCCTATCTACTTCCACCATCATCAGGTATTTTGATCCCCAAATAGCAAAACTCCTTTACTACTTTAAGTGTCTCATTTCCTAATCTAACTCCCTCAGCATCACCCGACTTAATTCGACTACATTCCATTATCCTCGTTTTGCTTTTGTTAATGTTCATCTTATACCCTCCTTTTAAGACACTGTCCATTCGGTTCAGCTGCTCTTCCAGGTCCTTTTCTGTCTCTGACAGAATTACAATGTCATCAGCGAACCTCGAAGTTTTTATTTCTTCTCCATGGATTTTAATACCTACTCCGAATTTTTCTTTTGTATCCTTTACTGCTTGCTCAATATACAGATTGAACAACATCGGGGAGAGACTACAACCCTGTCTCACTCCCTTCCCAACCACTGTTTCCCTTTCACTCCCCTCGACTCTTATAACTGCCTTCTGGTTTCTGTACAAATTGTAAATAGCCTTTCGCTCCCTGTATTTTACCCCTGCCACCTTTAGAATTTGAAAGAGTGTATTCCAGTCAACACTGTCAAAAGCTTTCTCTATGTCTACAAATGCTAGAAACGTAGGTTTGCCTTTCCTTAATCTATCTTCTAAGATAAGTCGTAAGGTCAGTATTGCCTCACGTGTTCCAACATTTCTACGGAATCCAAACTGATCTTCCCCGAGGTCGCCTTCTACCAGTTTTTCCATTCGTCTGTAAAGAATCCGCGTTAGTATTTTGCAGCCGTGACTTATTAAACTGATAGTTCGATAATTTTCACATCTGTCAGCACCTGCTTTCTTTGGGATTGGAATTATTATATTCTTCTTGAAGTCTGAGGGTATTTCGTCTGTCTCATACATCTTGCTCACCAGATGGTAGAGTTTTGTCAGGACTGGCTCTCCCAAGGCCGTCAGTAGATCTAATGGAGTGATGTTTACTCCTGGGGCTTTGATTCGACTCAGGTCTTTTGTGCTCTGTCAAAGTTTTCACTCAGTATCGTATCTCCCATTTCATCTTCATGCTCTTCCATTTGCATAATATTGCCCTCAAGTACACCGCCCTTGTATAGACCCTCTATATACTCCTTTCACCTTTCTGCTTTCCCTTCTTTTCTTACAACTTGGTTTCCACCTGAGCTCTTGATATTCATACAAGTGGCTCTCTTTTCTCCAACGGTCTCTTTAATTTTCCTGTAGGCAGTATGTGTCATACCCCCAGTGACATAAGCCTCTACATCCTTACATTTGTCCTCTAGCCATCCCTGCTTAGCCATTTTGCACTTCCTGTCGATCTCATTTTTGAGACGTTTGTATTCCTTTTTGCCTGCTTCATTTACTGCATTTTCATAGTTTCTTCTTTCATCAATTAAATTCAATATTTCTTCTGTTACCCAAGGATTTCTACTTGCCCTCGTCTTTTTACCTACTTGATCGTCTGCTGCCTTCATTACTTCATCCCTCAGAGCTACCCATTCTTGTTCTACTGTATTTCTTTCTCCCATTCCTGTCAATTGTTTCTTTATGCTCTCCCTGAAACTCTATACAACCTCTGGTTTAGTCAGTTTATCCAGGTCCCATCTCCTTAAATTCCCACCTTTTTGCAGTTTCTTCAGTTATAATCTATAGTTCATAACCAATAGATTGTGGTCAGAGTACACATCTGCTCCTGGAAACGTGTTACAATTTAAAACCTGGATCCTAAATCTCTGTCTTACCATTATATAATCTATCTGATTATCTACTAAAAACCACGTTCGAGATAACAGCGGCCGGGGGTGGGGGGAATTGTTGCTTCATGATAACGCATGTCTTCACATCACAAACGTGCCGAGACAGAAATTACGCCAGTTCGTAGTGGGGGTTACCGGAACACCCCCCGCCCCCCTCCGCCCTGTAGTTCTGACCTCTCCTTATTTGATTATCACGCTTTCGGCACATCACATTTAAAAGGCCATGTAGGATCGAAGGTTCCTGTGTAACGATTATGAGCAGCAGACAGTTGAGGATTTCTTCATGCAGCAGCACACAGCAGCAGAAAACGGGTATCTTAAAGCTAGGTTGTCGGTGAGACGATTGCCACAGTGGTCAGGTGATTCTGCCTGATTGCGATGCCAGATCTGGATTTTACGGCCTTCGAACTGAAACTTTTTGATTACCGATTGTAGGTACTGTCAGTTCGTTACTACATGACTAGCTCGCAACGAACAGGTGTTAATGTCTTCTGGACTTTGGAATATACACAGCAGATTAAGTAAACTTTAGATCCTGTGTATGGAATTCAAACTTAGGTTCGGTAACGAAAAGTAATTGGTGATCTATTGCTAATCATTTCAGGTGCTCAAGAGTATCTCTCGTGTGAATCACATCTGAGGGCAACCAGATCACGTAATAAAATCATATTATTTGAAGATTCAGTCACTCTATAAAAGGCGCAGCTTTAATTAATCAGGGCAATTTAAAGTGTAACTTGAACGTCCACTGCCACAAGTAAGGCTTTTACATATTCATTTTAATTCAACATTTTCTCTAGACACCATACAAGTGTACGACTCCGTTTCAGAATGGAAAACTGCATGCAAATATGCACCAATTAAATCTCAATCGGTTGCCTGATTTACGCATTTTATGCGCATGATACTGTTACTCAACGGTATATGAGCGCTATAACAAAAACTGTGACTCGAACTTGTCTCTGATTGATTGACATGAATTACCATCCAAGGCCAGTTTAACTCATTCCACAACGCTGTCAGTGGAAAATTTATACGCACTCCTGAGGATGAAACATTGTCTCACACTTGAAGAGATGTCTGCGTTTCATTGAGGTTTTTAGGCTTATAAACTAAGAGGCCAGAAAAGCTGGAAGTGGCCCTTTAGAAAGATCACTGGAATGACTCTTTGTGGCAGTCGCTTTTTATCAGCCCTTAAGGTGTGAGTGTAGCATTTATAATAACAATTTTATTATATTGTGAAATTTTAAACATTTTATTGGCTGTGATCCATTAACCGTACGCTATTTAATTACAGAATATATATGCAGCCACTTCAGTTGCACAATTCCGTTGTTTTTTTTTTGCCATGGTTTCGGTTGCACTAGGGCAGTCTTCATCAGAATAAAAAAGTTACATGGAATACATGTGTGATTAAACGTATTCCATGTGACTTTTCTTATTCTGATGATGACTGCCCTAGTGCAATAGAAACCATGGTCAATTGAAAAAAAACTGTGCAACCGATGTGGCTGTATATACGTTCTGTAATTATTATATAGTGTATCATATCTACTATCAGTTTTTATCAGTTTCAAAGTTTCAAATTCTAATTAGCATCTGAGCAGACGTTTCTGCGTTATTCACAGCACTAACAACGAAACTGCTATTTCGAGAAATTCTTCGGTAGTTAATTCTATTATGAAAGAGACAAGTTAGTTCATTAATGGTGCTTCTCTAACATTGGTGGACTTAAATGCAGGTTTGGGTCATATTTCAACCTGTAACTGTTCCTACCACTTCATTCAGATATTCTCTTTAGGACTTCCCGCTAGTTTCACCTTCGACCTCTTCACAAACGCCAGCTAAGGTTATACCACTGCTGGCTGGAACATTGCTGTTAAGACATCCATTTATGTTGGATATGACAGACATACGATATTTGTCGATTCACTGAGGCATTTATTATGACCGTAGAAGTGTTACCTTTTTGGTAACTTATTGGACTTAATTTAGTAGAGATTGAAATACAGGGGTACGAACATGATTCAGTCACTTGTCACAGTCGAATAAATTTGAAGTGCAATACCTTCACCAATAAAGACGAGGCTGTCTATAGTGCACTTTATTCGGGTAATTCCGCTATACTCACGTAAATGTTGGTAGTTTTAACTAATAGTCAAAAGCCCAAGATACGTTTTCACTTTCGTTAAGCACGCAGTTAGTTGGCATTGGTCAAACTGTAAGTAGACTTTTTAGGTTTTTATATTGTTAACGCCACGTAGCGCTCGGTATAAGAATCACTGATTGTGCTGTGTGAAGTCTGTGGCTGGTTGGACTCATTGTTGGAATATTCGCTTGTGTAGTGCTTGGCAGTTGGATGTGAACAGCGCGTAGCCGCCAGCAGTGGTGGATGTGGGGAGAGAGATGCCAGAGTTTTGAGCGGACGATCTGGACGTGTGACGTCAGAAAAAGGAAGTTTGTGTGACTGGATGTCACAAAATTATATATGTATTATGACTTTTGAACGCTAATAAGGTAAATACATTGTTTGTTCTCTATCAAAATCTTTCATTTGCTAACCATGCCTATCAGTGGTTAGTACCTTCAGTAGTCAGAATCCTTTATTTAGCTGGCAGTATTGGCGCTCGCTGTATTGCAGTTGTTCGAGTAACGAAGATCTTTGTAAGGTACGTGATTCATGAAAGGTATAGGTTATTGTTAGTCAGAGTCATTCTTTTGTAGGGATTATTGAAAGTCAGATTGCGTTGCGCTAAAAATATTGTGTGTCAGTATAGTGATAATCAGAATAAGTAAAGAGAAAACTGTTTGAGTACGTTGAGTTTTGCTCAGCTGTTTAAAAATCAAATAACGTAGAAATTTAACAGCACAGTCATTCATAATTTCTCTGTGAGTCTAATACTTTTATTTAAATGTCAGTGAATGGAAATAACCCTAAAGGAATAATGCCTTACTTCACTGATTAGAATCTGAAAGACGTTTCACAAGGTAAGGAAGTCCATTAACCAAAACATATCCTCATAATAACCTGCATTACCGTACCTTGACCCATCATTACTCTGAATTTAAAATAGCAACAGCACAGTAACCATGCAGATGAATTGACACACGAAGAGCACATTAATTATAGGCACACATATAACAATGAAAGGCAGCTTCAGACGGTCTCTTATTAACTTGGAAGTATTAAGTTGGGCAAAATGAAATAAGTATAGTTCTGTAATCTGCTTTAATGTAGTTTGAAAATTTTCACAAAACTTAATTTAGTGCTGTGATAATTTTCAGCTCAGTCTTTTATAATTTAGTCTGTGTTATGATTTTAAGAAGAAAATTTTTAATATGGAGAAGGGAGCTGACCCACGCAATATGTAATAGGTTCATCAGTGTTTATAAACGTATCAGAAGTAACAGATATAGCATATTATTGTCTGTTATCTCAAATACTGATCGTTGCGTTAACAAAGCTGGATATTACAGCGACCGGAGGGGTTGAGATGTTATTAAGATGAAAATTTTGAATATGGAGACTACACCTGACCCACGCAATATAAAATAGGTTCATCAGTGTTTATAAACCTATCCGAAGTAATAGATATATTGTCTGTAGTCTTAAATACTGATCGTCACATTAACAAAGCTGGATATTACAGCTACTGTAGGGGTTGAGGTGAGATTCTGAGTCAGGTATTGTCGTCAAGGCAGTCTTTGCTGCCTCTTTCCGTTTATGGCTCACGTACAGTATTTTTTGGAGACTGTTTTCCTCTCTTCACTCCGAAACTATTGCGTGGAACGAACTATGGAACTTATTACGTCTACTTACGCATTTGACACAATAATGACGTCCATCCGTGGTATTCATATAGTTCTGATTGCATGAAGTTTGCCTCTCTAATTATGTCACTGCTCGGTGTCTTCTCTCCGACCAATGTACCCACATAACCTCTAGTATTCATTGAGAAATTGATTTTAGATTGTACTTACACAATTTTATTTACATAAAACACAGCTAAAATTGTCATAAGAGTATTTGAGTACAACTGACAAGATATGTTGCTGTTACAAGGGAATACAATCAAAAGCTGACTGACGAGTGTTTTCATGTATGACTCGAGTGATTCATTGTTTCAAGTAAAACGTGAGTAGAGGAATACACGTACACGCCAGTTGAAAGCTGTTCGCAAGAGCCATGTGCACAACAGGTGTACGCAATGTGAATCGACTGTTTGCCTCTGACATTCGTTTCTTCCGCGAGGTTTTTAAAATCCACAGTTGACGTACGTTATCTGACCTTTGTTCACGACAGCAAATACGCGGCCCGTATTTCACATTTAACCTATCCAACTCAGGCTTCTACGGACCAGTATCGGAAATGTCGCTGTTTTTTGTTTTAAACTTTTCCAGGCCGCAGCACTGTTAACGTACTTCTACTGATTTTTTGCAAGTAACGTAATCGTATTTGTGTACTTCTCAGTGACTGCTTTGACACTTTGAACGACGTCATATTCTTGCTACGACTGAACGCCTTGCGAGCTTTGGTTGTTGGCGTATTTATAGCTACATGCGGAAACGATCGTCTAGTTTGCTTTTCCATAGTACTGCGCAGTACAGGAAGTGAATTACCCAACTTTAAGACGAGCCTGGGGTGCCAATTGCCAATGACACATAAGGTACAATAAAAAAATGACGATTTCGGGAAAAATAATGATCTATTCAAGAGAAAGAACTTCACAAATTGAGCCAGTCAATAACACGTTGATCCACTTCTATCCCTCACGCAAGCTTATTTGACTTGCATAAGTTGTTAGGCGTTGATGGATGTCCTCCTCAGAGGCATCGTGCTAAATTATGTCAAACAGGCGCACTGGGCTGTCAAAATCCCTAGTTGGTTGGAGGGCCCAGCCCGTAAAGCTCCAAACGTTTCCAATTGGGATCAGATCCGACGACATTGCTGGTTTTGACAATCAGAAAGACAAGCAGCAGAAACTCTCCCCGCGTGCGAGTGGGCATGCATTATCTTACTGAAATGTAGCCGCTGGTCACTGGCTCTCAGTTAGAAGTGAGAAACATAACTGAAAACGAAATTCCAGGTCAAAGACATGTTTGGAGACGCCCTGGACAGGGGTGGGATACCATCCTGATTGCCTCCCTCCATATGGCTAGACAACCAGGAGTAATGGTCTGGGATGCCATTTCTTTTCATAGCAGGATCCATTTGGTTGTCATTCACGGACCCTTTACAGCACAACGGTACATCGATGATGTGCAATCCCCGGTTTTGATGGCCTTCATGGCAACCGCACTTTGGCTCACATTTCAGCAAAGTAATACCAAACGACACACGGCGAGAGCTTCTACTGCTCGTCTTCGTGCTTTCCAAGTCCCATCTTTGCCAACAAGGTCGCCGAGTCTCCCCAACTGAGAAGATTTGAAGCATTATGGGTAAGGTCCAGCAACCAGCATGGGATTTTGACGATCGACAATCTAATGCTCCAGTTGTACAGAATTTAGTACGATATCCCTCAAGAGAACATCTATCGACTGTATAAATTAATGCCAAGCCGAATGGCTGCTTTCAATTTTGGTGAGATCCGACTGTCTTGCTGGTTTTGACAAGCGCGGAGCACAGAGCCAAGCCTGAGGTGGACCAACGCGTTACTGACTTGCTCAATTTGTGAAGCGCTTTCTCTTGATCAAATAATCCAATTTTCCCGAAATTGTAATCGTTTGTCTGTCTGCTCGTGTACGTGATATTTACCAATTACCATCGTTTTGGAGTAATTCTTTCGTCGTTCATCATTTTCCTTTGTTTTAGAATAAGTTTAACAACCGGAATTGTTGCTACTGCAAAAAACATTAACACTAAAGTGAGGCGAACGGTCTTCCTTTTATTCTTTTGGGATAAAGAAGAATGAACGGTTACTGGCTCCAGTCTACAGTGATGTAGCTTCAAACTCTCCATCCAACCGCCCCAAACAACGCTTTACTGGGTTACCAAAACGAAACGAATCTCCCACACAATACTACATCCGACTCCATCCCTCCTTGTCAGAGGAATGTAGTTCTTGAAGGACTTTTAAAAACAACATGACGTTAAACTCGGAGTTTTTTTAAAAGCAAAGGACTGCGTAGTTTGCATTCCGTCTTTCAGTGATTCCCTCTTAACACTTTTAATCGACTAGCCATGGTAGATACACTGAAAACACATTGTATTTTTCTCACGTGAACAGTTTCCGTTTTTCTGAGAGACTCAGCTCTTGTCCAGTTTTAAGAAGTCTTCAACTAAGAATTAATGGCAATCCGCATGTGCTTAGGATGTGCAGACCATGTGAAGTCACTTTTCCATAACATTACTACAGCTACTTATTCGTGAAAAAATGATTTTAATGTTCATTTCGTCAAGATTATATATTTGCGTGCCCTAGGCTCTAATAACCATCTGTAGCATAACATTTTAAATGCGTCAGTTTAATCACTACATGCTTTTCCCACGGTATACACTACATTCCCAAAGACGACTTTAAATGTACAGTTTTCGAGCCTTTCACATTTAAATGTCAATAACTAATAAGAATGGGTAACAAATCAACAGCGACTACAATAATTCATGTATAAATGCTGACGTTGCAAGCAGAAAGCGAACAGATACAGAAAATATATGAGGACTTCAATTGGTAAATCGGTATATGAAGAGAGATAATCTAACGATCATAGGAACTAGATCTTGACAACGGGAGGATCAATAGAGGAAGGGAGAATATGGGCTTGGTAACAGGAATGAGAGAAAAGAATAAGTTCGGCAGTAAATTTCAGGTAGTGGCAGCGAATATAGCGTTCAGCATTCTCGAAGAGAGGAGATATATTTGGAAAAGGCTCGGGGACACCAAACGATTCCAGCTGAATTACATCATGGTCAAACAGAGTTTCCGAATGTAGATACTGGAATGTGGCACACACTTAGGAACAGATATAGACTCAGGCGATTATGATGAGTAGACTGAAGCTAAAGAGCGTGCGCTCGCGCTATGAGAAATTTTAAAACACTCTGCGTTTTGTCAACAGTGCCTCAGTAGCTGGGTTTTATACGTCCCCCGACCCAGGCACACTGTTGGCGTTGTGCCAGGTCGCGGGTGTCACCCGCAGAGGTCACTCTGTTGGGCCGGTCATCACCATGAGCCGTTTAGCTTATCGTGCGAGTGTCGACGTAAGTATATACTATTCATATTTTTAAACGCCATTTTACGTGTGTTACTCTTGATTTATTAGGTTTTATTATGTATGATGTCTCAGTATTTCTGTAGATGGACAGCCAAGAAGAAAGAATTTTTCGTGGCTGGAAGACGATGGGCATAGGAGCACAATCCAAAAACTTTTCTTTCTCTGTTGGTCCACCAAGGCCACGGGACATCGTCTGGCACGCTCTTCTCATTGTCAATGAACTTTACACTGTACGGCTGTTGGTGAAGTTTATGACACTGAAAATATTTCTTATCGTGTACAGCAATGTATTGAACGATTTACCAATGAAACTGAATTTTAAGACGCTGGAAAACCAGTGGTACATGCTATCTATGTCCAAGGCACAAAAATCGGCAGACAAAAAATGTACGAATTCATTATCAAACATTTTTGTGTAATGAACATGACATAACATTATGCGATTTCTGCAAAGTTGAGAGATATGACGGAAATTAACTTACAAAAATTAAATAACAAGAAACACTTGGTTTTTTTTCAATTTTTTATTAGATGTTCTAGAACAGGTTGAGAACTTCTGTTTGGCGAGCACTATCACTGACGACAATAAATGATAAATGTATCACAGATATGAAGAGAAGAATAGCCTTGGCAAAGCAAGCTTTCCAAAATAAAAGGAATTTGTTAACAGTCAATCATATAAGCGTAAAATGTAGGAAAAATTTTGCCAAAACTTTTGTCTGAAGTGTCGTAACAAACGATTGTGAAGCTTGGACTCTGGGAAAGGAAGAGAAAAACAGACTGGAAGAATTGGAAATGTGGATATGGAGAAGAATGACGAAAACAAGTTGGGTAGATAGAAAAAGTAATGAGCAGGTCTTAAGAGAAGTGAAAGAACGCTGCTAAATTATATAGGAAGAAGAAAATCGGGCCGACCGGGGTGGTCGAGCGGTTCTGGGCGCTACAGTCTGGAACCGCTCGACCGCTGTGATGTCCTTAGATTAGTTATGTTTAAGTAGTTATGAGTTCTAGGGGACTGATGACCTCAGAAGTTAAGTCCCAAAGTGCTCAGAGCCATTTTTGGAGCAAATCAAAAATGATAGGGCACATAATGAGACACAATCAGTTCCTAAAGACTGTATTTGAAGGAAAAGTTGTAGTGAAAAAGCCAAGAGGCAGGGCAAGAGCAACGTATTTTAATAGCATCAAAGAAGATATGGGGATAAAATCGTATGAAGAGTTGAAGACGATGACAATGGAGAGGGTGACGTGGCTAAATCGACAAGCCATAGCCTTTAGTTTATGATGATGATTTTTAGTACCTTGGAACTCTGGCAATTTTAATTGTCCTGAGATTGTTACCAGCAATATAGGTACTCTGATTGTTTGCTATCCTACACTACTGGCCATTAAAATTGCTACACCAAGAAGAAATAGAGATGATAAACGGGCATTCATTGGACAAGTGTATTATACTAGAACTGACATGTGATTACATTTCCACGGAAGTTGGGTGCATAGATCCTGAGAAATCAGTACCCAGAACAACCACCTCTGGCCGTAATAACGGCCTTGATACGCCTGGCCATTGAGTCAAACAGAGCTTGGATGGCGTGTACAGGTACAGCTGCCCATGCAACTTCAAGACGATACCACAGTTCATCAAGAGTAGTGACTGGCGTTTTATGACGAGCCATTTGTTCGGCCACCATTGACCAGACGTATTCAATTGGTGAGAGATCTGGAGAATGTGCTGGCCAGGGCAGCAGTCGAACATTTTCTGAAAGGCCCGTACAGGACCCGCAACATACGGTCGTGCATTAACCTGCCGATTGAAGTGTTTCACAGGGATCGAATAAAGGGTAGAGCCACAGGTCGTAACTCTTCTGAAATGTAACGTTCACTGTTCAAAGTGCCGTCAAAGCGAACAAGAGGTGACCGAGACGTGTAACCATACCATCACGCCGGGTGATACGCCAGTACGGCGATGACGAATACACGCTTCCAATGTGCGTTCACCGCGATGTCGCCAAACACGGATGCGACCACCATGATGCTGTAAACAGAACCTGTATTCATCCCAAAAAATGACGTTTTGCCATTCGTAAACCCAGGTTCGTGGTTGAGTACACCATCGCAGGCGCTTCTGTCTGTGATGCAGCGTCAAGGGTAACCGCAGCCATGGTCTCCGAGCTGATATTCCATGCTGCTGCAAACGTCGTCGAACTGTTCGTACAGATGGTTGCTGTCTTGCAAACGTCCCCATCTGTTGACTCAGGGATCAAGACGTGGCTGCACGATCCATTAGAGCCATGCGGATAAGATACCTGTCATCTCGATTGCTAGTAATACGAGGCCGTTGGGATCCAGCACAGCGTTCCGTATTACCCTCCTGAACCAGCCGATTCCTTATTCTGCTAACAGTCACTGGATCTCGACCAACGCGAGCAGCAATGTCGCGATACGACAAACCGCAATCGCGATAGGCTACAATCCGACCTTTAGCAATGTCGGAAATGTGATGGTAGGCATTTCTCCTCGTTATACGAGGCATCACAACAGCGTTTCACCAGGCAACGCCGGCCAACTGTTGTTTGTATATGAGAAATCGGTTGGAAACTTTCCTCGTGTTAGCACTTTGTAGGTGTCGCCACCGGCGCCAACCTTGTGTGAATGCTCTGAAAAGCTAATCATTTGCGTATCACAGCGTCTTCTTCCTGTCGGTTAAATTTCGAATCTGTAGCACGTCAACTTCATGGTGTAGCAATTTTAATGGCCAGTAGTGTAAATAAATAGTTCAAATGGCTCTGAGCACTATGCGACTTAACTTCTGAGGTCATCAGTCGCCTAGAACGTAGAACTAATTAAACCTAACTGACCTAAGGACATCACACACATCCATGCCCGAGGCAGTATTCGGACATGCGACCGTAGCGGTCGCACGGTTCCAGACTGTAGCGCCTAGAACCGCACGGCCACTCCGGCCGGCTCTAAATAAATATTTTAATAGTATAATATGAGTGTATTACTATAAAAAAACAAAAAGTACTAATTTACGCATATTAGATACTGTTCAGTCTGGTAGCTGAGTGTGAGCAAAATGCACGGCGTGCGACCCGACTGTTTAACTTTCTTAGGCGCGAGTCTCGCGAGTTAAGAGAGAAGGCTAGAAGTAACGCAGGGAAGCAGCTGGCGTCAACAGGTGCGGCAGACGCCCGGCCAACGGTGCATTCGTGTTGACTGGAATAGAGGGGTGAAAGCGAAGACGTAGGTCGTCACTCGTCACCCAAGGAAGTGGAAGAGGGTGTTACCTCCCCCTCTCTTATCGACCTTAATGTGTGAAAAATTAAACCGCGTGTACCTAATGGAAATTTGGGAAAAGCAATCGTCACCGAAGTTAATCTGTCGGTAAAGAGGGAGGAAAGAGTCACATCAAAATGAAAGGGTAAATGCAAATGAAATTTGCGGAAATTAATTTTCAAAAAGGGTAAAGTTAATGAAGAAAGTAAATGTGCCGTCGTTACGTTAACAATTAAGTGGCGTTAATTAGATATTTGAGATCTGGGGAAAACTACGGTCGCCAGTCCTATGGACAACTATTATAATAACTGAAAAAGAAAGGTTAATGTACATATAATTAGCACTAAAAGCATGGCAACTGAAAGTTGAAACGTGTTGTGTGAAAACTGAATCTTTGTCAGAAGTAATAAATTTCGCTACACTCTGACTTAATTTAGCAAAAGAACTAATAAAACTGGAAAAAATGAAAGTTAATTTAGTGACTGAAATTAATAGTGAACTTTGCTTATGAAGTAATACGAAAATAAATAAAATAAGGTTAGTCTTGGGCTACCTCAACAATCATCTCAAAAGCACCTTGAATCTACGCAATTTAGAAATAACAGATTTAACTTTGAAGTTTAATTAAATGATTTTGAACAATTAACAATAGTAAATTTTAAAACGTACCAAGTTGAGCTGCAGTCACAGGTAAGCTAAAATATGATAAAAAAACTCGCACTCTTAATTTGTGCTTGTGTAATCGAAATATTGTAGCCAGCCATGAATACTTTAACTGAACTTTAAAATTAAAGCAGTGAAATGAAGTGATATCACTTTAATGCTAGCGTTTGAATATCAACGACACGCGGGTTCACTTCGGAAAAAGAAGGGACCATGCTTGGTAATGCAATTCGGACAATGAGCAACAAGGGTTCATGTTAAGTAGCTGTATTTTAGTGATGCAAATGGAACAATTTGAAAAGCTGAGGTCTGCCATACTGTTGGTTGATTGAAGATTTGAAGTTGTCGATCGAGGAGGTGGCGACAATCACTAATTGTCGTTCGTCGCTGTTGCACAAGCTGGATGTTGGCGCGTCTTCTTCTCGACACGGTCACCAGGTGAAACGGGCTCTTGATGTGTGCCAGCTAAGGCTTCCCGTCCGCAACACCGTGCCAGAAACTATCATAGCAATTCGAGCGCAATTACATGCTGCCAAACCCCCAAGCTGCGGCAACTCGCTGGAGCGTCACTCAACACACCTGCTCTACCACCCTACTCCAGCCAGACTCTGCCCTGCCCGCGCTACACGCGGCAGAGTTAACACTACCAAAGATCCTAAACACTTTGGTTCTCCACACGACCTATCGATGTAATTGTTCGATAGCATAGTTTTCCCTAGGCAAGACCTAGCATAAAATTACAAATAATATTTACAAAACAAACCAATTATACAGCGACATAAATGCATATATATATATATATATATATATATATATATATATATATATATATATATATATATATATATATGTGTGTGTGTGTGTGTGTGTGTGTGTGTGTGTGTGTATTGCAATTGTTTTACAAATTGTATATATATACACTCCTGGAAATGGAAAAAAGAACACATTGACACCGGTGTGTCAGACCCACCATACTTGCTCCGGACACTGCGAGAGGGCTGTACAAGCAATGATCACACGCACGGCACAGCGGACACACCAGGAACCGCGGTGTTGGCCGTCGAATGGCGCTAGCCGCGCAGCATTTGTGCACCGCCGCCGTCAGTGTCAGCCAGTTTGCCGTGGCATACGGACCTCCATCGCAGTCTTTAACACTGGTAGCATGCCGCGACAGCGTGGACGTGAACCGTATGTGCAGTTGACGGACTTTGAGCGAGGGCGTATAGTGGGCATGCGGGAGGCCGGGTGGACGTACCGCCGAATTGCTCAACACGTGGGGCGTGAGGTCTCCACAGTACATCGATGTTGTCGCCAGTGGTCGGCGGAAGGTGCACGTGCCCGTCGACCTGGGACCGGACCGCAGCGACGCACGGATGCACGCCAAGACCGTAGGATCCTACGCAGTGCCGTAGGGGACCGCACCGCCACTTCCCAGCAAATTAGGGACACTGTTGCTCCTGGGGTATCGGCGAGGACCATTCGCAACCGTCTCTATGAAGCTGGGCTACGGTCCCGCACACCGTTAGGCCGTCTTCCGCTCACGCCCCAACATCGTGCAGCCCGCCTCCAGTGGTGTCGCGGCAGGCGTGAATGGAGGGACGAATGGAGACGTGTCGTCTTCAGCGATGAGAGTCGCTTCTGCCTTGGTGCCAATGATGGTCGTATGCGTGTTTGGCGCCGTGCAGGTGAGCGCCACAATCAGGACTGCATACGACCGAGGCACACAGGGCCAACACCCGGCATCATGGTGTGGGGAGAGATCTCCTACACTGGCCGTACACCACTGGTGATCGTCGAGGGGACACTGAATAGTGCACGGTACATCCAAACCGTCATCGAACCCATCGTTCTACCATTCCTAGACCGGCAAGGGAACTTGCTGTTCCAACAGGACAATGCACGTCCGCATGTATCCCGTGCCACCCAACGTGCTCTAGAAGGTGTAAGTCAACTACCCTGGCCAGCAAGATCTCCGGATCTGTCCCCCATTGAGCATGTTTGGGACTGGATGAAGCGTCGTCTCACGCGGTCTGCACGTCCAGCACGAACGCTGGTCCAACTGAGGCGCCAGGTGGAAATGGCATGGCAAGCCGTTCCACAGGACTACATCCAGCATCTCTACGATCGTCTCCATGGGAGAATAGCAGCCTGCATTGCTGCGAAAGGTGGATATACACTGTACTAGTGCCGACATTGTGCATGCTCTGTTGCCTGTGTCTATGTGCCTGTGGTTCTGTCAGTGTGATCATGTGATGTATCTGACCCCAGGAATGTGTCAATAAAGTTTCCACTTCCTGGGACAATGAATTCACGGTGTTCTTATTTCAATTTCCAGGAGCGTATATATATATACAAATTGTAAAACAATTGCAATATATAAAGGCACAGAAATGTGGTATCTTCAGCTAACAAAATAAGGAAAAAATTTATAGTACAATAGATGGAAATAGCAGGATATGCATTTCCGGCGTTACAAGAGGTGATGTGGGCCGCCATCTGGTTGCGCTCCTCACCGCGAATAGTGGACTCGTCCCTTGCGGCAGACAACGCAAAGAGAACTTCCTACGAACAGGAGAGCGCGCAAGTTATTTGTGGAATGTAACAGAAATAAACGGTGTTACTGTTTATAATCTACTTCAGTTAGTTGTAGTTCAAATAACTCTGCACTCTTGTCGTCTTTTATTGCGAGTGGCTGGCCGCGTCCGGTAAACTCCGTGAGCTTGCTACAACCTTGGCCGTCTTTCGTAGCGTCTACCTTCGGACTCGTAAATAAAACCGATAAAATTGACTCTCTTAATAGTGTTTGGCAGTTAAATGGATTCTCTTACAAATTTTAACCACGTTGGTACCTATCTGAATACTAATGAGGCTACTATATTTTTGCAGGGTGTTTAGTGGAAAACTTATCGCTACACTAGTGTCCAAAATTAAAGCAACAAAGCACTATTTCTCTGTCCATTGTATAACTATCGATATAACCATACAAACTGTCAACAGACCGGGTTCTGCGCGGAAGATGGCTTTGGGTCAACGAACAACCACGCCAGGGCACGTATCAAACAGGGTAGTGTTTACCGGATACTCCAAATTCACAATCGCTGTGCACATAGTCTTAGGCGGTGCTGTATGGCACAGTGAAGACAGCCGTGGATGGTCTCCCTGATAGATGCAAATCGTCGAGCTCCACCGACACGCCTTCTGATGATCTCATCCTTGGTGCCCAGCGACTGACTGTACTTCTGTCACAACAGACTCTCCACAGACTTTGCACAAGCGTTTGTGAATATTCTGCAGAGTTTCTGTTATGTACGAGGCGGAACTATGGGCCTCATGGAAAAAGGGTGACCTGGCAGAGTCACGCAATTCTGATCACAAGGGGTGGACATTATTGCACGTGCTGATCACGTAGGCTGACGTAAGGATGTATCTGGAACATCTTAGGTGATTAAAAGTTAGTAGACAGGAATACAGCTAAATTATTAGTTTTAATTCAGCATCAGCGATGAACGATCTTGACTTTGTACAATAACATTTACAAGTACAGTTATAGACTGAACTGCGAATACTGCTTTACAGTTCTGATTTCTTCACACATACAGATCAACTGGCAATACACAAACTGTATGTGCCGCCTGGCTAGGTCGTAGCTACTGATTTAGCTGAAGGCTGCGCTAACTGTCGTCTCTGCAAATGAGATCTCTGAAACTATCACAAGTGAACCATTCCTATTAAAGTCGGCTGTAGAACTGGGCCAGTGCGCCAGCTTGTCTCGTAAGACCAGCCGAGTGGCTGCTAGCGTCGACAGTGGCGACTCGCGGGTCCGATGTGTACTGACGGACAGCGGCCGATCTGAAGACCACAACCTAGCAAGTGTGGTACCTTGCGGTGACACCCCAGTTTCTTTCTCTGCAGTGAGAAAATCAAGTACGGCGCAGTGCTTGTAACGTACATTACCTACAGACTCCATTTTGAAACTATCCTGCAGTTACGCTATCTGTCGGAAGTGACGGAAATTTGGCGCGCTCACTCAGGGGACTTCAAATAATGCATACGTAACCTTTCACCTTCGTTGCGTTGTTTTCGGCAGAGAAATAAAAGTTCGATGCATTACTTTCCGGGAAACCCTCGTACATGCATGCTGTATTGCAGCGAGAGATCATCACAGAAGGCAAAACTCTTTTAAAATTGCTACCGGCAACCCAGTTCTAAGCAAAGAAGGGAAAGCAGAAAGGTGGAAGGAGTATATAGAGGGTTTATACAATGGCGATGTACTTGAGGACAATATTACGGAAATGGAAGAGGATGTAGATGAAGATGAAATGGGAGATAAGATACTGCGTGAAGAGTTTGACAGAGCACTGAAAGGCCTGAGTCAAAACAAGGCCCCGGGAGTAGACAACATTCCATTAGAACTACTGATGGCCTCAGGGGAGCCAGTCATGACAAAACTCTACCATCTGGTGAGCACGATGTATGAGACAGGCGAAATACCCTCAGACTTTAAGAAGAATATAATAATTCCAATCCCAAAGAAAGCAGGTGTTGACAGATGTGAAAGTTACCGAACTATGTTTAATAAGTCACAGCTGCAAAATACTAACGCGAATTCTTTACAGACGAATCGAAAAACTGGTAGAAGCCGACCTTGGGGAAGATCAGTTTGGATTCCGTAGAAATGTTGGAACACGTGAGGCAATACTGACCTTACGACTTATCTTGGAAGAAAGATTAAGAAAAAGCAAACCTACGTTTCTAGCATTTGTAGACTTAGAGAAAGCTTTTGACAATGTTGACTGGAATACTCTCTTTCAAATTCTGAAGGTGGCAGGGGTAAAATACAGGGAGCGAAAGGCTATTTACAATTTGTACAGAAACCAGATGGCAGTTATAAGAGTCGAGGGGCATGAAAGGGAAGCAGTGGTTGGGAAAGGAGTGAGACAGGGTTGTAGCCTCTCCCCGATGTTATTCAATCTGTATATTGAGCAAGCAGTAAAGGAAACAAAAGAAAAATTCGGAGTAGGAATTAAAATTCATGGAGAAGAAGTAAAAACTTTGAGGTTCGCCGATGACATTGTAATTCTGTCAGAGACAGCAAAGGACTTGGAAGAGCAGTTGAACGGAATGGACAGTGTCTTGAAAAGAGGATACAAGATGAACATCAACAAAAGCAAAACGAGGATAATGGAATGTAGTCAAATTAAGTCGGGTGATGCTGAGGGAATTAGATTAGGAAATGAGACACTTAAAGTAGTAAAGGAGTTTTGCTATTTAGGGAGTAAAATAACCGATGATGGTCGAAGTAGAGAGGATATAAAATGTAGACTGGCAATGGCAAGGAAAGCGTTTCTCAAGAAGAGAAATTTGTTAACATCGAATATAGATTTAGGTGTCAGGAAGTCGTTTCTGAAAGTATTTGTATGGAGTGTAGCCATGTATGGAAGTGAGACATGGACGATAGCTAGTATGGACAAGAAGAGAATAGAAGCTTTCGAAATGTGGTGTTACAGAAGAATGCTGAAGATAAGGTGGGTAGATCACGTAACTAATGAGGAGGTATTGAATAGGAATGGGGAGAAGAGAAGTTTGTGGCACAACTTGACTAGAAGAAGCGATCGGTTGGTAGGACATGTTCTGAGGCATCGAGGGATCACAAATTTAGCATTGGAGGGCAGCGTGGAGGGTAAAAATCGTAGAGGGAGACCAAGAGATCAATACACTAAGCAGATTCAGAAGGATGTAGGTTGCAGTAGGTACTGGGAGATGAAGAAGCTTGCACAGGATAGAGTAGCATGGAGAGCTGCATCAAACCAGCCTCAGGACTGAAGACCACAACAACAACACCGGTTGACTACATGCACGACATTTCCACAAAAAAAAGAGTATATACAAGAGATATAAAAACGATATTTTTATTGAAGTCAGATTTTGGCCTCACAAGAACTGTATTGTATTGTATGGAACTGGGGGCCTAGAAACGACGGAGAGGCTTCGTCCCCGCCGTAGCCCTCAGTGATTCACAAGCCCACAATAGGCTACAGCAGTCCACTCACGCCACCGCCACCCCACACCGAACTCGGGGTTATTCTGCGGTTCGGCCCCCAGTGGACAACCCTCGGAAACGTCTCACACCGGACGAGTGTAACTGCAAATGCTTGCAGGGTAGAGTAATTATGGTGTACGCGTACGTGGAGGAAGTGTTTGCGCAGCAATCGCCTACATAATGTAACTGAGGCGGAATTAGGGGAACCAGCCCGTATTCGCCGAGGCAATGGAAACCCGCCTAAAAAACCATCCATAGACTGGCCTGCACACCGGACCTCGACACTAATCCGCCGGGCGGATGCGTGCCGGGGACTGGCACGCCTTCCCACCTGGAATACGGAGCGTTAGACCGCACGGCTAACCGGGCGGGCTCACATGCATTACATCTGCACTTATTCAATTAGAGAAATCACGTATGTAATACATTACTTAGACCACGGGAGAAGCGAAGGCAATTGTCTTTGAACTTGGTCAAAGATGAAGAGACTATAAGTGGTGCAAACGTACCTAACTTTTATAAATTGTATATTTTACTCGTAAGTGGCCAATACATTTCTCTACTAACTCATGATAAAGAACATTTAAGAAATGAAAAGTGGTGAAGTTATAATATGTACTAAACAAAGTGCATATGCTACCTAATTTCGCAACAGCGTACCTAATTCTGAGACACTATACACTTAATTTTGTGATAATGTGTTTAATTCAATGATAACTTTCTTTTGCATTATTAAAGTTCACTTGAAGCACATTTCATTCATTTTAAGCATCGGTGTCACTGTCACTAACGTTTGCACAAAAAGTACTCAGAAATACCGTAACATCAGATGGACTGACGATTTTAATTGGACCATCGCAGACAGAAACAATAGTGAATCCAAGCGCTTTTATTCTTTCCATTCTTTACATATGGCATAGATGTCATAATTTCTTTTGTTCTTCGACTACTGTTTCCCCTTAGATACTGATTTCACTGTGCTACGATGGTTAGCGGATTATTCGGTTAACGTTCAGAAGAACCTCATTCCCTGCATTGTATTACGAAATTAACTAACTTAACTTCCATTTCATGGAGAAGAAATAAAAGCTTTGAGATTCGCCGATGACATTGTAATTCTGCCAGAGACAGCAAAGGACCTGGAAGAGCAGTTGAACGTAGTGGATACTCTCTTGAAAGAAGGATATGAGATGAACATCAATAAAAGCAAAACGAGGATAATGGAATGTAGTCGAATAAAGTCGGGTGATGCTGAAGGAATTAGATTAGGAAATGAGACACTTAAAGTAGTAGATGAGTTTTGCTACTTGGGGAGCAAAATAACTGATGATGGTCGAAGTAGGGAGGATGTAAAATGTAGACTGGCAATGACAAGGAAAGCGTTTATAAAGAAGAGAAATTTGTTAACATCGAGTATAGATTTAAGTGTCAGGAAATCGTTTCTGAAAGTATTTGTATGGAGTGTAGCCATATATGGAAGTGAAACGCGGACAATAAGTAGTTTAGACAAGAAGAGAATAGAAGCTTTCGAAGTGTGGTGCTACAGAAGAATGCTGAAGATTAGATGGGTAGATCACTTAACTAATAACGATGTACTGAAGAGAATTGGGGAGAAGAGAAATTTGTGGCACAACTTGACTAGAAGAAGGGATCAGTTGGTAGGACATGTTCTGAGGCATCAAGGGATCACCAATTTAGTACTGGAGGGCAGCGAGGAGGGTAAAAATCGCAGAAGGAGACCAAGAGATGAATACATTAAGCAGATTAAGAAGGATGTAGGTTGCAGTAGGTACTGGGAGATGAAGAAGCTCGCACAGTATAGAATAGAATGGAGAACTGCATCAAACCAGTCTCTGGACTGAAAATCACAAAAACAGTAACAACTTCCATTTCACTCGTTAGGGCAAACGGTCTACCCCTTTTGCCAATGATCACATTGTCTTTGGCACCATCAATTCAGTCTACATAGTCTTTTGATGTATTCCATGGAATGTAGAAACGTGTAGCAGCTTTATATATCAACTAATTTTCTTCCAAAACCTTCTTAAGAGCTCCACGACAGTCATCAGTTGAATAGCATTATTTTCTCTTGTTCACATAACATTTTTGGCTTGTCCTTCTTCGCACATTTGCTCTTCTTAAACGGACACAAAATTTAAGCGTTGTCTTTTTCCTAAGCGAATAATGCAGTAGTCAACCATTTAGATCCACATATGATGACTGGGATTATAAGTATATTCCATTGGTAATACAACTCAATGTAAGTGTCTAACTAATTACTTGAACAACTTCCTTAGTGGATTTGTAGTACAGGAGTAGCGCAGCAAAAGACGTGTTTACATCTACATCTACATTTATACTCCGCAAGCCACCCAACGGTGTGTGGCGGAGGGCACTTTACGTGCCACTGTCATTACCTCCCTTTTCTGTTCCAGTCGCGTATGGTTCGCGGGAAGAACGACTGTCTGAAAGCCTCCGTGCGTGCTCGAATCTCTCTAATTTTACATTCGTGATCTCCTCGGGAGGTATAAGTAGAGGGAAGCAATATATTCGATACGTCATCCAGAAACGCACCTTCTCGAAACCTGGCGAGCAAGCTACACCGTGATGCAGAGCGCCTCTCTTGCACAGTCTGCCACTTGAGTTTGCTAAACATCTCCGTAACGCTACCACGGTTACCAAATAATCACACTGATGAGCAATACTCAAGTATAGGTCGAACGAGTGTTTTGTAAGCCACCTCCTTTGTTGATGGACTACATTTTCTGAGGACTCTCCCAATGAATCTCAACCTGGTACCCGCCTTACCAACAATTAATTTTATATGATCATTCCACTTCAAATCGTTCCGCACGCATACTCTCAGATATTTTACAGAAGTAACTGCTACCAGTGTTTGTTCCGCTATCATATAATCATACAATAAAGGATCCTTCTTTCTATGTATTCGCAATACATTACATTTGTCTATGTTAAGGGTCAGTTGCCATTCCCTGCACCAAGTGCCTATCCGCTGCAGATCTTCCTGAATTTCGCTGCAATTTTCTAATGCTGCAACTTCTCTGTATACTACAGCATCATCCGCGAAAAGCCGCATGGAACTTCCGACACTATCTACTAGGTCATTTATATATATTGTGAAAAGCAATGGTCCCATAACACTCCCCTGTGGCACGCCAGATGTTACTTTAACGTCTGTAGACGTCTCTCCATTGAGAACAACATGCTGTGTTCTGTTTGCTAAAAACTCTTCAATCCAGCCACACAGCTGGTCTGATATTCCGTAGGCTCTTACTTTGTTTATCAGGCGACAGTGAGGAACTGTATCGAACGCCTTCCGGAAGTCAAGGAAAATAGCATCTACCTGGGAGCCTGTATCTAATATTTTCAGGGTCTCATGAACAAATAAAGCGAGTTGGGTCTCACACGATCGCTGTTTCCGGAATCCATGTTGATTCCTACAGAGTAGATTCTGGGTTTCCAAAAACGACATGATACTCGAGCAAAAAACATGTTCTAAAATTCTACAACAGATCGACGTCAGAGATATAGGTCTATAGTTTTGTGCATATTCTCGACGACCCTTCTTGAAGACTGGGACTACCTGTGCTCTTTTCCAATCATTTGGAACCTTCCGTTCCTCTAGAGACTTTCGGTACACGGTTGTTAGAAGGGGGGCAAATTCTTTCGCGTACTCTGTGTAGAAACGAATTGGTATCCCGTCAGGTCCAGTGGACGTTCCTCTGTTGAGTGATTCCAGTTGCTTTTCTATTCCTTGGAAACTTATTTCGATGTCAGCCATTTTTTCGTTTGTGCGAGGATTTAGAGAAGGAACTGCAGTGCGGTCTTCCTCTGTGAAACAGCTTTGGAAAAAGGTGTTTAGTATTTCAGCTTTACGCGTGTCATCCTCTGTTTCAATGCCATCCTCATCCCGGAGTGTCTAGATATGCTGTTTCGAGCCACTTACTGATTTAACGTAAGACCAGAACTTCCTAGGAATATCTGTCAAGTCGGTACATAGAATTTTACTTTCGAATTCACTGAACGCTTCACGCATAGCCCTCCTTACACTAACTTTGACATCGTTTAGCTTCTGTTTGTCTGAGAGGTTTTGGCTGCGTTTAAACTTGGAGTGAAGCTCTCTTTGCTTTCGCAGTAGTTTCCTAACTTTGTTGTTGAACCACGGTGGGTTTTTCCCGTCCCTCACAGTTTTACTCGGCACGTACCCGTCTATAACGCATTTTACAATTGCCTTAAACTTTTTCCATAAACACTCAACATTGTCAGTGTCGGAACAGAAATTTTCGTTTTGATCTGTTAGGTAGTCTTAAATCTGCCTTCTATTACTCTTGCTAAACAGATAAACCTTCCTCCCTTTTTTATATTCCTATTAACTTCCATATTCAGGGATGCTGCAACGGCCTTATGATCACTGATTCCCTGTTCTGCACTTACAGAGTCGAAAAGTTCGGGTCTGTTTGTTATCAGTACGTCCAAGATGTTATCTCCACGAGTCGGTTCTCTGTTTAATTGCTCGAGGTAATTTTCGGATAGTGCACTCAATATAATATCACTCGATGCTCTGTCCCTACCACCCGTCCTAAACATCTGAGTGTCCCAGTCTATATCTGGTAAATTGAAATCTCCATCTAAGACTATAATATGCTGAGAAAATTTATGTGCAATGTATTCCAAATTTTCTCTCAGTTGTTCTGCCACTAATGCTGCTGAGTGGGGAGGTCGGTAAAAGGAGCCAATTATTAACCTAGCTCGGTTGTTGAGTGTAACCTCCACACATAATATTTCACAGGAACTATCCATTTCTACTTCACTACAGGATAAACTACTACTAACAGCGACAAACACACCACCACCGTTTGCATGCAATCTATCCTTTCTAAACACCGTTTGTGCCTTTGTAAAAATTTCGGCTGAATTTATCTCTGGCTTCAACCAGCTTTCTGTACCTATAACGATTTCAGCTTCGGTGCTTTCTATCAGAGCTTGAAGTTCCGGTACTTTACCAATGCAGCTTCGACAGTTTACAACTACAATACCGATTGCTGCTTGGTCCCCACATGTCCTGACTTTGCCCCGTACCCTTTGAGGCTGTTGCCCTTTCTGTACTTGCCCGAGGCCATCTAACCTAAAAAAACCGCCCAGTCCACGCCACACAACCCCTGCTACCAGTGTATCCGCTTGCTGCGTGTAGTGGACTCCTGACCTATCCAGCGGAACCCGAAACCCCACCACCCTATGGCGCAAGTCGAGGAATCTGCAGCCCACACGGTCGCAGAAACGTCTCAGCCTCTGATTCAGACCCTCCACTCGGCTCTGTACCAAAGGCCCGCAGTCTGTCCTGTCGACGATGCTGCAGATGGTGAGCTCTGCTTTCATCCCTTTAGCGAGACTGGCAGTCTTCACCAAGTCAGATAGCCGCCGGAAGCCAGAGAGGATTTCCTCCGATCCATAGCGACACACATCATTGGTGCCGACATGAGCGACCACCTGCAGATGGGTGCACCCTGCACCCTTCATGGCATCCGGAAGGACCCTTTCCACATCTGGAATGACTCCCCCCAGTATGCACACGGAGTGCACATTGGTTTTCTTCCCCTCTCTTGCTGCCATATCCCTAAGGGGCCCCATTACGCGCCTGACGTTGGAGCTTCCAACTACCAGTAAGCCCACCCTCTGCGACCGCCCGGATCTTGCAGACTGAGGGGCAACCTCTGGAACAGGACAAGCAGCCATCTCCGGCCGAACATCAGTATCAGCCGGGGACAGAGCCTGAAACCGGTTCGTCAGACAAACTGGAGAGGCCTTCCGTTCAGCCCTCCGGAATGTCTTTCGCCCCCTGCCACACCTCGAGACGACCTCCCACTCTACCACAGGTGAGGGATCAGCCTCAATGTGGGCAGTATTCCGGGCAGCCACAGTCGTAGTCCGATCGGGGGATGCGTGGGACGAGCTGGCCGCCCCCGACAAACCCCCATCCGGACCCCCACAGTGATGCCCATTGGCAACAGCCTCAAGCTGTGTGACCGAAGCCAACACTGCCTGAAGCTGGGAGCGGAGGGATGCCAACTCAGCCTGCATCCGAACACAGCAGTTGCAGTCCCTATCCATGCTAAAAACTGTTGTGCAAAGAACGTCTGAATTAATCTACAGAGAGCACAAACAAATCGACACAAATTTTAAACGGTTATTAAAATACAAGATTGCCTAGTAAATACAAGATTGCAGTAATGCTGCTACTTGCGCACTGCTGACACACTGCTTGGCGGCGGAAGGAGACTACGCGATTTTACACTATTCAGGTACTAAAACGCGATGCTACAATTCTCAAATACTATAATACGCCCGAAATTTATGAATTAAACAATGCAAGTACCAAAAACACGCAAAGAAATTAAGAATTAAACTATGTAACAAATGAGTGAGCTAGGAGTATACGACTTTCTGCTGGCAGCTGTTTATCCAACGGCGGCAGGGAGCACACAGTTCCCTAGAAACACACAAGAAACAGAAAAGTACATGTTACTGCTCAAAATATCTTTCCCGTCTGCAGACGTTCCTGCCATTTTTTGAGGACGCTTGGAACTGTGTATAGGAGGCCTACCTTGCTTAAGGACGAAGAAAGTGTCTGCTATCACGAAATAAAGTATCTCATGGAGTTATGAGGGTAAACCCAAAAGTAAAGTCTCTTATTTTTCTTAAGTATATAGACCTGTTTATTTCTACAATGGTTTACATCAGTTTACAACTAGAACATTTAGATATTTTTCGACATAATCAGCATTTCTGTCGATGCATTTTTGCAGACGCTGAGGCAGTTTTTGTGTGACCATGTCATACGAGCTCGCCGCCATGCTGTTCACAAAGTTATGAACCTCTTCTTTCATCTCGTCGTTTGAGCTGAATCGCTTTCCGGCCAAATGTTCTTTTAACCTAGGGAACTGGTCGGTAAGTCAGGACAATAGGGTGGGTGGGTGATTATGTTCCACTGAAACTATTGCAGGAGAGCAACGGTTTGCCGAGCGATGTGTGGGCGAGCGTTGTCATGGAGAATGTGTACGCCCTTGCTCAACATTCCTCTTCTCTGGTTCTGAATTGCCCGTTTGAGTTTTTTCAGAGTCTCACAGTACCTGTCATCGTTCATTGTGGTCCCAGCGATTCAGCTGCGACGACGAGGTGAAAGAAGAGGTGAACAACTTTCTGAACAGAATGGCGACGAGTTGGTATGACATGACCACACAACAACTGACACAGCGTCTACAAAAATGCATCGACAGAAATAGTGATTATGTCGAAAAATAGCTAAATGTTCAAGCTGTAAACCGATGTAAAAAAATTGCTCTGAGCACTATGCGACTTAACTTCTGAGGTCATCAGTCGCCTATAACTTAGAACTAATTCAACCTATCTAACCTAAGGACATCACACACATCCATGCCCGAGGCAGGATTCGAACCTGCGACCGGAGCGGTCGCTCGGCTCCAGACTGTAGCGCCTAGAACTGCGCGGCCACTTTGGCCTAAACTGATGTAAACCATTGTAGAAATAAACAGGTCTATGACTTGTGGGATTACCCTCGTAGGTTAAGTTCAAGGCTGAACAACTTGTGCGGAGAAATCAACGAAGTTGTTTCTATTGGCAGTTTTTCGTCTGTTTTCTTTGTCTTTGCAGATCTAGTTACATTTCTCTATGCACGGATTTTAGGTTGCGGGTTTCTTCCAACTATTATCTCTCCAAAAGAGGAGGCAAAGGAAGTATCACTCGCCGCGCCGTGAAGAATAAGCAGATTAGGGCGAGCGGCGCGGCTGGTAACTGCTCCGGCGATTGCATCTGCTCCGCGGCGGCGCTGGCGCCACTTGTTTATGCAGATTGTAATGGCTTGCGCCAACAGAACTTCATCTTGGAGCCGCCGGGGACTGAGTTAACTTTGCGCATTAACAGTAATCTCTGGCTGCGGCAACAAATGCCGGCGCAGGCCGCACCTGTTCAAACACGCGAGGCGCTAGGCAGAGGCGCGAACGGGTAGGGCGCGGCAGAGCCACCTACGGCCGTACGTTTCCCCTGGTTAAACATCGACGCTAATAACGGGGCGGACCCGCGCGCGACGTTATCTCAACTTCCGCCCGCAGCCTCAACTATTCGGCGGCGAGGTGGTCTGCTGAATCGGATGTTATGCCGGCGGTGCAAGACTGAAAGCAAATATGAGAGGCGGACGGGTGGGGGGCTGTATGGACACATAGTGAAACCGCGAGCAAAATAAGTCAGAGAGTTTAAAGCAGTCTTGCAACAACGGAGTAGTGCTGCCTTTCACCACGCATATTCGTACATACTGACCGTACATTCCCCTGTCACAGCAGTGCTGAGCTTTGAAACTACCATCATATGTGACTTTTATTATTTACTATTTTATTTCTTTACTATGTTCTAGCCCGTTACGCGTAATTTGAACACAGGCTGTATTCATTCTTCTTCCTCTTCTTCTCTTTCTTCTTCTTACTACTACCAGTATTTACAATGAATTTTAATTTTTTCTGAACATCAGAAACTAATCATACAAAATACACTATTACATCTAACACAACATTAATTTATAAAATCATAACCCCACTATGAACCATGGACCTTGCCGTTGGTGGGGAGGCTTGCGTGCCTCAACGACACAGATAGCCGTTCCGTAGGTGCAACCACAACGGAGGGGTATCTGTTGAGAGGCCAGACAAACGTGTGGTTCCTAAAGAGGGGCAGCAGCCTTTTCAGAAGTTGCAGGGGCAACAGTCTGGATGATAGACTGATCTGGCCTTGTAACGCTAACCAAAACGGCCTTGCTGTTGTGGTACCGCGAACGGCTGAAAGCAAGGGGAAAGAAACTACAGCCGTAACTTTTCCCGAGGGCATGCAGCTTTACTGTATGATTAAATGATGATGGCATCCTCTTGGGTAAAATATTCCGGAGGTAAAATAGTCCCCATTCGGATCTCCGGGCGGGGACTACTCAAGAGGACGTCGTTATCAGGAGAAAGAAAACTGGCATTCTACGGATCGGAGCGTGGAGTGTCAGATCCCTTAATCGGGCGGTAGGTTAGAAAATTTAAAAAGGGAAATGGGAAGGTCAAAGTTAGATATAGTGGGAATTAGCCAAGTTACGCGGCAGGAGGAACAAGACTTTTGGTCAGGTGAATACAGGGTTATGAATACAAACTCAAATAGGGGTAATGCAGGAGTAGGTTTAATAATGAATAAAAAAATTGGAATGTGGGTAAGCTACTACAAACAGCATAGTGAACGCATTATTGTGGCGAGATAGACACAAAGCCCATGCCTACTATATTAGTACAAGTTTATATGCCAACTAGCTCTGCGGATGATGAAGAAATTGGTGAAATGTATGATGAGATAAAATAAATTATTCAGGTAGTGAAGGAAGACGAAAATTTAATACTCATGGTTGACGGGAATTCAACAGTAGGAAAAGGAAGAGAAGGTAACATAGTAGTGGATTAGGGCTAAGAAAGGAAAGAGGAGGCCGCCTAGTAGAATTTTGCACAGAGCATAACTTAATCATAGCTAACACAAGGTTCAAAAATGATGAAAGAAGTTTGTATACATGGAAGAACCCTGGATATACTAGAAGGTTTCAGATAGATTATATAATGGCAAGACAGAGATTTAGAAATCAGGTTTTAAATTGTAAGACATTTCCAGGGGCAGATGTGGACTCTGACCACAAACTATTGGTTATGAACTGTAGATTAAAACTGAAGAAACTGCAAAAAGGTGGGAATTTAAGGAGATGGGACTTGGATAAACTGACTAAACCAGAGGTTGTACAGAGTTTCAGGGAGAGCGTAAGGAAACAAATGACAGGAATGGGGGAATGAAATACAATAGAAGAAAAATGGGTAGTTTTGAGGGATGAAATAGCGAAGGCAGCAGAGGATCAATTAGATAAAAAGATGAGGGCTAGTAGAAATCCTTGGGTAACAGAAGAGATACTGAATTCAATTGATGAAAGGAGAAAATACAAAAATGCAGTAAATGAAGCAGGCAAAATGGAATACAAACGTCTCAAAAATGAGATCGACAGGAAGTGCAAAATGGCTAAGCAGGGATGGCTAGAGGACAAATGTAAGGATGTAGAAGCTTATTTCAAGAGGGGTAAGATAGATACTGCCTACAGAGACCTTTGGAGAAAAGAGAACCACTTGCATGAATATAAAGAGCTAAGATGGAAACCCAGTTCTAAGCAAAGAAGGGAAAGCACAATGTTGAAAGGAGTATATAGAGGGTCTATACAGGGGAAATGTTCTTGAAGACAATATTATGGAAATGGAAGAGGATGTAGGTGAAGATGCAATGGGAGGTATGATACTGCGTAAAGAGTGACAGAGCACTGAAAGACCTGAGTCGAAGGAGTAGACAATATTCCATTAGAACTTTTGATATCCTTGGGAGAGCCAGCCCTAACAAAACTCTACCATCTGGTGAGCAAGATGTATGAGACAGACGAAATACCCTCAGACTTCAAGAAGAATATAATAATTCCAATCCCAAAGAAAGCAGGTGTTGACAGATGTGAAAATTACCGAACTATCAGTTTAATAAGTCACAGCTGCAAAATAAAAACGCGAATTCTTTACAGACGAATGGAAAAACTGGTAGAAGCCGACCTCGGGGAGATCAGTTTGGATACCGTAGAATTTTTGGAACACGTGAGGCAATACTGACCCTACGACTTATCTTAGAAGAAATATTAAGGAAAGGCAAACCTACGTATCTATTATTTGTAGACTTAGAGAAAGTTTTTGACAATGATGACTGGAATACTCTCTTCCAAATCCTTATGCCGGCAGGGGTAAAATACAGGGAGTGAAAGGCTATTTACAATTTGTACAGAAACCAGATGGCAGCTATAAGAGTCGAGGGACATGAGAGGGAAGCAGTGGTTGGGAAGTGAGTGACACAGGGTTGTAGCCTCTCCCCGATGCTATTCAATCTGTATATTGAGCAAGCAGTAAATGAAACAAAAGAAAAGTTTGGAGTAGGCCTACAAATACATGACTTTGTAATTCTGTCAGAAGCAGCAAAGGACTTGGAAGAGCAATTGAATGGAATGGACAGTGTCTTGAAAGGATGGTATAAGATGAACATCAACATAAGCAAAACGAGGATAATGGAATGTAGTCGACTTAAGTCGGGTGATACTGAGGGAATTAGATTAGGAAATGAGACACTTAAAGTAGTGAAGGAGTTTAGCTATTTGGGGATCAAAATAATTGATAATGGTCGAAGTAGACAGGATATCAAATGTAGACTTGAAATTACAAGGAAATCGTTTCTGAAGAAGAGCAATTTGTTAACATCGAGTATTGATTTAAGTGTCAGGAAGTCGTTTGAAAGTATTTTATGGAGTGTAGCCATGTATGGAAGAGAAACATGGACGACGAATAGTTTAGACAAGAAAAGAATAGAAGCTTTCGAAATGTAGTGTTACAGAAGAATGTTGAAGATTAGATGGGTAGATCACATAACTAATGAGGAGGTATTGAATAGAATTGGGGAGAAGAGGAATATGTGGCACAACTTGACTAGAAGAAGGGATTGTTTGGTAGGACATGTTCTGAGGCATCAAGGGATCACAAATTTAGCATTGGAGGGGAGCGTGGAGGGTAAAAATCGTAGATGGAAACCAAGAGATGAATACATTAAGCTGATTCGGAATGATGTAGGCTGCAGTAGGTACTGAGAGATGAAGAAGCTTACACAGGAGAGATGGAGAGCTGCATCAAACCAATCTCAGTACTGAAGACCACAACAACAACAATTATTTCTATTGTTAACGAAGACTATAGCTGCTACATACGTAACTGTATCTATCAATACTATTTTCTAAAACCTTGTTTTCCGACTATCTGTCACAGGTATAAACAATGTAACGGAACAGCGTTAATATTACATTTACAAAAATGGGGTCACAGGTGTCATAAAATAATGGTATACGTGTATTGCAATAAAGAAATAGGCGGCAGGTGTGGCCGAGCAGTTCCACGGTCTTCAGTCTGCAACAGCGCGACCGCTACAGTCGCAGGTTCGAATTCTGCCGCGGGCATGGATGTGTGTGATGTCCTTAGGTTAGTTAGGTTTAAGTAGTTCTAAGTTCTAGGGGACTGGTAACCTCAGATGTTAAGTCCCGTAGTGCTCAGAGCCATTTGAACAAATAAACAAGTTATGTCAGTTATGTAGTTAACAATTTTTAAAAAATCGTAATATATTAATACGTCTAGAAAGACTACGTTGATTTTGATCCGATAGCGGCATATGACAGCTGGAGAATAATACATTGGCTGATAATGATTTCAACGTCGTCTTACAACAGATAGCGGAGTGTCATAGCTACCAGAGCGCCATCTGTGTCTACCCTTTAATAGGGAATGCTCGTAGCCAGAAGGCTCAGTGTGGTGCAAAGGTGTGAAGCAAGTAGGCAACCCTGCCACGGAGACGCACTCGTGCTTCGTACAGCCAAATGAGCGAATTTGAAAGGGGTCAAATTGTGACATTCCGGGTGGGGTGATGGTCTTCTCGGAAAAATGATACATAAGTTGGACGTGCTGGTCTCAGTTATCACTTAAACATTCTAACACCTTGTGAGGTAACGGGCGAGTTGTGGCACCCTGGAAATAATCTAAGTTCAGAGTTGTCGTGGCCGCACGGGCTGCAGGGGAAGCTGGGGTCCGGCAGCGGCCACGTGGTGCCGAACGTTAGCTGAGCCACAGGGGTAGTCTCAGCGCATGGTCCAGTGAGCATATGGCTGGGAAATCCTTGGTGACGCTCTCTCGATGAAACAGACTTGTACGCCGGGAGAGCCAAAGATGGCAGACCTTGTGAAACATTAATGGCAGAATGTAAATAAGTTATACAGAACTGCAACCTGTCACTTTTTATGAATAATAATGCTTTATTCCATGAACCGTTTTTCGAACCTTTTCAGGTTCATCTTCAGATGGTTTCGGGAGGATCCGGGAAGTTACATCATTACTGGTAGTAGCATAATGCTGGATGCTGGTTCTATGGCAGAAAGATGGGTAACACTTTAATGTATCACCATGACTATAGCTTATCTGTCGGTATGGATGTAAATTTAGTTTTTACTTACTGCGACAGTATAGGTGGCTTTTTTCGGTTAGTGTCCATGATGGACACTAACCGAAAAAAGCCGCCTATACTATACTGAAGTCCATGATGGACACTAACCGAAAAAAGCCGCTTATACTATACAGTCGCAGTAAGTAAAAACTAAATTTACATCCATATCGACAGATAAGCTATAGTCATGGCGATACATTAAAGTGTGACCCATCTTTCTGCCATAGAACCAGCACCCAGCATTATGCTACTACCAGTAACGATGTAGCTTCCCGGATCCTCCCGAAACCATCTGAAGATGAACCTGGAAAGGTTCGAAAACCGGTTCATGGAATAAAGCACTGTTATTCATAAAAAGTGACTGGTTGCAGTTCTGTGTAACTTATTTACATTTAATATACAGTCACGGTTCTAAAATATCCGTAATGGATAAGCATAATTAATGGCAGACATTAATAGAAATTAATAGTACCCAGATGAATCGTGACACCTCAAAAAGAAACATGTACATTACCTTTATTTGCATGACGATTCTGATGATGTAATCAGATTTTCAATACCTTTATTAGTTTAAAGTTTAGTATCCGAGTGTAAATTATACAAGTAACATGCAGCAACAAGTTTCCAAAATCGAAACGGTTCATCCGATTTCGTCGATCGACATGTCTTTAGAAAGCTATTAGTGTAAACCTAAATTAGTATAAATTACAGGCATGTAACTTTACATGACTTATTGGAGGTCAAAGTGGCCGATTACTGTCGATCACATCAGGCCATAAGTACTCCACAGTTACACGAAAAAACGTTAGTAGCATGCTTATAAATATATTTATTCATCTATGTCTTTGTCTATATCCGATATATGCTATTCATGAAGAAATTGGTCAATTATTTACAATGTTTTAGAAAGCACATGGACATTAGGTTACTGGCCTACTTGTGCTTGCTATTTCTTTGATATATGTCTATTTAATTTATTTATGTATTGTAATAGGATGACTGGAGCGGGTGACGCGGTTGGGGTTGTAGGGATTGGCTGGGTAGAAGAAGGTGGCTGTTTTTAGCAATCTTCCTCTTTATTGTTGGTTATTGCAACACATTTTCTGGTAGCTCAGCCCCACCGCTTGTGTCATGGTGGAGATGTGCTGATGCACGCAGCCCGGGGAACGCGACGCCCTGCTCGGTCAGCGGCTGCGCAGGTGGTAGGAGGTTAGCAGCACGAGGCACGGCCAGGCTCGCCCCCTGCAGACGCGGCGACTCGTGACGATGCCAGGAGTCTCCGGTGCAGCAGCGGGCAACGCCCTCCACCGGCTGGTCCTCGGGGACAGCGTCACTGATGACGACGGCGTAACAGCGACCGAACGCCCAATCCGTCGAACCGAATGCAGACGCCCACCTCTGATGCCCTTAAATAGTGCGGACCGCTACTGAATCCGCCGGTCACGCTGCGCTGTGTTTGTTAGAACGTTTTCGATGAGTTGGCTAACGCAACCGCGCCACACGCGGCCCACCTCTACTTAATTCAGCTAATGCTGCGTTCTGGCTGTTGATGGCTGCCGAGCACGTACACGCATACCGACGCTCGTTGCAAAACTGCCACCTGCATTACACGCATACCGACGCTCGTTGCAAAACTGCCACCTGCATTACACGCTGGCCAGCCTTCGTCCGCCGTCTGCCGTGAGGCTGGCGCATTGCACACTGAAACACACTGAAACGTCCCCTTTGAACAATTATACAAGACTGTGCTGATAAACCTCTTACATTATTTGCTTTTCAAACAGCTGAGCAAAACTGAACGTACTCAAACATTCACTAAAGTGACACACGATATTTTTTTAGCGCAACGTAATCTGACTGTCAATAATCCCTACAAAAGAATGGCCCTGACTAACATTAACCTATACGTTTCACAAATCACTTACCTCACAAAAATCTTCATTACTCGAACTACTGAAATACAGCGAGCGCCACTACTGCCAGCTAAATAAAAGATTCAAACTACGGAAGGCACTAACTGCTGGTAGGCATAGTTAGCAAATGAAAGATTTTAATAGAGAACAAACAATGTATTTACCTTAATAGTGTTGAAAAATCATAATATACATAGCAGTTCATGACATCTATTCTGTACTCAAAAATCCGCCATCTCATTTCCCACATCCACCACTGCTGGCGGCTCACCTCCAACTGCGCAACGCTACGCGCTGTTCACATCCAGCTGCCCAACACTACAATGGCAGACAACAATGCAAACTAGCCACAGCCTGCACACAGCACAGCCAGTGATTTTCATACAGAGAGCGCTACGTGGCGGCGGCGTTACCAATATAAGAACCTAAACAGCCTACTTACAACACTAAATCACAAATTCGCACCATATTTCCTATAAATAACCCCTTGTCCTCTACAGTATTTAATAATGTGTGTTAGAGCCTGTTTATGGTCCATCTGTAGGAATATTTATTTAATTTCAAGTTATTTAAATGTAAATACAATATTTCTAAAGTGTTTTATGTATTTGAGAGTGCATTGGCTGGAAGACATGGCAGGAGCGCTCTAGTCAATCACTGTGAACGTGAATGGGGAGACTCGATGGAAGTGGGACAACAGTATGGCACAGGACACAGAGGGTCAGGGACGGTATGGCGTGATGGACGCACAGTCGGCGGAAATACATGGACAGTGGAGCAGTTCGCGCATGGTGGCGGAGGATAGAAATATTTCGCAGTGCCGGCCTGTGCTCTTGTGTGATTTCTGTGGCTTCTGCAATGAAGACGTAGTATGCGTTCAGAAGTGAATATCTCGTGAGCTATGTTGTTTTCATAACTAATTACGTGAAGTAGGAATCTATTGTTTCCCTGTTATTCAACTTATATTTTATTAAACTGCTGGACCATCGACACCAATAAGTGTTTTGCATAAATATACAACATTCGCAAAAGTACTTCTACTAATGTACTCATCATTTAAAGTCGTTAAGATAGTACCTGCAGATTTTACTTAATTGCAATCTTTCATTTATAAATTTAAATGTTACATTCATAATTCACAGTTGTCGAGTGATGAAACCTTCGACCATTCGATTCATGTGTGTATTCATATCGTATACAGTAGACTCACCAGTATTTGGCCTGTAATGCAGCAACTACATATCCGAGCCCCTAGACAATGAACCCGCCAAAACTTTTAATGTGTAACTTTGACTCAGTGGATACGTAGTTGAGGATCACATCACCACATCATTTCATTATTATTATTATTTGGAAGCCCGCAACCTGCTGACAAAGTTCTGGGCCACCACGCAGCATAGATGCCTGCCAGGATCGTCGTATTGTAAGGGCAGCAGTGGCAGATCGTACAGCTACCACAGCTCAGGTAAGGGGGCTTTTGAGCCCAGACATCTCAACATGAAGTATTGCGAATCGGTAATTAGCAGTGGGACTATAACCACACATACCTCTAGCCCGTCTTCCACCCACGCCACTTCACCGATGTGTACGGCTCGACTATTGCCGTCAGAGGACCACTTGGAAGATGGAATGCAACACTGTGGTCTTCAGCAATGAAAAGGAATTCTGCCTGCACGCATGTGATGGTCGTTTGCGCGTAGGAGTCGTAGACCTGGAGAGCGCTGTCGCGTAAAGTGCTTTCGGCCAAGAAACACTGGCCCCTCTTCGTCCGTCCAGGCGCCATGTTGGCGGTTCCACAATAGACGTTCCCTTCTGTGAAGATGCGTCAGAGGTAGACAAACTGCAGGTCTCCGGCAATAAAGGCCACTCTGCAGAGGCCTTCTGTACACCGTTTGCCACCATTCAACACGTCCAATGGAAGATGCGAGGTCACGCCTGTTGCTGAGCAGTACTAAGGCAGTACCGTCGTCCCCTTACAACGAAACAACGGACCTCTCTTTCCGATGCCACGTGGTCGGCCCTACTCCGATCTGTGGGACACAGTTCTGGTCTCTAAGAACTGGCACCACATCCGAAAAACAACTGAACGATTCACGTTAAGTCGTCGTGACACATCAGTTTCCGATTGTCCTGCTTCCATTTTCCCTATGTTCCTCAAAACAGTGAAGCACTGACTCCGCCACCGGGACAAGGATTGGTACCGACAGGACACACACACCCTTGTTTCACGCTGGAGGAAGGCCATAGAGCGTGATGGAGATTACGTGGAAAAATTGGGTGTGTAGATAAAACACTACTCTTTCGTATGTGTAATTTTCAATATGTTCAATAAAGAATTGTTGAAGAAAAAATTGAGGTAAATTACTTTCTGGGCAACCCTCGTGCGGAAACTACAAAGATAACTCGTAAGAGTTAATTTGTCACTTTCCACTTTTCGGAACTTGGTTACATTTTCTCTAGGAACTGAAATAAATAAAGAACTGAAATTTTCTGGGCTGATTTATCCACGACAATTTATGAAGACTCACTATCCAAATTCTTTATTTTTAGATGTTACCGATATTTATAATGACAATTTTGCCTTGTTTCTATGCGTTCACAGTTGAAAACTCGACGAGAGTATTGTTTTTCACTATATTTTAATAATTCTTCACATGATTTGAGATGTGTACATTACGTTACTGTTCTCAAAGAATCAAACAAATATCACTAGGATCGCACCTTCAATGAGTACCTATTCAAGAAAGGAGTTTTTCCTTGAAATGATATTACCGGCACCATTTCCTCTACATAAGCCTCTCCACCCCTGCTTGAAACCATGCCAATACTTTATACATAACTCTGCAATATTTCGGAGTTATATCTTTGAAACAGTGGTCTCAACAAAATTTTTAAGGAAATTGTGTAGCCTCTGTTGTATCCACTCTTTTTCACGTCGCATTTGGTGTTGGCAATATTTGTAAGAGAATCAGTATCAACTTTGTAAACTCATATACTTGTGACTGTTCAATAAAATGAAATTACCTCGACCCGCAGCATTATTCCCAGTTTCTACACCACTTATCTGAGTCATGTGGCTGTTTGATTGCTCCTAGAGATACTCCTGTTCCGATACTCCTGTTCTGGAAGTTGGAAAAAAATTTGCAATCGCAAATCGCTCCCCCATTCGCTGTAACTTTCGTGTATCTTAAGAAAGAAAGTTCGGTTTGATTCCTCAAACAGCAAATGAAATACGTGAAACTGACAATGTTCTGTTTACAAAAATCATAGACTATCATCTCTGCTTCTAGTGCCTTTTCTGTACCTTCGGTTAAATTTGAAAGTTGGAAATGAACTGTATTCCGATCGGTTCCGATTGCATTAGTTCATCTTCAGGCCTAAAATGTGCTATCTAAATAGCTGTCACCTGCTTCAACTGCACAAGTAGTCAAATTCTAACTCCGAAGATCGTGATATTCAGTCGAAGCTAATCATACAAAATACAAATTCCTGTTAGGCCTACAACCTAACATATGCCTGCCACCAAACAATATTTCATCCTTTGACTGAATCATAACATACACCTTTGAAAATCAGAACTGCCAAAAAATAATTAAAAAGCCATCACCAGATACTAACCTGCCCACTATTCCCTGTGAAAGTAAGTGATCTAATTCCTCTATACTCGAATCCATAGCGTATTCCAAAAAATGTTTGACGTACCGATTTTAAGAAACTGAATCCCTTTCGCCTCATTACCATTGATTCTCCCTCCTATTCTAATAATACACTCCTGCTCAAAGAGCTGCCTACTAGGATGGCGTCTAGGTGCTTTTATTTAAGACATTATCCTTACAAATATCTCCACTATCACCTCGGAAAATCCGCTGGGTCCAGAAATTAATGCATGCTTTGTTTCAGAAGCACTAAAAATCTTTTCTGCTTTAAATAAATCCACTTCATTGTTACAGGTACGGTGACAAACGGTATGCTACTTTTAGTAATTGCGACATTTTCGCTAACAGTGGAAATACTCAAAGTGTTTTATATACATTCATTATTCACAATATGTCTTTCATTACTGTCTTGTAAAAGTTGAGATAATTAATTTTGTTTAGCAACAGCCTTCAGTTCTGTCATGACAACAAGAAAGAGAGGAGCCCTATCTCGATTGTCAGTACCGTGGAAGCAAATTTTTGGTGAAACTGACTCCTTGATTTTTCGTTGCTTTCTATTCTCTACTCTTTGTGTTCCAGCCCATTATACAGAAATCATATTTTCAACAAAATACATCTGATCATGTTTCTCTGAGAATTTTATATATAAATTCCACAATACACAAAAGTTTACGATGACTGCAAAAGAACATTGCAATTGAAATTTGTAAGTTTCTGGATGGTCAGAGGAGGTACATTGCACCATATTGTCGAAACACATCAACATCTGGACTGTAACTGTTAGAGATAATACAGTTTTCATATCATTATAAACAATAAAGTGTTCTATGTGAATGTAAAACAAAAGTTAACTTTCTCTAAATTACAGAATCGAAAGAATAAACACACTTCGATGTTAGTGGGGTGGGTGGAGAATTGCTGGAAGAATCTATACGCAATATGGCTCAGGCAGGGTAATTAGATCAAATGGTATTGTTGAAAGTACCTGTATTTAGAGTCACAAAATTGGACACAAAACTTAACAAGAACAATACTAATTCTTAACAAGAATATCAGGGACTTAATATTAATTTCGGTGAATAATTTAAGATGTTCACTTAGGAAAACAGTGAAAGACACAGTAAAACTGAAGGTAAAAGTACAATAAATACTTCTCAAATAAAGGGACCTTCAAAGATTTCTTAAGATTAGTTTATAGGGCATGGTTCCCAGAGGAGATACTGTTGCTAACAAATAGATATCTTAAAAATCGAGATTGTCAAAGAACGTGGTAATAGTAAAGAGAAGTTCAAGGAGATTAGTTCTAGATAGAAGATGATAAAATAAAAGTACGAATGAAGAATGTAAAAGACAACCACAGAAAATGAAATGAGTGGTTTATTTAGTGAGACATAAGGGAAAAATTAAGAAATTAGATGTAAAATTTAATGATGTTAAAAGAAATTTAACTAACGATATTATCATCTTAGTATATGAGTTGTGTACTGTTAGCAAGATGTTAGCAGAAATACATACAGTGTCTACAAATTTGTGCGTTAACGGAGGTGTTATGTGAGCCGACCAACCAGTAGGTAAGTGTTTTCAGGGTGGTAAATTGCGCCGTGTAGGTTTTCTTCAACACTATAAAGACAGTTTTTTGACTGGAATGACAGATAATTTAAAAATCAAAGTTTAAAAAAAACTAACTTATTCGGGAAGTGTTATCTTGGGTGATGATGATGTTTGGTTTGTGGGGCGCTCAACTGCGTGGTTATCAGCGCCCGTACATTTACCCAATCTTTGCTCAGTCCAATTTCGCCACTTTCCTGGATGATGATGAAATGATGAGGACAACACAAACACCCAGTCATCTCGAGGCAGGTGAAAATCCCTGACCCCGCCGGGAATCGAACCCGGGACCCCGTGCTCGGGAAGCGAGAACGCTACCGCGAGACCACGAGCGGCGGACGTTATCTTGGGTGAACCAAGACTCTCATTACTGGACAACATCTGCTAAATTTCAAAAAGGTTTTATAAATTAATTTGTTTGGAGTGTGAACAAGTCATAACGATATTTTGCACCTGACAACTTTTTTTTTCAGTCATAAATCTTCTGACTGGTTTGATGTGGCATGCCAAGAATTCCTCTCCCGTGCCAACCTATTCTCTCAGAGAGGCATTTGCAACCTACAACCTCAATTATTTGCTGGATGTAAATCAATCTCTGTCTTGCTCCACAGTTTTTGCCCTCCACAGCTCCTTCTAATACCATGTGAGTCATTCCCTAATGTCTTAACAGATTTCCTATCATCCTGTCCCTTCTCATCAGTGTTTTCCACCTACACCTTTCCTCTCCAGTTCTGCGCAGAACTTCCTCATTTCTTACCTTATCAGTCCACCTGATTTTCAAGATTCGTCCGTAGCACCAAATCTAAAATGCTTCGAGTCTATTCTGTTCTGATTATTCCAGTCCATGTTTCACTATCATGCAATGCTGTGCTCCAGACCAACGTTATCAGAAATTTCTTCCTCAAATTAAGTCTTATGTTTGATACTAGTAGACTTCTCTTCGCCAGGTATGTCCTTTTTACCAGTGCTAGTCTGCTTCTGATGTCCTCCTTGCTATGTCTGTCATTGGTTATTTTGCTGCCTAGGTACTAGAATTTTGTGAATGGTATTGAAAGCAGCTCGAATGACTATGTTCTGTAATAAAATAATTTTCTGAATAAATTTTTCCACTATGCAGAGTAATGATGAACCTATATATATCATTCTCCCTTTTGCATTTCACACCATGTCTAGTTGTGACACACTGAATTGTTTGTCTTGGGATGTAGATCACATACGTATTGTCTATAACTGCATAGAACTTTTCTGTGCACAAACTATAGTAGTTGTGGCTTGTGAATACAAAATACATTTCTGCAACTCTCATTTTGCACTTACGTGTAAGAATACAGTAAAATCAGTTTATAATTTTTGTTTTATTGGCAATAAAATTAAAAACTTTCAGGTCTAGTGCATTTATAAAAGACTAGCGTAGTGCCTACTGCTTTGCTCACATAAACCATACGGCGTGCAGAGATTTTTTGGTTTTTATTTTATGGTATTTTTATGTTGTTTACAAATTGCAACACATTCTAAGCTTCTCACGACAATTAAGGCCATATAACCATGGCCCTTTCCAAATGTTCTTCTGGTCAAAAAGCGATTCAAGTAGCTGGAATCCGAAGTTTTGTTAATCATGCCTTTTACTTTCTTGTGCAGGTATTTCCATAGCAACTTTCAACCACTAACAAATATTTCTTTATATGTAATTGAGAAATGAAATACCAGTTTCCATAACTTTACATTACATTTGTTTTAATGTAACGACATATTTTCTTAAAAACTTTGATCATGTGTTTCACTCCCTGAGAGTCTGAATTTCCAGAACACTGACCGATGTATTTTTTTATTTCTAAAAGAAAAGTCAGATATCAGTTGTCATAGTTGTAGCCTTAAAAATACATTAGCTGTTGGTTAGTAATTATTTATTTTCAAAAATTTTTCACACGCTATTTTACCCTTCTAAGTGGTGAATTTCCAAAAATGCTGAATCATGTACTTTTTATTTTCTGTCTCAGAAAACAAATACTAATTTTCCTAGATCTAGCTTCAAAATTCCTTTCTTAGCAACATAATTTCAAGAATCTTTTCATCCCTTATTTCACTCCTTAGTTATGGAATTTTGGACAATTCTTTCCTAAACGATGCCAACTGTATAAGATCCACATCCTCTCCAAACTTAGAGTTTCTGTCGTTAGGAGTTTGGGCTGGGCGATGACGAGTCAATGAATCAGTCTAACACTGAAATGATCGTATGGCATTGTTGGCCAGGAGGCATCATGCGGGGAAGTTCGGCCACCGTATTGCAAGTCCTTATTAGCTGACGCCACTTCAGGGACTTATGAGTCAATGATGATGAAATGATGATGAAGAACACACAACACCCAGTTATCACGAGGCAGAGAAAATCCCTGACCCCATCAGGAATCGAACCCGGGACCCCGGGAACAGGAAGCGAGAACGCTACAGCAAGACCATGGGCTCCGGACAGTCTGACACTATTTCACCCCCATAGGTGTCGAATTTCCAAACATAGAGACATGTATATATTTTATTCATAATAGAGACACCACACACAAATTTTCATAGCTTTAGCTTCAAAAATGCTTGCGCAATGAAATATTTCCATGAAAACTTTCATCCGCCATTTCACAACCATAGGCATTGAATTTCTAAAAAGAGTGAAACGGTATTTTTTATTTATAACTGAGAAAATAAATTTAAATATGCTTTCATAATGAAATATTTTCACAAAGAATCTCATCTGTTATTTCACCCCCTTAGGGGTTCCATTTCCAGAAACATTGATACACATGTTTTTTTTTATTTGTGACAGAGAAGTCAGTGTTCACTGATGTAGCTTTAAATATAGTTTAGTAGTTCTTTAATAATTGTATATTTCAAAAAAGTCTTCACCCAAAGTTAATTTCCAGAAATGTTGAAACATGCATTTCTTTAGTTATGACTGAGAAAGCAAATACCAAACTGGCAGATTAAAACTGTGTGCTGGACCGAGACTCGAACTCGGGACCTTTGCCTTTCGCGGGCAAGTGCTCTACTGACTGACCTACCCAAGCACGACTCACGCCCCATCCTCACAGCTTTACTTCTGCCAGTACCTCATCTCCTACCTTCCAAACTTTACAGAAGCTCTCCTGCGAACCTTGCAGAACTAGCACTCCTGAAAGAAAGGATATTGCCATGTCTCCGCAATATCCTTTCCTTACTTCAACAACAGCGAGTTTCTAAATCGAAATATCGTTCCAGGAATTTGCTTGCCTTAATAAACATACTTTGCAGTAATATATAAAGACTCCATACTTTTCGTTGAGTTCCATCGAAAACTGTTCCAAATGAGAGTGGAATAATACATGCATCATAAATTTTGATATTCATATCACCAAGTTTTTCACGTGCTGTGTACCTGAAATTTAGAACTACGTACTTCTTCTTATACTGAAAAATGGCTGCCATTTGTCGTTCTTTGTTATTTTTTGCTTTTTCGTTGTCAACTAAATCTTTAAATACCTTCTACATTGTATTGTAACATCGTTTCGCAACAAATATGGAGTAACAGATGCTTATGAAATTGCATAATAGGTATTGAGAATTCTCATTCCTCTCTTCTGTCATTCTTAAAGGAATCCGACCACAGATCTCTAGACTGTCTCTTCTTGAGCACACATCCACTTAACCTGTTAACGTCTTTCATGCCACGAACAAATGGCGAAGGTTAAACACATCTGACACCACAATTAAAGATATTTTTAAACGTATATAGAAATTCCTTCTTGTTTTCATAAAATTATGGATTAACATAGCCAGCAAAAAAAAATATCTTCTAGGTGTCAGTCAGCAGCTATTGAACTGTACAAAAAATCACAACTGCTAAGCAACAAGAAATGATTACATCATAACTTTCTTTATATCACATTTGTATTAGATTTAATCACACTTTTATCATATATGTGTATTATGGTATGCCACAAACGTTTATTACTAAAATATTATGTGCCATGTTAAAGTATAACACAAGGTTTGAGAAAAGTTAATTATTTCAGTTTGTAAGTTTTATATAAATTCAGTTTTCATTACTACTGTATTACATACTCATTGTAGGATAACTTCTTAGTATTAAACTTATTTGTCATTTACTTAAGATATGAAACACGATGCATGTCATATTGTGAAAAATTCAAGACTCTTGTTAATAGAAACTTTTGCTCCTTACTTGCACTTTATAACATGGCCACTTAAGCAACCGTTTCAAAATAAATCATGCATCATTTTTGTCATAACATAGGTAAGTAAATGCTTTTATCATACATACATACATGGAAAAACTTTCAATTCGAAAGTACACAAAAAAAATTTTTCTGCTACATACGATAACCATATTTTTGGTAGTAGTAGGTCTCTTCAGCTCAAAAAATGTCATCATATATATATATATATATATATATATATGCTATGTGTGATATTGAATGAGTAGGGTAACTGTAACAACCCAAGGTGGAGTACTCTTTCCCAGAATTATTCTATCGACACCAGTCTCACTGTTAATGAATCATCTGGTAACAGATTTGCTCAATATTTGTGGAGTTTTCCACTTTTGCTGGGGAGCCTGTGTTTTATTCGATTGAACCTTTGTTTCTATTTCCTAATCCTACTCGATAGTTCAGAAAATATTCAGTATGCATTTTATACAAAAAATATATACTACAGAATGGTAAACAGCCATAAACGGAATCAAATAAGAACAGTCATGCACGTTAATACGTTTATAGTGAAACAATTCACGAATTTCTACTATTCTAATATACAAAATTAATGTCAAAGTATGCTGCTGTTGTTGTTGTTGTTGTGGTCTTCAGTCAAGAGACTGGTTTGATGCAGCTCTCCATGCTACTCTATCCTGTGCAAGCTTCATCATCTTCCAGTACCAACTGCAACCTACATCCTTCTGAATCTGCTTGGTGTATTCAACTCTTGGTCTCCCTCTACGTTTTTTACCCTCCACGCTGCCCTCCAGTAGTAAATTGGTGATCCCTTGATGCCTCAGAACATGTCATACCAACCGATCCATTCTTCTTGTCAAGTTGTGCCACAAACTCCTCTTCTCCCCAATTCTATTCAATACCTCCTCATTAGTTATGTGATCTACCCATCTAATCTTCAGCATTCTTCTGTAGCACCACATTTCGAAAGCTTCTATTCTCTTCTTGTCCAAACTATTTATCGTCCATGTTTCACTTCCATACATGGCTACACTCCATATAAATACTTTCAGAAACGACTTCCTGACACAAATCTATACTCTATATTAGCAAATTTCTCTTCTTCAGAAACGCTTTGTTTTCCATCACCAGTCTACATTTTATATCCTCTCTACTTCGACCATCAACAGTTATTTTGCTCCCCAAATAGCAAATCTCATTTACTACTTTAAGTGTATCATTTCCTAATCTAATTCACTCAGTATCACCTGACTTAATTTGACTACTTTCCATTATCCTCTTTTTGCTTTTGTTGATGTTCATCTTATATCCTCCTTTCAAGACACTGTCCATTTCATTCAACTGCTCTTCCAAGTTCTTTGCTGTCTCTGACAGAATTACAATGTCATTGGTGAACCTCAAAGTTTTTATTTCTTCTCCATGGATTTTAATACCTACTCCGAATTTTTCTTTTGTTTCCATACTGCTTGCTCAGTATACAGATTGAATAACATTGGGGGGGAGGGGGGAGGATACAACCCTGTCTCACTCCCTTCCCAATCACTGCATCCCTTTCATGTCCGTCGACTCTTATAACTGCCATCTCGCTTCTGTACAAATTGAAAATAGGCTTTAGATCCCAGTATTTTACCCCTGCCACCTTTAGAATTTGAAAGAGAGTATTCCAGTCAACATTGTCAAAAGCTTCCGCTAAGTGTACAAATGCTAGAAACGTAGGTTTGCCTTATCTTAATCTAGCTACCAAGATAACTCGTAGGGTCAGTATTGCCTCACGTGTTCCAATATTTCTACGGAATCCAAACTGGTCTTCCCCGAAGTCGGCTTCTACTAGTTTGTCCATTCGTCTGTTTAGAATTCGCGTCAGTATTTTGCACCCGTGACTTATTAAACTGATAGTTCGGTAATTTTCACATCTGTCAACACATGCTTTCTTTGGGATTGGAATTATTATATTCTTCTTGAAGTCTGAGGGTATTTCGTCTGTCTCATGGAATGTTGTCTACTCCCAGGGCCTTCAGTGTCCTGTCAAACTCTTCAAACAGTATCATATCTCCCATTTCATCTTCATCTACATGCTCTTCCATTTCTATAATATTGTCCTCAAGTACATCGCCCTTGTATAGACAGCCGGCCGCGGTGGTCTAGCGGTTCTAGGCGCTCAGTCCGGAATCGCGCGACTGCTACGGTCGCAGGTTCGAATCCTGCCTCGGGCATGGATGTGTGTGATGTCCTTAGGTTAGTTAGGTTTAAGTAGTTCTAAGTTCTAGGGGACTGATGACCACAGATGTTAAGTCCCATAGTGCTCAGAACCCTTGTATAGACCCTCTATATACTCCTTTCACCTTTCTGCTTTCCCTTCTTTGCTTAGAACTGGGCTTCCATCTGAGCTCTTGATATTCATTCAAGTGATTCTCTTTTCTCCAAAGGTCTCTTTAATTTTCCTGTAGGCAGTATCGATCTTAGCCCTAGCGAGATAAGCCTCTACATCCTTACATTTGTCCTCTAGCCATCCCTGCTTAGCCGTTTTGCACTTCCAGTCGATCTCATTTTTGAGACGTTTGTATTCCTTTTTGCCTGCTTCATTTACTGCATTTTTGTATTTTTTCCTTTCATCAATTAATTTTAATATTTCTTCTGTTACCCAAGGATTTCTACTAGCCCTTGTCATTTTACCTACTTGATCCTCTGCTGCCTTCAGTACTTCATCCCTCAAAGCTACCTATTCTTCTTCTACTGTGTCTCTTTCCCACATTCCTGTCAATTGTTCCTTAATGCTCTTCCTGAAACTCTGTACAACCTCTGGTTTACTCAGTTTATCCAGGTCCCATCTCCTCAATTTCCCAGTTTTTTGCAGTTTCTTCAGTTTCAATCTACGGTTCATAACCAATAGATTGTGGCCTAGTCCACATCTGCCCCAGAAATGTCTTACAATTTAAAACCTGCTTCCTAAATCTCTGTCTTACCATTATATAAACTATCTGATTCCTTGTAATATCTGCAGGGTTCTTCCAAGTATACAAACTTCTTTTGTGATTCTTGAACCAAATGCTAGCTACGATTAAGTTGTGCTCTGTGCAAAATTATACCAGGCGGCTTCCTCTTTCCTGTATTAACCCCAATCCCTATTCTCCTACTATGTTTCCTTCACTCCCTTTTCCTACTATCGAATTCCAGTCACCCATGACTATTTAATTTTCGTCTCCCTTCACTACCTAAATACTTTCTTTTATCTCATCATATATTTCATCAATTTCTTCGTAATCTGCAGAGCTAGTTGGCGTATACACTTGTACTACTGTAGCAGGCGTGGGCTGCGTGTCTTTCTTGGCCACAATAATGCATTCACTGTGCTGTTTGTAGTACCTTACCCGCATTCCTTTTTTTTATTCATTATTAAACCTACTCCTGCATTACCCCTATTTGATTTAGTATTTATAACCCTGTATTCACCTGACCAAAAGTCTTGTACCTCCTGCCACCGAACTTCACTAACTTCCACTATATCTAACTTTAATCCATCCATTTCCCTTTTTAAATTTTCTAACCTACCTGCCCGATTAAGGGATCTGTCATTCCACTCTCTTATCCGTAGAACGCCAGTTTTCTTTCTGCTGATAACGATGTCCTCTTGAGTAGTCCCCACCCGGAGATCCGAATGGGGGACTATTTTACCTCCGGAATATTTTACCCAAGAGGATGCCATCATCATTTAATCATACAGTAAAGCTGCATGCCCTCGGGAAAAATTACGGCTGTAGTTTCCCCTTGCTTTCTGCCGTTCGCACTACTATCACAACAAGGCCGTTTTGGTTAGTGTTACAAGGCCAGGTCAGACTGTTGCCCCTGCAACAACAGATAAGGCTGCTGCCCCTCTTTAGGAACCACACGTTTGTCTGGCCCTTCAACGGATACCCCTCCACTGTAGTTGCACCTATGGTATGGCAATCTGTATCGCTGAGGCACACAAGCCTCCTCACCAACAGCAAGGTCCATGGTTCATATGGGGGGGGGGGGGGGAGAGGGTGGTAAAGTAACGTAAATTACTTTAAATTATCTTTGATGTGTTAAGATCTTTGGTCGTAGGTTGACGCAGTATGAAGCAGCGCCTTTGAAATGTGGTTGTGGTTATGGTTCCATTTAGTTAAGTCTTGTTTCAAATTTGTTCTGTGAAATTATGTTGTACGTTTATTGTCTGTTGTAGCTGATAAGGATATTAATCTAATTTGAAGAGCTGTGTTAATCAAAGAATTACTTTATGATTAAAAAGTGTCACAGGGAATATGTCTGTATGCCAGAAAAAGGGGAAATACATAAGCAACAGAAAACAATTAGTATGCAGTCATTTACAAAACAAAACCCAGAGTTCCATAATGCTGAGGTGTGACAAATGAGTTTTACCCCTGGACACTGAAACCATCAACAATATAAGTACAATTCACTGTTTTTTATAACTACCACTCAATGGACTGTTTTTATTTTGCGAGATACTAATGATTCACTACTATAATATGTTATCTCTTTTTACGACTACTTTCAGGAACATCATTGTTACAGGCAGTTATAAGGGAAAGCAGCTAAGGAGTTTAGAAGGGTAACTCAGAAAATCAAAAGAAAACTGATCGTTTGGATGACAATATTAAGAAACTGGTACAAGAAAGGGATGGAGCATATAATATATGGTTAATGGCAAGGAACAAGGAAAATGGGAATGACTATGTAAAATATTTAACAGAGTTAAAGGAAGCAGTCAAGAATCCATATAATTAATTACCAGATTTGGCCAGTATACTTTAGGTGAGCGAAGCATTGAATCATGGTGATTTCTTAAATGTCTGCTATGTAACAGAACTGAAAGAAATACAATTACTTTAAATCCATTAGAAGAATGAGTGGATGTGTTACAGAAACCAGTTTACTGAGAACCACTCAGAATTCTTTGTGTAAAATGACATTGAGTTGTTTATCTTGCATGAAGTATATCAAGAGAGCTAAATAATTGTGCCTGTACAAGTCAAAAATGTGCATATGACAGTGGAGAATTCACGAGATTAAGGTCCAAATGGATTGGTTATCGAATTATTTACAACTGGGTCACATAAACTTCTGAATTTAATGGCTTCTATGTTTAGTTGCTTCCTAAGAGGGGAACACTTACCAGAGGAATGGAAAACATCACAAATATATAACATACATACAAAAGTGACAGGAAAAACTGTTCAAACTATTGACTAAGTGTAACACATTCATTCACTAGATAATTTGGAAAAATTATAAACCTGAGAATCGAGTCGCAGATTGTGGATGAAGAAAAACAGAATGAATTTCGAGACGAAAGACCATGTACTGATAATATGTTTTTCCAAAAACGTACAAATATAGACAAACTAGAAAATTAGAGACCAACATGGATTTCACTAATCTTAAGAAAGATTATGACAACATTATTCTCTGTAATTTATGGACTGTAGTGTTAGCCAACGGTGTGAGTATAGGTTCAAGCTGTTGGAACTTTGTATAATGGCACTACTTGTACAATTACAGCAGGCACAAAATATCTGGATAGGTTCCAATGATCAAAGGGTTAACACAAGGACACTCAATACCACCCAGATTATTTAAAATATGGGGGAAGGTGGAGCACAGTGACTAGGGCGGGAAAAGAGGAAGATGTATATTTTTTTTTAACTAAAATGTGCTGCCACCTACGGAAAAGTAGTCAGTCTAGTACTAATAAACACCATTTTTCTGTTGGTGAGCTAGAGGAAGCTTGTCCCGTTCATTTTTAATGAAAACATTTCTGATTTTCAGTGGTCTGGTGTAAGGTAAGTCATTTATATTGTTCTTGTTACCTAACATAAGAGTACCGTATTAAATTCTTTCAAAATCAATATTTAAACATCTTTTCGCTTACATATGTAGTTCCTTGTCGTTTATTTCGGTGGAATAATTTATCTATGAGTTGCTAATCGCAACATCGCTTCCAGTCGGGAAAAATGGCCACTCTACTCATTGTGAAACCTGTCCAAGATGGATACTTTTCCCAACAGTTCATTTTTAATCTATTTACCTCAATAAAAGTCAGTTAGTTCTATATACACATAATACTACATTCAGACTCCTAAATCATTTTATATATCACTCCTCCTTTCTGAGGATTCTGAATTAATCAACTAATGTTATTTAAAATTATCTCTATTTTGGCCTAAAACAAAAATCTGACTGAAAACAGTCTTCTCAATCGCTTGGTATTCCTTCAGACACTACGCAGTCAAGATGCCAAGAAGATATGAACAGAAATCAGAAATGTGGGACTCTGATGCAATTAAAAATGTAATTGAGTTTGTAACGAGTGAAAGATTCCTTCCTCACAGTAGTAAAGCAATTTCAGGTTAGGTGTAATACGCTGAAAAGAAGAGTTCAAGTAAAAAAGATAGATGCAGTTTGTGGTAAAAAGGATTAAGGCAAAATTATGGTACGTGCTCTGTAAAGAGTAAGAACAATAAATTCTTGATTATGTTTTTGAAATGGAAAAGTGATTTTATGGATTTTCTGTGAAGGATCTAAGGAGCATAGGCCTCCAGATGTCAGAGTGGAACACAATGCTACATCTTTTTAACAAGTGGTCTCAGATGGCAGGAAAAGACAACACTATAATATTAGTCTCAGTGAGACTACCTCACAGCTAGAGACAAACTTCGAAAAAGGTCAACGTAGACAGGATTTTTGATATCGCTAAAACAGCGTTCACCATCTTTATAATGTGGATGAAACCGTTGGCACTTCAGTCTAATACCAAGTAGTTGGCTGCACTTAAAGAAAGATGCTAAATTAGCTTTAATTGAGTAGAAAGAGAGTTGTTACACATTTTCGGAGTACGCAACTGCCACTTCACCCTGCTATTTTGCGAAAAGTGGCCACTGTAGTGTACACCTTCAGAAAAATGTATATAGGCCCCATTCCTTATACGTAGTTTTTGACTTGTACATAGTCAGTATGATACCTTGTAACATGTAGATTCAAAATATAAAAATGACAAGAATCTGTCAACAATCACGGCTGAAAATTTAATTTTCCTTGAAACTTCCCCTTCAGAACTTAAGAATGACTGTGCTGGTAAACTTCTACGTTATTTGATTATCAAACAGCTGAACAAAACTGAATGTACTCTTGACTTATTCTGATCATCACTAAACTGATACACAATATTTTTAGCGCAACGCAAACTGACTTCAATAATCCATACAAAAGAGTGGCCCTGACTAACAATAACCTATACCTTTCATGAATCACTTACACCACAAAAATCTTCGTTAGTCGAACTACAGCAATACAGCGAGCGCCAATACTGCCATTTAAATAAAATTTTCTAACTACTGAAGGCACTAACTACTGAAAAGCATAGTTAGCAGATGAAAGATTTTGATAGAGAACAAACAATGTTTTTATCTTAATGGCGTTCAAAAGCATCAGTTCATGACATCCCGTCCTTCAAATTTTCTTTTTCTGACGGACACATGTCCAGATCATCCGCTCTCATAACTCCGCCATCTCTCTCCCCACATCCACCACTGCTGGCGGCTCACCTCCAACTGCCCAACGCTAAGCGCTGTTCACATCCAACTGCCCAACACTACACTAGCGTATATTCCAACAATCAATCCAAACAGCCACAGACTGCACACAGCAAAGTCAGCGATTTTCATACACTGCACTACGTGGAATTACCAATATAAAAACCTAAACAGCCTACTTACATTCTTAGAGTGGCCGCCACCTTACGTTCCATGCGTCAGCTCCGCATTAAGGTTATGGAAGCACTCCTGTCGGAGTTGTGGTGTGTCTAAAATGATGGCAAGCTCTTCACTTTGCATTTTACCGATGGTCAAGTCTTTTTTGTAAACGATGAGAACGAAATGACCTTCATGGTTAGAAATGTGCACAGAGGCGATCAAAAACGGGTTCTAACACTTACGGTGCTTTTCTTCTACGTGGCTGACATTACGTGTGGAGTGCCTGAAATACGTTATTTTTTGGAACTCGTGAGTACAAATATCTAGTTGGAATTTCAAAACCTTCTTACATTTAATGGGCTTCCCACATTAAATATACTCATTATGGTTTAGTTAGTGTTAAATGTGAAGCCACAGATAACAATTAAATTTAATATTATTTATTGCAGAAAAAGAAATGAAAAGGAGTTCTGGTGTTCAAATACACTGACGTAAAAAATCGCAAAACCAAAAAATAATTGACGTACGTGCAGGTAACATGTTTGAGTCATTACGATTGAAGGATTAGAGGTTTATGTAAATGCGAGATAAGCCATTGTAAATGTGAAATGCTGGTACATTAATAACCGGTGTAACCACCAGAGTATCGAATGCAAGCATCCAAACGTGCATGCACTGTGTTGTACATGTACCGGGTGTCAGTTTGCGGGATGCAGTTCCATACCTGTTGCACTTGGTCTGCGCACTCGTGTGTGCTGAGGAGAGCAAGTCAGCAACGGTCTCTACCCAATAGGCCCAACATTTCAGACAGACCGAGCAATCGACATCAGTCGTGGCTAGGCAGATTACCAAATAGAAACTCTACCACCCTCTGCTACCATCTGATATACTATTTCTACATGGTCAATTAAATTATTCTCCCAACCAATTTCAATAACAAGCTTCAATCAGTTATCTTTAACGGTAATAATAAGGAAAAGGATTAATTCTCCCAAACGCTTCACTTTAGATTTGGCATTTATTGTCACGCCCTTCAGTGTAAACCACAGAACAAGCAAGGGTAACAGTGTGCAGCGAATTGACGCATGGTGCAGGGAAAGGCAATTGAATCTCAATATAGACAAGTGTAATGTGCTGCTAATATATAGAAAGAAAGATACCTTATCATTTAGCTACAGTATAGCAGGTCAGCAAATGGAAGCAGTTAATTCCATAAATTATCTGGGAGTACGCATTAGGAGTGATTTAAAATGGAATTATCATATAAAGTTGATCGTCGGTAAAGCAGATCCCAGACTGAGATTCATTGGAAGAGTCCTAAGGAAATGTAATCCGAAAACAAAGAAAGTAGGTTACAGTACACTTGTTCGGCCACTGCTTGAATACTGCGCACCAGTGTGGGATCGGTACCAGATAGAGTTGATAGAAGAGATACAGAAGATACAACGGAGAGCAACGCCCTTCGTTACAGGATCATTTAGTAATCGTGAATGTGTTATGGAGATGATATTTAAACCCCAGTGGAAGACTGTGCAAGAGAGATGCTCAGTAGCTCGGTACGGGCTTTTGTTGAAGTTTCGAGAACATACCTTTACCGAGAAAAGACCATGAGGACCATGAAGACCATGAGGATAAAATCAGAGAGATTAGAGCCCACACAGAGGCATACCGACAGTCCTTCTTTCCACGAACAATACGAGACTGGAATAGAAGGGAGAACCGATAGAGGTACTCAAGGTACTCTCCGCCACACACCGTCAGGTGGCTTGCGGAGTATGGATATAGATGTAGATGTAGAAAGACAGAATATTTGCACTCGTAATATTTGCTATATAACTTAAGAACTACTTAATAAACAACAGGACTCTAAAATTATTCCTTTTTAACCAACATATTTTAAGATCATAAACAATAAAGATCAACGGTTAATAAAGTCCCATAAACTTGAGCAAGGATCACCTTTACAGTCCCTGAATGACATCAGTATTTGACATAGGGGACAATCAGACGTACATTAAATGTTACACCATCAAGGACGATCACTCATTAAGAATTATAAACACAAATAAAAGAAGATTCATTTAAATCAATTAACATCAATAGCAAATAATTAAGTCACGTCCCAGCAAATGTATCAAAACGAAATCTTTCAGTTCTACAACACTGTTGGATCGTGGAATACGCCGGATTACCGACACAGAAGGCTAAATTTTACCAAACAGCAATTTCTCCAAACCTAGAACTATCTTAATAGTGTACAACACTTAGGTTATCCAGAACCACTCTAATTCGCCTTTCTTTCGCGGCAATAGACATTCTCTTACCCCAGAGTGGCTCGGGAAAGAGGATAGCTCCACCAGGAGGAGGAAACATCTACCCAAACTGGAGAGGGAACTCGTCCAACACGAGCCACTAGATTGGACGAAGACTAGTTGGCGATTTGTAATCATTAACCAAAGCTTGCTGGCCAGCGGACGTAAATTACAGAGGCAAAGGCAGCTTTATTTGTGCTCACAAGAATTGATAACTTCTGCTCGTGAGATTCCGCCAGAACTACCGCCGTAGTATCAATACGGGACTTCGGAGCTGAGGAGAGCATGTCAACAACGGCCTCTACCCAACAGGCCCAACATTTTTGACAGACCGAGCAACCGACATCAGTCGTGGCTAGGCGGATTACCAAATAGAGACTCTAGCACCACTAAATATAATTAAATAGAGCACTTAAATGCCACGGGGACTAAACTCTTTAACACATGAATATATACACAATAACAAGTTAAATATGCCTACGTACTAGAACACAACAGATATTGGCGAACATTAACATAATCTCTCATATCAATAAAATTAATTGGCTCTATCTCTCCGCCAGACAGTACAAGGTTATTTAACATTTTACAACGTGCTTATCCAGTGACCGACGCCGTCCATGGGTAAACAACGGCTTGCAGAAGGTCCACAGCAAAAAACTTCTTTTTTTATGTGTTTCTTTACGACGCTCGCCTTAAGTCAGCATGGCGTTCAAATGCACGATCATGCAAGGGAGCAGTTAACACACACGCAAGACAATTTCCGATCACAAACGTTGCCACACAGTTATTAACAGCTCCCACATCACCGGGAGTTTGGCCCCGCCAGACGATGACGGTTGCACTAACTAGATGAAAAGTCTTACTTTCAGTCTGCCAACACAGTGACAGTCACTGCTGCTTGTGGACGACGCTGGTGGTGTCGCCCGATGATGCCCGGTATGTGCTCAATTGGAGGCAGATCTGATGATCAGCAGTCCAAGACAACATTTCGTCATTCTGTAGAGCATGCTGGGTTGCAACAGCGGTATGTGGGAAAGAGTTTTCCTGTTGTAAAACACCCCATGGAATGCAGCTCATGAACGGCAGTACAAGTCGAATCACCAGTCTGGCGTACAGATTTGCAGTCAGGGTACATGGGGCGACCATGAGAGTACTCCTGCTGTCATATGAAATCGCATCCCGGAACATAACTCCTGGTATAGCCCCAGTGTGTGTCTAACACGCAGACTGGCTGGTTGCAGATCCTCAACTGGCCTCCTTCTAATCAAAACACGGCCATCACCGGCACCGAGACGGAAGCAGTCTTCATCAGAAAACACAACAGACCTCCACCCTGCCCTCCAATGAACTCTCGCTTGAAACCATTGAAGCCGCAAATGGCGGCGGTTCTTGATTAGTGGGGTGTACGCTAAAGGTCGTCTGTCTCTGAGCTGTCCTTGAAATAATCGATTTGTAACAGTTCGTCGTGTCACTGTGGTAACAACAGCCGCTCAAGTTGCTGACGCAGGCGAAGTACGATGCGCCAGAGCCATGCGTCATACACGATGACACCGCCTCCCCTCTCGATAGTGCCACGTTGCCGTCTGGCGCCTGGTCTTTCTGCGACCGTACGGTCTCGTGACCACCGCTGCCAACAGTCATGTACAGTTGCTACATTTCTGCCAAGTTTTCCTGTAGTATCGCAGAAATAACATCCAGCTTCTCGTAATCCTGTTACACGACCTCGTGCAAACTCGGTGAGCTGTCGATAATGGCGTCTTTGTCGCCTTAAAGACATTCTTCATTAACATCAACACATCACGTCCAGTCCCAAAGGTATCTAATCCTCACAACCGTTACAGTAAGTATTTAAAGAAAGCCTGATTGGCGTGTTCATAGTGGCGCTGCTAGCGCCACTCTTATGCGGCTGGCACAAAAGATGAACAGACATCATCTTTCAGATGGAAAACCACGCCTACCAACTTTAGTTTCTCCCACATAGCTCCTTCTTGGTGTCGTTCAAATGGTTCAAATGGCCCTGAGCACTATGGGACTTAACATCTGAGGTCATCAGTCCCCTAGAACTTAGAACTACTTAAACCTAACTAACCTAAGGACATCACACACATCGATGCCCGAGGCAGGATTCGAACCTGCGACCTTAGCGGTCGCGCGGTTCCAGACTGAAGCGCCTTTAACCGCGTGGCCACACTGGCCGGCCTTGGTGTCGTAATTTTTTTTTCCATCAGTGTACGTACCACAGTAAAAAAACAGTGACCATTCTGTTTAATTTATTTTACAGCCCATTTCAGTATAAAGAAATACACAAAACACAAGAACAAAGCAAAATTTAGAAACATGGATATATAAATAGACAAACATTACGCTCATGGGAATCATATGGCGCCGGCCGCCGTGGTCGAGCGATTCTAGGTGCTTCAGTCCGCAACCAAAAGGCTGCTACCGTCGCAGGCTCGAACCCTGCCTCGGGCATGGACGTGTGTGATGTCCTTAGGTTGGTTAGGTTCGTGTAGTTCTATGGCTATGGGACTGATGACCTCAGATGTTAAGTCCCATAGTGCTTAGGGCCATTTGAACCATTTGAATCATATGGCTGGACTACTATCCTGATACAACTTTCATAACAACAAAGTCTGCGAAAATAATACGTTAAACATGTAATTTGAATCTCAGCGTCTATAGACTCGCCAAGAACTTTGTAAATCGTTTGTTCCAGACTATTCTCTTGTTCACTGCACGTTCTGAACACAAAATCACCGTAAAACTACAAAAATATACAAACCAGAGAGACTTTGAACGTCAGCTAACACCTACGAAATGAGAGATGATAATAAGGGTCTCAAAAGCGACGAACTTTTCCACTGTTACCATCCAGCAAAATCTATGAAGCTCGCATACCTGAGAGATGTTTGCGGGAGCCATAATCATACGTTTGACACCGAGGAAATACACCATAAATGGCGTGATGTAATATTACATTCGCCGCAGATTCCAATTTTTGGCAAGCGCTTAATACTGCGTCAGCCGCACACTATTTGTTAACCCTTAACTTAGACAAAACGAAATATTTGGTTACTGGAGGAGTGAGTCAAGATCTGACGTTAGATTCTCGGATATTTGAAGTCTGTGCCCTTACACACTCCTGGAAATTGAAATAAGAACACCGTGAATTCATTGTCCCAGGAAGGGGAAACTTTATTGACACATTCCTGGGGTCAGATACATCACATGATCACACTGACAGAACCACAGGCACATAGACACAGGCAACAGAGCATGCACAATGTCGGCACTAGTACAGTGTATATCCACCTTTCGCAGCAATGCAGGCTGCTATTCTCCCATGGAGACGATCGTAGAGATGCTGGATGTAGTCCTGTGGAACGGCTTGCCATGCCATTTCCACCTGGCGCCTCAGTTGGACCAGCGTTCGTGCTGGACGTGCAGACCGCGTGAGACGACGCTTCATCCAGTCCCAAACATGCTCAATGGGGGACAGATCCGGAGATCTTGCTGGCCAGGGTAGTTGACTTACACCTTCTAGAGCACGTTGGGTGGCACGGGATACATGCGGACGTGCATTGTCCTGTTGGAACAGCAAGTTCCCTTGCCGGTCTAGGAATGGTAGAACGATGGGTTCGATGACGGTTTAGATGTACCGTGCACTATTCAGTGTCCCCTCGACGATCACCAGTGGTGTACGGCCAGTGTAGGAGATCGCTCCCCACACCATGGTGCCGGGTGTTGGCCCTGTGTGCCTCGGTCGTATGCAGTCCTGATTATGGCGCTCACCTGCACGGCGCCAAACACGCATACGACCATCATTGGCACCAAGGCAGAAGCGACTCTCATCGCTGAAGATGACACGTCTCCATTCGTCCCTCCATTCACGCCTGTCGCGACACCACTGGAGGCGGGCTGCACGATGTTGGGCGTGAGCGGAAGACGGCCTAACGGTGTGCGGGACCGTAGCCCAGCTTCATGGAGACGGTTGCGAATGGTCCTCGCCGATACCCCAGGAGCAACAGTGTCCCTAATTTGCTGGGAAGTGGCGGTGCGGTCCCCTACGGCACTGCGTAGGATCCTACGGTCTTGGCGTGCATCCGTGCGTCGCTGCGGTCCGGTCCCAGGTCGACGGGCACGTGCACTTTCCGCCGACCACTGGCGACAACATCGATGTACTGTGGAGACCTCACGCCCCACGTGTTGAGCAATTCGGCGGTACGTCCACCCGGCCTCCCGCATGCCCACTATACGCCCTCGCTCAAAGTCCGTCAACTGCACATTACGGTTCACATTCCACGCTGTCGCGGCATGCTACCAGTGTTAAAGACTGCGATGGAGCTCCGTATGCCACGGCAAACTGGCTGACACTGACGGCGGCGGTGCACAAATGCTGCGCAGCTAGCGCCATTCGACGGCCAACACCGCGGTTCCTGGTGTGTCCGCTGTGCCGTGCGTGTGATCATTGCTTGTACACCCCTCTCGCAGTGTCCAGAGCAAGTATGGTGGGTCTGACACACCGGTGTCAATGTGTTCTTTTTTCCATTTCCAGGAGTGTAAGTGTTTGGTAGTCATTATTTGCGAAGACTGATCCAGTTAAAATGAAATTAAAAACATAAACAACCAAAAAAGTAAATGGAAGTTTCTGGAGCACGCATGTTAGAACGGACTCGAAACCAACGATATTTAAAAATCGTGTACAAAGAATAGAACGTATGGAGTAGAAACATGGGAAATAAGTGAAACGACGAAAAGGCATTTGTCACCCATAGAGGTGGGATTTTGGAGGTGTTACTATAGGCTGACACTATAGGACGAAATTAAAAATGAAGGCATACGTAAGAGAAATGAACCGGGGCATTCGTGTAAAGTATACAATCGAGGGAAAATGATGTAGATGGCGTGGGTACATATGCCTTTTAGGTTAGGACACATGGGAAAGATGATGGTCGAATGCACTCTAGTGGAAGTAGGAGAGGACGCACGAAAACATGAGAAGAAACAGTCAGCAGAAATATGTGAAATGGGAATTTACAGGCGGTAGGCTGGATAGATGAATTTCGTATCCCGCCTGGGAGACGGAGAGTGAGTCTGCTCCTGTAAACTGAAAGGTAGGCCGAATGTAGGAAGCGATTAGGAGCAGGAAATGGTGAAGTACTTCGGTACTGCTTGTAGATTTTACAAGTTTACTATAGTCAAAATTGTGATTACATAATGGTTACTTAACTTTGGCTGAGATCAACACGTAGGTGCGAAGCCGCACAGGTATCAACGCTAATAGCTACTAGCAGTTGGACAAACTATCATTGAAGTAACAAAGGCAAAGCCTGTAATGGCTAGCCCCCTATGAAGTAGAAGCTAAGTTGCTTGGTCGTCTGCTCTTGATCAACATGGGCTGAATTTGGAGCGGCGCTCGTAGAGCTGCACAGCGCCGGCTAGAGGGCGCTGTCGTCGGTGTCGGTGTCGTAGTGCCAACCTAAGAACTTGTAACTAAGCTGTGGCATCGCAGCTATCGATACCACAATGAAAGCTAGGATGCGAGGACGACTATAACGTTGTATTAAATCGCAGTAATAAAAAAAGTGTTCAGTCTATCAAGTATACAATGACTGAAAGAAAAGAAAGTTTTAGGGAGAAAGAATATCAGTGACAAGATTCATTTACGACATTGCTGTCCTCAGTATCAGAAGAGAGATTGACATCAAAATTGGGGACTGAAGTAGACGACATGAAGAATCTCTTCCGCATTGGAAGCAAAATAACACATGGCTGAAGAACCAAGGAGGATATGAAAAGCAGACTAGCCCAGCCAAAGGGAAGCCTCTGCCCAGCAGTAGTCTGTCATCACAAAATGAAGAACACCGCAACAGTTGTTCAACCAATAATATTTTATTGTATAGACCGGTTTCAGAATAATACAGTTCTATCTTCGGGCAAACACTGTGACGATGGAAACAAAATGTTACAATTATGGGTAAACAATCATTCAAAAATAAAACCGTAACAGGGAACTGATGATCGGGAACTCCTCACGTAAAGTGTAAAACAGCTAACGTTGTCTGCCAGCCTATGTTGTCTCTCGAATAAGAGGTGTGTGTCCCGCTTTATCAAATAGGGAATCTAAGAAGTTACCGAAAGAAAAAAATTCATTAGAAAAACACTATCCGCAGAATCACGAAACAGCTACCGAACAAAATATAAAAGAGGTAAAAACACCACGCAATATGTGAAAGACACTTATATACAGCAACCGAGGGGTGGTGATTATCGCTGGAACAACCGGTTTCGATTACATCAGTATTTGTAGTCTCCTGTTTTACCTGGTTGTTAACATCTAACTACACGGGCGGGGTCTGAGCAGGCTACACGAAACATTTTTTACTTATAATTCCTATTGTTGGCGCACTAAAGACCCACCATCTTAGTGTTCTCACTGTGCTGTGGAAGCTTGCGACAGGTGGACGTGCAGGACGCTCTCGCAGCGGTAAGTACCTGTTATACATTATCGAGGTTTCTCTACACCCTCAAGCGTACTTTACGTAGTACTTATTTACGGTGCCTAATACAGTAATATGCTTTTGTTTCAGTTTATTTATAACAATGGCTCGCTTTCTCCGTGATGAGGATTTTTACAACTGTTAGAAGAAGGCACTGAAGCAGGAGTGAAGAGATAGGAAAAAATAACACAGAAGAAGAAGTTGAGACATTAGCGATCATGATTCGATACACACTGAACATTCATCTGGTTCAGAGACCGAGCAAAGAGAGGACTCTGCTTCTAGTGAAGAGGAAGAAGAAGAAAGCCCAGGGAATTATTTCCGGGTAAGGACAGATATAGACGGTGTTACAAAAAGGTACGGCCAACTTTCAGGAAACATTCCTCACACACAAATAAAGAAAAGATGTTATGTGGACATGTGTCCGGAAACGCTTAATTTCCATGTTAGACCTCATTTAGTTTCGTCAGTATGTACTGTACTTCCTCGACTCACCGCCAGTTGGCCCAATTGAAGGAAGGTAATGTTGATGGCTCAAATGGTTCAAATGGCTCTGAGCACTATGGGACTTAACTTCTAAGGTCATCAGTCCCCTAGAACTTAGAACTACTTAAACCTAACTAACCTAAGGACATCACACACATCCATGCCGGAGGCAGGATTCGAACCTGCGACCGTAGCGGTCGCGCGGTTCCAGACTGTAGCGCCTTTAACCGCTTGGCCACCACGGCCGGCGGTAATGTTGACTTCGGTGCTTGTGTTGACATGCGACTCATTGCTCTACAGTGCTAGCATCAAGCACATCAGTACATAGCATCAACAGGTTAGTGTTCATCACGAACGTGGTTTTGCAGTCAGTGCAATATTTACAAATGCGGAGTTGGCAGATGCCCATTTGATGTATGGATTAGCACGGGGCAATAGCCGTGGCGCGGTACGTTTGTATCGAGACAGATTTCCAGAACGAAGGTGTCCCGACAGGAAGACGTTCGAAGCAATTGATCGGCGTCTTAGGGAGCACGGAACATTCGTCTATGACTCGCGACTGGGCAAGACCTAGAACGACGAAGACACCTGCAATGGACGAGGCAATTCTTCGTGCAGTTGACGATAATCCTAATGTCAGCGTCAGAGAAGTTGCTGCTGTACAAGGTAACGTTGACCACGTCACTGTATGAAGAGTGCTACGGGACAACCAGTTGTGTCCGTACCATGTACAGCGTGTGTTAAGTAGGCTGTTTATGTTTTCTTATTGGCAACGTTACGTAGCTCTCTGTATGAAAATCACTGGCTGTGCTGTGTGCAGTCTGTGGCTAGTTTGCATTGTTGTCTGCCATTGTAGTGTTGGACAGCGGCAGCTGGATGTGAACAGCGCGTAGCGTTGCGCAGTTGGAGGTGAGCCGCCAGCAGTGGTGGATGTGGGGAGAGAAATGGCGGAGTTTTGAAATTTGTAAAAATGGATGTCATGAACTGCTATATACATTATGACTTTTGATGAATATTAAAGTAAATACATTGTTCTCTATTAAAATCTTTCATTTGCTAACTATCCCTATCAGTAGTTAGTGCCTTCCGTAGTTTGAATCTTTTATTTAGCTGGCAGTAGTGGCGCTCGCTGTATTGCAGTAGTTCGAGTAACCAAGATTTTTGTGAGGTAGGTGATTTGTGAAACGTATAGGTTAATGTTAGTCAGGGCCATTCTTCTGTGGGGATTTTTGAAAGTCAGATTGCGTTGCGCTAAAAATATTATGTGTCAGTTTAAGCACAGTCAGGTATAAATGTTCAAAGGGGACGTTTCACGCGTGCAGGCAATATCGGCAGCTGATTGGCCTCCACGGGTACACTTCTGCGAATGGTTCATCCAACAATGTGTCAATCCTCATTTCAGTGCAAATGTTCTCTTTGCAGATGAGGCTTCATTCCAACGTGATCAAATTGTAAATTTTCACAGTAAACATGTGTGGGCTGACGAGAATCCGCACGCAGTTGTGCAATCACGTCATCAACACAGATCTTCTGTGAACGTTTGGGCAGGTATTGTTGGTGATGTCTTGTTTGGGCCCCATGTTCTTCCACCTACGCTCAATGGAGCACGTTATCATGATTTCATATGGGATACTCTACCTGTGCTGCTAGAACATGTGCCTTTACAAGTACGACACAACATGTGGTTCATGCACAATGGAGCTCCTGCACATTACAGTCGAAGTTTTCGTACGCTTCTCAACAACAGATTCGGTGACCGATGGATTGGTAGAGGCGGACCAATTCCACGGCCTCCACGCTCTCCTGACCTCAACCCTCTTGACTTTCATTTATGGGGGCATTTAAAAGCTCTTGTCTACGCAACCCCGGTACCAAATGTAGAGACTCTTCGTGCTCGTATTGTGGACGGCTGTGATACAATACGCCATTCTCCAGGGCTGCATCAGTGCATCAGAGATTCCATGCGATGGAGGGTGGATGCATGTATCCTTGCTAACGAAGGACACTTTGAACAGTTCCTATAACAAAGTGTTTGAAGTCACGCTGGTACGTTCTGTTGCTGTGTGTTTCCATTCAATGATTAATGTGATTTGAAGACAAGTAATAAAATGAGCTCTAGCATGGAAAGTAAGCGTTTCCGGACACATGTCCACATAACATATTTTCTTTCTTTGTGTGTGAGGAATGTTTCCTGAAAGTTTGGCCGTACCTTTCTGTAACACTCTGTAACTGGAGTAAATCTGCCCCACGTTCATCTCATGCGCGACAACACAATATTGTGGGAGAGCGTGAGGGACTAAAAGAATAGTCCGCAGCTCGTAGTCGTGAGGTAGCGTTCTCACTTCCCGCGCCGGGGTTCCTGGTTTCGATTCCCGCTGGAGTCAGGAATTTTCTCTGCCTCGTGATGACTGGGTGTTGCGTGATGTCCTTAGATTAGTTAGGTTTAAGTAGTTCTAAGTTCTAGGGGACTGATGCCAGTAGATGTTAAGTCCCATAGTGCTCAGAGCCATTTGAACCATTTTTGACTGAAAGGATATGCTGCCTGCAAAAATGAAATGTCACCAGTAGAGGGTTGCGAACTATTATTTACCAACGATGTGATTGAGACTATCGTTCACTATACCTATGTCAAAGAAGACAAATATTCAACTCCATTATAACGGTCGTATTACGCTAAAACATTGAATGCCGTGAGTTACGAGTTTATCTTTGATTACTGTTTACTTCGATATTCGTCAAATCATGAAGATGTTTGATCGCTGACTTTACTAGCTGATGTATATGTAGAGATGAAATGGGAATAAACAGATTTTTATTCCAGAATGAGATTTTCACTCTGCAGCGGAGTGTGCGCTGATATGAAACTTCCTGGCAGATTAAAACTGTGTGCCCGACCGAGACTCGAACTCGGGACCTTTGCCTTTCGCGGGCAAGTGCTCAACCATCTGAGCTACCGAAGCACGACTCACGTCCGGTACTCACAGCTTCACTTCTGCCAGTACCTCGTCTCCTACCTTCCAAACTTTACAGGAGAGCTTCTGTAAAGTTTGGAAGGTAGGAGACGAGGTACTGGCAGAAGTGAAGCTGTGAGTACCGGACGTGAGTCGTGCTTCGGTAGCTCAGATGGTAGAGCACTTGCCCGCGAAAGGCAAAGGTCCCGAGTTCGAGTCTCGGTCGGGCACACAGTTTTAATCTGCCAGGAAGTTTCAGATTTTTATTCATTGAGTTCAGTGTAACCTTTGATAATGTCAGTACCTGAGAAGAAAGAAAATCTGCATATAAACTGGCCTTGATACGAGAAATTTTTGAAAAGCTTATTAGCAGTTATAGCGGAAACTACTCTTGTTCAGAATATTTTTGTGTTGATGAAATGTTCAAAAAATTTCGAAGAAGGTGCTCATTCAGAAAGTTTATCAAAAGTAAACCTGGAAAATACGGCCAGAAAATGCAGTGTATTTGCGATGCGAAAACTCATTGCTTATACAGGGTGTTACAAAAAGGTACGGCCAAACTTTCACGAAACATTCCTCACACACAAAGAAAGAAAAGATGTTATGTGGACATGTGTCCGGAAACGCTTACTTTCCATGTTAGAGCTCATTTTATTACTTCTCTTCAAATCACATTAATCATAGAATGGAAACACACAGCAACAGGACGTACCAGCGTGACTTCAAACACTTTGTTATAGGAAATGTTCAAAATGTCCTCCGTTAGCGAGGATACATGCATCCACCCTCCGTCGCATGGAATCCCTGATGTGCTGATGCAGCCCTGGAGAATGGCGTATTGTATCACAGCCGTCCGCAATACGAGCACGAAGAGTCTCTACATTTGGTACCGGGGTTGCGTAGACATGAGCTTTCAAATGCCCTCATAAATGAAAGTCAAGAGGGTTGAGGTCAGGAGAGCGTGGAGGCCATGGAATTGGTCCGCCTCTACCAATCCATCGGTCACCGGATCTGTTGTTGAGAAGCGTACGAACACTTCGACTGAAATGTGCAGGAGCTCCATTGTGCATGAACCACATGTGGCGTACTTGTAAAGGCACATGTTCTAGCAGCGCGGGTAGAGTATCCCGTGTGAAATCATGGCGGTGAATCTAGGAAGTACAGTACATACTGACGAATCTAAAATTAGCTCTAACATGGAATTTGAGCGTTTCCGGACACGTGTCCACATAACATCTTTTCTTTATTTGTTAGTGAGGAATGTTTCCTGAAAGTTTGGCCGTACCTTTTTGTAACACCCTGTATAATGAGGTTATATACTCTGGATAACCGCTCACCCAAAAAAATATCCCTTTCGCAGTGTCAACGCAGGATGTGCTAAAACTTGCTGAGACATTTCATGGAGTTAATAGAGATATCACTGGAGATAGTTGGTTTGAATCTGTTGAGTTAGTAGATGAATTATTGAACCGAGGATCGTTGTACTGGGCGTAACAACAAACGGGAAATTGGTTGTGAGTTTTTGCGTTAATAAAAGGAGACCCACTGAATCAGCATCATCCGGATTTGTATGAGACAAGATCATGGTGTCATTCGTTCCAAAGAGCTACAGAAATATAGTTTTACTATATTGTTGATGCCTTAGATCTGAAATGCTCAGATTACTCTTGTTCACGTAGAACCAGAAGATGGCCGAACACAATCTTCGCTGCTACACTGAATATCTCTCTTCCTAACGAATATGTGTTTTGGGTCAGTTCTAATCTAAATAAAAAAAATCTGCCGTAGAGAATACATTAAGTCCATTCCAGTGTGTCATGTAAAGTCATAATTCTGCAACAGATTAGAAAAAAAAACACAAATTTGGCCAAAGGTATATGGGAAATAATGTGCAAAATAATTAGCCGATAACTTTATCACCAATTAATGCATACCAGCTTTGTCCTAGTGTGAAGGTGTTATATTTGCCTCAAGTCAAAAGATAAAACGACCTCTTTAATACGCAGACTTGAAAAACGATGTCATTGTAAGCTTCACTCAAAGCGAGTCAATTATTGTTTGCCCTATGAAACAAAAGAAAATGAATGATTTCTCAGACACACAATAGTGATGTGCCGTAATTTTTTTCTTATTATTAGCTATTTTTGTTTCAAGACTTTAATTTCGTTTTACGTTCCTATTCTGTTAAAAAGACAAAGTTTCAAACTTAATTTTTGAGTGGTTTTTACATCATTTTATCTTAACCACAAAAATTAAAAACCAAAAGACATGACTTTGAAAAAAACATATACTTCTTCTGTGACTGATTACTATAAACACAATAAAAGACTTAAGTAATAAATAAGTTGTCTTTTATTATATAAATGTATGCACTGAAGCACCAAAGAAACTGTTATAGGCCTGCGTATTCAAATACAGAGATATGTAAACAGGCAGAATACGGCGCAGCGGTCGGCAGTGCCTATGCAAGACAAGTGTATGGCGGAGTTGTTAGATCGGTTACTGCTGCTACAATGGCAGGTTATCAAGATTTAAGTGAGTTTGAACGTGGTGTTATAGTCGGCGCACGAGCGATGGGATGCAGCATCTCAGAGGCAGCGATGAAGTGGGGATTTTCGCGTACGCCTATTCTACGAGTGTACCGTGAACATGAGGACTCCGGTAAAGCATCCGATCTCCGACATCGCTTCGACCGGAAAAGATCCTGAAAGAACGTGACCAATGACAAGTTAAGCGAATCGTTCAACGTCACTGAAGTGCAAATCTTCCGCAAATTGCTGCAGATTTCAGTTCTGGGCCATCATCAAACGTCAGCGTGCGAACTATTCAACGAAACATCATCCATTTGGGCTTTCGGAGCCGAAGGCCCACTCGTGTACCCGTGATGAGATGACTGCTCGACACGAAACTTTAAGCCTCGCCTGGGCCCGTCAATACTGACATTGGACTGTTGATGACTGGAAACATGTTGTCTGGTCGGACGAGTCTCGTTTCACACTGTATCAAGCGGATAGACGAGTACGGGTATGGAGACAACCTCATGAATTCATCGACCTTGCATGTTAGCAGGGGAGTGTTCAAGCTGGTGGAGGCTCTGTAATGGTGTGGGGCGTGTGCGATTGGAACGATATCCCCTGTAACGTCTACATATGGCTCTGACAGGTGACACGTACGTAAGAATCCTTCTTGTCCGCCAGCATCCATTCATCTCCATTGTGCATTCCGACGGACTTTGGGAATTCCAGCAAGAAAACACAGTACAAGTCCAGAATTGCAACAGAGTGACTCCAGGAACACGCTTCTGAGTTTAAAAACTTCCGCTGGCCACCAAACTCCCCAGACTTGAACATTATTGAGCATATCTGGCATGTCTTTCAACGTGCTGTTCAGAACATATCTCCACCCCACTCGTACTCTTCCGGATTCGTGGACAACGCTGAAGGATTCATGGTGTCAGTTCCCTCCGGTACTACTTTAGACATTAGTCGAGTCAATGTCACGTCGTGTTGCGGCACTTCCGCGTGCCCGCGGGGGCCCTACACCAAATTAGGCAGGTGTACCAGTTTCTTTGGCACTTCAGAGTAAATATGCACATTATTCTCAAAATTATCATACCCCAATTCTGTTGGGGTATTTATAAACCCCACACGTAACTGCTGTTACCGAAAACAGTGTGTGTTCTTATAGGTTGAAACCACCCAAAATAAGCCGTTTCTGTAACAACCTACTGTCAATTTTTACTGCTGTTAAATCCAGTAATTAATGTAGACGTCGAACAAAGATTGAAAAATTCTGATGAATTGAAGGAGTAAGAGATCTCGGTAGATTTAGGTTTGAGGCAGTGGCAGAAATCAGTTTTACTGACTCGAGCAGAGTTGGCGAAGATGAGGGAGATGGGAGCGGCAACGGCGAGAGCGAAAGGTCACAAGTTGAGGACTTCCCTGCATCGTCGGTTTATCACAACTTGACAGTACAGCTACGGTTGACGGACGTTTAAAACCGCGAGCGGGAAAATCAAATAGAAATAACAGTAGGGAGGAAGAGAACCTGTACACCTGGATACGAAACATAAAGATGTTTGTCCACCATGTAAATTTATTACATGGAAAAAATCAGACCAGTTAACAAAAGTACACTTTAAGGAGAAATGCCTCAAAACAGACCAAACGTTGAAAAAAAAGTTAACTTTTGCAGAAACCTCGAGTAGGTCGTAACTAGCTAAATATTGCTATGGTACAAAACTTTTCATTCGTTAGTAGTTTCACGAGTGTCAGATTGTAGACTTCTTATAATTTCTCCGTGTCAAGTACATTAATTGTGCGACCTCTACGTACGGCGTACAAGACTACCATATTATCGTTAATCTGCTCTAACTGATGCCGATTGTCAATCAAATGGATAGTCAAAGCTGATCTGGAATTATCATCATCTTTACGTTCTTTAAATCTAGTATGAAAGTTCCTTCCCTTTTGACAGATGTATCTGCCCTGCATTAAAATCTTGCATTGGTCCACGGACAACTTAGTGTGAAGAACAACCTTAGTTTTTTTACGCTTTATGTCAGTAACGCCCAGTGACCATTTTCACTATCGTCTGACTGCTTATCCGTAATTATAAAATATTGTTCCATCATTACAGTGCATTCCAGAATGGAATTGTATTATTCCGAACCCTACCTAAACAATTAAACATTATACGTTCAAGAGTTATTGCGGTTTTCTTCATTTTGTGGAAATGGATATGTACGGCTGAGGGTGCTCTATGTCAGACATCAGCCTCAATTTGTGGACCAGATAACTGTACGTTTTGAGCTCAGCATTATTTGGGAACGGATCTTGGCCTGCAGGAAAACAGGAAAAAGTGAACTGGAGTGTCTAAGGTGCGCAGGTGTTGAAAACTGAATGGACTGATAAGACTAGAAATGAGGAGACTGTCAGCTAAAATGGCAAGGAGACAAACATGTGGAAGGAATTGACAAGACTATGGGACAGGATTACTTGAAATATTTCTAAGACTTAAGGCATAACTTTCTGCGGTACTTACGGACTATGCAGGTTTAAAAGAGGCGGGACGCTGGGTGCAAGTGTCACACAGAGACGGGGAGTTTGCTACAGGAGAATATTTTGCGGAGGACCGCATTACACCAGTCAAAAGCGTACCTGCTGACGGGTAGCGACTGCTGCTTCAAATCCGACTCAATGAAAAGAATAGCTCTTCTCAGTAAAGTACCAGGCGATCTGGTAGTGGAGCACAGGGAATCCGAATTGGGAACAATGTAGGGTAGATTTCAAGTTCCAAAATTTCTCTTCTAACCAAGAAAATCTTGCGAAAAACCTAAGTCATACCTGCCAGATTTGAGCTGTTTCTAATTTATGTTTCAGCCATTTCGTCGTAGACAAAAATATAACCGATTTTTCGGCATTCTGGAATGTTGAAGGGCTAGCAACGTGTGATACTACTTCAATATGACAAACAGCCAAAAGGCGCAAATAGCTCTTTTTATTACTTGATGTCGACTAGTTCCGGGTTTTTATTCATAGCCCATTGTAAAATCATCCTGTGAAACAATAGGCAAAAATTACAATTTGTTACGTACTGTACCAAACAGCCAATGCGTGTCACGAAGTGCAATGTCTAACGTATCAAAATACGTAGCATCCGATAATAATAAATATAACTGCACGCAGTTTTTTTGCTAGGTGGAGTAAGCTAGTTCCGCATAGAAATTCTGCCTGGATCGTACGTATTTCGATACGTTAAACATTGCACTTTGTGACACGCGTTGGCTCTTTACTACTTTTCGTGTTTCTACCCGACCTCAAATGTTGTTGTTGTGGTCTTCAGTCCAGAGACGGCTTTGATGCAGCTCTCCATGCTACTCTATCCTGTGCAAGCTTCTTCATCTCCCAGTACCTAATGCAACCTACATCCTTCTGAATCTGTTTACGTATTCATCTCTAGGTCTCCCTCTACGATTTTTACCCTCCGCGCTGCCCTCCAATACTAAATTGGTGATCCACTGATGCCTCAGAATATGTCCTACCAATCGATCCCTTCTTCTAGTCAAGTTGTGCCACAAACTCCTCCCCAATTCCATTCAGTACCTCTTGATTAGTTATGTAATCTACCCATCTAATCTTCAGCATCCTTCTGTAGCACCACATTTCGAAAACCTATATTCTCTTTTTGTCTAAACTAGTTATCGTCCACGTTTCACTTCCATACAAATACTTTCAGAAAAGACTTCCTGACACTTAAATCTATACCCGATGTTAACAAATTTCTCTTCTTCAGAAACGCTTTCCTTGCCATTTCCAGTCTACATTTTATATCCTCTCTACTTCGACCCTCATCAGTTTATTTTGCTGCCCAAATAGCAAAATTCATTTACTACTTGAAACGTCTCATTTCCTAATCTAATTCCCTCAGCATCATCCGATTTAATTCAACTACATTACATTATTCTCGTTTTGCTGTTGATGTTCATCTTATATCCTCCTTTCAAGACACTGTCCATTCCGTTCAGCTTCTCTTCCAGGTCCTTTGCTGTATCTGACAGAATTACAATGTCATCGTCGAACCTCAATGTTTTTATTTGTTCTCCATGGATTTTAATATCTACTCCGAATTTTTCTTTTGTTTCCTTTACTGCTTGCTCAATATACAAATTGAATAACATCAGGGACAGGCTGCAACCATGTCTCACCCCCTTCCCAACCACTGCTTCCCTTTCATGTCCCTTTTATAACTGCCATCTGGTTTCTATACAAATTGTAAACGGCCTTTCGCTCCGTGTATTTTACCCCTGCTAACTTCAGAATTTGAAAGAGAGTATTACAGTCAACATTGTCAAAAGCTTTCTCTAAGTCTACAAATGCTAGAAACGTAGGTTTGCCTTTCCTTGCCGGCCGTGGTGGCCAAGCGGTTAAAGACGCTACAGTCTGCAACCGCGCGGCCGCAGCGGTCGCAGGTTCGAATCCTGCCTCGGGCATGGATGTGTGTGATGTCCTTAGGTTAGTTAGTTTTAAGTAGTTCTAAGTTCTTGGGGACTGATGACCTTAGAAGTTAAGTCCCATAGTGCTCAGAGCCATTTGAACCATTTTTTGAACCTTTCCTTAATCTATTTTCTAAGATAAGCCGTAGGGTCAGTATTGCCTCACGTGTTCCAACGTTTTGCAGAATCCAAACTGATCTTCGCCGAGGTCGGCTTCTACCATTCTTTCCATTCGTCTGTAAAGAATTCATTTTAGTATTTTGCAGCGGTGACCTATTAAACTGATAGTTCGGTAATTTTCACATCTGTCAACATCTGCTTTCTTTGGGATTCTTCATGAAGTCTGTGGGTATCTCGCCTGCCTCAAACATCTTGCTCACCAGATGGTAGAGTTTTGTCAGGGCTGGCTCTCCCAAGGCTGTCAGTAGTTCTAATGAAATCTTGTCTACTCCCGGGGCCTTGTTTCGACTTAGGTCTTTCAGTGCTCTATCAAACTCTTCACGCAGTATCATATCTCCCATTTCATCTTCATCTAAATCCTCCTCCATTTCCATAATATTGTCCTCAAGAACATCGCCCGTGTATAGACCGCAAATAGAGTCACTAATTAATGCCTTTGCTGTAGGTTTCATATGCAATATTATTCTGTTGTAGCAGTATAGAGACTCAACAAAGGACATTAATCAATCGAACAGTGTAATGCTTGGACGTTTCGAAGAGGCGCATTCGAATGAAATCACGGCAACCCTTGCTGCGTTCAATAAGAGCATTCCCCGAAAGCGCCGCTAAATTTTTCAGTGACTTTGATCCGTGTTTCTCTGCAGTCTCAAAGACACCAGAATAGGCCTAGCTATAATAAACGCGATTACTGTCTGACGTAACAGGTAATAAGCCGCACCGTACAGGTGGCGACGTATTGTACGGCAGTTATTTATAAATCCTTCGGACGGTATTAGTAGCTCCGTGTCGCGATTCGCCGCTCACCGTTAAAGATTCACCCCCCGCGCTGGCGGAGATGGTGGGGTGGGCTCCGTCGCGTGACTCGGGGCGGCAATATTTTGTAGCAGCGCTGGCGGGGCCGCGCTGCCGCCTGTTTACCGCGCGCCCATTACTTATTCATCGAGTCTGCAGGAGTTGTGTGGGGCTAACAGCGCGGCCGGGGGGCGCTGGCGTTCTTCGGGACCGAACGGCTGCAACTCGCCGCCAACTTGGCCGTGTCCATCCGATTCAATTTCTGCGCAAGTTGGACGCGCCAGCCGCTTTGTGTACTGCCGGCCTCGACCGCAGGGCAGGCGCGAGCGCTGCCTGCCGAGTCGAAGCGGCGTGCCAGCACTGGCACACCCCGCACACACGGAACAGACAAGCAGTAGAGAAAAATGTTTTAATTGTAACCACTGGCAACTAAAATTATGTAATTCGTTTTTGTTTGCAGGTACAGTCGTGGACAAAACGAGCGAGACCCCTCTCCTTTTCGTTATGCTGATCCGCACAGCTTCTACATCTACATGACTACTCTGCAATTCACATTTAAGTGCTTGGCAGAGGGTTCATCGAACCACAATCATATTATCTCTCTACCATTCCACTCCCGAACAGCGAGCGGGAAAAATGAACACCTAAACCTTTCTGTTCGAGCTCTGATTTCTCTTATTTTATTTTGATGATCATTCCTACCTATGTAGGTTGGGCTCAACAAAATATTTTCGCATTCGGAATAGAAAGATGGTGACTGAAATTTCGTAAATAGATCTCGCCGCGACGAGAAACGCCTTTGCTTTAATGACTTCCATCCCAACTCGCGTATCACACCTGCCACACTCTCTCCCTTATTACGTGATAATACAAAACGAGCTGCCCTTTTTTGCACCCTTTCGATGTCCTCCGTCAATCCCACCTGGTAAGGATCCCACACCGCGCAGCAATATTCTAACAGAGGACGAACGAGTGTAGTATAAGCTGTCTCTTTAGTGGACTTGTTGCATCTTCTAAGTGTCCTGCCAATGAAACGCAACCTTTGGCTCGCCTTCCCCACAATATTACCTATGTGGTCTTTCCAACTGAAGCTGTTCGGTATTTTCACACTCAGGTACTTAGTTGAATTGACAGCCTTGAGAATTGTACTATTTATCGAGTAATCGAATTCCAACGGATTTCTTTTGAAACTCATGTGGATCATCTCATACTTTTCGTTATTTAGTGTCAACTGCCACCTGCCACACCACACAGCAATATTATCTAAATCGCTTTGCAACTGATACTGGTCTTCGGATGATCTTACTAGACGGTAAATTACAGCATCATCTGCGAACAACCTAAGAGAACTGTTCAGATTGTCACCCAGGTCATTTATATAGATCAGGAACAGCAGAGGTCCCAGGACGCTTCCCTGGGGAACACCTGATATCACTTCAGATTTACTCGATGATTTGCCGTCTATTACTACGAATTGCGACCTTACTGACAGGAAATCGCAAATCCAGTCGCGCAACTGAGACGATACCCCGTAGGCCCGCAGCTTGATTAGAAGTCGCTTGTGAGGAACGGTGTCAAAAGCTTTCCGGAAATCTAGAAATACGGAATCAACTTGAGATCCCCTGTGGATAGCGGCCATTACTTAGTGCGAAGCTTTAAAGTCTCATAACATGTAAGCTTTCACGGCCGGCGTCTTCATTAATAAAAACTTCCGGGCTGAATTGCCGTGGTCCATATATGAAACTTCTTCTCCTTCCTGACGTTCAGTCGGCCAAAAAAAAAGCCCTTTGAAACGGTATCGATACGTGGATGACACCTTTTTGATATGGAATCATGCTGAAGAGGAACTGAGTGATTTTGTTTGGTGCACATAAACAGTTTCACTCCAAAGATACAATTCACCATGGAGAAAGAGAGTAATGGACAACTAAATTTTTTGGATGTATTGGTTATTAAGCGGGCGGATGGGACTTTAGGGCACAAGGTATATAGGAAAGATACACACACCGGTCGCTACCTATATAAAAATTCGAATCATCATCCTACGCAGACAGTGGACAGAGCTAATAACATCTGTGAGCCAATTTATTTGCAAGATGAATTAAGCCATTTGCGAACAGCTTTCAAGAGAAATGGGTACACTGACAAAGAAACAGATCGACCACTCCACCCTAGAAGAAAAGTGTCCGAAAATACACGGCAACAACAACCGTCGGCTGGAAAAGTTTTTCTTCCATTTATTCATCTCATAACGGACCGTATTGGTAAAGTTTTTGCAAAGTTTCGAGTGGAGACAATCTTTCGACCTACCAAGAAAATTAGTGAAAGTTTAAGATCAGTGAAAGACGCACGACACCCCTTAGCTACCCCAGGTGTGTATAAAATTCCGTGTAGCTGTGGCATGGTTTATATTGGAACAACTAAATGGAGTGTTAATACCCGCTTAACGGAACACAAAAGGAACTGTAGATTGGGACAGATTGACAAATCAGCTGTAGCGGAACACGTTTTCAAAGACGGTGATCACAAAATAAAATTTAGTGAGACAAACGTGATAGCTAGGACCTCACATTATAATACTCGCATGTATAGAGAAGCTATAGAGATCTACAAGCACGGAAATAATTTTAATAGAAAAGAAGAAGGATTAAAACTAGACAAGATATGGCGGTCGACTTTGTACAAGTGACAATCGATTACCTGTAATCGATAGAGATGGCACAAGCCAGAAATACACTCCTGGAAATGGAAAAAAGAACACATTGACACCGGTGTGTCAGACCCACCATACTTGTTCCGGACACTGCGAGAGGGCTGTACAAGCAATGATCACACGCACGGCACAGCGGACACACCAGGAACCGCGGTGTTGGCCGTCGAATGGCGCTAGCTGCGCAGCATTTGTGCACCGCCGCCGTCAGTGTCAGCCAGTTTGCCGTGGCATACGGAGCTCCATTGCAGTCTTTAACACTGGTAGCATGCCGCGACAGCGTGGACGTGTACCGTATGTGCAGTTGACGGACTTTGAGCGAGGGCGTATAGTGGGCATGCGGGAGGCCGGGTGGACGTACCGCCGAATTGCTCAACACGTGGGGCGTGAGGTCTCCACAGTACATCGATGTTGTCGCCAGTGGTCGGCGGAAGGTGCACGTGCCCGTCGACCTGGGACCGGACCGCAGCGACGCACGGATGCACGCCAAGACCGTAGGATCCTACGCAGTGCCGTAGGGGACCGCACCGCCACTTCCCAGCAAATTAGGGACACTGTTGCTCCTGGGGTATCGGCGAGGACCATTCGCAACCGTCTCCATGAAGCTGGGCTATGGTCCCGCACACCGTTAGGCCGTCTTCCGCTCACGCCCCAACATCGTGCAGCCCGCCTCCAGTGGTGTCGCGACAGGCGTGAATGGAGGGACGAATGGAGACGTGTCGTCATCAGCGATGAGAGTCGCTTCTGCCTTGGTGCCAATGATGGTCGTATGCGTGTTTGGCGCCGTGCAGGTGAGCGCCACAATCAGGACTGCATACGACCGAGGCACACAGGGCCAACACCCGGCATCATGGTATGAGGAGCGATCTCCTACACTGGCCGTACACCACTGGTGATCGTCGAGGGGACACTGAATAGTGCACGGTACATCCAAACCGTCATCGAACCCATCGTTCTACCATTCTTAGACCGGCAAGGGAACTTGCTGTTCCAACAGGACAATGCACGTCCGCATGTATCCCGTGCCACCCAACGTGCTCTAGAAGGTGTAAGTCAACTACCCTGGCCAGCAAGATCTCCGGATCTGTCCCCCATTGAGCATGTTTGGGACTGGATGAAGCGTCGTCTCACGCGGTCTGCACGTCCAGCACGAACACTGGTCCAACTGAGGCGCCAGGTGGAAATGGCATGGCAAGCCGTTCCACAGGACTATATCCAGCATCTCTACGATCGTCTCCATGGGAGAATAGCAGCCTGCATTGCTGCGAAAGGTGGATATACACTGTAGTTGTGCCGACATTGTGCATGCTCTGTTGCCTGTGTCTATGTGCCTGTGGTTCTGTCAGTGTGATCATGTGATGTACCTGACACCAGGAATGTGTCAATAAAGTTTCCCCTTCCTGGGACAATGAATTCACGGTGTTCTTATTTCAATTTCCAGGAGTGTAGTTTTAAAGTCGAAAGCACGTGACGAGTGGTGGCGCCATCTATGCGCTCTATACAGGGTGTTACGAAAAGGTACGGCCAAACTTTCAGGAAACATTCCTCACACACAAATAAAGAAAAGATGTTATGTGGACATGTGTCCGGAAACGCTTACTTTCCATGTTAGAGCTCATTTTAGTTTCGTCCACCTACGCTCAATGGAGCACGTTATCATGATTTCATACGTGATACTCTACTTGTGCTGCTAGAACATGTGCCTTTACAAGTACGACACAACATGTGGTTCATGCGCGATGGAGCTCCTGCACATTTCAGTCGAAGTTTTCGTACGCTTCTCAACAACAGATTCGGTGACCGATGGATTGGTAGAGGCGGACCAATTCCATGGCCTCCACGCTCTCCTGACCTCAACCCTCTTGACTTTCATTTATGGGGCATTTGAAAGCTCTTGTCTACGCAACCCCGGTACCAAACGTAGGGACTCTCCGTGCTCGTATTGTGGACGGCTGTGATACAATACGCCATTCTCCAGGACTGCATCAGCGCATCAGGGATTCCATGTGACGGAGGGTGGATGCATGTATCCTCGCTAACGGAGGACATTTTGAACATTTCTTGTAACAAAGTGTTTGAATTCACGCTGGTATGTTCTGTTTCTGTGTGTCTCCATTCCATGATTAATGTGATTTGAAGAGAAGTCATAAAATGAGCTGTAACATGGAAAGTAAGCGTTTCCGGACACATGTCCGCATAACATATTTTCTTTCTTTGTGTGTGAGGAATGTTTCCTGAAAGTTTGGCCGTACCTTTTTGTAACACCCTGTATAAGCGGGACCACCAGCGCCTAGCAGTCAGTCGCCGACTCACCTCAGATGATGTAGCTCGCAGTAGGTAACGAAACGTCAGGAAGGAGATGCAGCTTTATGTATGGACCACGGCAATTTAGCCCGGAAGTTTTAATTAATGGAGCTTTAAAGTCTGCTACACAGCATAAGACGCAAGTCGATGAAGTGCTACCAACATACTATGCACAGGCGTGGAATTGAAAAACTATCCGAACTTTGTCAGACTGTTAGCAATCATGTGTAAGACTATATTAATGCTGATTGGTGTGTTAAACACAACACGTAAATGTAAGATATAAAGGAAAGACGAAACGCTAATTAGTATGAACTGCACTAAGAAAAATGAATTTCAACTTATCGAGATAACATAACTGTTTTTGTGGTGTCACCGCCAGACACCACACTTGCTAGGTGGTAGCCTTTAAATCGGCCGCAGTCCGTTAGTATACGTCGGACCCGCGTGTCGCCACTATCAGTGATTGTAGACCGAGCGCCGCCACACGGCAGGTCTAGAGAGACTTCCTAGCACTCGCCCAAGTTGTATAACCGACTTTGCTAGCGATGGTTCACTGACAAAATACGCTCTCATATGCCGAAACGATAGTTTGCATAGCCTTCAGCTACGTCATTTGCTACGACCTAGCAAGGCACCAGTACCAGTTACTATTGATACTGTAATCATGTACCGTCAAGAGCGATGCTCATCATTAATGGATTAAAGTTAAGTATTCCACCTGCTACGTCCGTTTTTCTAAAGTCTAATTTGCTTGTCCTGTTCCAGACCTCACGCCAGCCTGCGTGAGCTAAAACGCGTGCCTTTCGGCTTCCTCTAGTACCCGGTGTTGGCTCTCCTGCCAACCCACAACAGTTTTAGTTAGACAAAGTACTCCAGATGGATACGAATTAGCAAAATATTATGCGCATTCGACCGCAAAACGATCTGTGTCAAAGTTTAGACCAGTCATACTGGATTACCGTTGCTGAGATACCATGAAAGTGTGCAAATTTAGCAATGCGTGAAGATTCATAACGAAATTCAGTTAAAAATCGTTCAGTGCCACACTTAAGTCAATTCATTCATTTACAGAAGTGGAAAAGGTAGGCAGTAACAAGTATGAAATTCTACAAGATTTTCATATTTACATCCACAGGGTGCTGGTACACAATAAAGGTAGCAGTAAAACGTATTGGGCCTTAGGTTAGTTAGGTTTAAGTAGTTCTAAGTTCTAGGGGACTGATGACCTTAGAAGTTAAGTCCCATAGTGCTCAGACCCATTTGAACCATTTTTCTGTTGCAGAAGGGCACTTAATAAGACAGACTATATGCAGCGTCGTAGTAAACACCGCTGTTTCACCTGATAACGGGCGGGCTGCAGGTCCGGCCGTCTTGTAATCATTGTTATATTGTTTGCTGTTTTGCAATACAGCACATCAGAATTATTTTGCAAAGATTAAAAGCTTATTCAACTTCAGGTTTAAGGTCAAAAGAATTTTCAAATTTGTTCATTTTGTTGAAGAAAATTTTATGATTAATTGCTGTAAAACACAGATTATATATTATTAAATAAACAGGTTGTGTGAAAAGAAGGTTATATTGGTGGGTCCTCCCTTCCACGTTTTCCTTAATTCCAGTAAGAGGCATGTATCACAGGTACTGCACTAGTGTCGGCGTGGGAACTTTTCAGAATACGATATCACGTAAATGACTTGCACTCCTGCAACAAACGCAATGACTTTGTAATTTACACTACTTTTAGTTTGTTAATGTCAATAGGCATTATTCCGTTCAAGAAAGTGTGTGTTTTCGCAAAAAATGCGCTTCCTAAGTGTTATTAAAGTCTGTTTATTGGCTAACAATACGAGCCCCTGACTACAAATCCATTCTGTGGAGATGCACATCAATAGAACTTTCCATTTCCGCATAATATATTAGGTGATATGTTTGTCTCGTGTAGATAAGCTCTCGGAAATTTAAAAAAAAAAAAAAAACATACTATCAACTGTATCTGCTACGGATCCAAGGTAGACAAGCTACGTTGAAGTATTCATGTAAAGCGGTTTCTTGATGAATTACACTTCCTGAGGACTCTTCCAACGAATCTCTAAATGACATCTGCCATACCTACGCTTAGTTGCATGTGGTCCTTTCATACGCATATTCCTAGATATTTTATGGGTGTAACTGCTTCCAGTAATGGTTCATAAATCGTGTAAACCTACAATAATAGTTCTTTCTGACTCTTAATGAGTAACACGTTGAGCCGTGGATGGCTCGCGTTAATGCCGTTTTTCCTTTTCGTTATTTTGCCACCAGCGAGTGGCGTCTTATTCCTCCTTCAGTTACTAGCTGAACGAGTTGCTCACTTGCTTCCGTCAGTGGGAGCAGCAGCGTTTATCGATACTGGAACTGCTGGAATTTCTTTGGTGTGGGGTTATACACTCCTGGAAATGGAAAAAAGAACACATTGACACCGGTGTGTCAGACCCACCATACTTGTTCCGGACACTGCGAGAGGGGTGTACAAGCAATGATCACATTCACGGCACAGCAGACACACCAGGAACCGCGGTGTTGGCAGTCGAATGGCGCTAGCTGCGCAGCATTTGTGCACCGCCGCCGTCAGTGTCAGCTAGTTTGCCGTGGCATACGGAGCTCCATCGCAGTCTTTAACACTGGTAGCATGCCGCGACAGCGTGGACGTGAACCGTATGTGCAGTTGACGGACTTTGAACGAGGGCGTATAGTGGGCATGCGGGAGGCCGGGTGGACGTACCACCGAATTGCTCAACACGTGGGGCGTGAGGTCTCCACAGTACATCGATGTTGTCGCCAGTGGTCGGCGGAAGGTGCACGTGCCCGTCGACCTGGGACCGGACCGCAGCGACGCACGGATGCACGCCAAGACCGTAGGATCCTACGCAGTGCCGTAGGGGACCGCACCGCCACTTCCCAGCAAATTAGGGACACTGTTGCTCCTGGGGTATCGGCGAGGACCATTCGCAACCGTCTCCATGAAGCTGGGCTACGGTCCCGCACACCGTTAGGCCGTCTTCCGCTCACGCCCCAACATCGTGCAGCCCGCCTCCAGTGGTGTCGCGACAGGCGTGAATGGAGGGACGAATGGAGACGTGTCGTCTTCAGCGATGAGAGTCGCTTCTGCCTTGGTGCCAATGATGGTCGTATGCGTGCCTGGCGCCGTGCAGGTGAGCGCCACAATCAGGACTGCATACGACCGAGGCACACAGGGCCAACACCCGGCATCATGGTGTGGGGAGCGATCTCCTACACTGGCCGTACACCACTGGTGATCGTCGAGGGGACACTGAATAGTGCACGGTACATCCAAACCGTCATCGAACCCATCGTTCTACCATTCCTAGACCGGCAAGGGAACTTGCTGTTCCAGCAGGACAATGCACGTCCGCATGTATCCCGTGCCACCCAACGTGCTCTAGAAGGTGTAAGTCAACTACCCTGGCCAGCAAGATCTCCGGATCTTTCCCCCATTGAGCATGTTTGGGACTGGATGAAGCGTCGTCTCACGCGGTCTGCACGTCCAGCACGAACGCTGGTCCAACTGAGGCGCCAGGTGGAAATGGCATGGCAAGCCGTTCCACAGGACTACATCCAGCATCTCTACGATCGTCTCCATGGGAGAATAGCAGCCTGCATTGCTGCGAAAGGTGGATATACACTGTACTAGTGCCGACATTGTGCATGCTCTGTTGCCTGTGTCTATGTGCCTGTGGTTCTGTCAGTGTGATCATGTGATGTATCTGACCCCAGGAATGTGTCAATAAAGTTTCCCCTTCCTGGGACAATGAATTCACGGTGTTCTTATTTCAATTTCCAGGAGTGTATTTCCATCTCATGGTGTGCGTGGCAGTTGGTCAGTTTCGGAGGAGCAACGAGGAAGTCCCTGCGGCGTGTGATCAGGCCGGGGCCGCTGGCGGCGTGCACGTGCAGTTGGAGTTGTGAGGCACTAGCCGCGAGAACTGCTAAGTTCGTCGCGCACCGCACCTGCATACTGGAGTTGAGTAATCAGTGAACCTGTCATGAAAGCTCAACCGTTGTGACATTTCTTTGTTAATTACTGGTTGTTGCATTCTTGGCTGTCCCCGCAAGCAGCACCGTGATGGTGTGTTGGAGTTGGCAAAATTTTGCTGCCGCCTCCTGTATGGTGTTTAACCTTTGAAATGATTAAAATTTATTAGTGAAGTGCACCAGCGGTATCTTCAGCCTTGTGGCCGTTAACGTTCCGGCTACATGTCCTGGTCGTTAGCGTCGTTTTCCGGCAGTGTGTTTTCATCGCCGTGTTGACGCTGTCCGGCATGGAGTGAAGTTCGATAGCTTCGTGTTGTTCTCCTTTTCTCTTTGAGTGTTTATTCTGCCTTGACTATGGTTATATGCCAATTATTAAGACATAACTGATACTTTTGGTTGTCGTACTGTTGGTCACGAGGAAGGGAATTGGTTACGCGGTTGGTTGGTTCGTCAGCCATCCGTAGGTCGTGCTACAATCCAATTGTTTAGTGTTAGGCTTGGCTGTCTGTCTCACCTAAACTGTGGTTAGAGTTTCCTCCTCAGGCCGACCCTTGGCACATATCTGAGCACCAGTGTTTGTTGTTTGTGATTGTCATTTTATTTGGTCGCTGGTAGTGTTCCAGGCCTTCAGCCGTGTATTAATATTGTGTGTCTTATGTTTGGTATATGGCCTTCAGCCGAACTTCATAACAACTTTAAGATTAGGCCTTCAGCCGTGTTTCATTTACAATTCTTCTTTCTCTGTATTTAGGCCTATAGCCGCATTTGTTTCAGAATCTGTGGCTTTATTATGTAAATCCTTGTCAGTAAGGTTTCTCTTTAATTATTTTGAATTCTTGTAATGGACTTTAGCCGTGTTCTGTAAATGTTTATCTAAAGGTTGACTTTAATCATTCTTGAGTAATTGTTTGGGCCTTCAGCCGACAAGATACTTCAAGTTTTCTTAAGATGTTTTTCTGTTGCGCTCTGTAAAGGCTTATCTTCAAAGTCTCTCTTTTATTATGTAAAGATATTTTTTTTGGGGGGGGGTCTTTCAGCCGAAGAATTAACTTGAATTTTCCTTAATACGGCATTTAGCCGGAATTTGTAAATGCTTGGCTTTTAAAGAATTACCTTAGGTTATCTGAAATATTGTTTCGGCCTTTAGCAGAGAAGATATTGTAATTTTACTTAAGTAAGGCCTTCAGCCTTACTCTATATCCTGATGCTTTAAAAACAATCATTTAAACTTATTATGGAGAAGTTACTTGGGCCTTCAGTCGTGAACTGATCTTGGTTGTTTTAAAGAGAAAACTGTGCGTTGGTTTGAGGAATAAAGTTGTGTGTGTTCTTGTATAACTAACAGTAATTGACCTTGGACCCTTTCCACAACCTGATCCGCTCTGTCCTGCGAAACCATATTCTACACGTTATGTTAGTTTATGTTCAGGATCAACTGCCAATCCTTGCAAAAATGGTTAATCTTATGCTGGGTGTTCGGGCATTTCGTTACATTTTTCTAGTGATACGACTTCTCCGTATGTAACAGCATCTTATACGGACAGCCTCATGGAACTTTTGATGTTATCCACTAGGTCATTTACATACATTGTAAAAAATTAATGGTCCCTTAATGCTCTCTGACCGAACGCTCAAAATTACTTTTTACGTCTTAAGATCCCTCCCCCTCTTCAGTCCATCACACAGCTGGGAGTAATCCCTGTTCTGCGCTGATAGGCAGCACACCGCGCCTGGTACACGCGGCGCTCGGGAACCACAGCACATCTACGACACCTGAGGATGGGTTTGTAACAGTCCGAAACCGGTCGTGTGAAAATAAATTAATTTAAAACTGAAGAGGTATTTTCAACCTCTGCTATAATGCTCAGTTGCGGATGTTCTTCCAACAGGATTGTGTGATTCGGAGTAGTCAGTCACGCTATACCTTGTGGAAATTCGACGGAAGGCTTTGAGTTTGTCGAGTGTCCTTAGAACGTTACCTGCCGTCCTGTGTAGAACCAACATAAAATATGGACGAGGTGATGTTGCAGTATTGGGGCGTTTTCCGTGGTTAAAAAAACGGTAAATGAGGAAGGATATGAATACATTTTACAGCACAGAGTATTGTGTACAGCAGAGAAACATTTCGGAGACGATGACTGTTGTTGTTGTTGTGGTCTTCAGTCCGGAGACTGGTTTGATGCTGTATCAGCGTGAAAATGTATAGCAATAAAGCGGCATCCGTGAAGCTATGGTTTCTGGGCAATACCATTCGGGAAATAGACTATCCAGTCTGGGGCCTAGAGCTGAATTCTATGGGACATCTTTAGGATGAGTCAGAACGTCGACTTAGCTAAGACCCCAGCATTTTCTAGTTCCGGCTGCTGAGGAGGAATGGGCTGTTATTCCGCGACAGACATTCGGCGCATCACCAGAATATTTCAAATCGTCATAAGGGCAAAGGGTGGCATCCACTGAAAGGTGTCCGAATAATTTTGACCATCTAGTGTATTTGGTTCATTAGACGGCAGTGGGGAGCTGTGGATGGCTTCGCCGGCCGTTGTGGCCGAGAGGTTCCAGGCGCTTCAGTCCGTAACCGCGCGACTGCTACGGTGGCAAGTTCGAATCTTGCCTCGGGCATGGATGTGTGTGAGGTCCTTAGCTTAGTTAGGTGTAAGTAGTTCTAAGTTCTATGGGACTGATGACCTCAGATGTTAAGTCCCATAGTGCTCAGAGCCATTTTAACCATTTGTGGATGGCGTCCAGATTATAAAGACGGTCCCTAAGCTATTGTGAAAGTATTAATCGAATACTGACGTCTCCTATCGTTCAGAACGTTGTCCAGTCTCGGCTGTTATTGAGACTCACTGTAGAGACAGAGCTCCACCTGTAATGTTCACCTGGTCGGGACAGACGAGGTATGGTCGTCCTTAGGGAATTCAGAACACATGATAAGGTGTTACCTGAGCATAATAAATTTCTGTTCGGAGTGTTGGTCTCGCCTAGATAGGTTAGCCTTGTTCCTTTTAGGCTTTCCTCTAAATCGGTAATAGTCTGGGATTATGAGACCGACTCAAGACCGATTTTAACGATGAAAACCCGTGTTTACCAACACCCACTTCAAAGAACTTCCTGCTCCGTTGCGGAAAGTGTACAATAAATCCAGGTGTTTTCCAAACAGCCAACGTGGTATTCTGCTTAGGTACTTTCCGGTTTTCTAGACGAGTTTTGCGTCTGGGTAACCGTGCCTGTGCCTGGTGGGGACAGTTCTCACATCGAGTCGCAGAGGCAGTAACTAGCTGCATGCTAGTGTTTTAGCGAAAGAGGCTGACTCGGCAAGTTTTAATAGAAACCAATAGATTATATTCGTTTCAGTGAAATTTGAGAGTCATGTTGTTGCGCGACTTCTTCCATTGCTAACCTTGAAATGTGGAGATTATCGGCGAAAAATACTAGCAGCCGGCTGGAGGCGGTGCAGGAATTGCAAGCGATGTGGTCAGATCACGGAGTCTTCCTGAAAGTAGCCGGACTGCTGCAAGGATTACTGAAAAGTTTAACCGAGTCTCATGGTTCGAAGCGAGGCTGGCGAATTTTTTTATTATTATTATTATTAATTTCATCGTGCAGCAGGGCGTAGAATTAATCGGCATCCGTCCGTAAACGTTTCCAATTAAATTCGCTGAGCGGCACGTCGCGAAATTTGTGTCAAGCGGCGCACGTGGCCTAGATTACTCTCCTCAATTGAACTGAACACCACATAAACAAATTATCTATATCCAGATTACCATGACACGTTGTCTTTCGTAGACATAAGCCGGTCGGAGTGGCCGAGCGGTTCTACGCGCTTCAGTCTGGAACCGAGCGACCGCTACGGTCGCAGGTTCGAATCCTGCTTTGGGCATGGATGTGTGTGATGTCCTTAGGTTAGTTAGGTTTAAGTAGTTCTACGTTCTATGGGACTGATGACCTCAGAGTTAAGTCCCGTAGTGCCCAGAGCCATTTGAACCATTTTTTCGTAGACATAAGTATAGAATAAATCCTGTAAAGTAATTAGTTTGTACTTTTGTTAACTTGTGATGGCGTTTCTGGTTATTTTGGTACTATATGTCGCATGACTCGGTTGAAAAAATGTAATAAATATCTGAGATCACTGTTTTCAGTATTATCTTTCTTCTTTCATTTGAGTTGTGGTAACCTGATATCATTTTACACCTACGTTACCTCAATGCACCATGTTTCTCTTCACTAAGAAGTAAACTAGCTGGTCTTTACTTTTTTGTTATGTCGTTAATGTGAAAAGACACTTACACTGTTTTGCGTGCTTTATAACTACCTTTACGGTTTACAAGAGCCTGAAAACTTTTTTTGGGGTCAGCCAGAAAGCGATGGAGAACATACTGAACATAGTTTCCAGTCTGCAAGTAGTCCACATTAATTAATGTTCCTACTCGCTATTTATTCAGCGTGATCAGGAACAATGGTTATCAATACAAGTTTTGCTTTTTAACTGATCGATGTATTCAGCAATAGTTTATGCCCGCAAGAATATAATAGTATTCTTTATAATAATAATAATCTCTCTACCGAAACCAGCACTACTAACAGCTCAGAGGCGACCTCTACAGAAAGTTTCAGGCAAAATGGTCTATCACTCTGACTTCTAATTACCAGAAGTTAATTGCTCGCCATAAAAGTGGAAAATAATCTGCCCGCTTTCCAAGCGGTCTTGTCAACATTACGGGTGGAACGCAAACAGCTATTTCCATAAAATCCAAGCGATCCAGGACGGTGTACAGTCATCGCGAGTTCACTTCCTACTTTTACCGAAAACGCTTTTGATAGCTGCCTGGCTGTGATGTCATCCGAAGCACAGCGCACGCTGGCGTTTGACTGGCGTGGACAGATTGATATCTCGGTGCGAAGTGCCTCTTCCAGCTGCCTCTCTGGCCTTATTTATGTGTGAGCGCAGCGGACCGCCAAACAGAACATCTGCTCTCAAACGCCCTAAGTATTTCTCGGACACGTATTAATTAATATCTCTGTCGCTTAAAAATTAATAATTTTCTTAAACACTGAAACGCCAAAGAAAGTGGTATAGGTATGCGTAATCAAATACAGATATATGTAAACAGGCAGAATTCGTCGCTGCAGTCGGCAGCTCCTATGTAAGTCAAGTGTCTGGCGCAGTTGTTATATAGGCTACTGCTACTACAATGGCAGGTTATCAAGATTTAAGTGAGTTCGAACGTGGTGCTATAGTCGGCGCAAGAGCTGTGTGACACATCATCTCCGAGGTATCGATGAAGTGGGGATTTTTCCCGTACGACCATTCCACGGGTATTCCCTGAATATTAGGAATCCAGTAAAACATCAAATCTCCGACACAGCTGCGACCGGAAAAAGATCCGAATGAAGAGAATCGTTCAACGTGACAAAGAGCAACCTTTCCGCAAATTCCTGCACACTTGAATGCTGGGCCACCAACAAGTGCCAGCGTGCGAGCCGTTCAACGAAACATAATCGGTTTGGGCTTTCGGAATGGAGACAACCTCATGAATCCAAGAACCCTGCATGTCAGCAGGGGACCGTTCAAGCTGGTGGAAGCTCTGTACCGGTGTGGAGCGTGTGCAGTTGGAGTGATATGGGACCCCTGAAACGTCCTCTGCCAGATGACACGCAGGTGATCACATGCATCCATTCATGTCCATTGTGCATTCCGACGGACTTGGACAATTCCATTAGGACAATGCGACACCCCACAAGTCGAGAATTTGTGCAGAGTGGCTCCAGGAACACTCCCCTGTGTTTAAACAATTCTGCAGGCCACCATGCCCCCCAATATGACCATTATTGAGAATATCTGGGACGCCTTGCAACGTGTTGTTTAGAAGAGATCTCCACCGCCTCGTACTCTTGCGGATTTATGGGCAGCTATGCAGGACTCATGGTTTGAATTCCCTCCAACACTACTTCAGACATTGTTCAAGTCCATCCCACGTCGTCGTGGAGGCCCTACACGATATTAGGCAGTTGTACCAGTTTCTTTGGCTCTTCAACGTATGTTTGTATGATTAAAGTTTGCTTTAGTTTCTGAAGAAGTTTTAGCTGGATTGTATTTAAACTTTGCCGGCTGGAATTTTTAGAACGGAACCAATCTTTAAGATTTCCTGTAATGATTGTTATTTGTAATAAAGTCTTGAAACTCGATACAGCTGTATTATTTATCAATGTACTACAGTGCTGTAGTTAGAACTTTCTACAGTAAATACAAATGATACTTAAACTATTATGAGCAGGGACGATTTCTTTCCAAATTTGGTTTTTAGTAAATAACTTGGAAACTAATAGAGGTAGCTTAATAGTGTCGTCGCTATTAAGGTTTTTATTTGAAACTGGGACTACATACGAGCTTTCATCTTTCTGAGTCCAATATTTAGCGGCTTCAAATTTTCGTAAAAATGTCGTTGTTAACCAAATTGTTTCTCTCATCAGGTTGAGACGTGTAACTTTTGATTGTGATATACATTTGCACAGTCTGGATAGTTTTTAGCTATCTAGCTCCATTATTTAGCGCCACTTATTTTTTTCTTAAAATAATATATTTAGCGAAACACATTGATTTGATCATTCTGAGAATTCTCAGTGTTAACGTTAATATACTGAAGCACATACTGACAAAGTTAGGAAAAGTTATTTTAATTTTTAATTTCACTCTTCGAGTGTGGTGCAAACCTTTGGACGCTAAGTACAAGCGCGTTACGACGAAGTGGCGCTGGTAGCAATGAACTGGGGTAAGGCCCGGCACACTCGCTCGCCCGTGTACCTCTTAACAATAATACGGCGCCTGTTTCGCCTCATATTTGTAACTCTGACACGGCAGTTCTCTTTTGTCATGTCCTTATCTTTCCTCTAGCAATTAACCCCTTTTTTTCAACTCGGAGTAACTATTCTTAATCTACTTCATCTACTGTTCATAATGGGTCGGACAGCTGAAGAAGGTGGATCCATTGCCCAGCTAGGCCAAGCAGACTAAATGAATGCCTAGTTGGGCAATGGATCCACCTTCCTTGGTGTGGGTGCACAGATGCGTCCGACCTCTTGTGGAAATCTCAGACAGCGAACATGGAGGAAATGGACAGCGACTGCGGATAGGTGTCGCTCGATGAGAATGCGAATCGGCTTTGAGGCGTGCCGAGATAGTCCTTACAGTTTCGATAACGCTGTGGCCACAATGCCACAGTGGTTACCGCACCTGCCTAGTAAGCAGGAATTCTGGGTTCGACTCCTGGTCCGACGTCCCGATGCAAATGGTAGCAGTGATCCCCTCCCCTTCCTTTCCCTTCTTCCCCTCCAGCATTCAATTTACATCTTCTGGAAGGTACCGACAGGGTCGTGGAGCCATGCTCACACCAGTGCCGTGCGTTAGGTTTCTCGGTTAAGGATCCATAGCGCGAACAGCTCGATCGTAGTTATCCCATAGATTCTCGATCGGGTTTAGATTCGAACAGTTTGGTGGCCTGGGAGGTACGGTACACTCATCCTGGTGCTCTTCGAGCCACGCAACCATACAGTGTGAGTCACTACCTATTGCCACCAAGAATTACTCCGAAAGTATGATAGGAGCTGAAAAGTTTGTAGGACAAATGTTGCGTGGGACAACGGGGGCCATAATATGACGTCGGTGTTTTGTTGCTAGGTGTGACGCGTCTTAGATATTAAGTTCAAATTTGCTTTTTCAAATGGGATGCTACAGCTTGGTACTTATTTTCTGATAGCGGCTACCGAGACGAATCCAGTGATGTGTAACAGTAAGGTCTTTGAAAGTCAACGAAGGTCATAAAGATGGCATGAACGTCCTTTTACAGAAAGTGTTAGAAGTAATGGCCATAGGTATCAATGCAGTGCTGCAAACTTTTTATCATGCATTGAGTGGTGTTCCTTACCACTTCGGCACTTATCGAGGCACATGATCTGACAATTCTCCCTCGCATATCTTCAGGTGTAGTTGGAACGTCTTTGTAAACAATGTCTCCTACGAATTCCCGCAAGAAAAAATCCAGAGGCGTCAAGTCCGGCGAACGAGCCAGCCACGACACATCTCCTCCGCGTCCAATCCAACGATTCGCAACTCATTTCTGGCCATCAGCGAAAAATGTGCCGGACACCCATCGTCTTGATACCACATTCTGTTCCTTGTTCCTAAAGGTATTTTTTCCAGTAACACACCTAATATTTCTTGCAGGAATGAGGCATACTTGCTACCATTAAGATTTCCTTCGATGAAATAGGGGCCAATAATTCTGTCCTCCAGAATCCCACACCATACATTCATCGCCCCCGGATTTTGGTGTGCAACTTGACACGGCCAACATGGATTTTCATTTGCCCAATAATGCATGTTATGCAAGTTTACATTTCCGTGGTTCGTGAATGTAGTCTCGTCAGTAAATAAAATCAAATTAATAAATGTGTCATCCCTCTGAATCTGAAGTTGAGCCCATCGGCAGAATTCAATGCGACGCACACAACCCGTACCAGTTAATTCTTGATGGAGACTGATATGGTAAGAATGATATTGATGGCGATGTAGAACACGAACAACACTACTCTGGCCCATGCCAGATTCTCTTGCGATTTGACACGAATTAACACAACGATCTCGAATCAAAGTGACAAGAGAACCAACTTCCGTTTCCCCGGTAGTAACTTTCCATTTCCGGATATGTTTCCGGTGCGTTAAAGATCCAGTTGCTCTCAATTTATCATACACATATTTAAATGTACGACCTGTAGGGTGAGTACGTTGAGGATACGTTTCAGCTTCTAAGTCTATAGCTCTCACTGAATTTTTTTGGCATCCTCCCTAAATAATAACCATATCGTCTTGTTAAAACTTCCTGGCAGATTAAAACGGTGTGCCCGACCGAGACTCGGACTCGGGACCTTTGCCTTTCGCGGGCTAGTGCTCTACCATCTGAGCTACCGAAGCACGACTCACGCCCGGTCTCGCAGCTTTACTTCTGCCAGTACCTCATCTCCTACCTTCCAAACGTTACAGAAGCTCTCCTGCGAAACCTTGCAGAACTAGCAGGAGAGCTTCTGTAATGTTTGGAAGGTAGGAGACGAGATACTGGCAGAAGTAAAGCTGTGAGACCGGGCGTGAGTCGTGCTTCGGTAGCTCAGATGGTGGAGCACTTGCCCGCGAAAGGCAAAGGTCCCGAGTCCGAGTCTCGGTCGGGCACACAGTTTTAATCTGCCAGGAAGTTTCATATCAGCGCACACTCCGCTGCAGAGTGAAAATCTCATTCTGGAAACATCCCCCGGGCTGTGACTAAGCCATGTCTCCGCAGTATGCTTTCTTTCAGGAGTGCTAGTTCTGCAAGGTTTCGCAGGAGAGCTTCTGTAAAGTTTGGAAGGTAGGGGACGAGATACTGGCAGAAGCAAAGCTGTGAGACCGGGCATGTGTCGTGCTTCGGTAGCTCAGATGGTAGAGCACTTACCCGCGAAAGGCAAAGGTCCCGAGTTCGAGTCTCTGTCGAGCACACAGTTTTAATGTGCCAGGAAGTTTCATATCGGCGCACACTCCGCTGCAGAGTGAAAATCTCATTCTGGATATCGTCTTGTTCTTCGAAGGACTACATCATTCACATTCGCTTGATTCGACGATACTAGTCTTACCGTTCCTATTAGCGTTGTACTGCGAAACCGTCGAATGCTTATTAGTACATGTCAATGTCACGTTAGATAGGTACGCCGATTTCGGCGAATATTTATTATTTGCACGATATACGAGAGAGAATTGTCAAAGCATGTGCTCCGATAAGTGCCGAAGTGATATGGAATATCACTCAGTCCAAGATAAGAAGATTGCAGCAGCGCATTGATACCAATGGTCATCACTTCGAACACCTTCTGTAAATGGACGTTCATGCCACACATGTGTTACACATCTTTGGATTTGTCTCTGCTATCAGGAAATAAGTACCCAACTACAGCACCAAATTAAAAAAAAAAGACGAAGTGGATCTTCATATCTCTGGCGCGTCCCCACCTAGCAACAAAAAATGAACGTCATATTATGGCCCCCATTGGCCCATGCAACATTTGTCCCATAAACTTTTCAGCTCCCATCACTTTCGGAGTTATTCTGGGTGGCAATAGCATTGCCCTGTACTCCGAGCTATGTGATACGTTGCACTGTAATTCTGTTAGACGCCATCGCCAAGGAAAAACAAACTGCATGTAGGGTTGGACGTCGTTTCCAAGGATAGATACACACGTTGATGCACTGCGTCTTCCAAAGTGACGAGATCACCTGCAGAAAGCCACGAAAACATTACACAGCCCATAACTGTTGTAGGGTGTGTTTGATTTTAGACGTTTACGCCGTACATGCCAACGGTCGTCTGCCTCATGGAGCATGAAGCTCAATCAATCAGGAAAGGCTACCTGTCGCCATTCGGTGAACGTCTAGTTGCTGTATTGGCGTGAAGATTCCAGCCTTCGTCCCAGATGAGCAGCAGTTAGCATGGGTGCGTGAACCAGGCACTTGCTGCGGTGCCCCATATGCAGCCATATTCGCTGAACATTTGTTGGTAGTCCCTTGGTTCAATTCGACTGTTAGTTGCTCAACAGTTGCACGTCAGTTCGCCCTTACACATTTCCACAGCTGTAGTTCACTCCTGTCATCTGTGGCCCGTGGTGCACCATAGATGACTCGGCGCCGATTTTGGATAGATCTATCTGGCCATGCACGGTGTACTTACTAATGAGGGCAACCCAACAGTTTACAAACGTAGCCATTTCAGAAATTATTCCACTCTTGGCCCGAAAGCCAGTGATCATGCACTTCTGAAAATTAGATAAATCGCTCCGTTTTCATACTATCACATCGCCTGCAGTGCTTTCCGCGTGGCACACGCTTCATATACCCTCCACTGCCAGTGTTGCCAGCTGCCATCTGTGAGTTGATACTGCACTTATCGCCGAACATACACTATCGTACCGTTAATGTGACTGGACTGTTTGTGTCACACTATGCTAACTAAAAGTTGTATTGTTTTTCACTTAATAAGACTGGTAATGAAACACGATGCGTCATAGTTTAACGAAGGCATTATCCCATTACAACGTCCTACAGTAGGTGCCGGTGAAAGAGAGAGCTCCGCTTTCTTTCTTTTTATTTATTTATTTATTTATCTTTTTGAGTCGACAGTCTTCTGATGGTCTGATGCGGCCAACCACGAATTCCTTTCCTGTGGCAACATCTTCATCTCAGAGTAGCACTCCCACCCTACGTCCCAAAGTATATGCTGGATGTATTCCAGTCTCTGTCTTCCTCTACAGTTTTTGCTCTCTACAGCTCCCTCTGGTAGCAAGGAAGTCGTTCCATCACGTCTTAAGAGATGTCGTATCATCCTGTCCCATCTTCCCTTTCCTTTCCGATTCTGCACAGAATCTCCTCAGTCCTTACCTCATCAGTCGACCTGATTTTCAAATATTCGTCTGTAGCACCACATCTGAAATTCTTCGATTCTCTTCTGTTCCGGTTTTCCCACTGTCCATTTTTCTCTACCATACAATCCTCTGTTCAAGACATACACTCTCAGAAATTTCTTCCTCAAATTAAGGCCCATGTTTGATACGTAGACTTCTATTGGTCAGAAATGCCCTTTTTGCTAGTGCTGGCCCTCATTACTCCTTCAATGATTATTTTGATGCCTAGATAGTAGAATCCCTTAACTACATCCACTTCGTGACCATCAAGCCTGATGTTTTCTCGCTGTTCTCGTATCTCCTACTTCTCATTACTTTCGTATTTCTTCGATTTACTATCAATCCACATTCTGTTCTGAGTGTTTATTCCATTCAGCAGATCATGTAATTCTTCTTCACTTTCACTCAGGATAGAAATTTCATCAGCAAACCTTTTCATTGATATCCTTTCCACCTTGAATTTTAATTCCACTCCAGAAATTTTCTCCTTATTTTTATCATTGCTTCTTCGATGTACGGATTGAACTGTAGGGACGAAAGACTACATCACATTCTTACACCCATTTTAAACCGAGCATCTCTTTCTTGGTCGTTCATTCTTATTATTCCCTTGTGGCTCTTGTGCATACTCTACATGACCCGTCTCTCCCTATAGCTTACCCCTGTTCTTCTCACAATTTCTAACATCCTGTAACACTTTATGTTGTCGTTTCTTTTTTCCAGGTCGACAGATCCTATGAACAAGTCTTGATTTTCTTTAGCTTTGCTTCCATTATTAACCGCAACATCAGAATTGTCTCTCTGGTCGCTTTACCTTTCCTAAAGCCAAATTGATCATCATCTAACACATCCTCAATTTCATTTTCCATTCTTCTGTATATTATTCTTGTCAGCAATTTCGATGCTTGAGCTGTTAAGCTGATAGTGCGATAATTCTCGCACTTGTCAGCTCGTGCCGTCTTCGGAACTATGTGGACGATATTTCTCCGGAAGTCAGATGGTATGTCGCCAAACTCATACATTCTACACAAACGTGAATAATCGTTTTGTTCCAACTTAGAAATTGTGATATAATGTTATCTATCCCTTCTGTCTTATTTGATCTTAAGTCCTCCAAACCTCTTTTAAATTGTGATTCTAATACTGTATCCCCTATCTCCTCTAATCGACCGCTGTTTCTTCTTCTATCGTTTAAGACAAATCTTGCCCCTCACAGAGACCTCCAGTGTACTCTTTCCACCTATCCGCTCTCTCTTCTGCATTTAACTGTGGAATTCCCGTTGCACTCTTAATGTTATCACCCTTGCTTTTAATTTCACCGAAGATTATTGCGACTTTCCTATATACTGAGTCTGTTCTTCCTTCAATAATCTCTTTTTCATTTTCTTCATATTTTACATGCAGCCATTCCGTCATAGCTTCCCTGCACTTCCTATTTATTTCATTCCTCAGCGACTTGTCTTTCTGTATTCTCAATTTCCCAAACATTTTTTACATACTTCTGTCATAGATCAGTTGAAGTATTTCTTCCGTTACCCATGTTTTCTTCGCAGTTATCTTCTTTGTAGCTACGTTTTTGATTCCAACATCTGTGATTGCCCTTTTTAGAGACGTCCAGTCCTTTTCAATTGTACTGCCTACTTAACTGTTCCTTATTGCTGCATCTATAGCCTGAGAGAACATATCTAGTCATCTTTTAGTACTTCTGTGTCCCACTTGTGTGCGTATCGTTCGCAACTCGTGGTCTCGCGGTCGCGTTCTCGTTTCCCGAGCACGGGGTCCCGGGTTCGATTCCCGGTGGGGTCATGGATTCTCGCCTGCTTCGAGATGACTTGGTGTTTGTGTTGTCCTCATCATTTCATCATCATTCACGAAAGTGGCGAGATTAGACTGAGAAAAGGTTGGGAATTTGTACGTGCGCTGATAACCGCGCAGATGAGCGCCCCACAAACCAAACATCATCATCATCGTCATCATCTTTGCTTATCGATTCTTTCTGACTAATCTCTTAAACTTAAGCCTACTCTTCATGACTACTAAATTGTGATTTGAGTCTATATAGGCTCCTGGGTACGCATTACAAACCAGTATTTGATTTCGGACCATGACATAATATAAATCGTCCCGTATCATCCGACCTTTTCCAAATATACCTCCTCCTCTTGCGATTCTTGAATAGAGTATTCGCTATAACTATCTGAAATTTATCACAGAACTCAATTCCTCTTTATTCTTCCTTATTCCCAAGCCCATATGCTCCTGTAATCGTTTCTTCTACTCCTTCCCCTACAACTGCATTCCAGTCTCCCATGACTATTAGACTTTCATCTCCTTTTACATACTGTACTACCATTCCATATCCTCGTATACTTTCTCTATCTCTTGATTTTCAGCTTTCGACGTCGGTATGTATACCTGAGCTATCGTTGTCGGTGTTCGTTTGCTGTCGATTCAGATAAGAACAACCCTATGACTGAACTGTTCACAGTAACACTTTCTCTGGACCACCTATCGATTCATAACGAATCCTACCATTTTCTGCTGTGTTGATGTTACGCTATACTCATATGACCAGAAATCCATTTCACTTCTCTAATCTCTACTATATCTAGATTGAGCCTTTGCATTTCCCTTTTCAGTTTTTCTAGCTACCCTACTATCTTCAAGTTATTGACATTCCACGGCCCGACTCGTAGAACGCTATCCTTTGGTTGGTTATTCAATCTTTTTCTCATGGTCACTTCTCTCTTGGCTACCCCCTCCCGGAGATCCAAACGGGGGACTATTCCAGAATCGGTGCCAATGGAGAGATCATTACGACACTTTTTCAGTTACAGGCCACAAGTCCTGTGGATACATGTTGTAAGTAGACTGTATAGGTTTTTTTATTGGTAACGCCACATAGCGCTCTGTATGAAAATCACTGGCTGTGCTGTGTGCAGTCTGTGGCTGGTTTGCATTGTTGTTGGCTATTGTAGTGTTGGGCAGCTGGATGTTAACAGCGCGTAGCGTTGTGCAGTTGGAGGTGAGCCGCCAGCAGTGATGGATGTGAGGAGAGACATGGCGGAGTTTTGAAATTTGTTATACTGGATATCATGAACTGCTATATATATTATGACTATTAAGGTAAATACATTGTTCTTCCTCTATTAAAATCTTTCATTTGCTAACTATCCCTATCAGTAGTTAGTGCCTTCCGTAGTTTGAATCTTTTATTTAGCTGGCAGTAGTGGCGCTCGCTGTTAACATCCAGCTGCCCAACACTACAATGGCTGACAACAATGCAAACTGGCCACAGACTGCACACAGCACAGCCAGTGATTTTCATACAGAGCGCTAGGTGGCGGTGGCGTTACCAATATAAGAACCTAAACAGCCTGCTTACAATGTTATGTGTCTTCAGTGCAATGGTTTCCGTTGCCTTCTACATCCTCATGCTGTTGATGATTGCTGATCCTTCCGCCTTTACGGGCTGTTTCCCACCCCAAGGACAAGAGAGTGGCCTGAACCTCTGTCCGCTCCTCCACCGTCTTTGACAAGGTCGTTTGGCAGAATGAGGTTGACTTCTTATGCTGGAAGCCTTCGGCCAGCAATACTGCCTGCCAATGCTGATTATTAATCAAAATTTATGCGGTATGGGGTTTTGAATGCGATCGACGACGTTCTAACTGCTAATCAAAGACACTACCCCCAACCCATCGCCACCACGTCAGTATGTTCAAAATATTTGTCATTGAATAACAAACAGGTAGACGTCAGTAAGTGACGGCAAAGCTTCGTAATATCCCGATCTAGTGTTTAATATTAGTAACTCCTGAAGAGGGACCCGAGTAAAAAGAGGCACCACATCGAAACTTACAAGTAAATCAGAGGGACCAAGAGGGAGCGACTTTAATAGTTGAATAAAATCTATGGAATTGGATATACGGTGTTCACATTTACCCACATGAGGACTGAGGATTGACGATAAATATTTTACCAAGTTGTAAGTCGGCACACCCAAATTACTAATAGTCGGGCGTAAGGGGACCCCATCTTCATGGACCTTTGACAATCCGTATTATCTAGGTAGAACGGCCGCAAGAGGACGAAGTGTTTTAGTAGTGTTCTCAAATAAATGAGCTCTTCTTCAGAAGTGAAGTCGTCGTCCGTTTTATGCGGTCCGTCGGATACTTTCGTCATTTACTATACGACGAATCCTCAAGTGAATCATACATCTTATTCACATAATCGGCCTTGGGAGATTAACACGGTAGCGTTGCCTTTGTCTGCTGGTAACATTAGTAATTCAGGGTTCTCTCTAATAGACCGAACAGCTGCCGGTCAGCCGAGGAAATGTTGCTCTGTGGAGGCCAAGCCCGACGCATAATCTTAGCGCGTGCGTTTCGTATTTTCTCTGCGTATTTCGTCGTTTAAATCAGCAATGGACGAGAGTGGCTTAGCTTCTCTGACTTGAGATTAGTTGTGATTTGTTATTTGTTTCTACAGTGCATTAATATTTGTATATGACGTATTTAGATTACACCGAGGCAGTAAATTGTCCCAAAGCTTCACAAAATTTGCTTAATAAAGAAAGAACATTATCGTTAATGAAGTAAAAGATCCACGCAGTGGACACCAAGTAAAAACGCTACTCCTTATGTTTCAGATCTAGACTGCCATTATAAAATGGGAAGGAACTGTTAATTAGAACTCAGGGAGAAGTTGTAGTCTAAATGACAATCGATTTATTGAGCTTAAACATGACAAGACAATAAAATTATTAAAGAAACATCACACAAACATTTTTATTTAACAAACGCCTCACTAACGTGGGACCGACACACGACACTAACCAGAATACTACTCGCTCTATCTCACTCCATACACGTGAATCCAGGGTATGGCATCAAACTACACCACCACCAAGCATCTATATTCTACTGTAGAAAAACAAGAAAAATATAGTTCGAAATAACAGGTTGCTGAAAAATATATACTTTAGCCCTACGTTGCAGCAGTGAATATTTACCATCCTGCTTGTCAAGGCGGCACACCACGATGCGTTCGGCGACTGAAGTCATGGACGGCGAGAATCTGTTATTAAATGCGCGTTCCCGAAAAATGCAAGTACTCGGTCTCACATTTGGTTAATTCAGAACGCAGGTACTTCCCTATGAGCCTCTGAAACCCCGATGCATTCCAGTGTGCAGTTGGACCCGTTTGATGGTCTGCCAAACCAATTTGACTCCGTGACACGACGGTGCGTGTCAGAATACATCAAATGTTTACATGGCCGACTCAAGACAAATAAGTACACACACGCATCACTCGTTGTGACTGTGATGATATAAGCAGTGCCTCTGACGGTTCAGAAGGTGACTGGCACAGGCTCTAATTCGCACACTAGCAAAGGATACAAGTCTCACCATTTAGGTAGAGACCTGCAGTTATTTACTAGCGAAGCGCCAGTACAAGAGACTTGCACTAGCGACAACCTCCTTCCTTTCTCTTTGTTTCCTCCTCAGCTCGGTTCAAAAAAGCACATTTCTCTCTTTTGACTTCCCCCACTTTCGCACAAGCCAACCACTAGCTGGAGCCCAGCGTTCTAAGCTCGGAGAATGGTCTTTGCACTGCAAACCGATTTGACCTATCAGAGACTTTAAAGGTAATTGGCAGAAAACGGAAAAAAATTCAGCTTCGCGGCCGCTTTCCCACACGTTTGCCGAGTGCTTCGCTAACACAATACAGGGTGGAAGCACAGTCCTCCCTAAACAGCTTGTTATCTCCCCTGTTGCATCCATTTCAAAGTTTAAAAATAACGGCAATAAACTCACCAAAGTGTCATGCTTTGACAAACATGTTTTGAAACAGAGTCTGGATGTCTGGATGCTAGTTTCCCTGTCCCATGGGAATTTGAGAATCTTTTACATCCCTTTTGGCGGCTTGCTCCCTAACGAGGGCCCATCCTCTGCTTTATTCCTGGCGTACAATGCGCTGTCGGCGACTTTTCGGCAGTGGCCCATATACCTAGACGCCAGCTCCTGTCCAGCGCCAACATAATGGGTTTTGCACAATGCGACTGTGACACGCGCCTATCTGGAAATGTCTTCTCACCGTTCCCCAGAAAAACGAGCTTTGTCAGCCCACCAACGCCGTGCTTTTACTGCAGTCGTTTAAGTCGGCACCCTGTTCCTTTGAACGCAGGTAAAGCTTACTGTATTTCCTTCCCTACTGCACACAAACAAGACCACAAACTGCTGCCCACCATTTCATCACAATGTATGAAGTCAAATCACAGTAGATCGTATTCCCTACACCGAATCAGAAGTAAGAGTGCCCTGCAATATCTCAATAACCAACCTAGTAATAATTATTATCCTACCGGACAAACAAACACAGGAAGATAACAGACAACACCAATACACACAGCAATGTGTCCTAATACCGTGTCAAACCTTCTTTTGCCCGACGCAGTGTACCAACTCAATGTGGTATGCACTCAACAAGACGCTGGAATTCCCCTGCAGAAATACTGAGCCACGCTGTCTCCCTAGCCGTAGGTAATTGTGAAACTGTTGCCGGTGCAGGATTTTGTGAACGAACTGACCTCTTGATTATGACCTATAAATGATCGATGGCACTCATGTCGGGCGATATGGGTGGCCAAATCATTCACTCAAAGTGTCCAGAACGTTTCTCAAATAATTGTGGCCCAGTGACATGACGCATTGGCACCCACCAAAATTACACCATAGCTTGGGAACACGGAGGCCATGAATGGCTGTCAATGGTCTCAAAGTAGCCGAACGTCCAGTCCACTCCATCTAAATACAGCCCACTCCATCATGGAGCCACCATTAGCTTGCACATTATCTTGTTGTTAACTTCGGTCCATGGCTTAGTGCGGCCTGCGCCACACTCGAACCTTGCCATCAACCGTTACCAACTGAATAGCTCCATATTTAGCAACTACACACAACGGCTCGCTCACAGAAAGATCCATACCTGAAGACTGGAAAATTGCTCAAGTAACAACAATACCCAAAAAGGAAAGTAGGAGTAATCCGTTGAATTGCAGGCCCATATCACTAACGTCGATTTGCAGTAGGGATTTGGAACGTATACTGTATTCCAACATTATGAAGTACCTCGAAGAAAACGATTTATTGACAAGTAGTCAATACGGATTCAGAAAATATCGTTCTTGCGAAACACAACTAGCTCTTTATACTCATGAAGTAATGAATGCTATCGTCAGAGGATGTCAAATTGATTCCTTATTTTTAGATTTCCAGAAGGCTTTAGACACCGTTCCTCACAAGTGCCTTCTAACCAAACTGCGTCTGGATTAGTGATTTCCTGTCAGAAAGGTCACAGTTCATATATATAGACGGACAGTCATCGAGTAAAACAGAAATAATATCCGGCGTTCCCCAAGGAAGTGTTATAGGCCCCCTATTGTTCCTGATCTATATTAACGACATAGGAGACAATCTCAGTAGCCGTCACAGATTGTTTGAAGATGATGCTGTCATTTACCGTCTTGTAAAGTCATCAAATGACCAAAACGAACTGCAAAATGATCTACATCTACATCCATACTCCGCAAGCCACCTGACGGTGTGTGGCGAAGGGTACCTTGAGTACCTCTATCGGTTCTCCCTTCTATTCCAGTCTCGTATTGTTCGTGGAAAGAAGGATTGTCGGTATGCCTCTGTGTGGGCTCTAATCTCTCTGATTTTATCCTCATGGTCTCTTCGCGAGATATACGTAGGAGGGAGCAATATACTGCTTGACTTCTCGGCGAAGGTATGTTCTCGAAACTTCAACAAAGGCCCGTACCGAGCTACTGAGCGTCTCTCCTGCAGAGTCTTCCACTGGAGTTTATCTATCATCTCCGTAACGCTTTCGCATTTACTAAATGATCCTGTAACGAAGCGCGCTGCTCTCCGTTGGATCTTCTCTATATCTTCTATCAACCCTATCTGGTACGGATCCCACACTGCTGAGCAGTACTCAAGCAGTGGGCGAACAAGCGTACTGTAACCTACTTCCTTTGTTTTCGGATTGCATTTCCTTAGGATTCTTCCAATGAATCTCAGTCTGGCATCTGATTTACCGACGATCAACATTATATGATCATTCCATTTTAAATCACTCCTAATGCGTACTCCCAGATAATTTATGGTATTAACTGCTTCCAGTTGCTGACCTGCTATTTTGTAGCTAAATGATAAAGGATCTATCTTTCTGTGTATTCGCAGCACATTACACTTGTCTACATTGAGATTCAGTTGCCATTCCCTGCACCATGCGTCAATTCGCTGCAGATCCTCCTGCATTTCAGTACAATTTTCCATTGTTACAACCTCTCGATACACCACAGCATCATCTGCAAAAAGCCTCAGTGAACTTCCGATGCCATCCACCAGGTCATTTATGTATATTGTGTATAGCAACGGTCCTATGACACTCCCCTGCGGCTCACCTGAAATCACTCTTACTTCGGAAGACTTCTCTCCATTGAGAATGACATGCTGCGTTCTGTTATCTAGGAACTCCTCAATCCAATCACACAATTGGTCTGATAGTCCATATGCTCTTACTTTGTTCATTAAACGACTGTGGGGAACTGTATCGAAATCCTTGCGGAAGTCAAGAAACACGGCATCTACCTGGGAACCCGGGTCTATGGCCCTCTTAGTCTCGTGGACGAATAGCGCGAGCTGGGTTTCACATGACCGTCTTTTTCGAAACCCATGCTGATTCCTACAGAGTAGATTTCTAGTCTCCAGAAAAGTCATTGTACTCGAACACAATACGTGTTCCAAAATTCTACAACTGATCGACGTTAGAGATATAGGTCTTAAGGTCTGTACATCTGTTCGACGTCCCTTCTTGAAACGGGGATGACCTGTGCCCTTTTCCAATCCTTTGGAACGCTACGCTCTTCTAGAGACCTACGGTACACCGCAGCAAGAAGGGGAGGCAAGTTCATTCGCGTACTCTGTGTAAAATTGAACTGGTATCCCATAAGGTCCAGAGGCCTTTCCTCTTTTGAGCGATTTTAATTGTTTCTCTATCCCTCTGTCGTCTATTTCGATATCTACCATTTTGTCATCTGTGCGACAATCTAGAGAAGGAACTACAGTGCAATCTTCCTCTGTGAAACAACTTTGGAAAAAGACATTTAGTATTTCGGCCTTTAGTCTGTCATCCTCTGTTTCAGTACCATTTTGGTCACCGAGTGTCTGGACATTTTGTTTTGATCCACCTACCGCTTTGACATAAGACCAAAATTTCTTACGATTTTCTGCCAAGTCAGTACATAGAACTTTACTTTCGAATTCATTGAACGCCTCTCGCATAGCCCTCCTCACACTGCATTTCTCTTCGCGTAATTTTTGTTTGTCTGCAAGACTTTGGCTATGTTTATGTTTGCTGTGAAGTTCCCTTTGCTTCCGCAGCAGTTTTCTAACTCGGTTGTTGTACCACGGTGGCTCTTTTCCATCTCTTACGATCTTGCTTGGCACATACTCATCTAACGCATAATGTACGACGGTTTTGAACTTTGTCCACTGATCCTCAACACTATCTGTACTTGAGACAAATTTTTGTGTTGAGCCAACAGGTACTCTGAAATCTGCTTTTTGTCACTTTTTCTAAACAGAAAAATCTTCCTACCCTTTTTAATATTCCTATTTACGGCTGAAATCATCGATGCCGTAACCGCTTTATGATAGCTGATTCCCTGTTCTGCGTTAACTTTTTCAAATAGTTCGGGTCTGTTTGTCACCAGAAGGTCTAATATGTTATCGCCACGAGTCGGTTCTCTGTTTAACTGCTCAAGGTAGTTTTCAGATAAAGCACTTAAAAAAATTTAATTGGATTCTTTGTCCCTGCCACCCGTTATGAACGTTTGAGTCTCCCAGTCTATATCCGGCAAATTAAAATCTCCACCCAGAACTATAACATGGTGGGGAAATCTACTCGAAATATTTTCCAAATTATCCTTCAGGTGCTCAGCTACAACAGCTGCTGAGCCAGGGGGCCTATAGAGACATCCAATTATCATGTCTGAGCCTGCTTTAACCGTGACCTTCACCCAAACCATTTCACACTTCGGATCTCCGTCAATTTCCTTCGATACTATTGCACTTCTTATCGCTATAAACACGCCACCCCCTTCACTGTCCAGCCTGTCTCTGCGGTATACATTCCAATCTGAGTTTAGGATTTCATTACTGTTTACGTCCGTTTCAGCCACCTTTCTGTCCCTAGTACTATATGGGCGTTGTGACCGTTTATTAATGAGAGCAGTTCTGGGACCTTTCTATAGACGCTCCTGCAGTTTGCTATTAGCACATTAATATTGTTATTCCCTGTTGCATTTTGCCTACTCCTACCTTGCCGCGTCTCAGGAGGCGTCTTGTCGGGCCTAGGGAGGGGATTCTCTAACCTAAAAAACCCCCATGTGCACTCCACACGTACTCCGCTACCCTTGTAGCCGCTTCCGGTATGTAGTGCACGCCTGACCTATTCAGGGGGACCCTACATTTCTCCACCCGATAGCGGAGGTCGAGAAATTTGCACCCCAGATCTCCGCAAAATCGTCTGAGCCTCTGATTTAAGCCTTCCACTCGGCTCCAAACCAGAGGAACGCTATCGGTTCTGGGAACGATACTACAAATAGTTAGCTCTGATTCTACCCCGCGAGCGAGGCTTTCCGCCTTCACCAATTCCGCCAACCGCCTGTACGAACTGAGGATGAACTCTGAACCCAGACGGCAGGAGTCATTGGTGCCGACATGACCAACAATTTGCAGTCGGGTGCACCCAGTGCTCTCTATCGCCGCAGGTAGGGCCTCCTCCACATCTCGGATGAGACCCCCCGGCAAGCAGACAGAGTGAACACTGGCCTTCTTCCCCGACCTTCCCGCTATTTCCCTAAGGGACTCCATCACCCGCCTAACGTTGGAGCTCCCAATAACTAATAAACCCCTCCCCCCGTGTGCCTGCTCGGACCTTGCTGAAGGAGCAGCCACATGTCCACTCACAGGCAGAGCGGGCGATGCCACACGGCCAGCCTCCACATTGACCCTCCGCCTCGTGCACCGCGAACGCCGCTGAACCCGCCACTCCCCTTGGGAAGAGGGTGGCCCAACCGCGCCCGGTACCCGCGAAGATGTCTCGACAGCAGGGACAGTGGGTGAAGCATGCAACACCCGGGGTGTACCATGCGACGCACCAGACTCCCCACTGCCGCTACACTCCGAGGCAGCAGCCTGAAGACGGCTGACCGCGACCATCAACACGCTCAGCTGTTCGCGAACATTGGCCAGCTCCTCCTGCGTCCGTACACAGCAGTCACACATCCTATCCATCCTAAGGAAACAATTTACTAAAGAGAGTTAATCAACCTTTAACTAGACTGCTAATTCACTAAAGGCGGCTGTTTATTCACAAAACTGTGGTTGCTAGCCACTTCTTGTAAAAAACAATGAAAATAGCACTACCTGTCTCTGGACTGTATTGAAAACAAACACTAGCACTACTGGCACTATGGTTGACTAAAGGGACTCTGACTGTATTCAAAACAAACACGAAATCTATGGAACAATATTAATAGCACCCGACAATTAAAGCTTCCTAAAAGCAAATACACACGGAAGAAGAAGTGACAGTAAGAAAAATACAGTTTATAGTTAAATTAAGGTAGCTCGCTGCACAGCAGACGTGAAGCAGACGGCAGTTACGACGACACTGACACTACTGGCACTATGGCTGACTAAAGGGACTCTCTCTGACTGTATTCAAAACAAACACGAAATCTATTGAAACGTCCCCTTAGAACAATTATACAAGACTGTGCTTAAACTGACACACAATATTTTTAGCGCAACCCAAACTGACTTTCAAAAATCCCTACAAAAGAATGGCCCTGACTAACATTAACCTATACGTTTCACAAATCACTTACCTCACCAAAAATCTTCGTTACTCGAACTACTGCAATACAGCGAGTGCCACTACTGCCAGCTAAATAAAAGATTCAAACTACGGAAGGCACTAACTACTGATAGGCATAGTTAGCAAATGAAAGATTTTAATAGAGAACAATAGTGTTCAAAATTCATAATACACATAGCAGTTCATAATATCCAGTATTACAAATTTCAAAACTCCGCCATCTCTGTCCCCACATCCACCAACGCTGGCGGCTCACCTCCAACTGTGCAACGCTACGCGCTGTTCACATCCAGCTGCCGCTGCCCAACACTACAATGGCAGACAACAATGAAAACTAGCTGCAGACTGCACACAGCACAGCCAGTGATTTTCATACAGAGAGCGCTACGTGGCGGCGGCGTTACCAATATAAGAACCTAAACAGCCTACATATGAGAACCTAAACAGCCTACTTACATAGCCCCCACGCTCCCCACAAACAATTTTACAAATTGTTTTGGGCAGTGGGCAATACATATTTGTTAAAATTTTTCATAATCGTAATTACAATAACAAAGAAATCAAATGCACACACTTATTGATACAGTGTTGGTCAAAAGCTAAAATTTTCTCACTGTCCATAAAGATAGTCCTGATCATTCATCACAGTAAAACTGCCGTTTCTTTTCTCAAAGTCTGAGCTGTAAAAGACAATGCATACGGAAGTAGTGGATTTCCATGCAGTCTTGAAGAAGTAGTGTTGTCCTTCCAATAGAAATACAGTGCTGACTCTTGACATGCAGATAGGTAATGCGCCACAACAGAGCAAACCCACAGCAGAGTCAGTCGAAGTTTTGAAGAATATTGGTAGGTAGGTCATCACACAGCAGACCACTGTAGTCCTGGTAGAGAGTATGGTATTAGTGGGCCACCAGAGACGCAGACCCACTGCAGTCCTTGTAGAAATAATGGTAATGGTGGACCATCAGACTTGCAGACCCACTGTAGTCCTTGTAGAGACGGCCAGCAGCCATCTGTTGCAACTGTGCAGGTGCACAATCACCATCGAAGAGTCTTGCGGACAATATAGCATGTCCATAACCACCACTTGTGCACTCACAAAGTTTTTGGAATTGTCCTTAGAACCAGCAATGCTGTTATCCAGTCCCTTGCTGAATTATTAACACACGTGAAAACACTAACAGTCCCTACTTCTCACATATTGTCCATATACTATGACGAACAGAAATGTGTGCAGTGAAATGTAACTTACAAGTTAATAATATGATGAACTGGTGTCAATTACAATTTTATAACATAAGAATACAATTACAAAGGTACAAAATACATCATTAAAGAACATAACAATACAGATAACATTTGTAGTACAGGCTTTACAAAAGAATCGAAATAACATACACATCAGTGTTGCAGGAATTATGACATGAGTACATACATAAAAGATCAGAATAACTTTTTAAACATCAACTTCACACATTAGCTTTAAAACAAAACAGAATAAATAATGTCTAAACATCTTTACAAAGTACATAACAGATTATTAATGCAAATTATATTTGAGGATAACAATATTCCTCATCATAGTTCATGTAGCTGAGTATTAGAAAAATTCCACAACATAAGGCTTATCAGATAAACGTATAAAGACAGGAAGAACATAAATACACAAGGGTACACAAACACATAGTGGGATAACACAAAAGGAAAGGACAGGGTTCCTTTTCAGTGTAACATTTGATACTGCAGTCCAACCCAAAACTTCATTCCATAGATCTTTCGTCTTATTTCAACCTTTGCTTCCACCAAAAAAATCCTATCCAAGCATGCTTTCTGTATTTTTCTCGTATAACCTCTCAGTGCATTTCTTCAAATTCATCGCAACTCATTCTCTTATATAGTTACCCCTTCTTAAGCTAACTTAAATCTACTGAGCTCAGATGCTAAACTAAGGGACGAGGCAATGCATCAGCACAAAACAATTAACGCAAACAGCAACGAAAAAAATGCAGATTTGCGAAGCAAGCAGCATTATAGAAATTAGCAAAGCAACTGCAATATTACAACTAATATAAGGCAATGTGCAGCAAACAAGAAAAATAAATCAGTAGTAAACTGGCTTAGAAGAGTAACACAAAGTCAAATTCAGTAACACTATGCCTGGCAAACAGCAGCAGCAAAAGAAATAACTTATATCTAAACATGACATAGCTCAAGCAGAAAAAAAAACATTACACTAAAGACAACAATGCAGACAAGGGAAATGTATATTCACATCTTAATGTCTATGTAATTAAAGTGGTGCACCACAAGAAGTTATTCTACAAAAAATTACCAAGTAGTTGAAAAGAAAATTCCGTATGAAATTCCTGTGAAGTGAAATGTCTTTGTGCTCCCCCATTTTTGGGAAATGTATTACAAAATTAGTATTTACTGGATCTGTAGACAGAAAATATTTATATTAGTACATCTATAAAATTCTACACTCCGTGAAATTGAAATAAGAACACCGTGAATTCATTGTCCCAGGAAGGGGAAACTTTATTGACACATGCCTGGGGTCAGATACATCACATGATCACACTGACAGAACCACAGGCACATAGACACAGGCAACAGAGCATGCACAATGTCGGCACTAGTACAGTGTATATCCACCTTTCGCAACAATGCAGGCTGCTATTCTCCCATGGAGACGATCGTAGAGATGCTGGATGTAGTCCTATGGAATGGCTTGCCATGCCATTTCCACCTGGCGCCTCAGTTGGACCAGCGTTCGTGCTGGATGTGCAGACCGCGTGAGACGACACTTCATCCAGTCCCAAACATGCTGGTCTAGGAATGGTAGAACGATGGGTTCGATGACGGTTTGGATGTACTGTGCACTATTCAGTGTCCCCTCGACGATCACCAGTGGTGTACGGCCAGTGTAGGAGATCGCTCCCCACACCATGATGCCGGGTGTTGGCCCTGTGTGCCTCGGTCGTATGCAGTCCTGATTGTGGCGCTCACCTGCACGGCGCCAAACACGCATACGACCATCATTGGCACCAAGGCAGAAGCGACTCTCATCGCTGAAGACGACACGTCTCCATTCGTCCCTCCATTCACGCCTGTCGCGACACCACTGGAGGTGGGCTGCACGATGTTGGGGCGTGAGCGCAAGACGGCCTAACGGTGTGCGGGACCGTAGCCCAGCTTCATGGAGACGGTTGCGAATGGTCCTCGCCGATACCCCAGGAGCAACAGTGTCCCTAATTTGCTGGGAAGTGGCGGTGCAGTCCCCTACGGCACTGCGTAGGATCCTACGGTCTTGGCGTGCATCCGTGCGTCGCTGCGGTCCAGTCCCAGGTCGACGGGCACGTGCACCTTCCGCCGACCACTGGCGACAACATCGATGTACTGTAGAGACTGCACGCCCCACGTGTTGAGCAATTCAGCGGTACGTCCACACGGCCTCCCGCATGCCCACTATACGCCCCCGCTCAAAGTCCATCAACTGCACATACAGTTCACGTCCACGCTGTCGCGGCATGCTACCAGTGTTAAAGACTGCGATGGAACTCCGTATGCCACGGCAAACTGGCTGACACTGACGGCGGCGGTGCACAAATGCTGCGCAGCTAGCGCCATTCGACGGCCAACACCACGGTTCCTGGTGTGTCCGCTGTGCCGTGCGTGTGATCATTGCTTGTACAGCCCTCACGCAGTGTCCGGAGCAAGTATGGTGGGTCTGACACACCGGTGTCAATTGTAATGTTGTAACTTTAATTTTGTATGCTGATGTGTAAGGTTGTAACTTTAATTTGCTATGCTGAAATCGGTGCTAATTGACAATGAAAGTGGGTTAAAAGCCGTGATCTGTCTGGGGACGTTAACCGTGGATTACTGGGCAACTGTTTCATTAGATATTTAGTCTAGGTTTACCAAGCAGACTAACATTAATGATAATCTTTTAATAGTCATACAAAACCGGTAATATATATATAAAAAAGGAGAATTTAAATAAAAAGAAAGAAATCAGTTTATATTTGGAAATTTATTTTAAGATTGTTCATTGAAATTTCAGCATATTATACGTGAGTTATAACTGAGCTGGTGCCTTATTTACGATTGAAAAAATGTGAGATTGTATTCTTACGGAACACATAAAATATGGAGCCAAGATTGGGAGACTGGATACAACACTGCATTCATAAAATAACACACGAAGAACATTGAAACATAAGCAAGAAGAAATTAACCACAACCAACAGATTCAGTTTTTACCCAAAGAAATTACGTTCATACCACAATCCTGTCCGTCATGTAATTACCACACACTGGTATACTAAATTCATATTAACTCTTTGTGAAGTCTTCGCAAAAAGAATAGCTGAGGGCTACTTTGATGATTACACCACATGCTCCACGAGGTCAACTTGGTTTACACAAAGCGTACAACTCCACAATAATTTTAATAATTAAAATACATTAGATCGAAAAGCAATTGACAAAAGAAAAACCTTGAACTGGTTACTAACGTCTTACTATTAACCTGATGGGTCAAACAGTTATATAAGCACGTGGTACTGGTCTCGCAAAGTACACCCCACGTGGGTTGAACATAAAGAAAAGCATAAAGAAAAGTTGCTATATTAAAAAAATATTCTCAAGACGAGACGTTATAATCTCACGCACATTCGGATTTAAGATTGATGAACTTAGTTAGAGTTACTGATCAACACGTGGTTCCACTTTACTCACAAAGTAGTAACAAAGCAACTACCGAAAAATAATCTGAACTTCACACGATAATTACACTGCGCTGCAATTTAAGATAACATCGGATATTTTAGACCTAAACCCGAAATAAAAGTGATTAAATTTTCAGTTAGGCCGAACTTAAGAAATCCATTGTCCTACGGACTTAACAGACACGCGCTTAGCCGGAGATCTTACCACTTCAGACGCTCGCCACGGCCACCCTGCAACCGCCCTACTGCCCAGCGTGCTTCCTGAGGGTGGCTCCCAAAGACCAACGGAAGTGGCCAGAGGGGCAGCTTCCTATACCAACATGACAACGGATGGACAGGACCATACTAAGGATAGAAACCTCTTTGCTTTTAGGAAGCGTAGCTACCTGTTCCGACGTTGGTCCTACTGTTCTCTAGCAGACAGCCTTGTCTGCTACCCTCAAGCATGCAACTAGAAATACATATGCTCATTCATCCTCTCACACAAAAGGGAAGGGGGATGACAGTATCTTATCATATACAGTATATAAAAGAAAGCGGATGTAGGTTCCGTATGAGACTGTGTGACATGAATTACATATAAGAATTACATATAAACTGTGCTTTAAAGTGTAGTAGTGTGACAGATCGTTCTTGTTTATGTGTAAAAGTAACACGTTCCACTGCTCAGTCTCCTCCCAGATAGTCAGAAACGCCACAGTACATTTAGAAGAGGAATTTATTCCATAAATGGCAACAGATTTAAGAAATTAAACATGAAAGGAATCCAACAGAGACCTTTCATAACCCCAACGCTCTGGGAAAAGACTGTGCAGGGAATTTTCTGGCCATGCTAGGACATTCCCAAGCAGGCTTCTCACACCCTACTTAAACCGAAAGTGTAAAAGAAAAGGCAAAAGGACACCAGCTACTTGCTAAAACACAATAATTTCAACACATCTTTAGAATCTACCAATTTCAAACAGAAAAAAAAGAACACAATCTGTGACACCTATTTAAAAGGTAGTGTAGACCTAATTCGGTCAGCAAGTAAAAACAATGGTTCCTGTGTCATTGATATGAAAACAAATTCTGGTTGTTACCCTTATGCAGTTCACCAGTATTTGCTCATTGCAAGAGCCAACTGATCACAGGAAAATTTATGACTGTTTATTAACAAGCAAAATTTATGAAAATAGCAAAGGTGCCACAGCAATTAAAAAAAAGAACATCAAATAACATCGGTATTAAAAAGCAGAACATAACAATGCACAATCTGCAAAAGCAACAAAATGATAAGAGAAAAAACATGTTTTACAAAGTGGTTATCTCAAAAAAAATTCTATATCGTATAAAACTAATAATTTGTAGAATTAAAATAACTATGTGGCACTCATTTAATCACTCTACTATATTTCAATTAGCTAGCAAACAATGAGCAATGTGTCATTATACTGAAACTACAATAATTATGTGATTGTTACCCTTAAGGGTTTCCTCACAGTAAATATGCCCCATGCAAAGGCTAATCGATCACAGTTCAATGAGAATAAAAAGCTATCTGACTGATAAACGAAGCAATGCCACAGCAATGAATTTACGAAACAAAATATCACAAATCTAATACATCACACAAAGACAAACATTGATAAAAAATAAAACAGTACAATAGTCAACATCTAAAACAAAAAAAACACCTATAAATAAAACACCTGCAAAATACAAGAGTCAAAGTCTAAAAAAGATAAATAGAACACCTGCAAAATACAAGAGTCAGTCTAATAAACACCAATAAATCGAACTCCTGCAAAACACACGAGTCAGAGTTTCTCTGACAGAAACACACATATATGCACTGGACTAAGAACTGTATAATCACTGTTCACTGACACACTCAGTACTTCCACTGTTCCGAGGCAAAATATAGGGGAAAGAGGGGGGGGGGGTTCGTCGCCGCAGCCGTCAGTAGGGATTTTTTTGTCCATCTGTTGCGTGCGATCCCGCCGTCTCTGCTCTCTCATGAAGTTTCTCCCGTGTCACGTCATCTCGATTTGGTTCCATGTTTGTGTTGTCAAATTCGTGCGGTATCCTCGTTTGACACGCCACGTTGATATTCCTGGGCAAGGATGACACTTAATGGCTCTTCTTTTGTGCCACCCTTAGCGACCAGAGAACATCGAACCATGATTTACTGTCGCTTGACAGTGGGCATCCGTCAGGAGATGTTGATAGGCGTCATTGAAGTCTGCCAGTTACTCTGGACAGTATGTGTCAAAAGGCTCCATGCCCCTTGTGTTGTTTCACCGCGGCCGTCTCGTCACGGTCGCGTGCGTGTGGTGCGTTGCCAGCAGATGGATTTCCGCGCAGTGGACCACTCGCCCATCTCAGGTCATCGCCTCAAGGAAGGGTCGCCCGGGGCGGCCGCCCATTAGCTTCAGGTACAAGGGAAAGTGTTTGCCGCGTACCTTCTTTTGTTGTCGGCCGCGCTCCCAAAGTGGCCTGGCTGACAGCGTGTCCTGCTGGGAAACCCACCAGTTTACAACTAGTCCGGCTGCTCCCGCTGTCTCTTAAGAGTTTTGCCGGTTCGCTTTCACGTTCTCAACTGCATTCACAGAAATTTTTTTCATCATCCTTATGTGATTACACAATGTCATACATAATACCGCTTAGTATTGTCTTTCACAATTTTTAAGAACAAAGTGAGACTTAATATTTTTTTAAAATAAAAAAATTAGATGAATCGACAATATAAAATAAAATTTAAATGACTTGACAATGTAAAAAAAATAAAAGTGAAATGACTTGACAGTATAAAAATAAAAATTTAAATGAACTGACACTATAATATTTAAATCCACATCACCAACGTGGTTCACTTACGTTTTAATAAATCAAATGCTATTTATTAATTCACTAAAATGAATAGGATTATGCCTTGTGCAAGTATAGGTCAGGACAGCATAGGGTTCACATGTTATTTACACACACATACATGCACACCTGTTGTCTATTCTACAAACTAACTACCCATAAACATGCATTACTCAATATTCTACTTCTATCCACTACTAGTTAACCCAATAAGCTACTTCAATGCTATTTCAACACCGTGTATATACCACTACAACATTGCTCTAATTCGTCCTCTTCTTGACGCTCGCGGCATACGTCTTGTCACATGATAAATATGGAGAACTTTCCTTAAACATACACATTAAAAAGAACAATGGTTATTTACACGCCAAAACATTTATACCAGTTCGCACACCTGAAAAGAGACTCGCAATTATACATTTATCGTACTCATATATTCACTCATAAAACAGTAAGAAAATTTCACCTAAAATTACGTTATCACAACAATTAATCACGCAGATGACTCTGAGAAGGTTAAAAATATTTGCATTATACAGGTTATATTACATTTTCTTACCCATTTTGCTGCGATTTCGTTCCTTCTTTACGTTACCTTTCGCTTCCAGATCAGTTATTTCGCCTGTGGTGGTTATTCTGGATTCATTTCTCATGAATGGCAAAATTGTGGTCACCTCTATTCTGTAAAACAGTATCATCTTAACATATTGAACTTACAACAGACACAAAAGATCCGAATCCTCCTGTAGTTTAAATGACAAATGTTTTGCTTTATCCTTATTACCTTAAACCAAGCTTTCCTTCGTTCCCATAATCAAAATTATTTAATCATCCTCTACCTTCAAGAGGGAAATTTCCTCAGTACAAATCATATAGGCTGCAGTGCATCCCGCACCAGCGAAAACAGTAAGCTGTAATGCTCACAGCATCAGCAAAACACATAAACGTCGCTTTTCTAGGACAAGTATTAACGCAGAATATTTTTTTAGGCTTTGGCTCAACATCAATCAAGACTACAAAAAGGATCCATATTTCCGTTCCATTCTCCATTTGCTGAAAAGCTGCTCGTATTTGACTACCACAATAATGTTTCAGAGCCACGTAAATTACACAAACCACAATTCTTTTTTCACCTTGAAGGGAACCCATATACTTACGAAATCCACAGACAGCACTTTACGTACTCAGCTATAAAGAACAAAAAAAGACATATATCATCAATATTAACATATCATCGCATATTGGAAGCCAATGGTTCAACAATCGTATTATCGCATCCTGTTTTCAAGATTCCAAACTTACTCATTCCTTTCTCAGAGTTCTCCTATCTTAAAATATTCATACAGCACGCATACTATAGTAAGAGATCCTCATTTATACTGACAGATATAGAATAGTAATAGATAGATAGTAGCACTGAAAGCAGAAAATCGGAAACAAGGCTACTAACAGCTGGGGACCTGGGTTTGCCAGACCCATAATACCCACAGATCGGATATTCCCCTGAGTTTATGCACTAATTCAGCAACGATCTTGCTTTCCTCAGGAGCGACTCTTTTCAATTTACACACAAAAAAAACATAAACAGCATTTTACTCGTTCACAAAGAAACCTTTTATCTTCACGTTTGAATCAAACTAAATCCTAATTGCACAAGGAGAGAAAAAATTAAAACATCACTTCAATACATCACACAGAAACATCTTTATCATTAATTTTTATCAACATATTATTCAAAATGCATACGTCACAAATTTAAACTAATCAATTCTTTCTCCTCACCGTCCTCTCTACTTCTCACTGTCCTTTCTACTCATTTGCCATGTCGCTCATTTGTTCCGATTGGGCGCCTTCTGCGCTGATCGTTTGTCATTGCCGGTTTCGTTCATTTCCATTTGCTGGATTATGTCTAGGGTTAGCCGGCCGAATTTCAACATCATGAGGTGCTCCGCCTACAGTCCTATTCCCTCCGTATTCATCATAGTGTCGATTCTGGTTGCCGTATCTGTAGCGTTCACGATCTTGTCTACGTCCTCGATCATTTCCGTTGTTCCACCTGTGTTCGCGACTGTTACCCCAGTTTCTATACGGCCTGTCCCTATTATTGTTCCGTTCGCGTCGCAACGACCAGTCACGCCGTTGATTAGTACTACGGCCACGACTGCGATCGCGCTGCTATGCCCCGTAATAACTTTGTGCCTGATTAGGCGGGCATTCTGCTGTATTGTATTCCAACTCTTGGAGAAGTGTTTTAAACGTTTCCACGTCCTCTTTGCATCGTCCCGCAAGAATGACGTGCCGCAAGTGCATCGGCAATTTGGTGATGCATATCCTAATTAGTTCCGCAGGCCCGTATGGGTCGTATAAAAATTGATTTGCCTGCAGCATGTGGTCGAATAGGCGTGCAGGGCTGCCGAAACCAGACTGGTTCAAATTTGGCAGCATAATTATGCCATGTTTGACCCTATCTTGTGCCGCTTCCGACCAATAGGCGGACAGAAAGGCTTGTCGAAACTCCCGGGTGGAGTTGCAGTGACGCGCTGCCGACCTCATGCGAATCGCCGGTTCGCCTTCCAAATAGCCACACATATATTCTATCTTATGTGAACTTGCCCAGTCGGGAGGAAGACAGAACTCAAATTGCTCGAGCCATGCTCGTGGATGTATTCCTTTTTGCGAATTTCGGAATATCTCAAACTTTCTCACCGTAAGGAAATGTTTGAAATCAAATCCCCGCATTTCCTCCTGGCGAGGCCCTTGAATGTTTCTGTTTCTCTCATGTCTGCCCCTTAAATTACATTCTTCCCTGTCATCAAAATCTCCCTCGTGGCCGGAGTCCCTCTCTGCACTGTTCGTACGGCTATTTTTAGTGCTATTGGCGAGTTCGGAATCACACGCCATGCGGTTTTCCAGATGCGCCACGCGTTCTTGTAATTCGTCTGTTACAGCTTTGTGTTGTCTGTTCACTTCAAACTGTCCCTTCTGAAATCTAAGAAGCGAACGCACTTCTTCGGTCTCTGCGGCCGCTACCGGTGTAGTATTGTTCCCGCTTTCCGTCAGCTTCATCTTGCCTACAGTGTCCGCTAATGCCGCAATCTTATCATCAATTTGTCTCTTGTCCTCCGCCCCAGTCTGCTTCAATTGTTCTATTTGCTGTTCCAACGCGTGGATCGCTAAACTGTTGTCCGCTATTGTGTTGCTAACGAACGTGGGACAATGCGTTTCCGCCTCTTGGATTCTCGAGATTACCTGCTGGTGTTCCCTTTGGCATTCTTCCCTCAGCTCTTGGAAATTCCTTAGTAGCCGTTCCTCGCTTTCTTTAGATTCGGCATCGCCCCTCCGCTTGCTCTGTTCTAAGGCTTGCAGACGATCATCGATTTGTTCAAATGTACGGCCTAATTCTTTCATAATATCACTTTTTATCTCACTTGCCAGATTGTTTATTCTTTGTGAGATATCATCGGACACTCTCTGCATCGACTTGTCGACTTTATTTGTCTGCTGGATTAGTTTTTCGTCTATTTGTTCGCCTAGCTCGCGGATCGATTTTTCGGATGATTCTTTTTGTTCTCGGAACGAATTTTCTGATTTCTGCGTCATTTGTTCGCCTAGCTCTCGGATCGATTTTTCTGATTTCTGCGTCATTTGTTCGCCTAGCTCTCGGATCGATTTTTCTGTGTTTTCTTTATTTTGTTACAATAAGGCTTTCATGAGTTCTGCTAAATCAATTTGGTTAGTTGGAGGCAAATTAATTTCTGGCTCTGCTGTGAGCCCGTTCATGCTGTTTTGCATTTCGTCTGAAGTATTCCCCATTGCATTTTCGGAACCGCCGGACGCGTTAATATTGGAAATCAAATTATCCCCTTGGTCCATGTTGCTTACGTTGTTGGACCGCTTACTTTTAGCTTGGTTACGTGTTTGCATTAGTGCAATTTATACTCAGTACGCAACACACTAATCACAATAAATGTGTCCCCCAAAATTACGACAGTCACACGAAAGATACCCAACCTACTACACACTTTTTCACACGCAAAACAAATTTTTATCTTTGATCGAAACAGTGGAATTTCCAAGCGAGAATAAAACACACAGACATATAAGACACACAAATATAAAAAACAAAACAAGACAAACAACGCAACGCCGATCAACAACGCCGTGAACCTTTTGAAAGACTGCTCGGAAACAATGCAGAAGTTGTTTGAGCGCTGTAGGGAAAAAAAATTAAGATTATAACACGCTCGCAATCTAACATTTCAGAGATTCCAGAGTCTAGCGGAATCACAGAACAGGGTCGCCATGTGTAATGTTGTAACTTTAATTTTGTATGCTGATGTGTAAGGTTGTAACTTTAATTTGCTATGCTGAAATCGGTGCTAATTGACAATGAAAGTGGGTTAAAAGCCGTGATCTGTCTGGGGACGTTAACCGTGGATTACTGGGCAACTGTTTCATTAGATATTTAGTCTAGGTTTACCAAGCAGACTAACATTAATGATAATCTTTTAATAGTCATACAAAACCGGTAATATATATATATAAAAGGAGAATTTAAATAAAAAGAAAGAAATCAGTTTATATTTGGAAATTTATTTTAAGAGTGTTCATTGAAATTTCAGCATATTATACGTGAGTTATAACTGAGCTGGTGCCTTATTTACGATTGAAAAAATGTGAGATTGTAATCTTACGGAACACATAAAATATGGAGCCAAGATTGGGAGACTGGATACAACACTGCATTCATAAAATAACACACGAAGAACATTGAAACATAAGCAAGAAGAAATTAACCACAACCAACAGATTCAGTTTTTACCCAAAGAAATTACGTTCATACCACAATCCTGTCCGTCATGTAATTACCACACACTGGTATACTAAATTCATATTAACTCTTTGTGAAGTCTTCGCAAAAAGAATAGCTGAGGGCTACTTTGATGATTACACCACATGCTCCACGAGGTCAACTTGGTTTACACAAAGCGTACAACTCCACAATAATTTTGATAATTAAAATACATTAGATCGAAAAGCAATTGACAAAAGAAAAACCTTGAACTGGTTACTAGCGTCTTACTATTAACCTGATGGGTCAAACAGTTATATAAGCACGTGGTACTGGTCTCGCAAAGTACACCCCACGTGGGTTGAACATAAAGAAAAGCATAAAGAAAAGTTGCTATATTAAAAAAATATTCTCAAGACGAGACGTTATAATCTCACGCACATTCGGATTTAAGATTGATGAACTTAGTTAGAGTTACTGATCAACACGTGGTTCCACTTTACTCACAAAGTAGTAACAAAGCAACTACCGAAAAATAATCTGAACTTCACACGATAATTACACTGCGCTGCAATTTAAGATAACATCGGATATTTTAGACCTAAACCCGAAATAAAAGTGATTAAATTTTCAGTTAGGCCGAACTTAAGAAATCCATTGTCCTACGGACTTAACAGACACGCGCTTAGCCGGAGATCTTACCACTTCAGACGCTCGCCACGGCCACCCTGCAACCGCCCTACTGCCCAGCGTGCTTCCTGAGGGTGGCTCACAAAGACCAACGGAAGTGGCCAGAGGGGCAGCTTCCTATACCAACATGACAACGGACGGACAGGACCATACTAAGGATAGAAACCTCTTTGCTTTTAGGAAGCGTAGCTACCTGTTCCGACGTTGGTCCTACTGTTCTCTAGCAGACAGCCTTGTCTGCTACCCTCAAGCATGCAACTAGAAATACATATGCTCATTCATCCTCTCACACAAAAGGGAAGGGGGATGACAGTATCTTATCATATACAGTATATAAAAGAAAGCGGATGTAGGTTCCGTATGAGACTGTGTGACATGAATTACATATAAGAATTACATATAAACTGTGCTTTAAAGTGTAGTAGTGTGACAGATCGTTCTTGTTTATGTGTAAAAGTAACACGTTCCACTGCTCAGTCTCCTCCCAGATAGTCAGAAACGCCACAGTACATTTAGAAGAGGAATTTATTCCATAAATGGCAACAGATTTAAGAAATTAAACATGAAAGGAATCCAACAGAGACCTTTCATAATGTGTTCTTTTTTCTATTTCCAGGAGTGTATTTTAACCAATGCTGCAGTGCAGCTAGAAACTAGATATTAAAAAAAATGAAAATATGTACAAAGGAAGGCATGAAACATCATTCATTAGCCATATGGCATTTCATAAGGTAGTAAAAAATCTCTCAACTATAAAGACAGTAGTCCTAATCAGGTGTATAGTCATAAAATATTTCTCGTCATTTCATTAGGCATTTCAGTAAATCATAAATTAAGAGCTCCACAGTGTAAACATATGTTTTCAAGTTTGAGCGTGTCGTATTTGGGATGCTTTCTACAAAGGAATGTCAATAGCGAGGATAAGGGCCTCCCTTTTTTTTTCTACCTGTGCCTCTGAAAACGCACACACTAATAGCTTTTTCTCCAGGCATCTGATGCAGCTGGGTGCCCACGATGCATTACATGCAGGTGGTCACTTAACTTTCTTACGGAAATATTTACGACAGCAGTTTCCACTACAGTGACAGTCTCATATACAAAATTTCACGGGTCGAGAATTTGCGTTGCAAATGTGTAGAAACAAAATCTTATGAATATAACAGTGTCCAAAAAAATTTCGTTGGTATTGTAATACATTCACGCATTTACATACATTTCATAACTCTTAAAGTACGATTCTTGGTTTCCAACATCCTTTTCATAAATCAGAGTCCCTAACCACTACTCCTTATTCATTACCTTACTACACATATACATATTCGTCGACACTTCTTCAATAGTTCATCTTAATAAATATGTAGCATAATCAAATTCCTCATATAACATCGGCTTATTGATCATAAACATACCTCAACAGCATAATACACATCGTCGTCGTAAAAATAACATCATAACACCTCAGTCAAATCTCAAAATCGTCGTAGCTTCCTCCAATAATTTCAAAACCTAAAAAAATCCTCTGCTCATTCAAAAGTGTCATCTGCCCCAAACGTACTTTAAAAAGTCGTGATCCCATACCAAATATATCATTCAAAGCTCTCATAATATCACAATGGGTCCCAAAAATTATGAACAGTTCACAAAGTACAGACAAAATACAATTTCTTAAGTGTGAATTATCCAACGGTGTAATTACGTAAACATCTGTCACTGCCGTAGTAAAAAAGTTTGTCTCTCTCAGTTAAATGATCAGATAGCTGTGTAATTTGTGTTAGAGAAATATGGTACCGATGTGTAAAGTTGTATAAGCAAATACCATATTAGCTAGGGCTCCTTGTGCTTGCAAAACACATGGTACACAAAGTAAGTGCGTACCACCCTGAGGTTTAATGTAATTATACCCTCAGGTGTTACAGATTATGTCAATGGAATGAAATGTATCACGGAAAACTTTCTTTGTAATTCAAAAATCTTGAAAAATAAATGGTTTAAGTACAAAATTAAGCACTCAAATGCGTGTCCTGTAGCGCTAAATGTGCGTCTTGCTGTAAGATAATACTGTGGAAGTGTCGTAGTTATCTTCCTCTGTAAGTAAAGTACTGCTGAAGTCAATGTACTTACCTCATCATAAACGAAAGTGAAATGCTTTGCATATAGATATCATAGTTATTACGTACCTTACCATGATCAAGAAAGTACTATAATGTAACGTATTGTTGTGCTACGAATGAGGCTGTCTCATTGTAGCTATACCACAAAAGTTACTACTAAAACATGTTTTAATTTCCAGAAGAATCCAGAAAAACTGTTCAGATATAAAACAGAAACACCGCAAAAGCAACATTGTAAATGGTCACTCATTAGTAGCGTCGTGATAAAATCGTGTAGCTGTCACATAAACTAACCACTGTGTCATCTGACATTTCACAGAAAGCACCTCAAATCCAGAAACCACTCTCAAACAAACCAAAATGTTGCATGAAAATCTCATTAGCAGTGCCAGTATATGTTCCAAATATGTGAGCCTCATAGTCGTTACGCAATCGTGCAACTAACAAGCAACTAACAAACAACAACACTGCGTCATCCGTTCACTATAACAATGCATTCGTAATTTCTGTTTAAATAAGTTCTCTTGGTTCTTGACTGGATATTTAATTTCAAACACTGTTGCATGTTAACAGATACTAAGTCTGACAAAGCATACTGGTAATGTAAAGTGAAAAGTTATATAGCAAAGACAAAGTTAAAAAGCAGATTATCTTTCAATAAACGGTTTTACATGTGAAATGTGGTGTAACCCTTTGCTCTTCCTAGTATGGCGAGTTTCAACTTTAACGAAATTATCATGTGGTATATGTCGGTAAAGAATACTGGAATTTTTCTCAAGGTTAGCGTCTATGTTATTTTTCCCTGAGCCAGTGGGCGCACGTGGCTGCCCGCGGTGCGAGTCATTGTCTGTTTCTTTGTTGGTGCGCATCGTTACTGGGATTAGGAGACCTAACTTCTTCAAATTCGCCTTGCCGAGAGGGCCCAGTCCTGTTAGAATCCCGCCAGTTCTGATGAAATTCACGTCTGTCGTTATGATTATATCGTCTGTCGTCATATCGGTAGTTCCTGTAGTTTCTTTCTTGTCGGTTAAGTGGTGGAGAATTTCTCCCTGAATCGTAACTGCGTGCTGGACCGTTGCATCTAAAGTTATTCTGTCTCCCGTAATAATAATTGTTTTGGTTCCCATATTGTCTGTTTCTCTGATTGTCTCTGTGATAGTCATTACCGCGGAGAGGTGATCTTTCCCTGTAATTATTACTACTCTGCCAACGGTTGTCATACGGGTGGTGTCTGTTTTGGTCACGATTTGTGTTGTGAGAATAGCCTTGTCGCGTCCAGTTATTATTTCTGTCATCACGGAATTGTGACGGATGTGACCTGTAATTGTTGTGCTCCTGTTTTCGCGTTCCGCGATTGTCAGTGTCAATTTCCAGTTCTTGTAAGACCCCCTGAAAAGCTTCAATGTCGTCTTTGCAACGTTCTGCCAAAATAATATGCCGTAAATGTTCAGGTAATTTGATTAAGCAAATGCGGATGAGTTCTGAGGGGCTGTATGGGTTTGACAGGTATTGATTCTTGTGCAACATGTCTTCAAAATATTTCACAAGACTGGAAAATTCAGATTGTTCGAAATGTTTCATCATTATGATGCCATCTTTTACTCGGTCTTGTGTGGCTTGAGACCAATATGCTGAGAGGAAGGCATGGTAAAATTCTCCTTCACTGTGGCAATCGTGAATGACCGATCGCATTCTTACAGCTGGTTCATTCTCTAAGTAGCCACACATAAATTCTAATCTGTGTTCTAATGACCAGTTGGGAGGAAAACAATGAGAGAATTGATGGAGCCACGCTTGTGGATGAATGTCGTTGGCAGAATTCTTAAATGTTTTGAATTTACGTGTAGTAATGAACAGCTTATAGTCAAAATCATCATGTCGGCGAGTCGCATGTCGGTCATTGTTGCGTCGTTTCGGCAGTTCCATCTCTAAATTCGGTGTACCTTGCCAATTTCTTTCATAATTTCCGAAGTGCCCTGTGTTATTATTTTGTGGCTGTTCCGTATTTCTATGTCTCTCTTCCCGTATTGGAGCGCGAGTGTCCTCTGAAATACATAATTCTTGTATTACCTGTGTCAGCTGATCTTGTACTTCCCGGATTTCTCTTTGGTGTTGCGTATTAATTTGATTCAGATTTTGTTTCAGTTTCCTGATTTGTTCGCACTCTTCAGTGTCAGTAAAGGCTACAGGTCTTGTGTCATTCAGATTATCGTCTACCTTCGTAGATAAATTATTTAGCTGATCCGAAAGTTCGACTACTTTCTCTGATAATGAACTAATTTCCTACATGTGTCTTTCTGAACCAATTTTCAGAGTATCTACTGCGTCCTTTAAGTTTTCCTGAGTTTTTGCAAGTTGCGTAACCGAATCAGTAGATGCAACTGATTCAATTTCAGCTTTCAAGGTCTCATGATTTTCATGAACAATAGTTTGCAGTTCTTTTATGGCTGCTTCGTGATTCTGTAATGCATTTTCATGCCGCGAAAAATTAGGTTGAAAATGCTCACAAATTTGTGTTTTTACATCATTACAGACTTTTTGACATTTCGATTCAATGTTATGTAACTCAGTAGTTAAATCTTCACGTGTTTGTTCAAGCTTATGTTCCACTGAGTCTAACTTTTGAAGCTTTTGTTCCATTGCGTCTAACTGTTGCTGTGTTTGTCTCTGGTGTTGTTCCATTGTGTCTAACTTTTGAAGATTTTCTTCCATTGTGTCTAACTTTTGAAGATTTTGTTCCATTGCGTCTAACTTTTGAAACTTTTGCTGTGTTTGTCTCTGGTGTTGTTCCATTGTGTCTAATTTTTGAAGCTTTTGCTGTGTTTGTCTTTGATTTTGTTCCGTTTGTTTCATTAATTGCAATAATAATGTATTAGTGTCTGGAATCTGTTTCTCTATGCTTTTTGGCAGTGCATTTTCACCGGCAACATTCACATTTTGACAAGCAGAAAATGTGTCTTGACTCATTTGAGAAAACGGTGAGGACCCAAAACCTAAGTCTACAGTATTAGCAATATTGTGTTCTCTCATTTCGGATTCCTGAGGCGAGCTGTTGCCGACCGATCGTTCGATAATGCTTCCCTGTTCACTACCTGTTTCACTGTCTACACCATTATTTGCCGCCCGCTCCATTTCCTTATGCACAATTACCAAATTACTACTTCGAATGTCTGTTAATTCACTGCACAGTGGTGCTGATAAGCTACGCTCGTCGTCACTATTATTTCTGAGTTTACTTTGGAGCCTAGTGTTACGTTTTTCACACGCCATTATTGTCATAATATTTCACACGATAACACAGAAAAGCACAATTTGAAGTGCAAAAATAAGAGAACCCATTAACATAGCACTGAAAATAATATCTAGTTAATTGCAAGCGTAGCTGCGAAATACTTGGTGCAAATCTACATGCATCCCACAACAACAATGAAAGACTGCAACTACAAAGGAGATTCTCTCTACAATTACGCGCTAGCAATAAACAAAATCTACACTAATTATACAAACTACAAGAAAAAATCAGAAGATTCCAGTGAGGTATCCTCGGCTAAGGGTCGACATATGAAACGTCCCCTTAGAACAATTATACAAGACTGTGCTTAAACTGACACACAATATTTTTAGCGCAACGCAAACTGACTTTCAAAAATCCCTACAAAAGAATGGCCCTGACTAACATTAACCTATACGTTTCACAAATCACTTACCTCACAAAAATCTTCGTTATTCGAACTACTGCAATACAGCGAGTGCCACTACTGCCAGCTAAATAAAAGATTCAAACTACGGAAGGCACTAACTACTGATAGGCATAGTTAGCAAATGAAAGATTTTAGTAGAGAACAAACAATGTATTTACCTCAATAGTGTTCAAAAGTCATAATATACATAGCAGTTCATAATATCCAGTATTACAAATTTCAAAACTCCGCCTTCTCTGTCCCCACATCCACCACTGCTGGCGGCTCACCTCCAACTGCGCAACACTACGCGCTGTTCACATCCAGCTGCCGCTGCCCAACACTACAATGGCAGACAACAATGCAAACTAGCCACAGAGCGCACACAGCACAGCCAGTGATTGTCATACAGAGAGCGCTACGTGGCGGCGGCGTTACCAATATAAGAACCTAAACAGCCTACATATAAGAACCTAAACAGCCTACTTACACTATTAATAGCACCCGACAATTAAAGCTTCCTAAAAGCAAATACACACGGAAGAAGAAGTGACAAGTAAGAAAATACAGTTAATCTGTATGGTGCGAAAAGTGGCAACAGACCCTGAATAAAGAAAAGTGTGAAGTTATTCACACGAGTACTAAAAGAAATCCGCTAAATTTCAATTACGCGATATGTCACACAAATCTGAAGGCCGTAAATTCAACTAAATAGTTAGGGATTACTATTACAAATACCATAAATTGGAACGATCACATAGATAGTGTTGTGGGTAGAGTCAACCAAAGACTGCGATTCATTGGCAGAACACTTAGAAGGTGCAACAGGTCCACCAAAGAGACTGCTTACAACACGCTTGTCCTCACTATTCTGGAGTATTGCTGTGCGGTGTGGGATCCGCATCAGATGGGACTGACGGATGACGCTGAAAAAGTACAGAGAAGGGCAGCTCGTTTTGTATTACTGCGAAGTAGGGGAGATAGTGCCACAGACATGATACGTGAACTGGAATGGCAATCATTAAAACAAAAGCATTTTTCGTTGTGACGGGATCTTCTCATTAAATTTCAATCACCAGTTTTTCCTCCGACTGCGAAAACATTCTGTTATCGCCCACCTGCGTAGGGAGAAATGATCATCACGATAAAATAAGAGAAATCAGAGCTCGCACAGAAAAATTTATGTGCTCGCGCCATTCGAGAGTAGAACTGTAGAAAATCAGCTTGAAGGTGGTTCATTGAACCCTCTGCCAGGCACTTGATTGTGAATAGCAGAGTAATCACGTAGATGTAGATGAAATCGGCACTCTTCTGCTCAGGCCACAGTTTTCCAGTCGTCTAGGGTCCAACTAGCCCAGAGGAGGTCGTGCTTTTAACAGAGGCACTCGCGTCGGCCGTCTGCTGCTATAGTCCTTTAACGCCAAATTTCTCCGCGCTGTCGTAATAGATACGTTCCCCTTACGTCCCACATTAACTTTTGCCGTTACTGCATTCAGTGTTGCTTGCTTTTAGCACTGACATCTCTACGCATACGCAGCTGTTCTCAGTCGTTAAGGGAAGGCCGTCGCCCACTGCCTGCTGAGATGTAATGCCTAAATGTGGTATTCTCGGCATAGTCTTGACACTGTGGATCGCGGAATACAGTGTTCCCTATCCATTTGCGAAATGGAGTGTCACATGCGTCTAGCTCCGACTACCATTCCGCGTTCAGAGTGTGTTAATTCCCATCGTGCGGCCGTAATCACATCGTAAACGTTTCATCGGAAACCTTTTCAGATGAATCAAATGAACGAGTGAGTACAAATGACAGCTCTACCAATGCACTGCCCATACACATCTGTGCAAGCGATACTCTCGCCATCGGCATATGTGCATGTCGCTATCCTTTGACTTTTATCACCTCCGTTTATATTAGATTAAATCCGAATGGACTGAACAAACTGAATTTTCTCCAGTTGCGATGTTCATGCGGATAGTACTTGCACCACACGGGGACGGTGGATCTAAAATTCAATAACAAGTACCCTTCCCCGGATGGTACTGATGAAGGGACATCTACGTCTACTCTTTTCTGTCTTCTTTTTATTCTCTTCTTAAATTATGTCATACATTGACAATTTCCTTCTTCCAAATTCATGTATTAGTTTTGGAAAATAAGTGCAATTGTTGTAAGTAAATAAAAGATCACACCGAAGAGTAGACTTAACAACTCCAAGCAGCACCATCTCCTCGTGGTGCTGCAGGGGCAACAATGCCCATGGCCTGAACCGCAGAGCATAATTTTGCTTCTTGTTGGTGGCCATGATTTCTGACTAAGGGGTCTGTTTCGAGCACTGTGGCATGCATAAAGTAATAAGATGGCAGGCCCTAGTAGTCATACTGCAGCTTGAAAAAAGAAGTGCAGTATAAGTGATAATGTGTGCACTGCAATCTCATGCAGAGTCCCATGTTCAAAAAATGGTTCAAATGGCTCTGAGCACTATGGGACTTAACATCTATGGTCATCAGTCCCCTAGAACTTAGAACTACTTAAACCTAACTAACCTAAGGACATCACACACACACCCAGTCATCACGAGGTAGAGAAGAGTCCCATGTTCAACAATGTGTGTTGAACGGTTTGTTCCGAAGTAATATTGCCTGCACCACCACTATACCATGTTGTCGTCAGATCAGTCATAGGCGTAGGACCTTTATACAGCTATGCGTGACGGCAGAGCACTTTACGTAACCATAACAACATTATTGTTGTTGTTGTGGTCTTCAGTGCAGCTCTCCATGATACTCTATCCTGTGCAAGCTTCTTCATCTCCCAGGACCTACTGCAAACTACATTCTTCTCAATCTGTTTAGTGTATTCTTCTCTTGGTCTACATCTACTATTTTTACCCTCTACGCTGCCCTCCAATACTAAATTCGTGATCCCTTGAGGCCTCAGAATATGCCCTACCAACCGATCCCTTCTTCTAGTCAGGTTGTGCCACAAATTTCTCTTCTCTCCAATTCTATTCAATACCTCCTCATTAGTTATGTGATCTACCCATCTAATCCTCAGCATTCTTCTGTAGCACCACATTTCGAAAGCTTTTTTCTCTTCTTGTCTAAACTATTTATTGTCTGTGTTTCAATTCCATGCATGGCTACACTCCACACAAATACTTTCAGAAACGACTTCCTGACACTTAAATCTATACTCGATGTTAACAAATTCCTCTTCTTCAGAAACGCTTTCCTTGCGATTGCCAGTCTACATTTTATATCCTCTCTACTTCGACCATCATCAATTCCCGCAGCGTCACCCGATTTAATTCGACTACATTCCATTATCCTCATTTTGCTTTTGTTGATGTTCATCTTATATCCTCCTTTCAAGACAATGTCCATTCCGTTCACCTGCTCTTCCAGGTCCTTTGCTGTCTCTGACAGAATTACAATGTCATCGGCAAACCTCAAAGTTTTTATTTCTTCTCCATGAATTTTAATTCCTACTCCGATTTTTTCTTTTGTTTCCTTTACATCGGGGATAGGCTACAACCATGTCTCACTCCCTTCCGAACCACTGCTTCCCTTTCATGACCCTCGACTTTTATAATTACCTTCTGGTTTCTGTACAAATTGTAAATAACCTTTTTCTCCCTGTATTTTACCCCGGCCACCTTCGCAATTTGAAAGAGAGTATTCCAGTCAACATTGTCAAAAACTTTCTCTAAGTCTACAAATGCTAGAAACGTAGGTTTGCCTTTCCTTATCTATTTTCTAAGATAAGTCGTAGGGTCAGCATTGCCTCACGTGTTCCAACATTTCTACGGAATCCAAACTGATCTTCCCCGAGGTCGGCTTCATAACAGCATTAACCGTAGCAAATTTCTTGAGTGAGAACACTGGCCAGCAGACTAACAGAAGCTACTTCAAAGTCACACTGACCAGCCAGGGCTATACTCTAGTCCTAGTCCATTGTGCATGACGACTGAATGAACATAAACACGACCGTCTGCTCAGACAGCTGCACAGACCTGAACATCTAGTTGCGCACAACATAAGCGAACCAGCCTTCTGCTCAATCCTGCAGAAAGACGTCGTGACGATCCGCCCCGCGTGTCCGTTGCTCGAGACACATATGCTGCCCCAGCTCCATACTGTGAAAACTACCCGTGGGCTGCCTGCGCCGCGCTCTTCGAAGAGACTCTAGCAGCCGCTTTTGAAGGCTAGGCGAGACGCCGGTAGCCCCACAAGGGAGTACGCCTCTCGCCCTGGTAAGACGACAGCTAAAAGTTGTAGATAGTTAGTTTGGGTTAAGTAGTTCTAAGTCTAGGGGACTGATGTCCTCAAATGTTAAGTCCCATAGTGATTAGAGCCATTTGAACCATCTGAAGTTATCGGTAGCGGGAAGGTGAAATGAGCCACCAGAGGTCACCACTGTGTGCCAGTTATTACGGCTGTTTCCCATTCCGCTTAAGTGTTTCGTTAGGGGTGCTTCTGCTGCTGGCTCAAAAATGGTTCAAATGACTCTGAGCACTGTGGGACTTAACATCTGAGATTATCAGTCCCCTAGACTTAGAACTACTCAAACCTAACTATATTAAGGACGTCACAGAAATCCATGCCCGAGGCAGGATTCGAACCTGCGACCGTAGCAGTAGCGCGGTTCCAGACTGAAGCGCCTAGAACCGCTCGGCCACGAGGGCCGGCTTCTGCTGCTGGGCCCTAATACCATGACACGATACGCAGGCCGAACAAACTGGATACGAATTACGTATGAAAGTATTTTTAAACATTTCCTGTCTTGTGCACAACGTTAAATCTAAAATACATTCTGTAATTTGGCAGTCAAGTGACTTATTTTTGCAGCTGGAGACGTTAACGCTAATTGCGTTCAAATGTTCAAATGTGTTTGAAATCTTATGGGACTTAACTGCTAAGGTCATCAGTCCCTAAGCTTACACACTACTTAACCTAAATTATCCTAAGGACAAACACACACACCCATGCCCGAGGGAGGACTCGAACCTGCGCCGGGACCAGCTAATTATGGACCTGCATTACCACTGATCGGTATTTGATCATTGGGGGTGCTCATATTGTATGTTGCAATAGTGCTACAGGACATGCGAATTCTGCAAGTGGTTGTGGGCATTTATACCTGACAAGGCATCACAAGAAAAATGGTTCAAATGGCTCTGAGCACTATGGGACTTAACAGCTGAGTTCATCAGTCCCCTAGAACAAGCCAAAATCAAGCCAGCCATCTAGTTTGCACGTCGAATCATACGCTGTGTGAGAGGTTCAACTTGCGATATAGCCGTCACCTCCATATGCTAGCTGACACCCTTGCGCGCCACCTATCAAACTTAAGCAGACTTTACTCTGTGTTTAAGACAGACTTTACTGTGAATGACAGCCGACAGGAAGCCGATGACCATCGAAGTGCACAGGGCGGAAGCGCCTACAAGGAGGCAGACGCGAGACGGGCAGCGCTGGAAGTATTTTTATCTGCAATTATCGGAGTGGGCGCTGGTGGGGAGTAACGCGGTTAGCGGCCAGCGGGGGCGGCAAATTGACTCAGCGACGGCGCGGGCAGCGCTGATTGCAGGCGCCCCCGCACCGGCCAGTCGATGCTAAAGCGATTTGCTGGCGGCAAGGCGGCAGGCGGAAGACCAGGTACCCCTACACGGACGGCGTGCATTATTTAGCGGCGACGGCGGCGGCGGCGGCACCGAGGTGCCGATGCCGTCGTCCGCCCCCGGCGTTGGCTGGCAACAACAGAGGCGCAGGCTTTCTTCCCTCCACCGAAAAATATCGTAGTAGCTTCCCAGTGTCTCTGGCAACTTGCTAGTGACCCTGTAGCCTAAGCTAGTTACCTCACCCTATACTTTCTACACAAGAACATCTTTGAAAACTACATTCCTCTTCTACCACGTGCTACTACCTGGGACGGAGATGTACCTAGGTTATCCTGCGTCCTTAGCAGCACTGTCAAAGCTGCGCTCTCCCCTTCTCCTGCATAAAACAATCTTCCAGCAATGTTATCTACGTAGATTATTGTAATTACTATCAAAGAAACACGGCGTTGCCCAGGTATTTATTTATAGCTGTATGTCCGCACCCGTACCATGCAGCGTCTGGCCTTGTGCTTAATGTTTATGACGTCACATCTCCTGTTCAAATTTGTGTGAAATCTTATGGGACTTACCTGCTAAGGTCATCAGTCCCTAACACACTACTTAACCTAAATTATCCTAAGGACAAACACACACACCCATGCCCGAGGGAGGACTCGAACCTCCGTCAGGACCAGCCGCACAGTCCATGACTGTAGCGCCTTAGACCGCTCGGCTTACCCCTCGCGGTGTCACATCTCCAGAACTATGTGTCGTACAATGATATAATTTTGTACGTACATTCAGCGGATACTGTTTTCAAAATGTGTTGCGAACGGAGTTAAGAGAAGCGAAGTAATAAATTTAAATTACTTTTGAATACATTATGGGAGTGTGCAGTGATCAATGTGTTACAAATATTTACTATCAAAAACACTCTTGATCACAATTCATTTATTACGGTGACCGGTTTCGACCACTACTATGGTCATCTTCAGACCAATGAGTAAGAACCTCCTTCTGGTGGTAAATCACTGCCGCTAGTGATCAAGACTGTTTTTGATAGTAAATAAATTTAAAGATTATGGATGACACGGCAGTTTTTCACGCATTTCAGTGTTTATAATGTCGTATCTACTGAACTATGTACAATTTTACACTTACATTCAGTGGCACATGTGCATACTGTCTGTAAAATGTGTCACGAATACAGTGAGTGGTGATGAAGTACAAAATTGTAGTGTCATGCCTCATGCGATTGGCTGGATGGGACCAAAGAGCGAGGTCAACGGTCCCATCGGATTAGAAAAGGACAGGGAAGGAAGGTGTCTTTCCCCTCTCAAAGGAACCATCCCGGAATTTGCCTGAAGAGATTTAAGTAACCACGGAAAACCTAAATCAGCATGTTGGACGCCGGTTTGAACCGTCCTCCTCCCGAATGAACGTCCAGTGTGTTAAGTAATGCACCACGTCGCTCGGTGCATCATTAGGTACTTTCACTAGACGATCACTGGGAAAGTAGTAAGCACTAAACATTTTTTCCTTTCATAATTTTGTAGGAGTTGTCAGCGAGAAAAAATTTCGTAAAGGTTTGCTGCAAGTCGCTAAGTGCTCTCAATTTTAAATATTAGATGAATAAAGCTGGGAATTTACACACTGGGGGCTACTCTTTTTTCCACCCACCCCTTTGATAGGCTGGTGGTTATTACCCCTCCCCCCCCTCAGCCGTTGTCGCTTGACAGTAAGGTACATGTATACTATGTTTGGTGGAAAGCAGTCCAGTGGTTTCAAGAGGAGACGCGCAACGTACACACACACACACACAGACACACATGCATACTTACCTACATCCAACCATTTTATAATAATGTAAGGGAATAATCTTGTAAGTGGTTTTAATAAAAATGAAACATTATTGAAAAATGTTACTTAGGACAACTATGTTTATGAGAAATATTGTAAAAATAAACAAAACATTAATGTTGTATGGCTTTATTTCCTTGAAAGTCCCACAGAGCAGGTTCAGCTGCCTGTCTGATAGAGTGCTGTTCATGCTCTTGGTCCCTTTCCTAGTCTATGTCATGTAGCTGTGACACATGTGTAACTGTAGAGTGTAGGTGAATATAATGGATGTGTATTTTGCAGTGTTACATTTGCTTTGTTTGATGGTGATGAAGAAAGCGAGACAGTCAAACACAGTTGTTACATCTGCCACAGATGGCACCTGCCAGGCAGACTATACTCCAGACAACCCTGTGTACCGTATAACATACACAAGCAATTGCAGGCGCAACCAAGAGGAAAACAATTCTTCAAAACAAACAGAACTTGCTAGAGACTAATGCGAACCTTTTTCTGCAGAGGTCGGCTCACAGATACAGGGAAAGTTGAAGTACTCCGCCGGCCTCCGCCAGCTTTATAAGGCCAGCGCAGCAGCAGTACAGCCAGTTCCTCGCCGAGCTAGGACCAGCTCCGATGGACCTCACCGACGCTCTTGATGAATGGCCGTATACAAGTTATTTGTTTTTGTGTGTATAAAGTGATTGTTCGAGAAGAGTAGTTCAGTTTCAATAAACGACATTATACTGAGTGTTCTACAATACTGAGTATTACTTCTTTCGAATAGCACGAAGTGGGCCATCGAGTTTAAAATTCCTACTCAAGCAGAGGGGTCACCGTTGAAAGTGACACATGTGTGCACTTCGTCAGAAGCTGTGGCGATGCTTGGAATTTAGTCCAGAACATTGGCGCACAAACTAGAGAAGATGTCAAACTTGTGATAAAGAAGTTAATGGAAGCGTTTTAATAAGGCAGGCGTAGAATAAATACGAGCGAAACAGAATCTCTACTAGCAGGAGGAGATGGAAGGGATACATTAGGCCCGAAAGGTGCTGTTAAGGCTGTGAAGCAGTTAAAATGGAAATGAGCATGTGCCATTGTTGCTCGGGAGGCCCCATTCGGAGAAGTCAGCTGCCAAGTGCAAATCTTATTTCAGTCGGCGCCACACTGGGCGACTTGTGTGCCGGTGATGAGGATTAAATGATCATGATGACAACACCCAGTCCACGAGCGGAGAAAATCTCCAACCCGGCCAGGAATCGAACCCGGGCCTGCAGCACGGGAGGCAAGCACGTAACCACTCAGTTAAACAGGCGGACGGCAATTAAAATACTTAGAATTGATTATCCATTCCTCGGGAAGCTGCGAAGCATATGTGGAACGCATAATCCAGCTGGTAAGTGAAGCAACTAAAATGCTAAATGGAGTCCCTGTGGAGTGGGGCAGTATAAAAAAAAAACAAAGAAGAGGACTCTGCAAACAGTAGTGGAAAGTATCTTAGCTTTCCAACAAGATAACACCGTTTGACCTTATTACCAACGACGTAAGGGTGCGACTGGCTGGTGGACATACATTGTAAAACTCTAATTTACAACTTCCTTGAATCCTAATACAGTCCGATTTCACAGCATGTAATATGTGGTCGTCAGTTATTGGTCACTCACTTTTGACGCTGCATTGATGGCTACAATGAAACAGAGTTGGTGACTTTTGGCAAAAATAATTGTATTTCGTAAGGAACACAATCATTTCTTACCTTATTAGTCCACTTAATTATCACCATTATTATGTGATAAATCATTTTAAACTCTTCTAGTCCCTTCTTTTCCGTTCCCACAAAATCCACTATGCACTTCCACGCAATGCTGTACTTCGTTCTCAAGTTAAGTCCACTGTTTAACACTAGTCGCCATTCTATTAACGAAGAATACTCTCTTTGCTTGCGCTAGCCTGCTATTTTACTCTCTCTGCTTCTTCCATCATGCGATATTTGTCTTCAAGGTAGCAGAATGTCTTTATTTATCTCCAACATATCTCTCAATTCTGATGCTAAGTTTTCTCTAAACTCATTTCTGCTGTTCCTTAATACTTTGGTCTTTCTGTAGTATACTCACAATCCACATTCTGTGCTCAGCAGGCAGTTCATCCCATTCAAGAAGCCCTATAACTGGTCCTCTCCTTTACTGAACGTAGTAATGTTGTCAGCGAATTTAATCACTTCCGTCCTGCAATTTTCTTTATTTATTGATTTTTCAATGCACACGTTACCCAGTAGGCTAGAAAGTTAGCACCATAGCATTACGACTTTTTTTAATCCGAATACTTTTCTCTTGGTCTTAAATTCTTCTCTTTCGCTTTTGACTTTTGTTCCTGTTACATATTACAGTCTTTCCCTAAAGCTTATAGCCATTTGTCTGAGAATTTGAAACTTCTTGCACCATTTTAAGTTCGAAATCGCGCTTTGTAAGTCGATAAATCATATTACAAACTCTTGACTTTTGTTGAATCAAATATTCTGTTTCATGTTCCCTGTAGTCCAAGCCATGGCAATCCAAGCAACGGTATGTAAAACACCACCAAGTCATCTCCGAATTACACCCTGCCAGAACTACATCCTCCACGCACTGAGCGTTGTAGGCCTCACACGGGATATCGGTGCACTCAGCGTACTGCACTATTTGGAAAAAGGCGAAATCGCTACTACATGGACCGCAGCACACACGTCTGCAGTCAGCTCTTACCAAATTTCTGTGCTGTTTGGGCCTCTGTGAGGGATGCATGGATGCATGAGCTGTTAAGATGTTTGTGCAATAATTCTCGCACTTGTCACCTATTGCAGTCTTCGGGATTGTGTGGATAACATTTTTCTAAATTCAGATAGCATGTCGCCAGACTCATACATTCTACACAATAACGTTGCTAGTCATTGTGTTGCCACTTCCCCCAATGATCTTAGAAATTCTAATAGAATGTTATCTATCCCTCCTGCCTCATTTGATCAAAAATCCTCCAGAGCTCTTTTAACTTCTGATTATAATACTGGATCCCCTATCTTTTCTAAAGCGACTCCTGTTTCTTCGTCTACCACATCAGACAAATCGTCCCCTCATACCGGCTTTCAGTGTACTCTTCCCACCTATTCCCTCTCTCCTCTGCATTTAACAGTGTTATTTCCGTTGCACTCTTAATGTTACAACCATTACTTATAATGTCAGCAAAGTTCGTTTTGACTTTCCTGTATGGTGAGTTACTCCTTCTGACAATCATTTCTTTTCCGATTTCTTCACATTTTTCATGCAGACATTTCGCCTTAGCTTCCCTGCATTTGCCATTTATTTCATTCCTCACAGTCTTGTTTTTCTGTATGTACCTGAACATTTTTGTTCTACCTTCCTTCATCGATCAACTGAAGTATTTCTTCTGTTACCTATGGATTGTTCTGTGTTTTTCTTCCCATCTTCTGTGATTGCTCTACTTAGAGATGTCCATTTCTCTGCAACTGTACTGCCTACTGATCTATTCTTCATTGCTGTATCTATAGCCTGAGAGAACATCAAAGGTGTCTCGTCATTCCATTGTACGTACGTATCCTACTTCTTGGCGTATTTATTCTTTCTTACTAATCTCTTAAATTTCAGCCTAGGCTTCATTACAACTACAAAATTTGGAAATTTGTGGTAAGGACTATGGGATCAAACTGCTGAAGTCATCGGTCCCTAGCCTTACGCACTACTTAATCTAACTTGAAGTAACTTACGCTGAGGACAATACACACACCCATGCCCGAGGGGTGACTCGAACCTTTGACGGCGGGGGAGCTGCGCGAACCGTGACAAGACGCCTGAGACCGCTCGGCTACCCCGCGCGGCCATCACAACTACACTGTGATCTGAGTCTATATCTGCTCCTGAGTACGCCTTACAGTCTACTTCCTTATTTCGGAGTCTCTCTCTGAGCATGATGAAATGTAAATGAAATCTTCCCGTATCACCAGGTCTTTTCCAAGTATACCTACTCCTCTTCTGATTCTTGAACGGAGTATTCACTGTTACTATTTGAAATTTATTACAGAACACAATTCGTCTTTCTCCTTTCTCATTCCAAGCCCATATTCTCCCGTAACCTTTTCTTCAAATCCTTCCCCTACAACTGCATTCCAATCCTCCATGACGATTACATTTTCATCTCCTTTTATGTACTGTATTACCCTTTCAGTTTCCTCATATACTGTATGTATCTCTTCATCTCCAGATTTCGACCTCGCCCTGTGTGTCTGAACTATCGTTGTCAGTACTGGTTTGCTGTCGATTCTGATAAAAAGCCTATCACTGAACTGTTCACAGTAACACACTTTCTCCACTACCTTCCAGTTCGTAACGAATCCTTCTCCCGTTATACAATTTTCTGCTGCTGTTGGTGTTACTCTATACTCATCTGACCTAAGAGTCCTTGTCTTTCTTCCATTTCACTTCACTGACCTCTACCATATCTAGATTGAGCCTTTACATTTCCGTTTTCAGATTTTCACGCTTCCCTATCATGTTCAAGCATCTGACTTTCCACGCCCCGACTCGTAGAACGTTGTCCTTTCGTTGGATACTCAAACTTTTTTTTTATGGTCACCTCCCTCTTGGCTTACCCCTTCCGAAAATCCGAATTGGTGACTATTCCGGAATCTTTTGGCGATGGAGAGATCACAATGAGACTTTTTCAGTTACAGGCTACATGTTCTGTGGATACAATTTATGTTCTTTAATGCAGTGGTATCAATTGCCTCCTGGATCCCCATGCCGTTAACATTTCTGATCTTCCGCCTATAGGGGCAAGTTGTTAAATGCATTTTATTATAAAATTCGGCTGAAAACAGAGGGCCCGCACGAGTACCTGATTCGGACAGCTTGCGGCCCGCGTTACGCACTTTGACGACGGTGTTCCAGAAAGACCAGTGTGCTGTTTATTAATGGCGAGACTAATATTTTCTCTGTTGAGCTTTCGTCGAAATCTCACAGTTTATTAGGAATCACCGAGAAATGCAGATCGTACATCTGTCGCATATGCACTTGTGAAGCGGTAATATACATTTTCGCCTCTTTAGAACACGTATATGTTCTGTGACTAATGAGCGGCACGCCAGGAACGGACGGATTTTTGTCAGAAATTCGGCCACGGCCACGTCCTTACACTCGTAATTGGAATAATTACCGAGACAGCGGGCTTTTCGGTGGGAAGCTCGCCCCGTTCGGCTAGTGTTCTGGTCGCCCACTAGTCCGTTGTTTGACAATTAGCAAAGTGTCTAATGAGCGTCCCTAATTAGCGCCTGTCGCCTCGTGGTGTGCTGGTGTGTGTGTGTGTGTGTGTGTGTGTGTGTGTGTGTGTGTGTGTGCGTACGACGTGACAGGCGCGAGCCGTGCATAGTGCGCTCCCCAAATAGCCGCTTTGACGCCGGCGGTACACGGCCTTCGGCACACAGTGCACATCGTCTCCTGAACATCAGTTTAGCGCAAAGCGGAACAGTTCGGCGATCAGGCGTTGACTCGGCTTCATTTCAGTCCTTGCTACTGTCATATCCCCACATCCCCGTGAGGATGCAGTTCAGTAAGTTAATTCGTGATATTTTGACGTGTTATAATTTGCTTACAGCGATTAAGCCAGTCTCAAGAATTTATACGATACAGTCTCATGTCATAGAACGTAATTCCGTTCATGACATGCTATCTCAGTTCTGTAGCCCCGAAAATTGCGGACGCTCCCAAGTACGATATAGATTAATAAATTGTACTGGAAACCGATAACTCTGTGTAACCTGTTGCAACTTGTATTTTAAAGAAAGTAAATTTGATGTTTCAGTTACGAAAATAATCGTATGAATTATTTAAACACACCATATGTGTCTAAAGTGTAAAACTGATAGAACTTATACCACTACGATGTATTACTTACTTTCCCAGAATGAAATGGGAGGGGAAGAGATATAAAGAAATGATCTGAGGGTCATGTCCTGATACGGTCGCCACAGACAGGAATGTTGTGAAAGTCAGATGTCTTTCTTCCTAATTGAGATTCAGCAGACAGGCGTCTTAACGGTGTTCAATTTGATGCCACGTCCTTTGACTTCCGGAAGGCATAGTTGCACGCTGTCGCCTATTGAATACTAATGTACGGATTATCAGACCGGCTCGTCTTTGGGACGAGAGCTTCCTAGTAGGAGGAACACAGCGTGAGATTCTCAACAGGAAAAAATCGTCTAGTGTGAATTTAGTTTCGGGCATATATTACGACTGAAGGAAGAGTTGGATAAAATTTTTGTGGTTGGTGTTGTATATATAAAGGCTCAACGCTCGAAAGACAGATTCCAGATACCAGTAAACAACTAACATATCTATTGTCATGTCCCTAGACTATACGTGCTCATCCACAAACCATTCCTTAAAGTTATTCTAATGTCCTAACACACAGAGAACTAATGCTATAAAAGAAAATATGATTAAATCTTACATGCAGTTTACTGCTCTAAGCAAAGAAAAAGAGAAGAACTCTAATATCCGAAATGAATATAGTAAAGGAAAGAAAAGAGATGTCGTATACCTAATTACCTAATCTACTTGGGGTCTAAAATTCTCCCCCGTCTTTCCTTTCTACTACCCACTGAGCTGCCCATCGCAGTTCCATCGCTGGTACCCCTACAAATGAACTTGACAACATATACAGAACTACCAAAGATATACCAGGCTTGAGTTTTATGCACTGAGCAAACAAATAAAAACAAATTTGCTACATATACAACGCAAGTGTGACACTTAATACTCCCGTAAACATCGGCGCTCCTGCTGATCTTGGAATGGCCTCTCCACGTTCCTTGGCGAGAAGTTGTAATATGCTGCTATTGTATGCTGATTCTCATCGAATGGTGCATAGAGGTGAGACACTCCTGCAAGTCCGTTAACCAAACCCGTTCGTGATTCTGAAACTTGCCTACATAAATGCGTTATTGTACTCATTGTTTGCACGGGCAAAAGATAACAAAATCATTGCTGCAATTTTTAAATCCAACTGGAAGTCAGTGCGGAGAACTTTTGCAGTAGCGAAGCAGAAAAGATTGTGCCACGTCGATGTAATCCGGACACACATCGTCGTTTTGCTGTGGAGGTGCTCACTACTTCTCGTCATTTCTATCCCATCCTGAGGATGTACACACACACACACAAACATGTGCGATGACGTGGTGATGACACCTGTAACACCTCGGTTCAGTTTACAGTGATAAAATCTATAGAAAGAATAATTTAAAATTAAGAATATAATTTTTAGAGGGGAAAATAGTGTAGAATCAGAGTTCGGTAATTGCAGATCAGAATTATAATGTATCAGCAAGTAGTTCAACGTCTTTTTAAGTACAGCAAAGCCACGGAAGCTCCGTCACAGAGAAGGCAGTGACGTTAAACTCTTGTGATGAAAAACCTAAAAAAAGGCCTGATCGTCATTATTGCCGCCTTTTTCCCTTCATTGTTTCGTTAAAGGACGGGTAACCCGTGTCAGTCAGCGAGACAATAATTAGATTGTACTTTATCGTGTTAAGATTCACGATAAACTGTTAGAATATTGCGGAGATTAAAAGTGATGTAGTGTACGATCTCTGACTGTTGGTAGCAACGGAGTATTAAGGGGATTTTAGGACTTTAGCGCTAGGTTGGAACTTTACGGACATATAGAAGACAGAAACTCAAATTATCTGCTGATACGAGTGAATTCAGAGGTACCGGTATTCAGATATTAACGAGTGGACTTTTTAAAGTGTCGTGTGCCGTTAGTTGAGAATCTGGACGTAGAGCGTGTGCATATCGGCATTTGCGGACTACTTAGATTCCTCCAGGCTAGGAACCTTTTAAATAGACCACCATCCATCAGCATCTTAATCCTTGAATATAGAGCGAAAGTGAAATACAAGAGTGTTGTACTTATTTCATTTACCTAGTACTAATCAGTGAAGGTTTTACGGAACCAAAGCTATTTGGCAGTAAGTCAGCTCCATCTAGCGGAAAGCGTAGGCATTAACTAACACGCTAACTGAAGGGAACGTTTACGTGTTTTACGGACTGCTTAATATGAACTTTTGTGACTCTTTGACGTCCCCACTCCCTCCGAAAGATGGCGCAGGCTGTCTTAATGATAAAAGGGGTATGTTTTAGCCGGGAAAATTACTAAATAAAGGCGATATTTACAAGACTCGCAGTAACAGCAAAACACAAGGCCCGCACCTCATCGGAGAGTCGTCGCTGTCACGTCGGGAAGTAAAGCCGCAAAAGCTACCGACGATACGTATCTACGAGCAGACGTCGACGTGGAGTACCTACAAAGGGAACCACAAGAGAGTTGGGGATGCTTCAAAATGGAGCCCTGAACGTGGGGCCCGAAGAAAGGAGAAGACGGCATTAAACCGGCACGGGAAAGACGAAACAGAAGAAGGAACGAGTTATCTGTGAGAAGATAATTCACTAACAAACAGTGGTGCCAAACATTGAGTTAAACCTGCCTGTCCGAGGACCAGATAATCAATAAATTGAAAAGGTACGTGAACCAAGTTATTGTAATCTTGTGTGTGTTACATAACATTTGTTGGAATTATTAACACTGACTAATTGTGTTTGTGTGTGACCTTTATCTGTTCCATGTGCTGAGAATACCAGTGTTTAAGTGAACTATCAGGTTATAAACGAGGTAGAGTGGACAACCTGGAACGTGAACACGAGTGCAGGAACAAGGTACTGTAATCGTTATCCAACGACTTGGCTGATTATTTGAGGTAATTGCGTAGTGTCGTTGACTAGCAGTACAACTCATTCCTATACTTGTCATACATTAGACATTGTGAATGTACTAGTATGAGGTATTGATTTGATTTCCCAATCACCGTGCCTGTTGTAGAGTTAAGTGTATTTTTTAGGAGTGTGATAAATTTTTTTGTAATCAGTGTGTGTCATTATGTTAAAAAGGGTTTATATGTTAAGATTAATGGACGACTTAGAGGAGAACGGGAGCGATAGGAATGGGGATCGGAATGCGCGAGGTGGTGATTCTACGAGTGTTGGATCAGTAGAACGCGTGAACGATAGTGCAAGGTAGGTAGAACCTGTAGATCGCGTTATTGCAATGGAAAGCAAAGTGGATTCAGGCCGGGGGGCGACGGAAGGGACTAGTTCTTGCCCGACCATAGCGGATACTCTCAATGCCCGAGATGAAACTCATAGTGGACAGATACCGAAAGGTAGTACTAGCACTGAGTGTGATAGTCTGCAGGACATGATACGTCAATTTATGCTTCAACAGAGCGTTAGAGATAAAGAAAGGGAAGCACGAGAAGCGGAGAAGGAAAAAGAAAGGGAAGCTAGAGAACGAGAGAAAGAAAAAGAAAGGGAAGATCGTGATAAGAGTAGAGACGAGCTGTTAGCAAAATTTTTAGAACAGCAGCAGGAAAGGGACGAATCATTTAAAAAGGGACTTAATGATATTATTCCAGCGCACGAATGGCACTATAATCAATTTAAGGAGCGTGTAGAGGAAAGAGTTACCGGAGTGGAAGACCGGGTAATAAGGGTTTCTGAAATGCAAGCTAAAATCAACGAGACTGTAGAGCAAATTGACGAAGAGCAGACGTCGACGTGGAGTACCTAAAAAGGGAACCACAAGAGAGTTGGGGATGCTTCACACCAACCTCTCATAACACAAATGGATGACCCAAGACCCAGCGGCGAGGGCGAGCTCGAAAGCCACTTAGGATAATCCACGCCTAGAATCCAGTGCACGCACTACACGTACACGAAATTCCAGAAGGTGAATGGCATAACGCTTAAGGGCATGCCCATTTGCACCCGAAACAACGCAGGTGGCTGGTACTACGCAACAATGGCGTGTCCTTTTCCTGTAACACTCCTCTGCCACAACGGCAGGCACCCCACAGCTCCTGCGAATATGCAAGCCCAGTCCAGCTCATGCGCACAACGGAAACAGTTATACCCAGGGGAGGAAGGACGGCCTCGTCCCCATGACAGTCTGAAAGTCGGGAATTTGATACGCTAGTCAGTTGGATTCTGGCCTTACGACGTTGCGCCAACACAATATTACTCATCGCCTCACAGTATAGCAGGGGAAAAAAGCAACCATGATGGCAACATAACAGGAAAACAAATACCCTAACTACTACGACATACCAAAATACATAAGACATATACAAAAGACATATTAGTAAACACAAAAAAGTTATAATTTAAGAGTCTGAAATGGCCGAAGCAAGAAATTATTCCAGGAAAGTCTGTCTCCTCTCTACTGTTGCGTGCCGGTAACCGCTTGTCATCGACTGATATTGAAAGGCGACGGTTATAACATGTCGCAGACTGGCCCGTGAGAAAGCACGCCGATTCTTCCCCGGATACGTCCTCGCCTGTGTCATTTATTTGTTCCATGTCACTGCAACAGTCTACCTGGCCTAGTTTCCGCAGGAACTTTGTACTTTTTGTTAGAATTCATGTATTACTGGCATTTCCACAAAAAAATTAAAAAAAGACAAGTACTAGCCATTAACACAATTACTCTCGTCCAAAACAAATGCTGCCAATATAGTTACAACGCAGATATGCTAATTCATTACTGTGCTTCAGATCCCACAAAACCAAGACATAAACGGAAATAAACAGTATACTAGAATAGGATGAAAAATGGGATTATGTAGAGAGAAAGCGTACAATACTACCGCGAAAATAAAAGAAAAAAACTGCCATGCTTGGTAAATCTAACAGCTATCGGATGATACAACGAGGAGAGTACCATCCTAGGGCAAGGATCGCCAGTTATGAAAGTTAGTCTGTGGAGGGTCCTATTTACGACTGACTTATTTACATTCTTCAGTATCAATAAATGGAAGAGTTTGATACCTGTCACCCTCAAGAGGATGCATGTTGACACTATGGCGTAATGGTTACGTTAATTTATTTTGTTCCTCGTACATATACTAATGAGATGGATAATTTCTCGTAAATACAGTTGCTACAGATATTATGTGATGACCTCTCCAAAATATGTGTTGGAAAAGGAAGTGAAGTTGTGACCACGAACCAAGATCCAAGATGATAATGTGCTAAGCTGTAACCAACAGACTTATTTGCTTGGCAACAAAATTAAAACTTAGACCCTGACACAGAATGTTAGAGTGGGAGGCTGTACAAAAATCACGCACATGAGCAATAATTGCTGCTGATTTCCTAACAAAACACACCTATATTACCAGTTTGGCTACAACATACGTGCTGTTGACTCTACTGTGAGTAGCAGAATTTGCGTAGCTCGAAGTGGTGGCTGACCGTACATAGAAAAGACATGGTTTTACATGCAAACAGACTGGCGAACACTGCGACTGCTACAGATGGGTACGAGGTAGCAAGTACAGGTAGTGTAGCTCAGAATTCCCTATCCGCCGGTGCTACACTTTACCTAAACCACAGACGAATGACGTGCGGCCGATGGATGCTGTCGAAACTGCAAGAGCCGTCAGCTGCACAGTATCTCGTCTGCCGTACCCCGGAGCGGGCCACGATTAATTTGCGGACGCATGAAAAATCTCATTTTCGTCCAGCTGTCCCGCCCAGCACAACTCTACGTGAATCTCTCTTGATTATTGAAGATATAAAACGCCTCTACGATCGTCCATAAGCGAGTCCTGATTTTCTGTCCTTCGCACCACAACACAGGTTCCCATTCTGTTTGTCTCGAAATTGCTAATCGTGGCAAAAACTGGTGCCAATCATAGCCCTGAAACATACGGTCTCCGCTCTCACTACGAAAAGAAAAATCCCCAGCACGGATCACAAGGCGTCCCCCCAGAACCAACAGGCGGCTTTGAGCATTCGCAGACGTCACAGTCCGCCCACCAGTCACAGACCCTGCAAATTTCGCATGTAGGACAATTCAGGCCTGAGGTTCAAAGACCGAATATGTAAATATGCTGGTCTATGTACAGTGCCTCTCCGGTGGGCATCCCGCAGAGCCAAAAGGCAATTCCTGGGAATTCTAACACACTACTGCAGCCCTGCGCTCTGACATCTTACAACAGAACACGGCGTCTAGAAACACAGAGAGCGGCAACTTAGAAGACGGACTCTGACTGTGAGACCTTTTGCTGCTTTCACGAATCGTCCTCGCTTGCTTCCAGGAAGATCCCCGACTCGCTACATTCACCCGACCCCTGTCTACCCTTGCTCGGCCGATGCAGCCGCCGCTTACAATGGACGGAACGTAATATTAAGAAACGAATTCCATCCCCTCATCAATGAAATTCTTCAGACTTGTAGCTACTGTGAGCTCAATCACCGATTCGTGACTCGTATTTCTTAACAGAAATAAGAATACAACATGTGAAGTCTGACCTATTTGCATGTTCAACTACTAAAGAAACTAAGAAAAATGAATGAGAACTGCCCTTATTCGCCTTCCAAAGAGCGTAGAGGGACAAGAACGGCCTGTTACCTATCAATGGTACAGGGATGTTGCAATTTCACGTCCTCTGGTCATTTCGTAATAAAACTCTAATACGATTTGCTTGAATTGTTGTCTAGCGATCCGAGGAAGCAAGTTTCCTAGGACTTTACATTTGACGAGTGGGCGGGATTCAACATAAATAAACGGTTTCCTTAGAGATTTCTCAAATGCAAAATCTTCTGTTATACCCTCAGCGTCCGATTTTTGAAGGATGTCATTTTCTTTGCACATGACTGGCACACAGAGTATGGCGCCCTACGTCAGAAAAAAAGTTTATTTTGAATGAAGACATCAGACTGTGCAATTTGGGCATACATTAGTTGTTGTGTAAATGAACCTTCTCCACTGCAGTAGTTTACTGTTAGACAAAGAAACACCGGGTAGCTTCACATTTAGGAAAGTTTCTTCTCTTTTCCTACCTCCGTTAGAGAATGTCAACGACCTGGCCACAGTGGTAACACCGGTTCCCGTCAGATCACCGAAGTTATGCGCTGTCGGGTTGGGCTAGCACTTTCATGGGTGACCATCCGGTCTGCAGAGTGCTGTTGGCAAGCGGGGTGCACTCAGCCCTTCTGAGGCAAACAGAGGAGCTACTTGACTGAGGAGTAGCGGCTCCGGTCTCGTAAACTGACAAACAGCCAGGAGAGCGGTGTGCTGACCACATGCCCCTCCATATCCACATCCAGTGACGCCTATGAGCTGAGGATGATACGGCGGCCGGTCAGTACTGTTGGGCCTTCCAAGGTCTGTACGGACAGAGTTTAGTTTAGTTTAGTTTGTTAGAGAATGTAAGGTTGAAATACTCAATTCTGGATATACATTTGGAATGTTTTTCAACTATTTCTTTAAACGACTTAAATGAAAACACTCTGATATGAGCTCACTAGCATTAATATCTTGGTGACAGAATTCTGAAAATTATTTGCGGTTGTTTCTCAATTGGTCAGCAAACATTCTTTTTAACTGACAAAGAGATCTAAAATGTTGTTAACTTCCTCATATGATTCCGAACGTTGCCTTATATGAGCATCCATTGTGTCGATTAAATGCAGAAACGTTTCTTTGCCATATAACTGCGCAGTCTCTGATAAGTATTCGAAAACGATGACTCGCTTGCTGCGATTTCTTTTCCTTTGGAATTATCTTCATAGTCTGCACTTGGATTTTTCTCTTTGTTTGACAATTCGTACTGATCGAAACTACTGCGTGTACTATTGATTGCGGCTGTTTGTCTCTTTCTCGTGTTGACTGGCGCCACTCGGTTTCGCAAGCATTGCCTGTCCGCTAGTGGCAGCAGCGTCGGTTATCTACAGGGCTATTACAAATGATTGAAGCGATTTCATAAATTCACTGTAGCTCCATTCATTGACATATGGTCACGACACACTACAGATACGTAGAAAAACTCATAAAGTTTTGTTCGGCTGAAGCCGCACTTCAGGTTTCTGCCGCCAGAGCGCTCGAGAGCGCAGTGAGACAAAATGGCGACAGGAGCCGAGAAAGCGTATGTCGTGCTCGAAATGCACTCACATCAGTCAGTCGTAGCAGTGCAACGACACTTCAGGACGAAGTTCAACAAAGATCCACCAACTGCTAACTCCATTCGGCGATGGTATGCGCAGCTTAAAGCTTCTGGATGCCTCTGTAAGGGGGAATCAACGGGTCGACCTGCAGTGAGCGAAGAAACGGTTGAACGCGTGCGGGCAAGTTTCACGCGTAGCCCCCGGAAGTCGAAGAATAAAGCAAGCAGGGAGCTAAACGTACCACAGCCGACGGTTTGGAAAATCTTACGGAAAAGGCTATAGCAGAAGCCTTACCGTTTACAATTGCTACAAGCCCTGACACCCGATGACAAAGTCAAACGCTTTGAATTTTCGGCGCGGTTGCAACAGCTCATGGAAGAGGATGCGTTCAGTGCGAAACTTGTTTTCAGTGATGAAGCAACATTTTTTCTTAATGGTGAAGTGAACAGACACAATGTGCGAATCTGGGCGGTAGAGAATCCTCACGCATTAGTGCAGCAAATTCGCAATTCACCAAAAGTTAACGTGTTTTGTGCAATCTCACGGTTTAAACTTTACGGTCCCTTTTTCTTCTGAGAAAAAAACGTTACAGGTCACTTGTATCTGGACATACTGGAAAATTGGCTCATGCCACAACTGGAGACCGACAGCGCCTACTTCATCTTTCAACAGGATGGTGCTCCACCGCACTTCCATCATGATGTTCGGCATTTCTTAAACAGGAGATTGGAAAACCGATGGATCGGTCGTGGTGGAGACCATGTCATGTCATGGCCTCCACGCTCTCCCGACTTAACCCCATGCCATTTCTTTCTGTGGGATTATGTGAAAGATTCAGTGTTTAAACCTCCTCTACCAAGAAACGTGCCAGAATTGCGAGCTCGCATCAACGATGCTTTCGAACTCATTGATGGGGACACGCTGCGCCGAGTGTGGGAGGAACTTGATTATCGGCTTGATGTCTGCTGAATCACTAAAGGGGCACATATCGAACATTTGTGAATGCCTAAAAACACTTTTTGAGTTTTTGTATGTGTGTGCAAAGCATTGTGAAAATATCTCAAATAATAAATTTATTGTAGAGCTGTGAAATCGATTCAATCATTTGTAATAACCCTGTATATGTAGTAACTGTTTCCCTCTCTTTGAGATGACGTTGTTGTTTTTCCAGGTAGTGTGGCTCGGCTAGTTCGGTTGGGGACTCAGGAGGAGCCAGGTGCGCACAGGGTGAGAACACGCCGGGACCACTGGTGGCACGCATAGACTGCCGGATGGAAGGGCTGTGGTCACGAGGGTGTACGACCTCGTCGTAAACCGGATCCTGCAGGCTTTAAGATGTGTGCATTTCAATCCAAGTAGAGAAACCTCCACCACTGTGATATCTCGCGATTCTCCAGTGACTTGGGTTCGTCGTTGCTGCTCGTAGTGTCGCCGAGGCGAAGAGCAGCGATTGAAGTGCTTTGGGAAGACGAATCTGATTAGCTTTCCTCGACATCTTATTACTATTTACTGCGTTCAACTTTTTACAATTTGTTAAGTTCAACCAGCGGTAATTTTTCTTGCCTGGTGGCCGCTAACGCCCCAGTTACCTACCCTGGGGGTTAGTGTATGCAACGGCAGTTTACGTTTCCTCGCCTTGCCGCTGCTGTCCAGTAAGGCGTGTAGTTTAGACAGCTTTATTGATTGTATGCCGGTTGGTGATTCTTCTACTCTGGTGGTAATGATTCCTTTCTCGTTCCGGGCGCAGTGCAGACCACCGGTTCCGCCTTTGGCGGATTGTTCCATAGTTGCATTTGGTTTATCGAACGTCAGGTAGCTTCAGCAAGATTATCATTAGTCATTCGTTAGACTGCCACTAGTCTGAGTTACCATCTTGTGAAGTGAATGCAACTCTTGGCTGCCTATCTCATCGCTCGCGAAAGTGTTTGTTGCCGGACCTTCTCAGAGGTCGATTCCTGGAGCACCGTCTGTGGCCCCTTGTTTCTTGTAAGACATGTGTGTTCTAAAATGAGGTCTGATGGCAAGTACTTCAATGTAACGCTCCTTCAGTCCACGCCTTCTACGGGTATAATCTGCCTCAGTACCTTTTAAGGAACTTATGTACTGGTCCTTGTGTTTTATTATTGTATTATTTATTACAGTACCTTGTAATGCCTACATTAAAGGTTATATATGCCTAGTTAATAGTTCTGGTGGCCTTCTGGAATAATGTTAAGCGTTTTGGAACAAAGTTTACCACCATCTTATTTCACCATTTGGTTATCAGTTGCTTGTTTTTTTAGATTAAGCTTTGCTATTGTATTTGCTGTTTTACAGCAGGTTTTTAAATATTTATATTATTGCCGTTCTTGGCATTTAAGGCCTTCAGCCGTGAGTGCGGTCATTTGCTTAAAATTCTAATTTGGTATTTGTATTTTAGCAGTAAGCCTTAAAACCTTATTTACTGCCATTCCTGGCGTCTGATGCCTTCTGCTGTGTTTGTGGCGACTTGCCTTTAATATTTCAATACCTGTAATTTGTAATTTGCAGCGAGTTTTAAATAATTCTTAATTTATTGCCACACCTGGTGTGTAAGGCCTTCTGCCCAGATCACAGTGGCTTGCCTTTGAAACATTGTCTGCTATATCTGTATTTAATGGTGATTTGCTAAATTTTAACTGACTGAAAACACTATTATTTACACAGTTGTTTAGTCCTTCATTAATAATGTTTGGTATTTTTTATTTATTGTTGAGTCTGGAATTACTGGTTTAAAATAAATTGTGTGTAACTCTAAAAGGCAACCAATAGTAACTGTATACGGGCCCGTCCACAATCGTAGCCGAATCCTGTCTTCCCTTGACTTCCAGGTTTCAGCTTCTGAAGTACATCCTATCGCCTGAACACCTGCTAAATACAATGAATGTGCGACACACGGGACAAAAATAGCATTTTTCCTTTATTCTTTCCTGAAGACCAGAATACATTCGAGCCACATTTGCTGCGTTATGATAGCTCTGTCCACGATAATTCTTTATTGAAATTTCAAGACTGTCTAAAAAATTAAAACATTATGTACTATATTTTGAGCCTTACGCTCATGCATAGGCAAAAATCGTAAAAGTCTCTCAGCAGGCTCACCGTCTTTTACGTACCCAGCGATGAAAGTCAGCTAGTCAACATGGGAGAGATTTGGTGAGGAAACCATGCTTATTTAGCTGCTTTTAGTTCGTTGACCATCGTCGTTAAAACTTTCTGTCCCATTAAATTAATAAATTCATTGTAAATATACACAGACCAATATAATGTATTTCCCTTGTTGCGATTACCTTTGTTTCGTATACGATCAAGCAAGAAAAGGGCAAAATTCGCTGGTTAATTCAAATCATCCCAAATAATTCCCGTTATTTTGAGACACCAGAAAGCCATTATATCCACGAAACCCTTGAAGCCAAAAATTTCACAACTGCAACAGTCCTTTTTTGTAGGCTTTTCCAATGGTTGGCCTGAGCATTATACTGAGAAAACAATTAAATATCTACTCATCTAGAAATTTTGCTTCTTGCGACATAATTCATTATTGATTCAGTGTACTGTAAACCGTTCTCATGCTCCCTTAACAAGCTATTTATATGCTCGCAGTCTTTGTATCCACTGCAAAAACTCAAATTATTGCCCAGAGTACTATAAAATAGACGGCAGAAATAGCAATACACGAATTTCTTCGAGGCCACTTTCTTTCCACATACTCACCATTTGTCAGTTTGCGAGTAAAAATACTCATAATTAAGTTTCCGGTGTTTGTCTACGTTGCGGAGAAATCACAATTTTTATTTTGGAAAAACTTTGTGAATGCAAATATCGCGTACTTCTGTTGGGCGCTGTGATGAGTGTGTAGCTGTCTTCATATCTGTAACTGTGAACTTGACACACAAATGTTATCCTCTATGTCAAACATGGCCCCGTTTCTTAAGTTTGAGGCTTAAGAGATATCTTGAATTGACGGTGACTAACTCTGCCAGGTAGTTTCTTCAACTATAGAAAATGAAGTTATTTTGCGTGGTTTGCTGATATTTTCTTTCTGAATTGCAAGTTCTTTTTCCTTTTTACTGAACAACTCAAGTATGTTCTTTTCGACATTATTAAACTAGACTAAAAAACTACGCAGATACGCACACTTTAAGTCACTTTCTAATAAACAGCCAAGTAAAACGAAACAAATCGCGTACGATCAACCGTCTCTCAACAAGCACCTCCGATAACGAACTATCGTTTTGTAAAGTAAGAACTCAAATGCCAAATTTAGCTGGACTGGTAGCAATGCGCCTCACACCGCGATCGTAGTCTCCAGTACCAGCTCACCGGCTTTAACGGCGATTTGCAAACTCTTTCTTCAACTAATTGCCTTGATCGTGTATTCATATTATAATTTGTTTTCGTTAGCTTAGACGAAATTCGGCGAGGGAGCCTATGAGGCAGTTGCGATGTGCGCTGCAAATTTAGTATGCGATAATGTCAAGTCGATTTTCTTGAATATAAGCGTAAGTAAATATCTGTAGATAACTTCCCTGTATGTAAAGGGATATACTGTATTACAGATAAAAATTGCATTGTAGGTGGCGTAGCCTGTTACAAATTTGTTTGGATATTATTTTCGGGATGTAATGCATCATCCCTCGTTACATGGATTACTTTCGAAAAAGTTTTTTCGCTTAACGAGTTATAATGTTGGGAGCAGGAGTCAGGAATCAATTACGTCCGTTAGGCCAGGATCTACGGTTGAACTTACAGAAAACAAGTGCGTTCTCATAACACACTAAAATAATCGGGAGATTTGCGGTATAATCACTGATAAGTAAGTACAGATGTATGTTTTGATGGACAAGGTCACTTACTCAAGAAAATATCCCAATTAAGATTTCCACAAGAGATGAAATACTAAAAACTAGAAAGTCCTCCAGGGACTGTCATGGGCTCTTTTACCGTTTAAATTTTGAATTTAACTTTTTTAAGCGTGATCAATGCTTGTAAACTTTTTAATAAAGTTAAATTATTTGTTTCTCAATTACAAAAATTCGCTCAGAATAGAATAGCTCAGGAGAAAGGAATTCTGTTTCGGAATTTCGGGGCCCCCAACCCCAACAGGCTGGGTTTGTGCCCTACGTGGCCCTCTGGTAGAGACGGGAGTGGCTGCGGCAGCATCCAGTGACTGAGAATCCGCATTTCGAGATCGAGAAGTCTCTACATCCTCAGAGGGTGACCGTGTGGTGTGCAGTATCCAGTCACGGAATAATCGGTGCGATGTTCCTTGATGGCACGGTGACTGCCGAACGTTACGTGAAAGTTTTGGAAGATAATTTCATCCCCATTATGCAAAGTGTTCCTGATTTCGACAATATATGGTGCATGAAAGACGGAGCTCGATACCATCGAAGTAAGAGAATGTTTTATATCCTGCAGAAGCTCTTTGGGGACTGCATTCTGTCTCTGGAGCATCCATGGCATGGCCCTCGTTTGGCTGCCATATTCTCCGGATCTGGATATATGCGACTCCTTCTTGTGGCACTATATTAAAGACTGAGTTCACAATTTCCTAGTGATGTGGAGTAGGCTGAAGTTTAAGAGATTAGTCACGCAGAATCAATATGCAAAGAAGTGGGACACAAAAGTACTAAGGAATTATTAGAAACACTCTCAGACTATAAATACGACAATAAGGAGTAGCTCAGTAGGCGGTACAGTTGAAAAGGAATGGACATCTCCAAAAGGGCAATTACAGAAGTTGGAAAGAAAAACGTAAGTACAAAAAAGGTAACTCCGAAGAAACCATGGGTAACAGAAGAAATACTTCACCTGATCGATGAAAGAAGGAAGAAAAAATTATTCAGAGAAATTCAGGAATAAAGAAATACAAGTCCCTGCGGAATGAAATAAATAGGAAGTACAGGGCACCTGAGACGAAATGGCTGCACGAAAAATGTGAAGAAATCGAAAAAGAAATGATTGTCGGAAAGACTGAATCAGCATATAGGAAAGTCAAAACAACCTTCGGTGAAATTAAAAGCAAGGGTGGTAACATTAAGAGTACATCGGGAATTCCACTGTTAAACGCAGAGGAGAGAGCGGATTGCGGGAAGGAGTACACTGAAGGCCCCTATGAGAGGAAAGGTTTGTCTGATGTGATAGAAGAAGAAACAGGATTCGATTTAGAAGAGATAAAGGAATCCAATATTAGAGTCAGAATGTAAGAGAGCTTTGAAGGACTAAAGACCAAACAGAGCAGAAGGGAAATACAACATTCCATCAGAATTTCTAAAATAATTGGGGAGAGGGGCAACAAACCGACAATTCACGTTGGTGTGTAGAATATATGAGTCTAGCGACATACCATCTGACTTTCGGAAAAATATCGTCCACACTATTCCGAAAACTGCAAGAGCTCGAGAATTACTGCACAACCAGCTTAACTGCTCATGCACCCAAGTTGCTGACAAGAATAATATACAGAAGAATAGAAATGACAACTGAGGATGTGTTAGATGACGATTAGTTTGGCTTTAGGAAATGTAAAGGCACAAAGAGGCAACTACAAGGTCGCGGTTGATAACTGAAGCAAGACTAAAGAAAAATCAAGACACGTTCATAGTGTTTGTCAAACTGTAAAAACTTTCACAATGTAAAATGGTGCAAGATGTTCAAAATTCTGAGAGAAATAGGAGTAAACAACAGGGAGAGACGGGTATTATTGAGTATGTACAAGAGCCAAGAGGCAAAAACAAGAGTGGACGTCCAAAAATGAGGTGCTCGGATTGAAAAGTGTAAGACGGGGATGTAGTCTTTCGCCCTGAGTGTTCAATCTGTACGTCGAAAAAGCACGGATGGAAATAAAAGAAAGGTTCAGGAGAGGAATTAAAATTCGAGGTGGAAGGATACCAATGATATGATTCGCTGATGACATTACTATCCTCAGTGAAAGTGAAAAAGAATTACATGGTCTAGTAAATGGAATGAACAGTCTAGTGAGTACAGAACATGAAATGAGAGTAAATCGAAGAACGACGAAAGTAACGAGAAGTAGAAGAAATGAAGTGAGAAACTTTACGTTAGGTTTGATGGTCACAAAATAGGTAAAGTTATAGACTTCTGCTACCTAGGAAGCAAAATAACCAATAACCGACGGAGCATAGAGGACATCAAAAGCAGACTCGCAATGGCAAAAAAGGAATTCCTGGCTAAGAGAAGTCTACCAGACTCAAACACAGGTCTTAATTTAACGAAAAAATTTCTGAGAATGTATGTTTGGGCACAGCATTGTGCGGTAGTGAAACGTGGATGATGGGAAAACTGTGATAGAAGAGAGTCGAAGCATTTGAGATGTGGTGCTACAGACGAAAGTTGAAAATTAGGTAGACTGATAAAGTAAGGAATGAGGAGGTTCTGCGCAGAATCGAACAGGAAAAGGTTATGTGAAAAACACTGACAAGCAGAAGGGACAGGATGATAGGACATCTGTTAAGACAAGAGCTGCAGAGGGGAAAAACTGTAGAGAAAGACAGAGATTGGAATACATCCAGCAAATAGTTGAGGACGTAGGTTGTAAGTGCTACTCAGAGATGAAGAGGTTGGCACAGGAGGAGATTTCGTGGCGGGCTGCATCAGACCAGTCAGAAGACAAATGACCAAAAAAATAAATAAATAAAAGCAAGGTATACAGCAATAACCCCAAAACCCGTGCTGTTCCAAAACTTCGGCGGGTCACGCAGAATATCGCTATTCGTCTGCGTCACATCATCGACAAGGATGGCAGGCATATCGAACATATCGTAACTTAAATCTGACTATCTGTAGTGACTTTAACATGTTGAATAAAGTGTGTGCACTCCGTAGTTTGTAACTAATTTACGTTTTTTTTCTCATACTGTTCAATAATTTGATTCTTTCGTATCATGTAGCTTTATTGTCACTTTCATCTCGAAATGCCCAATATTTCGCTAATGGTCATACACTGCGGTGACAAAAATCATGAAATAGCGATATGCACATTTACAGGTGGCGGTAGTATCGCGTACACAAGGTATAATAGGACAGTGCATTGGCAGAGCTATTATTTGTACTCAGGTCATTCATGTGAAAAGATTTCCGACTTAATTATGGCCGCACGACGGAAATCAACACATTTTGAACACGTAATGGTAGTTGGAGCTAGAGACATGGGAGATTCCATTTCCGCAGTCATTAGGGACGTCAATATTCCGAGAACCACAATGTCAAGTGCGCCGAGAATACCAGATTTCAGACATTACCTGCCACGACGGATAACGCAGTTGCTGTCGGTCTTCACTTAACGACCGAGAGCAGCGGTGTATGCGTAGAGTTGTCATTGCTAACAGACAAGCAACAATGCATGAAATAATCACAGAAATAGATGTGGGACGTACAGCGAACATATCCGTTAGGTCAGTGCGCTTAAATTGGGCGTTAATGGTCTACAGCAGAAGACGACCGACGCGAGTGTCTTTCCTAGCAGCATGATCGTCTGCAGCACCTCTCACGGGCTCGTGACCACACCAGTTGGACCCTAGACGACTGGAAAACCGTGGCGTGGTCAGAATAATCCCGATTTAAGTTGGTAAGAGCTGATGGTAAGGTTCGAGAGTGGCCCAGACCCAAGTTGTCAGCAAGACACTGCGCAAGCTTGTGGTGACTCAGTAATGGTGTGGGCTGTGCTTACATGGAATGGACTGGGTCCCGTGGTCCACCTGAACCGGTCATTGACTGGAAGTAGTCATGTTTGGCTACTTGGTCACCATTTTCAGCTATTCATGCGCTTCGTGTTCCCAAACAACAACGGAATATTTATGGATGAATTTCCGCAATGTCACTGGGCCACAGTTGTTCGCGATTGGTTTGAAAAACATTATGGACAATTCGAGCGAATGATTCGGTCACCCAAATCCCCCGAAATGAATCCCATCGAATATTTATGAAATATATGCGGGAGGTCAGATCCCTTACAAAATCCTGCATCGTGAAGACTTCCACAATTATGGACAGCTATAGAGGCAGTATGGACCAGTATTGCTGCATGGGACTTCCAAAGACTTTGAGTCCATGCCACGTCGAGATGCTGCGCTACACCAGGCCAGTGGAGGTCCGACACGATATTAGGAGGTATACCATGGCTTTTGTCACCTCAGTGTATGTCCGTTTCATAGGGAGGTGCCCATCATTATGATGATGATGGTGATTAAGTCTGATACACTTTGACAGAGCGTAGGGGAACGATGAGGGAGACCCACACCACCGTACTAGACAAGGTCCTAGTGGAGGTGGTTTGCCATTGCCTTCCTTCCAACATAGTGGGGATGAATGATGATGATGAAGACGACACAACAACATCCGGTCATCTCGAGGCAGTTGAAAATCCCTGACCCCGCCAGAAATCTAACCCAGGACCCCATGCTCTGGAAACGAGAACGCTGCCGCGAGACCACGAGATGGGGACATTTTGATGTTGGTCATACTTTAAGTAACACACTGTACGAAATTGCAATGTAATGGAAAACAGTGGCAGCTTTGATTCTGCGTTTGATGCATATTAGATCATACATTTCAGCATATGCAGCGTACCCATCATACTGAATTTTTTAAATTTTTTAAAAGTTTTTTCTTTTTTTTTTTAGCTGTGTAAGAGGTATACGAGAGTCGTTCTGAAAGAATTGCCTCTTATTCTAATTCATGGAAACTACAGGAGATACATAAACCACAACAGCACTTCTGAATACAGCAGTATTTCAGCTACAGACTCTCATTTTTCCACACAGTCACCACCATTCGTCATGCACCAACGATGAACCAGAGCCTGCATGCCGCGGTTGTAAAAATCAGAACCAGCTAAGGCTAACCACTTCCTTACAGTTTTGACAACAGCATCCGAGTCCTGAAACTCTTCGCCACGTAGTCCATCTTTCAGAGGCCCAAAGAGATGGAAGTCTGAAGGCGCTAAATCGGGACTGTACAGTGGATGTGGTAACACAATTCAGTAGAATTTTGCACTGAATTGCATGGTAGCAAATCTGGTGTAGGGCCTAGCATTACCATGTTGCAGGTGAAAGTTGGTTCTCTGGCTTTATCCTGGAAATTCATGCTTTAAGCTTAGTCAGGGTCGTCTTGTAACCTGCTGAGTTGACCGTTTCTCCAGGATCCAGGACATCCAAAAGAAATGCACCTTGATTGTCCCAGAAGATTGTGAACATCACTTTACCTGCAGCCGATTGTGTCTTGAATTTCTTCTTTGACGGAGAACTCGTAAGTCGCCATTCCATGGACAGTCTTTCGGATTCCGGCTATAAAGGTGACCCCACGTCTCATCGCCGGTGATGATGCTGTTCAGAAAATTGTCACCTCCAGCTTCATACTGGTCCAGCAGGTCCTGACAAATTCCATTTCGATAAGTTTTCTGTTCTTCTATAAGCATCTGCGGAACCCATCTGGCACAGACTTGGCGATAACCATGATGTTCCAATATTGTTTCCAAGGCATTACAGCCTACATTCATCTCAACACAATATTCTCTGGTCGTTATCCGCCGGCCAGCATGGATGAGTAGATCAAGACGCTCTTCATTGCGAGGAGTGACAGCTGTGCATGGTCGACTGGGCCGTGACTTGTCATGCAAACCCTTTACACCATCTTGAAAATGCCGTACCCATATCGCCTCACATTGTTCACGTCTATTGTAATCGTCCCCATACGCCTACAGCAAGCGTCGATGGATTTCAGTCGACGCAGTTTCTTCAGAAGTGAGGAATTCAATCACACATAACTGTTTTATACGAGCGTCCATATCAACTTCACTTTGGAACACTCCTCTGCTGGCGTCACCTACCGCAGAACAACGAAACCATCTGCAAATGAAAGAGGGAGGATCAAGCAGTATCACTACACCAACGACATCTGGCGCGGAAATCCAAAGTCACCTAAAAAAAAAAAAATAGGAGGTATTATTTTCGGAACGACCCTCGTATGTGTACCAACAATCTTCAGAAAATGGATTTTATGTAACGGGTACTCTTGACCTCACTCATGCTAAACATATAGAGATTTCGAGACGAGTTCCTGGTAAATAATAGTATACAAAGGGAAGATGGTTAACATGCATAACGTTGAAACTTCCTGGCAGATTAAAACTGTGTGCCGGACCGAGATTCGAATTCGGGACCTTTGCCTTTCGCGGGAAAGTACTCTACACAGTTTTAATCTGCCAGGAAGTTTCATATCAGCGCACACTCCGCTGCAGAGTGAAAATTTCAATCTGGATGCATAACGTTATCTACCATGATGAATGAGTAACTATAGTCTTTTTCAATGGAATAAACTATTTTTTTATGGATCACAGATAACTGGTGAAATGATCATTAATATAGTATTGCAACAATGTAATTGAAATAATTACTGTTCATTTTTATCCCGAGGATGTCCTTTTTCACAAGATATAGACCAGACTTGTCCTCAGTTTCTTACTTAATAAACCATTGTTTTAAGTTTCTGTCACAATTGCAACAGCACTTGCATATTAGTAAGGTGAAATTCTGTAAGCGCCATTGTCTTTTGTTAAAAGAATAAAATTTTCATGGAAACAAGGAAATGCAGATTCCTAGCCAAAATTCGCCACTGATAATGCCTATATGAAGAAGAAAAACGGTAAGAAGTTTGGTACAATTAAAACACTGTCATTTGTTGAAATTTTAGAGGAACCTTGTAACCCAATGCGTTTTTAATTACGAGAAGCTGGTACTGAAAGTCACCAAATAATCTGAGAAATGTGAAATAATTTACATCGAATAGTACATCGTCGTTTTGATCCTATGAATGAAGGACTAAAGTTATTCCCCTCAAATAGCTTTTAATTCACCAAACATATTGATAACCTATTTTCGCCTTGGTCAATAGAAGACAGGATTTTGGAAATTGTCAGAGTTATCCATTCATTATAACACAGTTAATTTCTCTTTATAAGCTTCTTGCAACTACTCATCAAGATGAAAACTGAAACTTCCTGGCACATTAAAACTGTGTGCCTGACCGCGACTCGAAGTCGAGACCTTTGCCTTTCGTGAGCAAGTGCTCTACCATCTGAGCTACCCTAGCACGACTCACGCCGCGTCCTCACAGCTTTAATTGCGCCAGTACCTCGTCTCCTACCTTCCAAACTTCACAGAAGCTCCTGCTTCGCAGCAGAGCTTCTGTGAAGTTTGGAAGGTAGGAGACGAGGTACTGGCGGAATTACGGTAAGTCGTGCTTGGGTAGCTCAGATGGTTGCCGGCACGGTAGCTCAGCTTGTTCGGTCAGAGAGCTGGTTGGCATCTGTAATAAAAAAACTGAGTTGGAGGATCAACAAACGAACCTGAACGGATGTCATTGGATGTCATTGTGACGTCCGCAACGACCAAACACAACGATTAAAAAAAAAAAAAAAAAACGTAGAGCACTTGCCCGCGAAAGGCGAAGGTTCCGAGTTCCAGTCTCGGTCTGGTACACAGTTTTAATCTGCCAGGAAGTTCCATATCAGCGCACATTCCGCTGCAGAGTGAAAATCTCCTTCTGGAAAATGAAAAATGATTCTATATTTAATACATCAGAAGATATTTAAGGCAAATAACTTCACCACTTCTCACTGAGTAGGGAAAGAACGGAAAGATGGTACACTATTTGCCGTGAGCTATTTTCGTGTATCTCCGATTGCTGAGGTTCAGGAAGAGAAAGTTTCCTGTCCAGTTCTTCACTATTAAAAAGATGACGCGCTGTGGGACTCCACCAAAATTGTAGCAGAATCGGCAATTCCTTTTTGTTTGAATTGCTAACCTCTTTTTTTCTTTGTGGGAGGGTCATCAGTTATGAGTAACATCTACTTTGCTGTTGCTGACAAGTTTAATTTTGCTTCTTTTGACAAAACACAGTATAATTTGCCGCATTCTGACCTTACTAACGAATTATCAGTACCTATTGTGGTGTTATTACGAAAGATAGTGTCTCCCGGAACAAGTAATTGGCAGCCAGGGAGGTCAATAGCTTATGGAAAATATCATTGCGTCAGCGACTCATAACTGAAAAAAGTTATGTTTATTTTCATACTAGCAAACTCTACTTCACTAGCTGTCAATGACTCCTACAAAATTACTTAAAAAATTAAAACTGTAGATACTGGTGTATTGCCATGTATAAGATAGTTTTGTTTATTACGTAAATTTATTACATTAATTTATTACATAAAAGGTACCTGGATTCGGTTAGAATGATTTTGAAGTAATAGATTTAACATCAGAAGAGGCACCAAAGTTAGCACTGAATAGGGGATCATGGCGGAACTGTATAAGGGGGACTATGCTCCAGACTGAACGCTGAAAGGCATAATCAGTCTTAAATGATGATGATGATGATGATGACATAAATTCCAAAATATTTGCATGCTAAAATCTGCTAAAATATCATTTCAATATCTCGATCGATTTAGGAGCTATGAACATTTAATTTGAACTGTATCACTGGCATGTGCGGGTCCAAGTTTTAAAAATGTTCAGTATGTTAGCTAATTTTCATACACAGCGGTGCATGATCTAATATGTACCAAACACAAATTCATAGCGGTCCCCACTTCAGATTTCAAAGTTCTTGATCTTCACACAATGTATTCCTTAAATGCGAAATACTAAAAAACTATGACCATTATCGACATCACGAAGAAGCTGACATATGAAGCTATAAATCACAAAAATATCTGATTTTTTCCCCCAATAGTTAGTGTGCAATCGTTTGAAAAATATTTCACTGCGCATGTCTCGATTTTGTCAGCACTGTGCACTGCTGACAAGTGACGCCTCAGCTAGAAGACAATGGAGACGATGTCTCGTACATTCCTGCTTCGCAGGCAGGCGCTTGTACGAAGCAGTTGTCGCCACGACCTGGCTTCTTCGTGTGCTGCCCCATTAGATAACAAGGGGGACACAATTTGCGAAGTGCTACGTCCTGGCTTCCGCTGGGTAGGCAATCGGATTTCGACACCTGCGCAACAGACGAACTTCCTTTCGCTCGTCTCTGGTTGGATGTCGTTTAATGGTCATAGCTCCACGACCGTGCATATCCGACATTTGGTTATTAGGACTTCCTTTTTGCGTTCGACGTCCTATAGATTGCTCTATTCGCAGGTTGCTTTCTGCACCCGGTGTAGCACTTTAGTGGAGTTTATGAATTCAGTGTTAATTCCTGTGTGTTGTCTGCTCCGGGAGAAGAAGGTGGATAAGTCCTTGCCACACCTTTCCATCCTTTGCAACAGCTCATGTGCGCTTGTGGCGATCTGGTACTTACACAAGCAGTATTCCGCAGAAAAGGGCGCAGTTATACGGTGCGTACAGTACTAAGGATCAGGTCTTAGGAAATAAGAAATATGTTAAGGCTGCATCGTACTGAATGAATACCGTGCAGTGTGGGCCGAGATAATAAGACCGGACTCAGTAACCGAGTGTTCAGCGAGCGCAGAACAAGTGTCTGGCTGGTGGGTGGCGCCGGCGCGCTTATCCCGTCGCGTCCCTTGACAAACAAGCGCCGCGAGACGCTACACTCCCCCAGGGGCGGCGCTAACTGCAGCTCGAGTCGGCCGTATTGTGCGCGCCTGCCTGCGAGTGTTGACACTGACTAATTGCTGCAGCTCGGCTGTTTCCCATTGTCGCGGCGCGCATTGTCCGCGCAGCCACTCCGTCCCGGCGGTAATTGTTGCGCCGTCGGCACGTCGCCCGTCCACCCGCGGACACACCCCCTACCCCGCCCCCTCCAGGCGTCTAACGACCCCCGGGCTTTCGAGCGCCTAATTCTGCAGATCACTGGCGAGGGCCAGGGAGACGCCTCCCCACTGGCACCCCGCCACTGTCGCCATCTGGACTCTGCGTGCAGCCAGTGCTCTACCGTTTCGTACTTCATTACGCTTCTACTGTTAGTGTAATTCCACCTGATTTACACCTTAATAAATAACACGAATGTAAGGAGAGGAACAACAGGTAACAGGACTGGAGAAATACTCTCAGTACAGCTTCTGAACTTAGCTACAGCTTTCCTCAACGCTTAGTATACAATATGTATAAGCACTGATCACGAACCACTGGCGTCTGTGTTCGTATCCCAATATAGCAATGCAATTCAAATGACATTACCCATAATTTTTGTAAAGGTAGTCATTGTTAATTATATTACTTTTTACTCGAACTTCAAAATCGACTTCATACTATATGGAATTCTTCTGTGTGTCTTAGAATGAACATATTCGTGAATATTATGCAAGCCATCTTATGATGCGTGGGACAGATAACATTGGTACCACTATTTGATCCCTCGCTTGCCTGTTCACTTCTCGAATGGCAAGTGCAGCCTATATATAGAAATAATTTCCCAAAAAAAAAGAAACACCTATGAGCTTTAGGGACAGGTTCCCTGCACCAAAAGAAGAAGAAAATGTCTAGTAGACATAGGCTCTAAAGTGCATACCTTAAGAACTACGAGCAGTTGTTCATCTTCGATACTACGAAATCTCTTCTACCGCAAAGACTTTGCTTCCCACATTCTGGGAGGAGGTAGTGTGGACCAAAACAAGGAAAAAATGTCCAGTAAACATAGGGTCTAAAATACGTAGCCTACGCTGTGAACTATTGCCACTTGTTAAGTACAGTACTGGCCATTAAAATTGTTACATCACGCAGATGACGTGCTACAGACGCGAAATTTAACCAACAGGAAGAAGATGCTGTGATATGCAAAATGATTAGCGTTTCAGAGCATTCACACAAAGTGGGCGCCGGTGGCGACACCTACAACGTGCTGACATGAGGAAAGTTTCCAATCGATTTCTCATACACAAACGTAAGTTGACAGTCGTTGCCTGGTGAAACGTTGTTGTGAAGCATAGTGTAAGGAGAAGAAATGCGTACCATCACGTTTCCGACTTTGATAAAGGTCGGATCGTAGCCTATCGCGATTGCGGTTTATCGTATCGTGACATTGCTGCTCGCGTTGGTCGAGATCCAATGACTGTTAGCATAATATCGAATCGGTGGGTTCAGGAGGGTAATACGGAACGCCGTGCTGGATCCCAACGGCCTCGTATCACTAGCAGTCGAGATGACAGGCATCGTATCCGCATGGCTGTAACGGATCGTGCAGCCACGTCTCGATCCCTGAGTCGACAGATGGGGACGTTTGCAAGACAACAAGCATCTGAATGAACAGTTCGACGTCGTTTACAGCAGCATGGACTATCAGCTCGGAGAGTATGGCTGCGGTTACCCTTGACGCTGCATCACAGACAGGAGCGCCAGCGATGGTGTACTCAACGACGAACCTGGCTGCACGAATGGCAAAACGTCAATTTTTCGTATGAATCCAGGTTCTTTTTATAGCATCATGATGATCTCATCCGTGTTGGCAAGATCGCTGTGAACGTACATTGGAAGCGTGTATTCGTCATCGCCATACTGGCGTATCACCCAGCGTGATGGCATGGGGTGCCATTGGTTACACGTCTCGATCACCTCTTGTTCGCATTGACGGTGATTTGAACAGTGGACGTTAAATTTCAGACCCGTGGCTCTACCCTTCATTTGATCCCTGCGAAACCCTACATATCAGCAGGATAATACACGACCGCATGTTGCAGGTCTTGTACTGGGCTTTCTGGAAACAGAAAATGTTCCACTGCTGTCCTGGCCAGCACATTCTTCAGATCTCTCACCCACTGAAAACAGCTGGTCAATGGTGGCTCGTCACTATACGCTAGTCACTACTCTTGATGAACTGTGGTATCGTGTTGAAGCTGCATGGGCTGCTGTACCTGTACACGCCATCCAAGCTCTGTTTGACTCAATGCCCAGGCGTATCAAGGCCGTTATTACGGCCAGAGGTGGTTGTTCTAGGCACTGATTTCTTAGGATCTATGCACCCAAATTGCGTGAAAATGTAATCACATGTCAGTTGTAGTATAATATATTTATACAATGAATACCAGTTGATCATCTGCATTTCTTCTTGGTGTGCAGTTTTAATGACCAGTAGTGTAAAAGAGATGTGTTTCACACTAGCGAAGATATACAACATCCTAAGGTCTGTATTTTAGACCCATGTCGGTTAGTCATTTATTTCTTGTTTTGGTGTAAGGAACCTGTCCCTATAGTATTTTTTTTTTCATTTCATTTTCAGCCCCCCCCCCCCCCCCTCTCTCTCTCTCTCTCTCTCTCTCTCTCTCTCTTGATGCCAAGTTACATAGGCTTAACAAAGGACAGATTCCAGTATAGAACACTTTTTTTTTACATCCATAGTACACTGAAAAAAGCAAACAAAAAGAAATGTAACACAGGATACACAGAAGTAGTATGCTGTAAAAATCCAACATGCAGTACAATGAGAAACTATACATCGCCGTTTCTACATTCCCAATTCAGTCCATGTAATTCACTGTGTGTCTAATTTAGGAATAAAATGATCTTTTGTACGTCGTGTAAGAATTGGTTAAAAGCTGCGGATATCTAGATAAACTTCCGTATGGCAATTTTCTGCAATTTTCTCGATACTGTCATTTCTCGAAATGTATTATTAGCAAAAATATAATTAGTTTCTTGTGCAGAGGTTGTTGGTAGCTAGAGCAGCAATCGTTGCCTGGCCTGCTTCGAAGGGCAGCGGAGATTCAGGGCGGGGACCAAGTCCTGCCTGCTTCTCGTGGGCAGACACCACACTGGAATCAACATTACGTTCACAGCGTCTACTGCAGTGACACGGAGTACTCCACTGCTACCGTAAGTAGCTAAGTTTGGCAACAGGTGTGAACAAGCCCTACATTTCTGAAGTCATCTGTCTTCCACAGGTTCTTCGAAGTTCAAACTAAGGTCATTTTAAACTGCGGGTAATGTTGTCCGACTCGTATTTTAACATACGCTATCGGAATGTTATCAGTAAATTTCTTCGTGTGCGTACGATACTTCTCTTGTAGTGCCTGACTGTCGTTAAGTGGTTGTCAATCTGGTCCCTACCACTCACTAATGGATGACACAGCTTTCGTGAAGGACGACAAGGGTTTTACAAACATTTTCATTCGGTTTTTATAAAATGTTGACATAAAGTATTTGGTATGTAATAATTACTAATGCTGTAACTCTATTTTATACATTTTTCTATTAATAGAGATAAAAAAGAGTGCTATCACTGCTGCAGTTTCTTAAGCGGCTCTGAACGGTGTACGCATACTAAACTATCTCTCTTCGTTCGGTCTTCTCTGGTTTATTTTTGTTAATTCAACCTTGTACGAGTCTCTGACTGATGAGCAATATGCTGGACTCGGTCTTACAAACATTTTGTGAGGCAGTTCTTTCGCGGATGAACTACATTTCCGTAAGATGCTCCTAATTAATCTTAGCCTGACATTGGCTTTTCGTACAATGTTGTTTATGGGATCATTCCACTTTAGGCCATTCAGTATGACTATTCCTAGATATCTTACGGTTGCTGCTGTTTCTACTGGTTTGCAGTCAGCCGCGCGGGGTAGCCGCGTGGTCTCTGGCGTCTTGCCATGGTCCGAGCGTCTCCCCAAGTCGGAGGTTCGAGTCCTCCCTCGGGCATGCGTGTTTGTGTGGTCCTTAGCGTAAGTTAGTTCGATTACGTAGTGTAAGCCTAGGGACTGATGGCCTCAGCAGTTTGGTCCCTTAGGAACTTACCACAAATTTCCAAAAATTTGTAGTCAGTTGTGTAATCCAACTGTAGTGGACTTCGTATCTTATTTATGCACCATTCATTCATTTATGATCAGTTTCAGCTGCCAGTCCCAGCACAAATCATCCATGTGTGCCGCCTCCTGCCACTTCGCTACCGTCTGGTGTTGCAACCTTCCCATAAACAACAGTATCATTCACGAATAGGTGCGTGGAGGCTACAACATTATACAGTAGATCACACTGTACATGGTGTAAGGGGTATAAGTCCAGATATTTGTATATGTGGTAAAAATGTACTCATTTCAGTGTGTTAATTGTTTTTCCTCTGCCTCTAACAGTGGTCCTGCAAACAGGTCACATATTATACTATCTCATGTTTTCTGCACGGTCGTAACTGCACAACTGAGTGGATTATGTCTGTCAGAATAGAATAACCGTTAAGGTCCACGCTTCAACACCTGATCTGCTGCCTAGATGTAAATAAACATTAATGGCTTAGTTCTGTTTGCGTACTTGGACGTACTAACCAATCTAAAAACATACTATTAATTCCTATAACTATTTGTCTACAAATGAAGTAAATATGATATAATGTTGTTCAGAACTCTGTCCTGAGTCACCAGTGTAGATATCTGCGCTCATGTCCCTAAAAGCGCAGGTTACCTGATGACGTTCGCAAAAAAAACAAAAAAAAAATTGTAGATTCATTCAAAAATCTGCGAAAGTGTTATAGTATACTCACATTTACCTACATGGCATTAAGAGAAATTGTAATTTTTACAACTACATTTTTATATCATGAAACTATTTATTCTGTGTATATTGCACTATATTATTTGCATCTGAAACCTACACTGAGTATTTGATAATTCCAGTTACAAACTTCTAGGACTTGTAGACGGGAGTGAGTATATAATATTTTGAGTAGGAACCCCACATCCAAAACGTCAAAATCATAGGCTCTGGTGCCTGTAAATGTTTGTATATACAGTGTGATTCCTTGACGATGCTACAAATTTTCAAGAATTGTAGGAAAGAATGAAGTATTAATTTGAAGTAAGGCTCCCTCTACCGGAAACGAGCGATTCCAAAGTTATCAGCGAAAACCGTTCTGATATCTCTGTCAGTGGAAATAAATGTGCTGGTACTGTTTTTGCTAAGATTGTAGGATAGGCATCTTTCAGAGGTGCTAATAAGGAACAAAAGAAGAAAAAATGTCTAGTAAACCTCTACAATGCGTAAATTAAGAGCTAATAGCAGTTGTTCAATAGATGAAATGTGTTCCACACAAGCGGAGATGACCAAGTGCTCAAAGCTCCTAAAGTACACATTTTACAGCCCATGTTTACAAGACCTTTTTTTTGTTTTGGTCCATAGAACGACTTCTGAAAGTTGCACATACAGCTTTCTTAGCAACAACAGCACCAGTACGTGCATTTCCATTATTAGAGGTATCAGAATGATTTCCTGTAACTTTCGACCAGCTGGTTTCCAAATCAAGGACCTTCACCTCAGATTGATACATTTATCCGTCTCCATCATCCTTGAAAGTTTGTAACATGGAGTCTATGGCTTTGACGATCTGTACCATGACTGGATGACGTTTCCAGACATGGAATCCCGTTCAAAGTATCATGTACTCACTCCTCTATACAACTCCTAGAAGTTTGTAGCGTGAATTTCCGAACACTCTGTGTAATAGATATTATTTCATATCAGTTAATTTAATCATACAAAGTAACCATAATGTGTGGCAGATATTAACACAAAATATAAAAAAAATCATCATCAGTAAACTAGTAAAATTCATCTACACCATTATTCTCTGAAGTACTCAGATATTTATTTGATGACTCAATTTCTGGAAGTAATTTCTTGTTTTGCAACAAATAATCATAAAACAGCACACAAGAGAAATCCATATAATTATACTGCATGCTTATAAGTCACTCAAGAGACTCAACATTATCTTTGGTCCAATTCTACATTATTATTGTGACTAGGAATAGCAAAGAACAGCGCTGCGATATTTATTAGCTCTGTATAACAAACAAGATTCTTGGTGTCTTGGAAATACTTACACCAAATATAATTTTACAACAACAGATCTCCTTCATTTACATTACCCTGGTTCGTCAAAAAATTCTGAAAATTGTACAACTGATCAAAGCGCTTTATATCGTCTATTTTAATATTAAGATTATCATCAAGATAAATAATTGTATTTTCCTCACCTTTCAAGTTTGAGAAGTGCTTCAAACCCATCCACGCAAACACTTAAAATCTTGTTACTGAACCAGACATTTCTTAAGATATTTGTTGCGTCATACACATAGACTCTTTCTCCTTTTGGCATATCACATATAGAAACATGACTTTCAACACTTTTTTTTCTCAAAACTTCTTTTAGTTGCAAAGTTTTGTAATTCTAGATTTGTCTCTCCTGAAGGGCATTCAACGTACTATCAAGAATAAATGCCATATCTATAAGTGATTTTTCTCTTCTTCTAGGTCTAAAACATTATGGTGAAATAATAACATAAGAGAATGGACAAATCGTAACTGTGCGTCACTAAGCTCATCTTGAAAAAAAACATTTTAATCAGAATTTTCGAATTTCATCCTGCGAAATTAAATATTATTTCATTGGAAGAAGCATTTCAATTAGTCTAATAGTGCAAGGAGGACAGTCAGCTAACCGTAGAAGGACTCAGTAGTTGCCTATATTGTACATGCACAAATTCACAGAAGCCCTTAAGACTTTTAGTGCGTACTATGTAACTGTGAACAACATCTCTAGACGATAGCCAAACTCGTCATAAATTTTACACAGTGTATTTGCTTCTACAGAAGTTATTTAGTTCTTCACTTCTTCTATGTCATGAGGTAAAGGGAAGATGAACACGCTCTACTTCATATACCCACACAAGAAAAAAGTCACATTGGTTCTTTTGTGCCATTTCACGTGAAAAATCGTACGGTCCCTCCTTTTTTGAGGAAAATGCAGTGACTGGAATGAGCTATCTTCAAATGCTGCTAAATCGGATTTTTCCGCAACATAAGGAGCACTCTGATGACTTCATTTTCGAACAGGATGGAGCTCCAAGCCACTGGCACACATCATACTGCGTTTTCTCAGTGACACAACCTCAGCGCCGTATAGGGCGCACGGGACGCCAAGACACTGCCTTGCTTTCTTGGCCTTCCAAGATCGCCAGAGGGGGACGGGGTGGGGGTAGGGGGGGAGTGTGTTCATCTGCTTATCTGCTTTACCTCGTGACATAGAATGAAAAACATAATGATAGCCGCCATACATTCTGTAAAAGCAGATATACTGTGTACTGTTTATGACGAATTTGGCTATCGTCTAGGTATTGTTGTGATGCTGCTAATGGACACAAGAACATTTGTAATACCTCAGTTAAAACTTTTCTGTGAGGATTTTCCAGTTCATCTCATGTGTGTAGTATATTTTTATCAATAAATATGTACTTTTGAAATAGGGTCTTTCTGTTTGAAATACCCTGTACTAAGGAGTCGTCTAATGTGAGTCCTACAATCGTACCGTACTGAACACAGTTATGTAAAACGTGAGCAGGGTAGCCTACTCCTATTAATCTATCATTTATATTATTTTTCGGGTGGGAGAAAGCATTTCTTCCCACCTCTTATCAGTTACACTAATTCCACGAATATTTGTACTGGTACTGTCTTTGGAAAAAGCAACACATTAGCTGTCAATATTTCGAAGAGTATCGTATATGTAAGATGCAGTTGTTTAAGATGTTACATTTGGAGTGCTTTTAAGTTCACCTTTGTTTGAATTACCTCAGAGATATCGTCCTAATATTGAATTAGAATTGGTAATAGTGTCACAGAACCATGGTCTGCTACAGCACCAAAACAAAAAATACCCCCTAAAACGGTCAATAGACCCATTAACTGAATGAGATGACAATAAAGATTTAATAATTGTTTCTATTTTATTGCGAGCACGTTACATTTGTTTAGCTATATTTGACTGTTTGAATAACACTTTCTCCAATCTTCCTGTGCAATCCACTGATTTAAAACTTTGAAGATGTTTGACCGTGTGATAACATAGGGTGCCTTCAGCTGCATGGGACGGATCACTTAAGTTTGGAACCTTTTTCAAAAAAGTAGTCAACTTTGGATAAAGACGCAGCAATACAGACCCGCGTTTTGTGTTTACAGCATATTGTGCTGCATAAGGGGGCATTAAATTCGTAAAATGTGGTGACACAATCTGACAATGCACAAGTGCCTGAAATTTAACAATACTGTTCCGCTCATAAACCTGGAATGGGAAAGAGCTAATGGAAATTATATTGCCTGACAATTTTCTGAAAAATGTTTTAGACTGTTGAAAAACTTTTCATCGACAGGCTTAATCACACTATTAGTCCCGGTTTGAATTCGAATAATATTACGTCTTTTCTTCATCTTCTTAACGAGGAGGTATCGTTGTGTCCAGGCTAAGAGTTCAACAGAATCAACGACTCATTTTCAGCAAATGATAAGAAGCCGGTTTGGACATAATATTGAAAGTTATTCTGTCCCATTTTTCCAGATTTCGCTACGCCGATTACAAGATTTTTGCAAGTAAACAGTCCATTTTTTTAAATTTTTGGTCCGTGATGTACTGGAAGACAGATAGAAAGCTGCAGAAACAGTAATCCACTGATACTTATAACTGGAGTTGTTGTATTCGATAATGCCACAGCATTCATCAGCTGCAAAAGCGGCTTAATCCTTTTTTTTTCGCTCGAAATGATGAAGTGAGGTTTCCACGAAACCTGATTGTCTTTATAGAGAGCACTTTCGGGGATAAGAAGAAATTTCGTCTTTACCCCGGGTACGAATTTCTCTGTAGTATTACCTATTAATGACGTCCACTCCATATGTTTGCCGGCCGAAGTGGCCGTGCGGTTAAAGGCGCTGCAGTATGGAACCGCAAGACCGCTACGGTCGCAGGTTCGAATCCTGCCTCGGGCATAGATGTTTGTGATGTCCTTAGGTTAGTTAGGTTTAACTAGTTCTAAGTTCTAGGGGACTAATGACCTCAGCAGTTGAGTCCCATAGTGCTCAGAGCCATTTGAACCATTTTTGAACCTCCGCATGTTTACTTGCAGTATTCTTTGTAATTTTGCCACTTCCTTTTCAATATAATTTGCTGGGCCTGATTCCTGGAAATCAGTAATGACCGTCTCACTGGCACGTCAGAGCGTCCAGTCCCACAGATCCCATTCGGTAATGGTGCGTTGACTAACGAACAGCTCTAAATCTTTCGAATAGGTTTTCTTTCACTGTTTTATGAGTTATATTTTGGAGCGCATTTTGTACCTCGTGTAAATCTTTCCTCCATTTACACAGTTCCTGCTCAGATTTTAAGAAACGAAATCTGCCTTACACGCTGCTTATGTATGAGTTTACTGCCTCTTTCATTTTCTTCCTCACTAAAAGCTATTACTGTAAATTTTTCTTCGGGCTTGGAAGGTCCTCTTTATTGTTCTGGACGTTAATTAACAGAACCGCAAAGGCAACTGCTAATTACTATAGATATTAAGTGGGATCCAAATTCTAGAGAGTAGGAAGTCAGAGAGACTATCAACGGAAAATGAAATTCTTTTAACAAATTACGATAGCGTTGTGCCGTGTTGTCTGTTACCGATGTGCCGTCAATCAAGAAAGCACGACCGCCATGTTGCGCATGCGCTGTCTGCTACAGCTACGGCAGGGTTATACATTTCTCCAGCTCCCTGCCAGCTACAAACTTCGCAAATTGCAACATTTTTAAACAGCCAACGGGCTTGCCGCAATGGTAACGCCGGTTCCCGTCAGATCACAGAAGTTAAGCGTTGCCGGGCTGGGCTAGCACATGGATGGGTGACCATCCGGTATGCCGAGCGCTGTTGGCAGGCGGGGTGCATTCAGCACTTGTGAGGCAAACTGAGGAGCTACTTGATTGAGAAGTAGCGGCTCCGGTCTCGGAAACTGACATACGGCCGGGAGAGCGGTTGCTGAACAGATACCCCTCCATTTCCGCATCCAGTGACACCTATGAGGTGAGGATGACACGGCGGCCGGTCAGTACCGTTGGCCCTTCATAGCCTGTTCAGGAGGACTTTTAACATTTATAAACACCTACTGTGTGGCTTACCAGCTAATATTTTGACACTGATTCTTTCGATGTATTATTCGTGTACAAAAAATTTCAGGGCGGTTCCCTTGGACAGTTCTCTTGTCAGTCTGGGATCTGCTTTACTTGCGACTGGTTTTGAACGGTCTTTATACTTTGAATCACCCCCTTACGCACACTCCCAGATATTTAACGGATTTGAATGCTTCCGTCGGTTGTTGTTCTGCAATCGTGTAAGCTAACAGTAATGGGGCTTCCCTCCTATTTATTGGCAATACACCGAGGCGACAAAAGTCATGGGATACCTCTTAACATCGTGTTGGACCTAATTTTTCCCGGCATAGTGCAGCAGATGAACTCAACAAGTCACTGGAACTTCGCTGCAGAAATGTTGAGCCATATTGCCTCTACAGCCGCCCACAGTTGCGAAAGGGTTGCGGGTGCAGGATTTTGTGCACGAACTGAGCTCTCGATTACGTCTATAAATGTTCGATGGGATTCATGCCGGGCGATGCGGGAGGCCATACCACTCCCTCGAACTGTCGAGAATGTCCTTTAAACCAATTCCGACCAATTGTGGCCCGCTGACATGGTGCATTGCTATCCATAAAAGTTACCTACACAATTATGGAGCCACCACCAGCTTGAGCAGTGCCTTGTTGGCAACCTGTGTCCATATGTTTGGAGGATCTGCACCACACTCGAACCCTGTCATCTGTTATTACCAATATAAATCGTGGCTCATCTGACCAGGCTACCTTTTCCAGTCGTCCAGTCGGCCAAAGTGACCGAGCGGTTCTACGCGCTACAGTCTGGAACCGCGCGAACGCTACGGTCGCAGGTTCGAATCCTTCCTCGGGCAAGGATGTGTGTGATGTCCTTAGGTTAGTTAGGTTTAAGTAGTTCTAAGTTCCAGGGGACTGATGACCTCAGAAGTTAAGTCCCATAGTGCTCAGAGCCATTTGATTTGAACCAGCCGTCCAGGATGCAACCGATCCTGGAAAAAAGCGCAGCTGACGCCTGTATATAAGAGGGGTAGAACGACGGATCCTCAAAATTACAGACCAATATCCTTAACATCGGTTTGCTACAGGATTCTCGAACATATTCTCAGTTCGAATTTATTGAATTCCCTTGAGACAGAGAATTTGCTGTCCATGCATCAGCACGGCTTTAGGAAGCATCTCTCCTGCGAAACGCAACTCGCTTTTTTTTCACATGATTTCTTGCGAACCATGGATGAAGGGTATCAGACGGATGCCATATTTCTTGACTTCCGGAAAGTGTTTGACTCGGTGCCCCACTGCAGACTCCTAAGTTACGAGCATATGGGATTGGTTCCCAAGTACGTGATTGGCTCGAAGACTTCTTAAGTAATAGAACCCAGTACGTTGTCCTCGATGGTGAGTGTTCATCGGAGGTGAGGGTATCATCTGGAGTGCCCCAGGGAAGTGTGGTAGGTCCGCTGTTGTTTTCTATCTACATAAATGATCTTTTGGATAGGGTGGATAGCAATGTGCGGCTGTTTGCTGATGATGCTGTGGTGTACGGCAAGGTGTCGTCGTTGAGTGGCTGTAGGAGGATACAAGATGACTTGGACAGGATTTGTGATTGGTGTAAAGAATGGCAGCTAACTCTAAATATAGATAAATGTAAATTAATGCAGATAAAGAGGAAAAAGAATCCTGTAATGTTTGAATCATTCATTAGTAGTGTAGCACTTGACACAGTTGCGTCGATTAAATATTTGGACGTAATATTACAGAGCGATGTGAAGTGGGACAAGCATGTAACGGCAGTTGTGGGGAAGGCGGATAGTCGTCTTCGGTTCATTGGTAGAATTTTGGGAAGATGTGGTTCATCTGTAAAGGAGACAGCTTATAAAACACTAATACGACCTATTCTTGAGTACTGCTCGAGCGTTTGGGATCCCTATCAGGTCGGATTGAGGGAGGACATAGAAGCAATTGAGAGGCGGGCTGCTAGATTTGTTACTGGTAGGTTTGATCATCACGCGAGTGTTACGGAAATGCTTCAGGAACTCGGGTGGGAGTCTCTAGAGGAAAGGAGAGGAAAGGAGAATCGCTACTGAGGAAATTCAGAGAACCAGCATTTGAGGCTGACTGCAGTACAATTTTACTGCCGTCAACTTACATTTCGCGGAAGGACCACAAAGATAAGATAAGAGAGATTAGGGCTCGTACAGAGGCATATAGGCTGTCATTTTTCCCTCGTTCTGTTTGGTAGTGGAACTGGGAGAGAAGATGCTAGTTGTGGTACGAGGTACCCTCCGCCACGCAACGTATGGTGGATCGCGGAGTATGTATGTAGATGTAGATGTAGATATGATCATGAACTCAGGAGAGGCGCTGCAGGAAATGTTGTGTTGCTAGCATAGGTAATCCCGTCTGTCGTCTGCTGCCGTAGCCCATTAATGCCAAAATTCGCCTCACTGTCCCATCGAATACGTCTTTCGTACGTCGCACATTGATAACGGCGATTATTTGATGTAGTGTTGCTTGTCTGTTAGCACTGACAACTCTTTAGAAACGCCGCTGTTTTCGATCGTAAAGTGAGGGCTGTCGGCACTGCATTGTCCGTGGTGAGAGGTAATGCCTGAAATTTCGCACTGTCGGTACACTCCTTACAGTGTGTATCCCGGAATACTGAATTCCCTAACGACTTCTGAAATGGAAGCGTGGAGAGTCACTAATTTCAAAACGAGGAAACCGTATTCTATCGCGGTTTGTCCAATCGTAATATCCCCAAACATAGCGCAAATACTTCTGCCTTTCCTTCGCTGCTTTCACCTCTCTACTGAACTCAAGCAGAGGAATATGTAGAAATAGTTCGTATTTCTCCAATTCGTACTCCATTTTCTAGCATCCACAGCTCTCTGCTCACTATCTCCAAATGACAAAATTATGTTGTTGTGGTCTTCAGTCCGAAGACTGGTTTGATGCAGCTCTGCACGCTACTCTATTCTGTGCAAGCGTCTTTATCTCCGAGTAACTACTGCAACCTACAGCCCTCTGAATCTGCTCAGTGTGTTCATCTCTTGCAGACTGAAATTTTCACTCTGCAGCGGAGTGTGCGCTGATATGAAACTTCCTGGCCGATTAAAACTGTGTGCCGGATCGAGACTCGAACTCGGGACCTTTGCCTTTCCGGGCAAGTATTCTACCAACTGAGCTACCCAAGCACGACTCACGACCCCTCCACATCTCTTGGTCTCTCTCTATGATTTTTACCCTTCACGTTTCCCACTAATACCAAATTGGTGATCCCTTGATGCCTCAGAACATGTCCTATCAACCGTTCCTTTCTTCTAGTCGAGTTGTGTCAAAAATTCCTCTCTCCCCAATTCTATTCAGTACCTCCATATGAGTTACGTGGTCTACCCAGTTAGTCTTCAGCATTCTTCCGTAGCACCAAATTTCAAAAGCTACTATTCTCTTCTTGTCTAGACTGTTTATCGTCCATATTTCACTTTCATACACGGCTACACTTCTTATAAATACTTTCAGAAATGCCTTTCTGATACTTAAATCTATACTCGATGTTAACAAATTTCTCTCTTCAGAAGTGCTTTCCTTGTCATCGCCAGTCTACATTTTATATTCTCTCTATTTCGACCATCATCAGCTATTTTGCTTCGCAAATAGCAAATGAAGATCACAAGGCAAAAATGATGATAGTCAATTTTTTTCCCATTTTTAGGTTAGGACAGGAATTTGTAGCTCAAAGACGGCCGAATTCGTAGGGGGTGTATACGGCAGGAATGCTGGCAGTTACTAAGTTATTTACCATTTTATTTTTGTTGTGCACGGTAAAACAGATGAATGTCATCTGTGTTCACGGCACATATTATGAGAGTCATTTCATAAGGTTGGCAAAACCTGCTTGATCAGGAGTTTAACGTGCTGTTTTCATTCTTTTGTTTACTTTGTGTTTGTAGTTAGAAAGTTGCCAAAGTATATAACTTGTGTTCTTGGTAGTAGTTTCTGTGAAAATGAGTGAATTAAGTGAGTCAAGTGTGGATGAAGATTGTGAAAACGTCAGTAAACCTAGCACAAAGAAGAGAACATCCCGTGGAAGGGTAAGAGATGTGATGAAAAAACTTAAAGTGTGTACTCACGAAACTGGGCCCGATTGCATATGTAAAAGACTACAGTGTTTTGATAGAGTTTGTGAAGGTGAAAGAAAAAGATTAATTTCTCATTTTAATAGTTTAGAATCTAATGATGCTCAGTCCACATACTTGGCTGGGCTTATCAATGTTTATTACGTCAAAAATCGCAGATCAAGAAACCCCCAACAGACAAGAGAGGAAAGTATGACCACAAACATTGTAGGATTTCAGAAAAACTTAAGCAAAGTGTCATTGATCACATTGCATCGTTTAAGGGCTGTACAAGCCATTATAGGTTTGATAAAACTAAAAAAACTTACTTGCCAGACACTTTAAATTTGAAAAAATGTACACATTGTACAAGACAGGTAGTCCTAGTGGTAAGATTGTGTCCTGTGAATATTATAGACAGATATTTGTATCTAAGTTTAACATAGCTTTCGGATATCCTAGAAGCGACACCTGCAGCGCATGTGACAGGTACCAAGCAGAAATGAAAGCTCTAAAAGTACAGCTGGAAGAGACTAATGATGACAAGGAAAAAGCAAATATTTTAAGCAGCATTAAACAAAACAATGTGAGAATGAACTACACTTGAGGAAAGCTAACACGTTTTATGACACAAGGAGAAAATGTAAGAAAACCTCAATGAAAAGGGAGGATACTGAGGCACTTACCATTTATTTTCAAAAAATTTAAGCTTACCTAATCTGACCACAAATGACATTTACTACCGCCGTCAATTATCATTGTATTTATTCAGTATCCACAGCCTATCTACGGGAAATGCAATTTTTTTTGCTTACCCAGAAACAGAAGGAGGTAAAGGTGCAGACGATGTAGTATCGATGTTGCACTATTATATCTTCACCATGTTACAGTACAATGTCAAAAACTTGTACATATTTTTAGATTCTTGTAGCGGACAGAACAAGAACTACACCATGTTTCGCTTCTGTCATTATGTGGTACAAATCCTAAAAAAACTAGATTGCATAACAATCATATTCCCTATTCGCGGCCACTCTTACCTAGAATGCGATAGAGATATGGCCCTGATAAACGGAAAATTTCCCTCACAGATACCAGAACATTGGGTAAATGAAATAAAGAATGCCAGAGTAAAGCCTTCGCCTTTCACTGTGACTGGGTGTTGTGTGATGTCCTTAGGTTAGTTAGGTTTAAGTAGTTCTAAGTTCTAGGGGACTGCTGACCATAGATGTTAAGTCCCATTGTGGTCAGAGCCATTTGAACCAACTGTGAAATAAAATTTTCAAAAGACCATTGTAGGTTAGTTGAACACGGATCATCTTACACTGGATACTTTCTTATGTCACCGATCCTAACAGAACACCAACTTACCAAGCTTTCAAGAGAGACAGAAGGCCCTGATGATAATACGTCCTTCTCTTTACCACCAATTCTGTGTGAAGGTAAGAGAAAATGACTCAACACTTTACCTTTGCTTTCCCATATCAATAATCCATAGACCTATAATGAGTTATAGAATAATACCTCATAACAATAGTGTAACCTTGAAAGTAATGAAAACTTACCAGTATAGGAAATGTTTTTGCCGTTATCGCAACAAATATTTAGTTAGGTTATTAGTTAAATGCATAATACGCTATGTAAGTAGGTAGGTTACTATTTTATGACAGAAACCACCAGCAGGTTCCCTTGTTTTAGCCCAAAAGTTTGCTTATTTCCAGATCTGATTAAACTAACACCTGGAAAGTACCAAAACAGTTTTGCAGTTCATCTGCTCAAAAGTACTTTGAAAAACTTCCTCATTGACAAAACATAAGTTGCAAGTAACAGTATTAAAATAAAATCTATATGGGCCTAATGTGTTAAAATCTAGATTATTATAAATCTTATAAAATAAACAGTAAACAGAATCTGTTTACAGGTTACAAGATCCACTGAAGAAGCACAGAAAGGTAGTGGACTTTCATCGTTTTTACCAAGTTTTTTATGACTACAATCACTTTTACCATCTTTTTTGTGTACCTATTTAAGTTCTTAATTAATAATGTACCTTAAAATGGAAAATGTGTTATTGTATTACATTTATTACCTAAACAAATAGATATAGAACAATAAAAATGTTGTTGTGATAGTTATACGATAATTATACGGTGAACGTTTATGATATACGAGAGACTAGAGCAGAAAATTCGTCGTCCTGAAAAGTTACAAAAAAGTGACTATCATCATTTTTGTCTTGTGCTCTTCAAATCACACCTACTACTTTAAGTGACTCATTTCAGAACCTAATTCCCTCATCATTACCTAATTCAATTCGACTACATTCCATTATCCTTCTTTTGCTTTTATTGATGTTCATCTTATATACTCCCTTCAAGACACTGTCCATTTCGTTCAACTGCTCTTCCTAGTCCTTTGCTGTATCTGACAGAATTACTATGCCATCGCCAAACCTCAAGTTTTTTGTTTCTTCTTCCTAGATTTTAATTCGTACTCCAAATTGTTCTTTTGTTTCTTTTACTGCTTGCTCAATATACAGATTGAATAACATCGGGGATAGGCTACAAACCTTACTCCCTTCGCAACCACTGCATCCCTTTCGTGCCTTCGACACATATAACTTCTATCTGGCTTCTGCGCAAATTACAAATAGCATTTTGCTCCCTATATTTTATCCCTGCCACCTTCAGAATTTGAAAGATAGTCGTCCATTCAAATATGACAAAATTATAATAGGTAAACTTAAATAGCAACAGTGAACTACAGATAAAAAATGGCAATCGATGAACAAACGCTTGCGTCTAGCTCCTACTACCATTCTGCGCTCAGTGTCTGTTAATTCGCTTCGTGAGGCCAAAATCGCGAGGATACTTTATCATACGAATCACCTGAGTACAAATGACAGCTCCGCCAATGCACTGCCCTTTTATACATCTGTATATGTGAATATCGCTGTCCCATGTCTTTTGTCACCCCAGCGCACATTAATTTGTGTTGAATGAAGACAGCAAAGCTCTTAACAATGAACCTAGTTTCCCTTTCTGAAGTACTGCCAAGACACTCGCCAGCGCCTCCGAAGGACGGGGGCTGCCGCAGTCCCGTGAGCAAGGATGGAATCCCCCGCAGTGGGCGGCCGGCAGCCGGCCTCTGTGTGGGGGCGGCCCAGCCTTCCTCAGAGGAACAACCCGCCGTCCCGCCCCCGAGCAGTCGGCGCCGATTAATCACCGCCCCCAGCTGATTCGCCGAGGCAGTCTCGGCCGCACGGGAGCTGTGGTGCCGGTGTGGGCGGTGGGGGCGGAGGCGGCCCGCAGCACACGAACGTCAGCGCAGATGCTCCGTCCTCCGGGGCACCGGCTCGCTGCTAGAAGCAACGTCCTACCAGCTACAACAGCGCATGTGGCTGTCTCTGACAAAAGTCAGCATCCATGTAAATAGGGATAAGACGTTAGGTTACATAACGTAATATCTGTTATTGGGGTGCTGCATAAGTTTAAAGCATTTTTCCGTGATTACAAACGTAGATTTCCGCGGCCATTTTCGGTTTGGGACCGCATTATCAGTATATAAAACTACCGGCGTTTCGGTCCCTGTTACGAGTGACCTCTTCAGGGTGTTTTTGTTTACAGTAAACAAAAAACCCTGAAGAAGGTCACTTGCAAGAGTGACCGAAACATCGATAGTTTTGTATATTGACAATGCGGTCACAAATCCAGAAAATTTTTATTGAACGTTTATCCGTAAGTTTAATAGTCACAACAGATACACATAACAGAGACTAAAGTCGTCAATAATACATTGCCCTTCGCTACTTACAACATTCTGCCAATGCTTGGATAACTTTCGAATTCCGCGACTATAGAAATGACGTCGTTTTGACGGGAAGAACTCGTGAAGCCATAATCAGAGGGAATTTTCATCCGGTAAGGAAGTTCCTTGAAGTTTACTTTGTGTTTGGGGATAATGCCATTGGACAGAGCCCGTCAAGAATGTGGCTTTTCTCGTTGTGAGTAGGATTCAACGCTTCCTGGTCCTTGTTTTCGGACTGCGTGTGTACGGCGTCTCAGTTGTTGACATTTAATGTCCTCGGGGAAGCAATTCGTAGAACACCATCGGTGTTCCATCAGATGCATATTCATTATCTTTTGTGGATGCGTCTTTGTACGGGCAGTTGCTGCTTTGTTTGGGCTGAACCGTATCTTCACCAATAACGATGCAGGGTACGAGTGGTCGGTATCGTTCAGTAGCCAGTTGATGAAGAACAAGCGGAGATGCACTTGTGGCCACCCGCTGGTTTTTGCGATTTTGGCTTGGAGCATGTACTACCCATACACTCGATTTTGGAACCTTCCCCATTGCATTCAAATGTCGCAAGATGGTGGACTGATCACAGTTCATCACGTTAGCGAGTTCTCAAGTACACTGGCGTCAATTATTGGGGATTAATGCGTTTGAACTATCTTCATCAAACCCTGAATGTCTTTCTGACATTAGTGACTCACCTCGTTCAGGAAGACATGGAGAGTCACTAATGTCAAAGTAATCATACTTAAAACGAAAAAAACTAATTTTTTCGTCGTGAAGTGTCCGATGGAATTATGCCCACACACGTTGTCAATGTTTCTAGCTGTTTCCACTGCTGTCACCCCTCTCCTGAACTTAAACACAGGGAGATGTCGGAAAAGTTCCGACGATTCCTGCACGTGGAACTCCATTCTTTAACGTCCGAACCTGCACTAATTACCTCCAAATGACGAAGATGACAATACGTAGACTCAAACAGCAACGATGAACTAAAACTATAAAGAGATAATAAATATATCCATAACAGTCAGGATACCAACATGCACAACAAGAATGGTACAAACTTATGCAATGCATTCCGTTGATTTAGAGGCATATGGAAGCGACTAAAAAAAAGTTTTGTTAATCGCGAGGAAGCTGAACGCTTTAAATAATGAACGCTTTAGCAATGCGCTGTCGCAGTTGCTCGTGAATCTTCCGTGCTGCAGAGTCGTAGACCAAGAAAGTTTTCGATTCCTGATGTTTCGTCCAGTGCTGCGTTTGACGCTTTCAGAAGTGGTCCAGGTTCTGGCCAACTTCTAGGTCGGACGTCGGTGAGTGACATAAGTACTGTGAAAAAGTGGAGTGGTAGACGTTTACACGTGATCGGCACTGACAATACTCGCCGAATGTAAACTTCACTCTCCAACTGTCATCTGTCAAAGATAAAACTTGTCTAGCATTTCTGTAGAGCTACTGTCTATGTATCACCACATTTCATGGCTTATTATATAAAAATTGTCGTCATTTTTATGTATTTCAAAAGTTTCTCTGTACATTGGGTCGTGGGTTACGTTCTAATATCGTGTCTGACCTCCTTTCGCACGGCATAGTGCAGCAACTCGACGTAACCTGGACTGAACAAGTCGTTGGAAGTCCGCTACTGATATGTTTAGCCATGCTGCCACCACAGCCGTCCATAATTGCGAAATTCTTGAATATGCAGGATTTTGTGCACAAACTGACCTCTCGATTATCTGGGATATGGGCTTCATGTCGGGCGACATTGGTAGCTACATCACTCTCTCGAATCGTCCGGGATGTTCTTCAAACCAATCGCGAACAACTGTTACCCAGTGACATGACGCATTGTCATCCATAAAAATGCCATCGTTGTTTGGGAACATGAAGCGCATGAATTGCTGCAAAATGGTCTCCAAGTAGCCGAACATAGCCCTATTCAGTCAGCACTCGGTTCATTTGCACCAGAGGACCTCAGTCCATTGCGTTTAAAGGCAGCCCACACCATTATGGTGTCACCACCAGCTTACGCAGTGTTTTGTTGACAAGTTGGGGTCATGGCTTCATGGGGTCTGCGCAACACTGGAACCCTACTACCATCAGCTCTCATCAACTGAAATTGTGACTCATCTAACCACGCCACAGTTTTTGAGTCATTTGGGGTCCCAGAGATATGATATGGTCAAGAACCAAGGACGGGCGCTGAAGGCGATGTCGTGCAAAGCCACTCGCGTCGATCGTCTGTTGCCGTAGCCCACTAACGCCAAATTTCGCCGTATTGTCCTAACAGATACGTTCGTCGTACATCCCGCCTTGATTTCTGTGGTTATTTCACGCAGTATTGCTTGTTTGTTACTACTGACAACTCTACCCAATCGCCGCTGCTCTCGGTCGTTAAATGAAGACCGTTGGCCACTGCGTTGTCCGTGGTCAGACGTAATCCTGAAATTTGATGTTATGGGCACACTCTTGACACTGTAGATTTCGGAAAATTGAATTCCCTAAAGGTTTTCAAACTAGAAAGTCCCGTGCTCCAACTACCATTCCGCGTTCAAAGTCTGTTAGTTCCCTTCTTGAGGTCATAATCACGTCGAACACCTTTCCACGTGAACTACCTAGTGTAGGCACACACTACCATCATTTGTACATGTGCATATCGCTATCCCATTTCTTCTGTCATCTCAGGGTATACCCATGGATAATAGTTAGTTATTGTAGTTAACATTTAGATTCAGGAAATCTTCGCTATGCGTTTTGCTGGCTGAGGAGCTGAACTTCTGCAGCAGAGTTTTCTAACTTACGTAGTCTGAAGAGACCTTTGCGTTTTTTGTCGAATATGAAAATAGAAAAATCAGGTGAAGCACAGCATGATCTTCAGCCAAGGAATCATGAAACCAGTGTTTTGTCTACAGTGACTATAACGCAAGACCATACAGAAAAATCATCGAAATGTACGGAGATGGGGACAGTTTTAACAGAACAGAGGAAGTCATGAGATTTAGCGATGCTATCAAACGTGCGCGTGGGGAGACGAGTGGTTTTACTGGACACATTTGAAATCATTATTTAGTGACAAAACTCACAACATCGTATTGCAATTCGTTGAAAGAGAAATTTCACAATCATCGATAATAACACAGTTCAACAGCCATCTGCATTTCTGTGGTGTCACCGCCAGACACCACACTTGCTAGGTGGTAGCCTTTAAATCGGCCGCGGTCCGTTAGTATACGTCGGACAAGCGTGTCGCCACTATCAGTGATTGTAGACCGAGAGCCGCCACACGGCAGGTCTAGAGAGACTTCCTAGCACTCGTCCCAGTTGTACAACCGACTTTGCTAGCGATGGTTCACTGACAAAATACGCTCTCATTTGCCGAGACGATAGCTAGCATAGCCTTCAGCTACGTCATTTGCTACGACCTAGCAAGGCGTCATTGCCAGTTACTATTGATACTGAATCAGTCAAGAGCGACGCTCATCATTAATGGATTAAAGCTAAGTATTTCACCAGCTACGTCCGTTTTTCTAAAGTCTAATTTCCTTGTCCTGTTCCATACCTCACGCCAGCCTGCGTGAGCTAAAACGCGTGCCTTTCGGCTTCCTCTAATAACACGGTGTTGGCTCTCCTGCCAACCCACAACAATTTCGTCATATTTTCCAATAGCGAAAACAAATCTTTCTCCATGCGAATCACTGAAGACATTTCCACGTTAATTCTTAATTTCTTTTAAAACCACACTCTTCAACAGACAACTCTAAAAACATACATATCAGTAAGTTACCTTCACACTCACTGAACTATTCACGTAGCTTTAGCGCAACTTAACGTAGTTAAATGGTGGGGACGTTACATCAATAGATCTCACATGCACTGAAGTGCTAAAGGAACTGGTATAGGCATCCGTATTCAAATACAGAGATATCTTAATTGGCAGAATACGGCGCTGCGGTCAGCAACGCGTGTTTAAGAGAACAAGTCTTTGGCGCAGTTATTAGATCGGTTACTACCGCTACAATCGCAGGTTATCAAGGTTTAAATGAGTTTAAGCGTGGCGCTATAGTCGGCGCACGAGCGATGGGGCCATCTCCGAGGTAGCGATAAAGTGGCGATTTTCCCGTACGATCATTTCACGTGCGTACCGTGAATATCAGGACTCCGGTAAAACATCAAATCTCCGACATCACTGCGGCCGGAAAAGATCCTGCAATAACGGACCCAAGGACGACTGAAGAAAATCGTTCAACATGGCACAAGTGCAACCCTTCCGAAAATTGCTGCATATTTTAATCCTTGGCCATCAACAAGTGTCAGCGTGCGAACCATTCAGCGAAACATCGTCGATATGGGCTTCCGGAGCCGAAGACGCAATCTTGTGCCCTTGTGATTGCACGAGACAAAACTATACACCTCGCCTGGGCCCTTCAAACCAAAATTTAACCATTTGATAACTGGAAACATGTTGCCTGGTCAGGCGAGTCTCGTTTCTAATTGTGTCGAGCTGACAGACGTGTACTTGTATGGACACAACCTCATGTACCTTGAATCCTGCATGTCAGCAGAGGACTTTTCAAGCTGGTGGAGGCTGTTTAATGATGTGGGGTGTCTGCAGTTGGAGTGATATGGGGCCCCTGCCACGTCTAGATACGACTCTGACAGGTGACACGTACGTAAGCATCCTGTCTGATCACCGGCATCCATTCATGTCCGTTGTGCATTCCGACGGCCTTGGGCAATTCCAGCAGGACAATGCGACACTCCATACGTCCAGAATTTCCACAGAGTGGGTCCAGGAACACTCTTATGCGTTTGAACACGGCCGCTGACCACCAAACTGTTCAGACATGGGCATTATTGAGCATATCTGGGATGCCTTGCATCGTGATTCTCAGAAGAGATCTCCACCCCTTTGTACTCTTACGGATTTATGGACAGCCCTACAGGATTCAAGGTGTCATTTCCCTCCAGCATTACTTCATACATTAGTCGAGTCCATGCCACGTCGTGTTACGGTACTTCTGTGAGCTCGCGGAGGCCCTACACGACATTAGGCAGGTGTACTGGTTTCTTTGGCTCTGCAGTGTGTATTCTACTATCCGTTATACAATGGGGGTGCTAATAGAGCAAGAATTATTTAAAGCAATCCGATGGTGGCAACCTTCATAAGTTAATCTTGCAATGAAACATCCCGTTTTAAACAACACAAAGATGGAACAAACGTAATCAATAAGAAAAGCCGAAGTTAACGCGGCAGGGGAGGGAGGGGGGGGGGGCAACGAGGAACAGCCTTGATATCCAAAACAAACCTCTCATACTAGAGACACAAATGCACTAACGCACCGAGATTAATAGAACACGAGCTCACGCTAGGAGGCAACAAAACCGGCCCAATCCATGACACAAACAGAACGGAAGAAACACAGCTAAAAAGAACGGCACATTAATATACCACAACAATATCTTAAAACAACGTCGCTTCTACTCTGATCACTCACAATGTCTCCCAAACAGTGTCATACAAATACTGATCAACGACAATGGCTACCAGACAAGTTTGCTCGAACGCTGACGAACCACGCGTTATAGTCCTGTCACAGTGCTGTTCCATTCCACAGCAGTAATGTGGAAAACAGTCTAAATAACCTCTATCAGAACAGAACACACAGTGATGTGTGGCAGACTGAGAATAACTTCAGCTCTGGCCATCACTGACGTTGCGGCTAATTACCCTATTCAAAGGCAGCTGAGAACCACGCTGGCGTCATCCCACCACTTCCGCATCTATCCTTATCGGAATGTGACAGGCATAACGACCATCATGGAGCCGTACTCCGTACAGAGCAGTGAGACTGTATAATATAATAAAATAATGGAATATGTTGATAATAAAATGCGTGGCTTTTTAAAATGTATTGAATTAATGAGATTAATTTTTCGGCATGAATGACAAGCACAGTAAGCTGAGCTATGCCTGGAAACAAGTTCGTATTAGTGCATATTATTTTGCAGGGCGAAGTAGTTTCTTTCTCCGCTGGAGATTTGTGCTTACCATTCTTTATAATGCTACGTTTGGTCGCCGTGTTCACCTTTGAAGTCTTGACCGTGTTCCCATTGAGCTTATCGGATCTTCGTAATTTTCCAAAGTACACAGGTGGGCTTCGGTTCTTGTAATTATTGTACTATTTGAAATAACAACTCACACGACCTTTCTGTTAATAAAACAATACTGTATTTTTCTAAACGGTGCACATATGAAATACATACTCCTCACTTATTCATAGCGACCCCAAAATGGCGGTCTACAATTACTCGCTAAAAATGGCGTGCTTCTCACTCGTTCACTAGCTGAGCGCGAATCTCTCCTTCCTCCTATTGGTACTAGAAAAAATCCTCTGTTTTTTAACAACTGGAAGTCAAAAAATACATGACGGTAGGCATAGGCTCTATGATGGGCTACCGCTTCATCTTCTCTCTTTGCCTTTAAAGAAGACGAAAACATAAAGGAAATGCAAAAGGTTTATCACAAATGCCCCCCTACTGTATACTGTCGGAAATAAGTCTCTTTATTTAGGGAGACAGTATACAGTAGTCTTATTAACCTTGGGGCTCATAGTTCAGTTACTTGGTGCACGTCAATGGAGTTTTAATACACTTATGCTACTACAAGTATATCTACAAAGCTCATTTTCTCGGCCATTACAAATTCATACATATAAATACATTCACTTATACTTATATCACGTAATTACGTTCACATATATTCATATTACATATCGCACGTCCATGGCGTGCTAACGTCGTAGTCTCTTATTTCTCTTTACATTTGTTAAGCAGTATTACCAGGATGATAATGTTACATTTCTTAAATTGCCCTTTCACTATATTTTAATAATTGTTTTTCTCCTTGGCTTTTGGTTCATTAGCCATTCTGAGAAGCTGTCCTTTCGGCACACGTTATCTCATTGTTCGCTGCACTTATGACCAGCAGCAGCTCATTGTTTAACGCGCCCGACTCAGTGACGCAAGCGCCACGTGAGCAGCAGCACTGCCCGCGCTCACACTGTAATGTCGCTCCAGGCTCGTGAAGTCGGTGTTGTATTTGCCCTCCAGTACGGAGACTGGATACGACGGATTCAGCTCCAACGCTCAACCCGAAGAACACCAATACCTCATCTCGCGCCTGGGCGAGGTGTTCGGCCAGTGACATTGAAGGTAAGAGCCGCACTGCAGGATACGGCATTATCTTCCGTCGTGCATTATAGTTCAGCGGTTCTCACACCTCAACTCGTGGTTATACGGATTTCCTCTGATATCTCCGTCGCCCACGCATCACACTCTCTGTATTCACTTTGCTAGACTGTAGCGTTTACTCATATTACGGCTGAGCCGTTATTTTCAATATTATTAGGCCTTAATATTTTTGTATCACTTCACACGTGCGAGTATTTTACTCGTCCGTTGCGTTGCACTTCACATACATACATAAGTTGTTCTTCTTCCAGTATAAAATCTCACATAAAATTAATAATAGTGCATACATAGACATAAACATTGACAATAATAGAGTTGGCACATAAATTTACAATTCACATTCACATTTCATATACGGACTCCATGACATGCACCCTCTTACACACTAATATGTTAATCAGGAGGATTCTTTCATTTATTCTGAATATTGGCATTGTCTATTCTTGTCTTGCAGGACCGACCTCCTGCCAGTTTTTACGTCCACAACTACACATAGAAAAGAAGAAAAGAGTACATACATACATTTTACATAGACATCGACATTAACAATAATATAGTTGGCAAATAAATGTCCAATTCACATTCACATTTCGTATATGGACTCTATGTTAAGCAGCATCTGACACAGCAATAAGTAAATCAGAAGGAATCTTGCAATTGTTCTGAATGTTTGCTCTTTCTTGATATTGTCTTGCAGGACCGACCTCCTGCGCGCTTTTACATCCACAACTACAATAGAAAATACTACATACATATTTTCATAGACATCGACATTGACAATAGTAAAGTTGACACATAAATGTACAAGTCACATTCACATTTCCTATATGGGTTCCATGTTAGGCATCATCCATCTTACACACTAATAAGTAAATTAGAAGGAATCTCTCATTTGTTCTGAATTTTTGTTTTTCTCTTGACTTGCAGGCCTAACCTCCTGCGCGTTTTTACCATCACAAATACACACAGAAAATACGTTCCAGCACTACTCACTACATGGAAAACAGGATTCGCTAAGGTCTGCTTCAGAGATCAAGCTACTTCTAGGATTGCTATTTGTAGTGCGTCGTTAGTGTACTTATTCTATCCTTGGCAGTTGATAAATCTTCATACTATGTATAATATTTACAAGTGCTCATTTGTGAGCGAGTGTGGGGGATGTTTTATCCCTTGACAATCCTGACTTCATCACTGCTTGTTAATCGTCGTAATATTCCACATTCGTGAACACATATTTCAAGCCATATTTCTGCATTATTGATTCGACGACATGTACATGTTTACCTTTGTGGCGTATGACCGATAATTTTACCGTATTTTTGTCATGTGTAGCTCCACTCATAATTCATTATCGCTAAATAAGAACGCGCATGTGCTAAAATAATGCTTTCGCTCCTGCGTGCGTCAAGAACTCAGTGTGGAAAATATTGTTTCACTGCATTTTGTGTTCATTCCTCAAACGAATCGTGTATCATATTTTCATTTATATTAACCTTATAGGTTTTCGAGCTGCAACAGTTAGTCGCTAAGGAAATATTTTTTATACTACGTTGTTTTACATTCTGATGTCTGTGTAGCAAATCACTGTGCTGTGGTGTGTTTTAAATGTTATCATGTACCATTGTTACTATCGACTTCACTGTTTCTTCTATACTCCTCACTGCTTCCTCGTGATGTTCGTTTTCATAATTACTTACCGTACATGGATCATCATACTTTGCTTTCCACACTCATACAACCATTCATTCTAAGACTTAAAACTATATAGTGTATTCTTTCTTACGTCAGCTTCGTGGCCCTTTCCTAGGTACCCTTGTAATATTAATCTTCATATTCATCGCCGTATACCCATATAATTATTCATTAAAATGTTCCACATAAATCGCCATTTATACTCGTGTACTACCTACAGGGCTCTCACACTAGAACCACCGCTCTATTTATTTCTTCCCACAAATATAAATAAACTCGTATTACTCTAATACACTTTCATTCTCTTCCTAGATTCACTCCATGCACGGTACGTCACCACAAACGTAGATTAACTAATTAATACATTCAATCGAATCTAATAAAACCTTTCACTCTCTCTACTTCAAAATAATATCCAGCAGTGAAATTTCATTTATTTCTCCATATCGCTTTTGTAAACATACAGTATTTACCTCAGTTCTTTTGTTTTAAGTTCATGTAATTACGTTGTGTGCGTATTGGTTGGTTTTTGTATTTACTTAGCTTATCTCCCGCGTGTTGTTCAATTCATGTTTACAGCTTTATTTTGCTGCTTATACTATAAGGTATCGTGTAATTAATAGCAACTAACATAGGTGAGTTCTGTAATAACAAATTTGTGGATATGTATTACTTATAATGTTGTCTGTAGAGAAGTGTGGTTCTATAAGTGCACAACTGCTCCTCTCGCTAAGTCTTGTACGATATATAATTTTATAGTTTACGTCTCAGTCACACGCATTTTTCTATGTTTATATCTCATTCTACCTTTCACATCGTCGCTCACTTATGTGTTGTATGTAAGTCGCTTAGTTCTTAAGTTATGTGCTAATCGCGTTCTTTCAAGTGTACATGTTGTTACTTCCCTTTTCAACTTGTCTTAGTCCTGTTGTATATAGTCGGATAGGTCATTTCCTGTATATATTCTCTTCTACTTCGAATACTTATACTTATTTCTAGCTATGTACATTCAATAGAATATGTTGAGTTCACAAATTTAGCGTATTCTACTCCCCTTATAGCTTACTTGCGTCAATGCGCTCATTTTCTTAAAGCTGCATATGCTTAAACTAATGATTTACTCTTAACATTAATGCTCTTTACAGTATAGTCACCGACTTAGGAATAAATGTCTCTGTTCGTTTAGTTTGTGTTGCTCATCTACGTCAGAGTAACTAGCCGATAGGTACTCTATTTCCTATTGCTCCTATTTTGTCCAGCTGGTTGGGCGGTGTGGATGCCGATTCGCTTAAATTCTAGAATGGTTTCCGTCGCGGTGCGCAGTGTGTCTTTGCGCATCGTACAGGGGACACTGAACTCAACCTTGCTTTTTGTCTACTTGGCCCCTACGATCAGCTGTTAAGCCGCTTCGTATATAATTGTTGAAGTACGCTCTGCTTTAAGCGCGGCAGCACGGCTCAGTATACCTCATCGCTCATGCCTCTCGCTTAAAGCTCGCGCGCAGTGAATTAAGTCTTAAGAAAGTACAATATCAAAATACAAGGAAAGTTTATTTTCACTAGGCTGCATCTCACTCTCTGCATGTTAGATAGTAAAAGAAAATTGAACATTCTTTATTGATTAAGCAGGATAGTAGAAGAGGGAGAGGGCACCGGAAATATAAATATTGTACCCCCTAGCTGGAGAGGAACCGAGCGCCAGTCGGTTTATTCGTCAAAGAGCGACAAACCTCCTACCTTCTTGCGTTTTACTGATGCAACAGATAAGGACAGAATGAGATTTGAATTTTCATTTAATAAATTTCCGCAAATCTTTATGTGGATACATGCCTTTTATTTTACCATTTTTTATATTTCCTATCAAGTAGCACCCCGGATGTGGCTTATCAACAATGATATACGGACCAACATATAACAATTGCCATTTTTTATTCAATGCCTTTAATTTCGATGATTTCGTATGCGTTCTTAGTAGTACCTCCTGTCCAATCTGGAATTCTGTTACGTTTTTCAATTTCCTGTCGTAAATTCCTTTCCTTATTTGAGCTTGCTCTTCCAGTGTTAATAGCGCTCGCCGTACTTTCTCATCTAAGACTACGTCTTTGTGCCGTAATTTAGGTATCGGTTTTGCCTCTTCATCTAGCTCCACCTTTTCAAACATTAGTTCGGCCGGTGTGTGCCCTGTGGATGTGTGTGGTAGGTGATTTACTATGTGCTGAAACGGACCCAGGTATTCTATCCATTTCCTTTGGTTCTGTGGTATATATGTGCGGATAAACCTATTAAATTCACGGAAGCACCGATCGACGGGACTTGCTTCCGGGTGGAACTTGGATACTAAAATATGACGTATGTTTTGTGATTTTAAAAATGATTTCCATTGGTCACATGTAAAATTTGAGGCGTTATCAGTTAGGACTTTTTGTGGTTTCCCGATGCGTGGTATGTAGTCTTCCAGAATTCGCCTTATAATTGGCCCTGACCTAACTGTTTTGACTGCGTACAGCTGGAGATACTTACTAAAAACATCATACAGGGCTACGATGTATTTAACTCCGCCGCGGGCTTGGGGATAAGGTCCTGCAGAGTCAATAGATACAAGATCTCTTGGTTGCTTTGGTATTATTGGGTTCAGTGCGTTAAGACATGTCCTATTCTGATGTTTGACCCGTTGACACACCGCACAGCGTCTGATTACTTGCTCTATACGTCGCCTCATATTAGGGAAATAGCAATACGTAGAAATTTTGGCGGCACACTTTAGCACTCCATAGTGCCCCCATGTGCGGTGCGTATGTTGAATTAAGTTTTCCACGTATTCCTGAGGTATGCACACACACCACTTATCCATTCGTCGATCTCTTCTGTGAAAGAGGACGCCATTATGTACACTCCTGGAAATGGAAAAAAGAACACATTGACACCGGTGTGTCAGACCCACCATACTTGCTCCGGACACTGCCAGAGGGCTGTACAAGCAATGATCACACGCACGGCACAGCGGACACACCAGGAACCGCGGTGTTGGCCGTCGAATGGCGCTAGCTGCGCAGCATTTGTGCACCGCCGCCGTCAGTGTCAGCCAGTTTGCCGTGGCATACGGAGCTCCATCGCAGTCTTTAACACTGGTAGCATGCCGCGACAGCGTGGACGTGAACCGTATGTGCAGTTGACGGACTTTGAGCGAGGGCGTATAGTGGGCATGCGGGAGGCCGGGTGGACGTACCGCCGAATTGCTCAACACGTGGGGCGTGAGGTCTCCACAGTACATCGATGTTGTCGCCAGTGGTCGGCGGAAGGTGCACGTGCCCGTCGACCTGGGACCGGACCGCAGCGACGCACGGATGCACGCCAAGACCGTAGGATCCTACGCAGTGCCGTAGGGGACCGCACCGCCACTTCCCAGCAAATTAGGGACACTGTTGCTCCTGGGGTATCGGCGAGGACCATTCGCAACCGTCTCCATGAAGCTGGGCTACGGTCCCGCACACCGTTAGGCCGTCTTCCGCTCACGCCCCAACATCGTGCAGCCCGCCTCCAGTGGTGTCGCGACAGGCGTGAATGGAGGGACGAATGGAGACGTGTCGTCTTCAGCGATGAGAGTCGCTTCTGCCTTGGTGCCAATGATGGTCGTATGCGTGTTTGGCGCCGTGCAGGTGAGCGCCACAATCAGGACTGCATACGACCGAGGCACACAGGGCCAACACCCGGCATCATGGTGTGGGGAGCGATCTCCTACACTGGCCGTACACCACTGGTGATCGTCGAGGGGACACTGAATAGTACACGGTACATCCTGTACAGGATGGCGGGTATGGGCAGGCGGTGGGCGTTATGGAATAATAGTGTAATTTTTAGAGAAAGGCCATTTATTGGCTAAAGCATAATGAAAAGGGGCTACATAGGCCTAGGGAGGTGAGGGTGAGCCATAGCTTACAATTTGGAGAACATTGTTCGCGAAGCTACCGAAAGTGGTTGTCTGCCAAAACTAAGTCCACAGTGCCGCAGCACCGGGAGAAGCGAGAGATGTACAATGCTACAGGGCGCGCATCCGACTCGCGGGTGAGCAAGAATACAAGAGAGCGGGCCCGGCGACGGGCGGCCGGGTATGTTCGACGCACCACGCGGCTTCCTCCGCCCTGATTGGTCAGGACCGAGCAAACCGTGCGGGCGGCATGGAACTTTCCAGAGCGTTGCCTGCTAAGCGACGCCTGGGGCGGCGTTACCTCGTCAGCACATGAGAGAGGCGCGTGAACAAGGTGCCCTTCATCGGTGCTGACTTCCTGTTACTAAACCGTGGGAGGAAAGAATTTACAGGCAGCTAACACTGCCGGCCGTGGCTTGGCCGCAATGGGAAAATGAAGTTACCGGTTGGAGGCTCATATAATAAAGTAAAATCCCTTATTGTCTGGCTCATCCTTTACATTCCTCCCCCTTCCGTGGGAGCGGAGGACGTATGTGAATTCGCTCAATGTAATTATCATTTAAATGTAAACAATTTTAGCTTGCAAAACAAAGTAAACATCACTTGATTAAGAATGGCCCTCACGGAAGACGGCAGGGGTCTTAATCTATGGGAGGGTATAGAGACTCTAAAGACCTCCTAAGGGTCGCAAGGGGACTTACATCAACAATATTGTGTGCATACAAGAACCATCATAAAACATCAAAACATCATAAAACATCAAAACATCATAAAACATCAAAACAGCATAAAATATCAAAATAAGATTCGAACAAAACATGACAGTGTGTGTTAGGTAAATATGTCAAGTGTTCTTGTTGCTATGTTGAAGCAAAAAGTCTTTTTTTTTTCTTTTGTTGGAATAAGTTGAAAATATAAACATATCACCACTGATGAGTCACGGCGAGGGCGAGTGGCACGAGGCGGCGTGGTGTGTTGTCCTCAGCGGGCAGCGTGCAGGCTGCCGGCGGGAAGGGGGCGTGGCCGTGGGCAGGTCCGTGCACTGGAACTCAGCGCAGGGGGGGTATGAGGGGAGGTCCACATGTTTCAAAACACAGTTGAAAAAGGAGTTATCACTAAGGGAACACTTCACTACACTACATTAGTTTTTCCACATTAGTTGATATCTCTGTTTCAATCTTAAAACTAAGGGAGGGCACATGCCTGATAGGTTCTTGTTTTCTCTTTATTGTTGAGTTTAGTTTGTGGCTGTTTACCATTCATTTAAGTGCCAACAGGCGAACGTAAGAAATTTGTCCTTTTTCATGTTTTAGCAGGTCATCAATAGACGATAGGAGGTGATCATTTGATATGTTAGACAAAGCTGGCAAGTTAGCTGACAAGGTAATCATGAATGGGCTTTCGGGTAAAAAAACATAATTAAAGGGGCGCGAATACTGAGTAAGTCGTAGTGGCATGAAAGGTTATAAGTGGTGTTCCAACAGGAACCGTTTGCTCAAGATCTGCGCGGAGGCTACGTCAGTGTGGCAGCTGACTGCAAGGCCGAATCTCGCGCTGCGTCAGAAAGGCGCGCGGCAGATAATTTCCAAGGCCAGCGCGGCGTCAGGGCTGCACACGGCAGCTGAGGGGTCTACGACTGTCAAATGCCGCACGCAGGGAGCACGTGCGCGGTGCAGGAAGCAAGCGTCAGGTGTAAGAGCGAGAGAGAGCGATGAAGCTTACCGACGCTGTTCACTGCGCTATTTTATGCTCTCTCCACATGTTCTTGGGCACCTGCGCCAGATGAGCGTATTTATGTGCTTCAAAGTGACGAATATTAATGTCACAAAAAGGGGTATAGCATTACTGAATAAACGGGAATAGATATGCGTAATCGATTAGTTTATTCATCGATGACCAACAAAACAGAAGTGGGATGACGCGTGACAAAGCTAGATGAGTTGTTACAGTGGGTTCTGTTTAAAATTACATTATGCATTAGTAAGTTGGTTCGTAACCAAGTTCCTATGAAATCTATTTGAGCCTAAACATAATTCTTACATAAACATGAAAATATAAAAATGAAGTACACAAATATCATATTAAATTTATTGCATATTCCATATCAGTAAACAAAGAAAGTTAAGTGCCTCTTTGGGCTGACCCTCTAAGTGTGAGAAAAAGTTCCTCATGCATCAACATTTTTGCCGAACATATCAAGTGAAATTGCCAAAGAAAAGTGACACCAGTTTGGTGCAGGAGGGGTGTAGATTGTGTCGTTGGATGTCAACGCTGTTGTTAACGAGAGGAGAGAAATAAAACTCGACGAGAAGCTAGAGATTTTCGTAGTGCAAACAGAAAGCGTAAGGAATTGGATTAGAAAAGACTAAGTTGGGCATAATTTCTGAAGGACTTTTCCTTTATGAAGATATAGTGCACGGCGCATCGTTGACACGACGGTGTCGCCTACTTAACTGTGTAAATGACAATTCTGCGACTCCAAGATAGTTCCTACGTATTTCTTCCAAAAACTCGACATTTCTCACAAAAATAACTTCGTTGCGAGACCAAATCCGACGTCTTTATCCTCTCAACATTTTGCGACTAAACTCGCCGTCTCTATAACTCCATGGTGCTGGCCTCATTGGGCCCAGCCGGTTGCTTGAAACTCCGTCTATCCTTGGTTATATCGCAGTGTCCTGGGACACGTCATACAGTTAAATGCTACTACTTCAATATTCGGTATTCCTTCGGGAAATACAATGGGAAAACAAAGAAGGCTCAAGGTTTTGAACAGAGATTTCCGCTTACTGGCGTTTAGCTGCGGGCTAGACGCGGTTCGCGTCTGACGTTGCCTGATCAGCTGTCGTCAGAGAGCACGGAACACTGTTCTCGTGAACTCTTCTTCGAGACGGAAGATCAAAGTCTGGGCTGAATTGTTTTGTGTTAGGATACGCCCGGGTAATAGACTGCAAAAGGCGTTGTTAGGTTGAAAGTTGTCAGATGAAAGTGGATAGGACGGACTATGTCGCGAAACGGAAAAGTGAAGAAACGACACAGACAGCTAAGGGTCCGCGCGGGTGCCAACCGCGTCACGTAAGGTACGTGCCCTTGCGGGTGGTGCATGACTCTTCAAGGGTTGTTCTGTTGATAGTTGAAAGATGAAAGTGGTTAAAACGGACTATGTCGCGAAATGGAAAAGTGAAGAAACGACACAGGCAGCTAAGGGAGCGCGCGGGTGCCAGCCGCGTCACGTAAGGTACGTGCCCTTGCGGGTGGTTCTCTTGTTCATCCAACAGGCTAGGTACATGGCCAAAGCTTACTCATTCTGTGGGTGTGATTCACTCTGTTTAGGTTATCTATCACGGGGGTAGGCATGTGGTATGTCCCTCCAGATGAACATTCAAATACAAATGAAAATAAAGCATTGTTACATCCTAAATTATCCTTCCAAAACAATTTCTTACCTAAGACATCATTATTAATAAACAAATTGGCAGTACTCGGGAACCTATCCTAGCATACATGAAAACCATACAAAATGATTATCCTCATCAATCTAGTAACAGAGTGACACATGGAAACACTACTTTGATACAAGCACTAGATTACTGGTGCTGGCAAAACTTTAGCAAAATTCTCTAAATAGGTAGTAATAAAACAGTCAAAATGAACAACAATAAGATAATACATGGACTTAAGTAATTGGACGTAAGTAATTAGACATAAGTAATCAGACATAAGTAATTGGACATAAGTAATTGGCAACTCGTCATAGTGATACAAGACATGGCAAAACCGCAACAAAAGCAAAAGTTCAAAATAATATTTCTTTCAAACAAAGCTTCCTTATCCTCCAGTTACATTTCGTAGCAAAATGAATGTAAGCATCCCTTGGTATTCCTTTTTGCTCTCGTTTGCATTTCCATACCAACTGACCTTTGGTACTTCTACCCACAAGAAAACTGTCATTAAGTAATGGCAATGTTGTGTGTAATGCTGTGGAATAGTGTGATGTCACGTTAATACTTCCTTTAACAAGATTCTGATGAAAAGTGGTTTTGTGTCGCCTTCAATGAACAGACCAATAATTATTAAACATGTGATATGCTGTTTGCTGTGTTGATTTGTTTTTGCAAATATTTGTGATTATCAGTCACACAGTCAATCGTTCAAGGATATGATTGTTGTTCCTTTTGTTAATTCTCTCACCTACCTGCTTCCATATCATCATTATTGGCGGCTCGACGAAGCTAGTTGCATCTCGGAAGACGTCGATATGACTTACCTGTCGGTGCTTTGGTTTTTAGTAACATTAGAGTTCATTTGTCATATAGTATATAAAGTGTGTGGGGAGCAAAGTAAATTCCTTAGTATTGAAAATGTGCATAAAGTTATTCAAATGGTTCGTTATACAATGGTTAAGAATTTTCTGTGTTGAGATTCAGTGCAGCTTGAGGTGCTAAGGTGCGACACGCGTCGCGCTCGTGAGATTGTAAGTTGCTGACAGCACAGCTGACAGTACGGCTGCGTCCGGTTTCACTGGCTCGGCAGCATAACTGGCATTCACGCTGGGTCCGTCCTCTTGCTACGCGTGGAGTTAATCTCTCGGTACAGTTACAAAATTTCCTTCCAGAGTTATCTTATGTTGTTCACGACAGTTATGCATGGAGGATGTTCTTTTCTAAGGGACTCTAATAACATAAATCGCTGGAGATCACAAAACTATCGGGTTCCAAATATTTTACTTAAACACTCTGTTCTTCTAAAATTTAGGTAACTGGCAGGTGTCAGGCTTCTAGATAAACTGCATTGTGCGATGGCATTCCAAACCCAACTCCTTGGCTAACGCGTTTCCCACACAGCGGTCGTTTACAGGACAAATATAGCGACAAGTGCCGGCTTTCTTGACGCCATATAGATCCGTTTATTAACCGTGGTGGTGATACAACATAGCCGGAGATCGATCTGAAATTCCAACGTTTACTAATCCTGATGGTTTAGACAATGCGTACCAGGGAAAGTTCTCTCTTACGATTTTGTTCCTTACTGAAAACTTGGATAGACAACACAAATAGATTCCCGTCCTTAGATAAGGCTAATAAAATCTGTAGGGCAATATTAAGCTGGTGATTTTATTTCTATAACCATCCCTTTAGGTTTGCTGTTTAAACTGCGACGTGCGAATGTGTAGCGTGGCTGAGGCACGTGGCCTGCAGGGCGATAGGATGGTGGTGCGGAGGGGCGAGGGGAGAAGTGCAGATGCTGCACGCGCCATGACAGAGACGGTGGGTGGGGGAAGGGGGAACTGCAATGGCCGCTCTCTCTCTCTGCAGGCTGTATTGTGGGGAGGGAAGGGGGCCGCGTCGCCAGCTGACAGGGAGGGGCGGGGCTCGGCACATGTGAACAGCTGTAGACAACAGCGGCGGTATTTACGCGACTCCTTCCGTGGTATTTTATATACAGAAATATGTGGAATCAAAAAACTTACCTTGTTGTCTGTTCAACTTCGCATCATGAAACAATAAAATAGCACTTGAGGAAGACTCCTTTTACTTTAGAGTAGCCTATTTGTTGTTTAACTTGGACGTATTTACTCTTGTTATTATCGTTGTGTGATCATTTAGCAAAACATACATGTAATAGGGCGTATTTCAAAGGACAGGTAGACGGCAGCATGTAGTCATTGATCTACTGGTAGTTACGAAGGCGTGTTACTATTATGCTTTTATGGTCAAGCTTTAATACCTGTGTTCGTGCACTATCCACTAAATTAACATATACAAGAGTAACTGATTCATTCTCTACGTGTTCTTTTGACAAGGACAACTTTCCCCTTAATTCCATGATTAAAGAATGTGTTTTTAATTCTCGACTGCTACGATAACATTACTGGAGACGTTAAATGACAAGACAAAATGATTACATAACTTCAGTCACTTCCATTAACATGTGAAATCATAAATTCTATTACCAGTTACCAACAGTTGCCAATTCTTATGTCTACTTATAATTAACATGCACAACTTAATTAAGGATATAGTAACGACGGTGTTTTCCGTCAATTGAGTCTCTTGCTGCATGCAGGACTTTTCCAACTGTTTACATACCATTTCAGACCTACTTTCTGGAACGCAATTCATAGGGGTTTGACCTTAGAGCATATCTACGTTGCTGTCTAGGCGGTTGTGTTACCATCTTTCTTACTTTTTTAGGTGGAACTACTGGCGCAAAAGGCCCGGTTTCACTGTTAGGTGGGGGTGGCTCGGGTCCTTTATACAGTTTCAATCTGTCAAAATGAACGATCACTGTGCGTTCCGCTAACTGAATTTCCGCATTTACTGGTGAAGTAAGCCGGATGATACGGTACGGTCCTTCATAAGTAGGTGTAAACTTTTTGGTTCTTCCCTTTTTAACTACTGAATTGCTCAACATAACTAGGTCTCCTACCTTGTACTCAGGCATTTTGGCTTTTTTATTACTTCTCTTTAACTGTTGGGCGGTGGCTCGGGCATTATTCCCTCTTACTTTTTTCCAAATGGCTTTTAGACGTCGAGCTAGACCTTTCACATCTTTGGATTTAATTCCAGGGGGCAGTTTGTCAATTTCAAAAGGCGAATTCATAGGGCGGCCATATACTGCTTCATAAGGTGAGTACCCTGTAGCTTCATGGACTCGGCTGTTATATGCTGACGTAACATATTGAACATACTTGTCCCAGTCAGAATGATGTTTATTAACATAGTAAGACAGCATACGCATAACGGTGCGGTGGACTCGCTCCAGGCGACCGTTCGCTTTTGGGTGGAACGGCGTCGTTCGCCACTTTTTAATTCGCAATAACCGACAAACTTCGGTAAACACGGCAGACATGAAATTCGTACCTTGGTCTGTGAGTACAGTTTCAGGGCTTCCGTATGGTAACACCAAATGGGTGACAAAAGCACGCGCTACTGTTTCAGCGGACATATCTGGTATAGGAATGAGAATCAAGAACCTAGAGAAATGATCTGTAAGGGACAGAATATACCGTTTATTTTGGGGGCTCACAGGGAAAGGACCGACAATATCTGCTGCTACTACTGCCCAGGGATAAGAGGCTTCTGGTACCCGCTGTAAAGGCACTTTCGTTCGAGGTGGTAATGACCTCTTAACACAAGGTAGACAATTTTGTATATACTTTTGCACGTCTTTCCGTCTTCCTGCCCAGAAATAACGGGCGGCTATTCGGCAGTTTGTGGCGCGAAGGCCGTTATGACATGCCTGCAGGCTATCGTGACACTGTGCGATAATCTTGGAACGTAATTCTTTCGGGATTACTGCCTGTTTACCCAAATGTGTCTTTCGATATAAAATTCCATCTTCAACGGAAAATTCAGGCAAAGCCACATATTTCTGACATTCGACGTCTCTTTGCTGTGCCTCCCTTAATTCTTCAATAGAAACGTCATTAGCTACGATCACTCTGACCTTTCGGCTTAATGCGTCGGCGTTTTGATGTAACTTGCCCGGTTTGTGTTTCACCTCATACACAAATTCGCTCAATTTCAAAGCCCAACGAGTTAGCCTACTACTAGGGTCTTTTAAGCTCAACATCCACTGTAACGCGGCGTGATCAGTGATGACAGTGAATTTTCTCCCATACAAATAACATCGGAAATAAGTTACACCAAACATGAGTGCTAGTAGTTCCTTCTCAGTTGTGCTATAATTTGACTCTGCTTTATTAAGCTGTCGAGACGCATAACCAATTGGTCGTTCTTCGCCATCTATCTCTTGTGACAGGATGGCTCCTACAGCATAATCTGAGGCGTCCACTGACAGTATGAATGGTTTTTCAAAATCCGGGTACGCTAGTACAGGGGCTCCAGTTAAAACATGTTGGATTTGTTGCATAGCTTCATCACATTCTTTGGTCCAAATAAAACTCACTCCTTTTTTCAATAAATTAGTCAGGGGCTTAGCAAGGGTAGCATAATTATTCACAAAACGTCTGTAGTAGTTTGCAAGGCCTAAAAATGACTGTAGTTCCTTGACATTTGTCGGCGTTGGGAATTCCTTTACTGCGGTGGTCAAACGGGGGTCCGGTTTGACACCTTCTCCACTTATTATATGACCTAAATATTGTACTTGTGACTGGGCGAAAGCACACTTTTCTAATTTTACACTCAAATGAGCTCCTTTTAACCTTTGCAAAACATCCCTCAGTCTTTCTGCATGTTCTTTTATCGTTTTAGAAAAAATAATAATGTCATCTAAATACACCAAGCATGTTGTAGGTTTCAACCCACGTAGCAGCAAGTCTGCAAATCTTTGAAAAGTGGCAGGGGCGTTTCTCAATCCAAATGGCATTCTTACAAATTCATACAATCCTGTAGGTACAACAAAAGCAGTTTTATGGCGGTCCTGGGGCGCAACAGGGATTTGATGGTACCCAGAACGCAAATCAAGGGTGGTAAAATACTTACAGTTGCCCAATCGGTCCAATGTTTCATCAATGCGCGGCAACGGATATGTGTCTGGTGTCGTTACCCGATTTACTGCCCGCATATCGACACATAGGCGATAGGCTTTCTCCCCATTTACTGATTTCTTTGGCACAACGACCACGGGAGACGCCCACGCACTCGAGGAGGGTTGTATGATTCCTGCAGCTAATTGCTGCTGAATCGTATCTTCAACTACGGACTGCAAATGATATGGTATACGGTAAGGTTTTTGTGCAATTGGCCGAGCTTCTCCGGTCGGAATTTCGTGCTGAACCAAATCCGTAGCCGGTAGAAACTGCCTCTCTTCAAACAACCACGAAAATTCCTCTAATACTGGCTGCAACATCCTTTTCTCCTCACTATTTAAATGACCTAACTTCTCTTCTAACTGACTCCTTATCGTCGACGCGACATATCGCACTTCTCTAACTGAACATTTCTTTCTTCTCCTTCCTTTCTCATCTTTATCTCGCTGCTTCTCAGCTCCTCTTATTTCCTCAAAAATTTCCTGTCCACTGGCAACAATAGTACCCTTCGGTATGACAACATCTTTTACACCAAAATTATCTATACCTACTGGTATCGCAAAACCCTTCTGTCTCCTCTCCGGTCGGCAGATACTTCTCTTTATATGCACTGACTGACGATCTAAAACATCATTCTGGGTGAGCGGGTCAACCAGAATGTCTGTCTTAGGCTGTTCTTGATTTTTGACATCTATCCAGAGAATCTTTCCACTTCCGCCTTTTATCCTCACAGGGTCAGTGGTTTTTATCGCCCACATCTGCGGTTTTATGGGAGACTGTGAACGGCGCCTTTCACAGCTCCCTCGCGTCTGACGGGGGTGCGCACTGCCAAATCGGTGAATTGCTTCGCCGAACTGCACAGTTCGCGTTCGATAATCCACTATCCCCTGATAACGGTGCAGGAAGTCATTCCCTAGTATGATGTCAAATTCACCCTTCTTTAGCCTTACTACTTCCATCCTCTGACTGTATTTACCCTCATCTATTTGCAGATTCACTACACACGAACCTGCAGGGACAATTACTTCCTCTCCAAGGCCACTGATATGGTACCGGGGTGGCTGTAACACCCTTCGATCATTTTTCTCCACAAACAATACACTAACTTGAGCACCAGTATCAACTAAAATTCTAACTAATTTGTTCCCGAGTACGCCAACTAGACTAACATGTTCCACCTCTTTACATTTTTCGGTCCTAACCGGGTGTATTATTTTTGTCGGGGGCGCGGGTGGGTGGCGGAACCTGCCCCCCAAGCGTTTCCCTGATTCGACCCCGCGTTGCGGCGGTGGCCGCGCATCTGATTAGAAAATGGTGACTTTTTGGGGCAAACATTATCAGCATGGCCTATTGTCTGGCAAATAGTGCAATACAGCGCGCGACAACGCATTGCCGTATGGTTGGGCTTCCCACAACGCTGACAGAATACTGCTTTTGCTGGGACCGGTACTGGGTCCGATGGGCGCGGTGCGGCAGCGCAAAAACGCAATACCTCTTCGCGTAACATTGCCAAACGAACAGCTTCAAACAGGGAAGTGGGGGAGGAGGCTTTGACTTCTCCTCCGATGCGGGGGTCAATACCGCGAACAAATGCATCAATTGCACGCGCTTCCGCTTCTGAGCGCAAAATTCTGTTTTCACTGGCATTTTCGCCTAGCTTATAGGTACGACAAGATACTGCTCGTATGCGATCTGCAAAGGCATCAAAATCCTCATTAGGCTTCTGCCTAAGGGTTGATAATTGATCTCTGTAATACGCGGTACCTCTGGTATCGGAATAACGCGTAGTCAATCCGCGAGCCAATACTTCAAAATCGTGCGTGTCACGCAATTCGTCCACCGTTTCTATAAACATTCGAGCTTCCCCTGTCAACTTCAGTCTGGCTACATTGACCAGTAGATCATCCGGCCAGGCACACGTGCGACCCACATCACGAATATTTTGTAAGAACATAGCCACATTTTCGTGCGACTTTCCAGAAAAGGTGGGAATGAAATCAGACGCAGGAAAATTGCTTACAGTCGCCATGTTAGCTGAAATTGTTGCGTTTGTATTAGAGACAGAACTAGTGTTAGTTGCCTCTGTTTGAGCATTTGTTACAGGTGCGGAGCTAGCCACAGGTACGGAAGTTCGCGCACTAGCTTCCAGCGTCTGTTTCAAGACGCGGTTTTGCTCAAGTAGCTCCTGATTTTGTGCGAATAACTGGAGCATTTGCGCATTTATGGCCTCGAGCGGGTCTTGCGAGGCAGGTGCCTCTGCGGTGGTATCCCGTTCCGTCGCTCTTGTTCCCATCGGCATCTTTACAAATTTATGGGACGCTAGTGACCAGAAAAAAGTAATGATTGTTACAAAAAAAGGACGGCCACAAAAATTCTCAATCCAGCGGCGGAAGATCGTCGAAGCTATAGTTGAAAGCATCGCGGCGACTTACATGGCGATGGAGGTGGTGCGAGGCAGTGGTGGCGGCGACGGCATGGTGCAGTGGCGGCGAGTGGTGGTCGGCGGCGGCGGCGACGGCGTCCGGACAATCGGGCGGCGGCAAATGTGTTGGCGGCGGACGGCGCTGGCTCGGCCGGTCGGCGATGGCGGCAGGCCCCTGCCGCGTCGGTGACAGCGGCGGCGGCTGGCGCGGCGGCGGATGACGGCGGCCCGGCCGGTCGCGCAGCGCAGCGCAGGCCCCTCGAACTCAGGCAGCGGGCAGCGCGGTGGCGTCCGGCTCGCGTGGCTGACTAGCGTGGGCTGGCTCGCTGCAGCGCGCGCCCTGTGCGTGTTTAGTGGAGCAGCCACGGCCCACGTGGGGCAAACGTGGCGGCCGGTTGGCGCATTCCATGCGCGAAGTGTACGGCGTCTTGCCGGGAGAAATTTAGTGTAGCGACAAAGTCACTACGGGAACGGCATCCCACTTCTGACACCAATTGTACAGGATGGCGGGTATGGGCAGGCGGTGGGCGTTATGGAATAATAGTGTAATTTTTAGAGAAAGGCCATTTATTGGCTAAAGCATAATGAAAAGGGGCTACATAGGCCTAGGGAGGTGAGGGTGAGCCAGAGCTTACAATTTGGAGAACATTGTTCGCGAAGCTACCGAAAGTGGTTGTCTGCCAAAACTAAGTCCACAGTGCCGCAGCACCGGGAGAAGCGAGAGATGTACAATGCTACAGGGCGCGCATCCGACTCGCGGGTGAGCAAGAATACAAGAGAGCGGGCCCGGCGACGGGCGGCCGGGTATGTTCGACGCACCACGCGGCTTCCTCCGCCCTGATTGGTCAGGACCGAGCAAACCGTGCGGGCGGCATGGAACTTTCCAGAGCGTTGCCTGCTAAGCGACGCCTGGGGCGGCGTTACCTCCTCAGCACATGAGAGAGGCGCGTGAACAAGGTGCCCTTCATCGGTGCTGACTTCCTGTTACTAAACCGTGGGAGGAAAGAATTTACAGGCAGCTAACACTGCCGGCCGTGGCTTGGCCGCAATGGGAAAATGAAGTTACCGATTGGAGGCTCATATAATAAAGTAAAATCCCTTATTGTCTGGCTCATCCTTTACAATCCAAACCGTCATCGAACCCATCGTTCTACCATTCCTAGACCGGCAAGGGAACTTGCTGTTCCAACAGGACAATGCACGTCCGCATGTATCCCGTGCCACCCAACGTGCTCTAGAAGGTGTAAGTCAACTACCCTGGCCAGCAAGATCTCCGGATCTGTCCCCCATTGAGCATGTTTGGGACTGGATGAAGCGTCGTCTCACGCGGTCTGCACGTCCAGCACGAACGCTGGTCCAACTGAGGCGCCAGGTGGAAATGGCATGGCAAGCCGTTCCACAGGACTACATCCAGCATCTCTACGATCGTCTCCATGGGAGAATAGCAGCCTGCATTGCTGCGAAAGGTGGATATACACTGTACTAGTGCCGACATTGTGCATGCTCTGTTGCCTGTGTCTATGTGCCTGTGGTTCTGTCAGTGTGATCATGTGATGTATCTGACCCCAGGAATGTGTCAATAAAGTTTCCCCTTCCTGGGACAATGAATTCACGGTGTTCTTATTTCAATTTCCAGGAGTGTATATTCATTTTCCTAACAATACTAGTACTCACAGTTTTGCCCAATGCGTATCGTGCCTGTCACCTGTCACCACTTTATAATATAATAAAATAATGGAATATGTTGATAATAAAATGCGTGGCTTTTTAAAATGTATTGTAGTAATGAGATTAATTTTTCGGCAAGAATGACAAGCACAATAAGCTGAGCTATGCCTGGAAATAAGTTCGTATTAGTGCATATTATTTTGCAGGGCGAAGTAGTTTCTTTCTCCGCTGGAGTTTTGTGCTTACCATTCTTTATAATGCTACGTTTGGTCGCCGTGTTCATCTTTGAAGTCTTGACCGTGTTCCCATTGAGCTTATCGGATCTTCGTAATTTTCCAAAATACACAGGTGGGCTTCGGTTCTTGTAATTATTGTACTATTTGAAATAACAACTCACACGACCTTTCTGTTAATAAAACAATACTGTATTTTTCTAAACGGTGCACATATGAAATACATACTCCTCACTTATTCATAGCGACCCCAAAATGGCGGTCTACAATTACTCGCTAAAAATGGCGTGCTTCTCACTCGTTCACTAGCTGAGCGCGAATCCTTCCTTCCTCCTACTGGTACTAGAAAAAATCCTCTGTTTTTTAACAACTGGAAGTCAAAAAATACATGACGGTAGGCATAGGCTCTATGATGGGCTACCGCTTCATCTTCTCTCTTTGCCTTTAAAGAAGACGAAAACATAAAGGAAATGCAAAAGGTTTATCACAACTGGAGGGCAGACAGCCGATACTCATTGCCTGTAGTTTGGTACTGCCTTTGTTGCTCTGCTGCCGCACCTCCGTGACTGCAGTACACAAACTGGCTCCTCATGGATCGATTCCAGCTGACAGACTTCACTTCCTCGTCCTCAGGCACAACCGCTTGCGGAGACTCCACATCAACTAACAATGCTTCGACTTCATCTTTGGCCAAAGGTAACAACAACCACACAGCACTCACAGCAAGCCTCCTCTGGCATCGGTAGGCAAAGAAGTTACTGGAACAGCTCACTGATATACAGACAGTAGCTCTATATATTTCAAGAGTTCGAGATGGCTCTTAGCTCCGTACCTCACAAGTGGCTGCTAACAAAATCACATGCCTATGGAGTATCGTCTCAGCCGTTCAATAGGATTTGTGATTTTCCATCAGAAAAGTTACGGTTCGTAGTAATTGACTGGAAGATTTCTTGTAAAATCTGTGGTTCTCCAAAAGGCATTATAGCCCCTCTGCTGTCCTTAATTTATACAAACGATTGAGGAGAAAACTGCAAAACAGAATAGCTTAGAGAAATCCAAACCTGTTTAGACACGAGATACACATGGTGCGAAAATCCACAACTGACCCTGAACTACAAAAAGCGCGAGGGCTTCCACCTAAGCACTACAAATTTTTTTCTGTAAATTTCTATCACACGATAAGTCACACAAATTTAAAGGCTGTCACTTTAACTAAATATCTACGACAGTGATGGTCTAGATTTCGGAGCGCGGATCATTCCTGGGGCCGAGTGCCAATGCACACAGCCTCGCTTCAGATATCACCCACCATCAAGCCACGCTGTCTGCGTGGGAGGAGGAGGAAGGGGGGGAAAAAAAGCGAACGCACCACATTTAAATAGCAGTGCAGTCGTACTGCAAATGTCTTCGTATTATATTTCACGTCTCTCAATAACATAAATTGTAAGTAGGCTGTTTAGGTTCTTATATTGGTAACGCCGCCGCCACGTAGCGCTCTCTGTATGAAAATCACTGGCTGTGCTGTGTGCAGTCTGTGGCTAGTTTGCTTTGTTGTCTGCCATTGTAGTGTTGGGCAGAGGCAGCTGGATGTGAACAGCGCGTAGCGTTGCGCAGTTGGAGGTGAGCCGCCAGCAGTGGTGGATGTGGGGAGAGAGATGGCGGTGTTTTGAAATTTGTTAGACTGGATGTTATGAACTGCTATATATATTATGACTATTAAGGTAAATACATTGTTTGTTCTCTATTAAAATCTTTCATTTGCTAACTATCCCTATCAGTAGTTAGTGACTTCCGTAGTTTGAATCTTCTATTTAGCTGGCAGTAGTGGCGCTCGCTGTATTGCAGTAGTTCGAGTAACGAAGATTTTTGGTGAGGTAAGTGATTTGTGAAAGGTACAGGTTAATGTTAGTTAGGGCCATTCCTTTGTAGGGATTTCTGAAAGTCAGATTGCGTTGCGCTAAAAAAATATTGTGTGTCAGTTTAAGCACAGTCGTGTATAAATTGTTCTAAAGGGACGTTTCAAAATCGCAAACAAAACTATTTCCCAGTGGCGCGCTGAAGACGTAATACAATTTTTATCTGGTACAAACTGCCGGCATACGGACAGACGCAGATAATTTCAGAGTTTCGCAGTCAAGTTGCCACGTAATCGTGACTTATTTACTTTCATAATCGAAAAAAGGTTCTTTCACACAAATCTGTCGATCGAATTATTGTAGCACTTTTGCAACCTCATTATGGAGACTTGGTAAATCTACTTCAGAACACCACTGTAAACGTCGTGGACAGTTTTAAAGTAAAAAGATTTGTAATTAAAACTGGAATTACCTTGCAGGCGATTTCAACTGAAACGACAAACGATCTCAAAAACAGCTCGAAAACAGATGTGTGATTGACAGTCCCTTAAAAATCTTTATAAAACTACTGTTGTAATTCTTGCGAGGCCACAATGAATTCTTCACACCTCGCGTTTTGATTAACGCCAGTAAACTTACGGAAAATGGGTTGTCTTTGTCGGAATGTGCCCCGTCTACAACGCGATTTTGTTTTCAAATTCATCTCCATCAATTTAGGGAGAAGTTATCCTGCAATGTCTTACTGTGGACAGTGTGCGGCTAAGTTTACTTACAATGGGAAGTTTGCTATTCTTTCCTGATGTCCTAATTTGCGTTCCTGCAGTCCTTTTTCCTTCATAACTTCAACAATAGCCATGTCGTGTGATGAGGGCCTCCCATCGGGTAGACCGCTCGCCTGGTGCAAGTCTTTCGATTTGACGCCACTTCGGCGACTTGCGCATCGATGGGAATGAAACGATGATGTCGAGGACAACACAACACCCAGTCCCTGAGCGGAGAAAATCTCCGACCCAGCTGGGAATCGAACCCGGGCCCTTAGGTTTGACATTCTGTCGGGCTGACCACACAGCTACCGGGGGCGGACAACAATAGCCAGATTTAAATCGAAAACCCGTTCCATCCCTTAACCAATGTACTTCACAGTTGTGAAGTCTCCATACACTTCGTTCAGCTCCGCCGAAAACTGCTGCAATTGAAAATGGAATAATGGCTGCAACTTCAGAAATTTTACTATTCGTGCCATCAGTTTCATCAGGGGCTCCATGTCTGCAAATGAAGCACAAAGTGCTTCTCTGTGCAGCGGACAATTAATCCGGTCTATTGATTGTTGTAAGTTTTTGCTCTTTCATTGTCACCTGAAAGCTCAAATTCTTTCTGCGTGGTACTAAAATGTCGTTTCGTAGTAAATAAGCAGTACCCGTCGCTTATGCGAGTTGAGAACTCTCCTCCCTCTCTTCTGTCATTCCCACTCATTTTAAAGGATTCTGACGACAGATCGTCAGCTGCCTCTTTTTCTGTGAACACCCACTGGTCCTGTGAACGCTCTTCAGACCACGAGCAAAGAGCGAAGGGCAAACACAGCTGAAACCACGATTTTGCCGAACTCAGGGAGTTATGGCGTCCACAGAATGCCGCACCACAATCCTAAACGAAACGTCGGGCTGTTCTGGGGACTTCCCACAGGGACCGAACAAAACCAAAGTAACAGGTCGGGCCGTGGCTAGCACGCAGCCTGCACACGTCGCATGCATGAAGTTTGGCACGCCGTGGCCGACCACGATTAAGGGATTATTATTATGAAAAAATTAATTTCGTACCATCACACAGAATTTGTGTAGGATATCGAATCAAAGACTGCGTTTTATTAGTAGAACACTTAAAAGGTTCAACAAATCTATTAAAGAAATTGCCTACACTACATCTGTCTATTCTTGTGGAGCAGTGTTGTGCAGTACGGAATATTTTCCAGCTATGATTGTTGGAGGACGTCGAAACATTTCAGAGAAGGGTGTTTCGTTTTACACTATGATGAAATAAAGAGGGGGAGCGTCTCACGGTTGTGATAAGTACGTTGTGCACGGGAGTCGTTGGAACAAAAGCGTTTATCATTATGGCGTGAATTTTCCATGAAATATCAAACATCATGTCCAAAATAGTGTACTGACTCCAACCTACTCACGGTGGAACGACCATCTTGATGTAATAAAATTAACCAGAGCGCTCACACAAAGATTTACTTCTTTTTTCACAGGTGCTATACGATGGTGGAACGATTGAGAAATAGTATCGATCATGGTTCTATACACCCTTTACAGAAAACTTAAGTGTAAACTGCCAACTAATCGTGTGGATATAGATTTCAGAAGGGCAGACTCACATTAGAGTGCAATAAGAATTCCACAGTTAATGGCAGAAGAACAGTGGACAGGTGGAAAGAGTACGTTGAGGGCCTCTATGAATGGGACGCGATTTGGACTTGATAGAAAAAGAGATGGATGGCGATTTGGATGACATAGTATTAGTCTTCGACAGAGCTTCAGAAGACTTGTAATCACACAAGGCAGAAAGGCTTGGGGGGGGGGGGGGGGGAGAGGGCAGCTGGGGCCGGAACTTGCAACCAAATGAATATTCAAGAATTGGACTTCCGGAAGAATATGATCTACACAGTACTGAAGATAGGTGAGGTAGATATATTCGAAATCTACGGAACAGTTAGTGGGGCAGCTTATTCGTCTTAGTTGTTGACAAGAATAATTTAGAGGAATGAAGAAGAAAATTTAGGATCTCTTAGATGAAGAGCAGTTTGTCTGTATAAAAGGTGTAGACTGCAAACGGGAAGTCTGATGTTGTTAGTGAATGCAAGGCTTCATATAAATCAATCAAACCCTCGCAGGATTTATTGACCTAGAAAAGCCTTTACCTTTCCTAAAGCAAAACTAATCATCCCCTAACAGATTTGCAATTTTCTTTTCTTGAGCTGTCAAACGGATTATGCGATAGTTTTCACGATTACCTGAACTTACCATTTCCAGCAGTGTGTTGATTACATTCTATCGAAAGTACGATGTCTATAGTACCATTCTACTCAAAAGTTTAAGAAATTAAGAAACAGACATGTTAACCCCTACATTTCGTACTGAACGAACAAATTCATTTCAGTTATTCGCCTATTTGGACATGTTGTAACCCCGACATAGAGGAAAAACCTTGGTGCCTACATTCGGATAACAAAATTTCATTCCTGTGATAAGTGTTAAGTCTAAGCGTCATTTCCGTGCGTGGCTCTGCTCCAACGTATGATTACATGTTTATATTTGCTTGGTTCTCATATTTAGAATGAGTTATTTATTAGAAAATGTTCTTATAACTCCAAACCTAGGTCACAGAGAAATAATAATGTTTGTGAAACAAGGCTAGAAAGCGTTTAGTTTAATTAATACGAACAATTCTTTTGTTTAACACGTCCCCCAATGATAGATAACTACACATATGTCATTGCTTAAAAGTAAACCACGTGGAAAACAGCACACTGTATCAAATCTCCATGAAAAAGAACTCTGTCGTAGTGAATTAGCTTTAGGAACTACCAGTTCCAAAACAAAACCCACAACTCTCAGCTAATGTGATTCAGCTTCCCGTCTCTTCCTAACCGCCGAAAAAACCTAAAATTTCCATTTGAAATTAAGTTTATTTTCTAGGCTTATGACGTCGTGCAGTGTAATGAAAGTGCTGCGTGACCTACTAATGGATCGACGGTACGATACGCTAGCGGCGGCGAAGGAGGGGTGGTGTGACCCACGTAATTGACGGCGCGGCTGATCCGGCCGTCAGCTAACTGGTGCGACAACGACGGCCGACAATGGAGCAACGTGTGGCGTTGTTATCGGCGGTGCCCTGGTCAATTAGGTTATTAGTTACCCCGCTGGAGGCGGGCAACGCACCTGCGGGCCTTCCCATCACTCCTGCTGTCTTCACTGCGTCCCGCACCTCCTCGCCCCCCCCCCTTCCTCCATCCCACCACTGCCTTATCGCTGCCCCATTATGGCACCTGCGTTTTCCGGATTAAGAGGTATAGTGTACGACGAGACAATTGTCTCCACTTTGTATATAATAGCAGCACTGTAATTAGAATCTGCGACAAAAAAAAAAGTCGCACAACAAACGAATAATCCGAATGTGACGGAAATCGACGGATGTGATGTACATGAACATACAAACAAATGATTACAACTGCAGAAAAATTGGATGATTTATTCAAGAGAAAGAGCTTCACAAATTGAACATGTCACTAGCGCAGGGGTCTCCAAACTACGACCCGCGGGCCGAAACCGGCCCGCGAGGGCCGGCTAACCGGCCCGCGTTAGCTGGCTGGACATCCCTGGTATCCGGCCCGCCAAATATCTGAGGTGGTGCCTGTACTGCCAACTTCGAGGCCTATCGTGACCAATACACCACGACATTGTCGGAGCTCTATCTTTACAAAGCGGAAGGTCATGGTTAAACTTGTGACTATCCACAATAAACAGACAGGCCATTCTCCGTGCGATAGTGAAAAAAAACGGTTAACAGACTAGTTTGCCGAAAACATTGTAAGTAAAAAAATTCTTTGCATTTTATTCTACTCACGAGTCTGGTGCAAGTCTTTCAAATAGACGCCACTTCGGTGACAGGACGCTTTCGTGAAGAATGTGCAGTGACATACTTTTTTGTCGGTGCAATTCGTCAGAGTAAAATATGCCAGAAATTCTGTCAGGTACGTCCACCAATCAAAATTATGTAATTAAATAAAAATCGTAGTTCGTTTCAGTGCTAGCTATTCCCACAACCTTAGATTTTTGCGATTTCATCTTTCCTTTAGCCTTACATTACGGTGATCGTGGAGTGCTAGGGTTCTTTAATCCCACTTGGTTGATCTTGGCCCTTATGACTTCGTGGAGGAATCAATGTGGCCCGCAGACTAAAATGTTTTGAGACCCCTGCACTAGCGCACTGGTCCACCCCTAGCTCTTATGCAACCAGTTATTCGGCCTGGTATTGATTGACAGAGTTGTTGGAAGTCCTCCTGAGGGACATCGTGCCAAGGTCTGTCCAACTGGGGTGTTAGATCGTCAAATCCCGAGATGGGAGGGCGCTCCCGATAATACTCCATACGTTATCGATTGGCGAGGGTTCCGGGAAAGAAGCAATTACCTTTCTGAAATGTAAGCCCAGAATGGCTTACCATGAATGGCAACAAAATGGGTTGTAGAATATCGTCAACGTGCTGCTCTTCCGTAAGTGCGCCGCGGATGACGACCAAATGGGTCCTGCTATGAAAAGAACTGGCACCCCAAGACAACACTCCTGAGTGTCTCGCCGTACGGCAGACAGCAGTCAGGTTGGTTTCCCACTGTCGACCGAGGCGTCTCCAGACACATCTTCGCTGGTCATCGTGGCTACTTCGAAGCGGGACTCGTCACTGAAGGCAAGTCTACTCCATTCAATGGGATTCCAGGCCGAAGACTTGTCACGAGACGTCCTGGACAGTGGCGTGATACGAACCTATCGCCCGCCATGTGGTCTGACAACCAGAGGCCATTCTGAGACATGACATATACCAGACGAGGTGGCGGTGTGGCAGTACATATATGTGCAAACGTACCTTCTCACGTCCAAATAAAGCCCAAATACATGTTCACTCATATTAAATTTCTCGACAAAAAAGCTGGACAATTCTATAGTTTTAAATCCACTCTCTGAGGTCTTGAATATTTTCATGAACACTTAATTGTAACTGGAGTACGAATATCACTTTTCTAAACAGGAGCATATCCGAAATAAAATCCACGTGTTTAATGTACCTACCAGCTCCAAGCTTACACTGCTTCCAATGGATCAATTTTTGCACAGCAGTCACCAAAGAACCAAGCAACCGTCTCCAAATAGTGTAATCCGCGTTGATCATATCTCTGTGCATGGCTTGTCTGCTCATGATGTACTGTTCATGACTTACTCGTTGTAATGTCGAAAGAAAAAACCGCAAGCGGTGACTTTTAGATTTTAAGAGCCTGAATATGTCTCAGCTTACAGCTGACGCTTACGACACTTCTTGGTAAGCAATGGCGGGAAATAACTTTGATATAAATTATGAAGTATGTTATTTCCCTGAGAGACTCGATAATTTATAAAGAACTGTAAGACTCTGGAGGAAACATGCGCCTTGGCTTACCGATCACAGCTTATGAGTATCACAAATGCAGCACAAATGAAATATAAACGTCACTCGACCTCTGAGAATCATCTCGCCTATAAGCGTCTACGCAACCGAGTTAGTCCGTAAGAAACGCAAAACTGAGGACTTTCACAGGCCCTACGTCATGTAGAAAAATCTACGAGGTATAGCAATAGGAATACACAAATCTGCTGCTGAACCCCTAGTTCCTATTGAGGATATTTCGCCACGCCTTCATCTCTACTCCAACGCACAAGAGCGCAGAGCATCGATTCCCTTTAAAGTATCAGTGGTTGGTACAAACGAAAAAATTGCTCTGCAGCCGATAGCCTTAACATGGTCAGGAATTCAGCTGCACGAATTCATTCGGCTGCTGCAGTACACGGAAGTAATACAAATAGTTTTCTCGTCGATCCACCACTATCCATAACAACGACATATGTAACCATTCTCCAACCTCCTTCATCTTCCGCATAGCCCGGATAGAGATAAAACCTCTGTCCAGAAAGCAACTCCCGCAGGGACCCTCTGATTACAGGGCCATTTGCGTCCAACCAGCTTTATCTAAGCTTCAGAATAAATACTTCAGGAACAACTTACATATAACTTCTGGATGAAAACCAGTCTGGTTTTTTGAAAAATCGTAGCACGGTGACTGCTCTTATATAACAGTGACTAAAGAATTGAAATTAAACCTAAGGACAAAGAGGAGACACTATTGTGTGTTTTTTGATGTATATCAACACAGCTTTCGACACTGTTGACTTTGATAGTCTACTTGCTAAACTGAAAAGTCGAAACTATCCTTCAAATGCTGTACAGTCATTCCACTTAACCTTACGTACAATCATCGGAACAAAGACGTCACAATGGAGAAATGTAGTATCAGGGTTGCCACAAGCGTCAGTTTTCGACCCATTGCTTTCCTAATCATTTGTTAATGATGTGTTGACTATTATCTCCCATTATACAAATTTACACGCAGACGACCTTCAGATATAGCTCAGTACAAGCCCAACAAACGTATGCATAGCCATCCACATTATAAATGCCATATGGGTGCAGAACATAGTGACTTAACCCATCCAAGCCGCAAGCAACCTTACTCTCTCACAAAAGATTTATCATCGCTCATTTCAGAGAATCGCTTCCCCCTTAATCATGAACAGCACACAAATAAGCTTCTCTTCTTCTGTAAAGAATTTGGGGATAATTATGGACCAACACTTAGAATCGATTGAACACACAACTTCAGTCTGTAGGAAGTCTCAGCATCGCTTTAGTTACTACAGAGATGTAAAAAGTACTTTTTTTCGGGCTTAAAAAGAAACTCGTAGAGTTACTAATAACCACCATCCTTGTCTAAGGTCATCCTGCCCTTCAAGGACTTTCGTATGGGAGCTGACGCTGGTTGGAACTGTCGATGAATATTTGTGTGCGAAACATTTGTGAAAGGCAGAGACACGGATTAAGTGAGAAAGTGGAGCGAACTGGTTGTACACTGAAAGTCGAACACTCCTTATTACATAAGTGCATTAATTTTCAGTAGCCCAACAACCTTTTTATACATTGGCTGAACAGCCAACATCATGCCTTACCATTTCATTTATTTTGCTAGAGGAAAGTGTTAGTCGCTTCCTTTATTTAAGATCCGACAGTCATTAGTTAATCAGTCGCATCTTACACTGAAATCCTTTTGTTTTGTTTTCCAACATTCGCTTACAAGACTTATGCAAAGACAATACCCAAAAAATTTAAGCAACAACTTATAACAATTTTCTATACCAACCTCCACTGAATAAAGTTGAATTTCAATCCCTCAAATTGAAATTGAAAAAACTCGGAAAATACCAGACGACAGTTCCTTTACAATAATCTATAAATTAGCAATTCCAGAGGACACTTTACATAAACTTTCACAGGTTAAGTCTACCAAAATCATTTACGAAATCATTTGATAACGATTAATTTAATTAAAGCTCAAGCAGAAAATGATCAGCTTAAGTTCTCACTCGATCATTTACAGTTAGTTAACCAAAGGAAATGGAATTTATAAAATTCAGTTTACCAAGAACAGTTACCAAAATATTCACCTGAGAGCTCCCCCCTGATTCCGGTAATTACTACACTGTGCCAATACACACGGTCCTCAAACAAGAAAAATTCCAGCGTACTATATAACTGCACACAGTGAGATGTTGCAATAAAAGAAAAGACAACATTTTATCAAAGTACCATGTACAGACTAATCTTGGTAAAAATTACTTTAACATGTACCAACCTCTTGGACCGTTTGTGCCTTTGTGCTACTCGTACCACACTTCTCAGGGCTGACTACCAGAACAACAGATCCTTCTCGGCCAATACGGTAGGTTACAGTTCGTGGCCTATTTCCACCAAACCAAATCAACTTACTCGTTACCGCCACTGTCCATATTTTTCGCCGTCTTAGGTCAGCTTCACAACATGGTTCTACGAGGTTCTAGAACAAGATCCCTTCATCGGGTGAAGCCGAAACCAATCCCCTCGTTTTGAATGACCAAAGTTTCAAAAGTTCCAAAAGTGACACCACCATGCTAAACAAGATGGCTACCATGATGTGCCGTCTTCTTCCTCCGAACTAGCGAAACTCTGTGCATGTGCCTTGCTTCACACAAACACGCTCCTCTACTTCCAGCAGCCTCACCAAATTCGTCAACTCGCTAGCCGTTACGCTCACGAAAGCATCCTGCACCCGCAAAGCCACTTGCCATCCTTGCTCGCGCGCTCTCTCTCACGCTGGCCTCGTACGCCTCATCCATATCACAAAAGACACTCTTTGAAGACAAACCAGTCAACCGATTCCAACGGAAATCTCGAACCATCTAAAACGGTTCAATTTGTGATGTATGTTTTTTCCACTACATCACTCCTGAACAATTACTAGGTTGTGTGCCGGTAAGCATAGAGATTATCATACGCTGTGTTTGCTCTATCGTGATCTAAATCATTGCACTTCTCCACATTTATACTTGAATCTTACACTACTATCAGATCAGAGTAGCACAGCAGAAATACTCATTCTCCGCTAAATAAACTCTTCTTCGTACCGTTACACAACGCTCCCATGTTTCTGTCATTTCTTGAATCAGGAACTCGACTTTGGAACGTTCTTCTTCAAAATAGTTCAGAAACTGAAGCCCTTTCCAACTTCAAAAGACAGCTAACGTCCCACCTTCTGTCACAAGAGCTATCTCTTCATATACTTCTCTGAAGCTCACTCTGGACTCCCTCTCCCACCACTTTTCCTTCTCCATCCTATCTAATGAAATCTCAACTTTCCTAATAGATATTGTCACTATCAAGTTAATCTCTTTCTCTTTCGTTGCACGTTCCACCTCATAAAGTACCAAACAAGGCTTCAATTGGGCTAAAACTATAAAAATCGTTCTTAATACCTCCATTACATTACCATAATTATTAGAGTCTCTATTATTATTGTCATTATCATTGACAATTTCTAATTTTATTAATAAAGCAAACAATAATTATTTTCATTGTTTTGTTATAACTAGTTAATATCATTATTAATGCTCCCATTATTTTATCATCGTTATTACTGTTACTATTATTATGATTGAAAGCTATTATTTTATTAATAATGCCAATTATTAGTATTTTATTTTGTAATATTTTCTTATATGTGTTGTTTCTGGCCATTCTTAACAAAGTATTTTAAAGCCCTAATATTATCAGGCTAAATAAGCAATGAATCAATGAAAATAAATAATTTTGCTGGCAGAGCCCGAAGTCTCACACATATAAATTTTATAGGTAAACTTGTTAAACCTTACGAGCACCTACTTCCAATATATGTTAAAATTCCATTCAAAATTTTCTAATTTTTAGATCTACGGAATACATTCAATACCAGTTTTATGTAGGTAAGCATATACGATTTGTGACACTTTCCCAGAGGATGTAATTGTAATGTGTGAGAACATATCCGGATTGAAACTTTCAACCAGCATCGGAGTTAGCGCCGTATTGAAATTTCGTGACAGGTTAAACTGTGTGCCAAACCGGGAATCGAACTCGTAACTTTGCCTTTCGCGCGCTGCTCTCTTTCAGGAGGTTTGAGAATAGCGCAGAGTTACTATTTCATCCTGGAAACGATTTATTACGACGTACCTAAGATATTTCGCCATAATATCCTTCCTTCCGGAAGTGTTAATTCCGTTACGAATGCAGGAGAATTTCTGTGTACTTAGGAGAGCGATGCAGTGAAAAATGAAGCTGACAGGCGTGTCTTCAGTCGTGCCTGCCTCCTCAATCGGTAAAAGCACTGTCCACCAGAAACAAGGTTCCAGCTTCGACTTCCTGTGCAACACTAACTTTTGCTCTGCCAGGAAATTTCTGTGGCATTACAGTTTGCAGATGTTCATCATTTCCTAGAATTTCTAGAACATATATTACAAAGATTTTCCGTTTTATACCAGGTAGCACAAATAAATTGTATCATAGATAGGTACATACGAGGATTGGAACTTGAATAGTGGCAACTATTTATTTACAGCTCGTACAAAATATATACGTGTTTCTAAGTTTTACTGACCTTCAAAGTAGTCACCAGCATTGTGTATAGCCCGTTGCTAGCGATGTGGAAGTCGTAGGATACTCTTAGCAGTGCCAGTTGTGTTGACAGTTATAGCGGCGCTGTCTATTGCCCGACGTATTTGTAGCAGTTCTGAAGCGAATTCCTGGAAGTGTTTCTTTCAGTTTACAAATCGAGTTGAACTCACGAGGGCTTAAGTCAGGGGAGTGCAGTACGTGGTATAGCACTTAGCAGCTCCATCAGTCAAACAAATCAGTAACAACTTGCACTGTACGTGCTTGAACATTGTCCTGCAAAATGATGGTGAAGTCCTTCAGAAAGTTTCAACACTTCTGTCTCTAAGCTGGTCGTAGGTTGTGTTCCAAAAATGAACAGCATAGAGACAGAAACGATGACACTTTCTGCGGGACCTGACCATCATTTTGCAGGACAGTGCTCAAGCACGTATAGTGCAAGCTGTTACTGATTTGTTTTTTTTTTCAATAATTCAAACAATTATAATCATAATTACTAGTTATGAGCTACACTGAAGCGCCAAAGAAACATATAGGCATGCATATTCAAATACAGAGATATGTAACCAGGCAGAATATCGGGAGGACGACGGTTCAATCCCGCGTCCGGCCATCCTGATTTAGGTTTTCCGTGATTTCCCTAAATCACTCCAGGCAAATGCCGGGATGGTTCCTCTGAAAGGGCACGGCCGACTTCCTTCCCAATCCTTCCCTAATACGATAAGACCGATGACCACGCTGTCTGGTCTCCTTCCCCAAACCAACCAACCAGGCAGAATACTGCGCTGCGGTCGGCAGCGCCTATATAAGACAACAAGTGTCTGGCGCATTTGTTATTTCGGTTGCTGCTGTTACAATGGGAGGTTACCAAGATTTAAGTGAGTTGAATGTGGTGTTATAGTCGGTGCGCGACCGATGAGACGCAGCATCTCCGACATAGCGATAAAGTGAGGATTTCCCCCGATACGTCAAGATACGACTCTGACAGGTTGTAACAACAACAACTGTACATATTATAAATTTTTTCTTTCTGAATTTCGAGAGATTAATGTAAGCAATGTTTTGGATTTCTTTTTCTTTTCGTATCGTTATGTTAAAGAAACTATAAGCAACTTTTGAAATGAATATTATTATTATGTTAGATTTCAAGTAATGTGGTAATCAAAGGGAAGTTTACTTAATGTTGAAACTCTTGTAAGATGTGAAAATTGTATTTTATACACGTGGTCCATACATAGGAAAGGTATTAATATATGTTGAGTAGAAAACCTGTGGTGCATACCCTACCTGTAGGGGAGTGGGAAAAGGTGGAGGCAGGCGAGTGCGGAAAAAACGCACACTGGCGCGGTTCGGCACAACGGGCTCAGTATTACAGTCGGAGTTGGGCATCGGTCAGAGGAACACGTACCGTATCGAGGAGGCTATCCAGGAAAAGTGGATTCCATTGAGCCTCGGATGTGCCGATCCCGACGACTACATGGCATGGCTATATTCTTAGGCACAAAATTGGAAAGATTACGACACTAAGAAGAAGGAAAGTGCCGATGCAGTGAGAGCTTTAGCCGTGCTTGTATGTGTGCTGTGCTTCTCGTTATCTCGCTGCCCGCCATCCGCCGCACCGACTTGCACAGGTCAAACATTTAATTCATCTTTAGAATTGTATCTGTGTGGACCAGTGTCGAAAATGTTTCTAACTGTTCAATAATAATGTGACTTTTACCAGAATTGCCCTAACAATTAATCATCCTTATCACTGACCTAGACAGGATCCTTACCACATATTGTGCAACCCGAGTATCCCGAACTGAAAGTTTAAAGTTAGTGTTAATGAGAATTATCAGCAGACAAATCTATGCTATAAAGAAGTTTTAAGTTCTGTGTGTTAATGCAAATGTTAGTAAAGAACAACAGTTTGACTAAATTGGAAGATAATTTTTTGAATTGAGCCAGCAATGACACTTAATTAATTTGAGACAGAAAGAATGATAGTTAAATAATCCAGAAGTGAGACAAAAGAGTAGTAATGCATAGGTTAATAATTCTGAGTGTTAATTTACCTTCAGTACTTAATAGTTTCAGTATAACGACCATAACAGTTTCAGGGCCCCCCCTTCTCTTGTCCATTCTTTCAAACCTTGAAGTGTACTGATCAGATTTGACCAGCAAAGTTAAGTTCCATATTAAACTTAAGTGTATTAGTGTTTATCCATCTTTAATAGTGACATTGTACTTTCAAGATTGCTAATTCTAGGGTAATCTATGCCCGATTTCAGTCTGATCAATATACAAAATGCAGTTCGTAGTAATCATTGCAGTGTGGTGTTGTGTATTTATAGCTCGTCCAAATTAGTACAAAAGGAGAAAACTTTAGTTCAGTGGATTTTTCCGGTTCCAAACTTTGCCATAAAACGCAACATTACTACGTGTTATTATGCTTGTACATGCACCCACTTGTACAAGGAAAAACTCACTCAATGCCTAATTAGGCTGGCGACCGTATTATTAATCATTGGTAGTATCTACTGTGTATACTTCTTGTCCATGCGAACGAGTAATTATACTTTACATTTGCTTGACGCATCACTGTAGTTACTGACTGGATATAAGTCCGAATTGCTTCCAATTAGGTACACGCGGTCAACTTATGTACTAAAATCCTTGTTTATAAGGTGAAGCCCGTGAACTTATTACAGTACAGGCTTTAAGGAGCTAACGTACGCCCGAGCGGGCAGTAGCGTTACAAGGTGACACGTCCGTAAGCATCCTGTCTGATCACCTGCATCCATTTATGTCCATTGCGCATTCCGGGAAAATTACAGCAGGACAATGAGACACCTCAGACGACCAGAACTGCTACTATTACCTCAAGGAAAACTTTTCTGAGTTTAAACATTCCGCTAGTCACCAAATTCCCGAGACATAAACCTTATTGGGCATACTTGGGGTGCCTTGCAACGTGCTGTTCAGATGAGATCTCCACCCCCTTGCACTCTTACGGAATTATGGACAGCCCTGCAGAATTCATGGTGTCAATTCCCTCCAACACTACTTCAGGCATTAGTTGAGTCATGCTACGTCGTGTTGCGGCACTTCTGCGCGGTCGCGGGGGCCCTACACGATATTAGGCAGTTGTACCAGTTTCTTTGGCTCTTCAGTGTATAACCTTATGTTAAAGCTGTAACACAGGAAATCAGGTATTACAGTTTGAATCTGTGTATGTGTTTTGAAGCAACTTAATTCACGGCGTGCAGATTATCCACACTATGTAAAATCAGTATTTGAGAATGATAGCATTTATTGACTTCCAACAACTTTTATACACAATTTCAAACCTTTACAGATATTTTTCTCGGTGGCACATTCCACAAAAAAAGGAGAGAAGTTTATTGTTTGCTACATTACGGCTGTACATGCAGTAAACCTGCAGCATCACGCCTTCTAATTTATTACCTCCTCCATTCACATAACATTCTGCACACAGTCTCCACATACATCACAGAACGCAACTGTATATATTTGGTTGAATGATGGGTGCTACGGAAGGTACACTATGTGATCAAAAGTATCCGGACACTCCCAAAAACGTACGTTTTTCATATAAGGTGCATTGTGCCGCCACCTACTGCGAGGCACTCTATATCAGCGACCTCAGTAGTTATTAGATATCGTCAGAGAGCAGACTGGGAACCCACGGACTTCGAACGTCAGATGACTGGGTGTCACTTGTGTCATACGCCTGTATGCGAGATTTCCATGCTCCTCTAGGTTCACTGTTTCCGATGTGATAGTGAAGTGGAAACGTGGAAGGACATGTAGAGCACAAAAGCGTACAGGCCGACCTAGTCTGTTGGCTGACAGAGACGGCCGATAGTTGAAGAAGGTCGTAATGTGTAATAGACGGACATCTATCCACACCATAACACAGGAATTATAAACTGCATCACGATCCACTGCAAGTACTATTACAGTTAGGAGGGCAGTGAGAAAACTTGGATTTTATGGTCGAGCAGCTGCTCATAAGCCACACATCACGCTGGTAAATGCCAAACGACTCCTCGCTTGGTGTCAGGAGCGCAAACATTGGACGACTGAACAGTGGAAAAAGTTGTGTGGAGTGACGAATCACGGTACACAAGTGGCGATCAGATGGCCGGGTGTGGGTATTGCGAATTCCCGGTGAACGTCATCTGCCAGCGTGTGTAGTGCCAACAGTAAAATTCGAAAGTGGTGGTGTTATGGTGTGGTCGTGTTTTTCATGGAGAGGGCTTGCACCCCTTGTTGTTTTGCGTGGCACTACCACAGCACAGGTCTACATTGAAGTTTTGAGCACCTTCTTGCTTCCGCTGTTGAAGAGCAATTCGGGGATGGCGATTGCATCTTTCAACACCACCGAGTACCTGTTCATAATGTACGACCTGTGGTGTAGTGGTTACATGACAATAGCACTCCTGCAATGGACTGGCCTGCACAGAGTCCTGATCTGAATCCTATTGGAAACCTTTAGGATGTTTTGGAACGCCGACTTCGTGCCAGGCCTCACCGACCGACATCGATACCCTTCCTCAGTGCAGCATTCCGTGAAGAATGGGCTGCCATTCCCCAAGAAACCTTCCAGCACCTGATTGAACGTATGCCTGTGAGAGTGGAAGGTGTCATAGAGGCAAAGGGTGCGCCAGCAACATATTGAATTCTAGTATTACCGATGGAGGGCGCCACGAACTTGTAAGTCACTTTAAGCCAGGTGTCCAGATACTTTTGATCACATAGTGTATGACGTTCTATACACGGGAGATCGAGTCTTTAAAGAATCGAGTGTGGACGTCAGAAAATAATTATCATATAACAACAGAGTGTATGATATGTTTATGAACCACGTTAGTTGACGCTTGTGTTCGTGATGTGTACGTATGTGTTTTGAAGTATATGGGAGCAGTTCACACCTGTTAATTTTGTCTACAGAGAAATGTGTTTCAAAATGGATTTTAAGGTAGTTTTGACGAAGACTGATTCCATAAATATCTTTATTAATGATACTGTGAACGTGTGTCCACTGTGGTGATGATTTGTAAGCGGTAGTAAGTAAAACTAATGCGTATTATCCGCCGTTTTTCGTTATAATTCCTTCCATATCGGTAAAATGTGACTATTTCGTATGAGTTAATGTTCTGACACTTTGAGGTGGCCTGAAAGACCGAAACAGGCTATAAACTAGAGCTATTCATCTAGCACTGCCATGTGTCTATGCATTAGTAGATTCATACATCTAAATTGGCTTTCAGTATCTCAATAGGAAGCGTGAGTTAGAATGCAAATAAATGAGATCGCTCCGTTACTGCCATTTCGCGTGATGTAGGAATGATAATGCTTGTTTGGGGGATATCAAGACTTTGTAACTGGCTATTCCGACTACGAACTCTGTTGCTGAGCAGTATGGATCCTTGCGGACTTTGAAAACAAACACCGTTAGCAGCAGTAAGGGCAACAGCTAGAAATTTCGAGACCAATTTTGCTGTCTACTGCATATTATACGTCTGTCATTTGAGTGGAACGCAACGCTGAGTTTATCCGAAATGCTATGTGTAGAGCGCAAATTCTTGAGGTTAGAATGTAAAAGACGAAATGGATAACCGGTCTATTCAACCGCCAGCCTCAGATTAGACTCATTTATTTTACATAATTACGGGAGAATGTACTGAAATTAAATGAGTAGATCCAGTGGAGTTCGTGCAAGGCGTCATGACGACCAAGGAATAGCATACACTGGTTGCAGACCATGTACACTCCTTCATGACGGAGAACTTTCCCAACAGCAGTGGTATTTTTCAACAGGATAATGCGCCATGTCACAAGGCCAGGAGTGCTATGGAGTGGTTCGAGGAACACAGTGGCGACTTCCAGTTGATGTGCTGGCCCCCAACTCGCCAGATTTGAAACCGATCGAACAGATCTGGGATGCGATTGAATGTACGTTAGAGCTCGTCTCCACCCTCCCTGGGGTTTCTGGGAATTAGGTGACTTGTGTGTACAAAGTTTGTGCTAACTCCCTCCAGTGACCTATCACGGACTCGTTGCTTCCATGCCACGAAGCGTCGCCACTGTTATCTGTGCCAAAGGTGGATATACTGGCCGCTACGTAGGTGGTCATAAAGGTCTGGCTGTACGCCCCTGGTAGCTGAGTGGTCAGCGCTACAGAATGTCATACCTAACTGCCCGGTTCGCTTCGAGGCTGGGTCGGAGATTTTCTCCGCTCAGGGACTGGGTGTCGTGTTGTCCTTATCATCATCATTTCCTCTCCATCGACACGCAAGTCGCCGAAGTGACGTCTACTCGAAAGACTTGCACCAGGCGAACGGTCTACCCGAAGGGAGTACCTAGCCACACGGCATTTCAAGGTCTGGCTGATCAGTGTATATCATCAACTGTTAAATAATTAACGTATGTAATTTTACTTATGAAATTCTCGTGTACACCTTACAGTCCCTTTATGAAAGTTTATTTTCAACCAAATTATCTTTTACCATTTCTTTTCATGCCTTTTACACTTGATAGCCAAAGAAGCTGGTACACCTCCCTAATATCGTGTAGGGCCCTCGCGACCACGCAGAAGTGGCGCAACACGACGCGGCATGGACTCGACTAATATCTGAAGTAGTGCTGGAGGGAACTGACACCATGAATCCTGCACGGCTGTTCATAAATCGGTAAGATCTCTTCTGAACAGGACATTGCAAGGCGTACCAGATATGCTCAATGAGTTTCATGTCTGGGGACTTTGGTGGACAGCCGAAATGTGTTCCTAGAGCCACTCTGTAGCAATTCTGGACGTGTGGGGTGTCGAATTGTCCTGATGGAAATGCCCAAGTCCGTCGGAATGCACGATGTACATGAATGGATGCATGTGATCAGACAGGATGCTTACTTACGTGTCACCTGGCACAGTCGTTCCTAGACGTTCCAGGGGTCCCATATCACTCCATCTGCACACGTACCACACCATTACAGAGCCTCCACCAGCTTGAACAGTCCCCTGCTGGCATTAAGGGTCCATGGATTCATGAGGTTGTCTCCATACCCGTACTCGTCCTTCCGCTTGATACAGTGTGAAACGAGACTCGTCCCACCAGACAACATGTTTCCAGTCATCAACAGTCCAGTATCGGTGTTGACGGGCCCAGGCGAGGCGTAAAGTTTTGTGTCGTGCAGTCATCAAGAGCACACAAGTGGGCCTTCACCTCCCAAAGCCCATATCGATGATGTTTTCTTGAATAGATCACACGCTGGCAGTTGTTAATGGTCCAGCACTGAAATCTGCAGCAATTTGCGGATAAGTTGCATTTCTATCACGTTGAACGATTCTCTTGAGTCGTCGTTGGTCCTGTTCTTGCAGGATCTTTCCCTGGGCGCAAGGCTATCGGAGATTTAATGTTTTACCGGATTCCTGATATTCACGCTACACTCGTGAAATGGTGGCACGGGAAAATCCCCACATCATGGCTAGTTCGGAGATTCTGGGTCACATCGCTCGTGCGCCGATTTTAATACCACGTTCAAACTCATTTAAATCTTGAAACTTCCTGGCAGATTAAAACTGTGTGCCGGACCGAGACTCGAACTCGGGACCTTTGCCTTTCGCGGGCAAGTGCTCTACCGACTGAGCTACCCAAGCACGACTCACGACTAAAGTTTGGAAGGTAGGAGACGAGGTACTGGCAGAAGTAAAGCTGTGAGGACGGGGCGTGAGTCGTGCTTGGGTAGCTCAGTTGGTAGAGCACTTGCCCGCGAAAGGCAAAGTTCCCGAGTTCGAGTCTCGGTCCGGCACACAGTTTTAATCTGCCAGGAAGTTTCATATCAGCGCACGCTCCGCTGTAGAGTGAAAATTTCATTCTAGATTAATTTAAATCTTGATAACATGCCACTGGAACCGCAGTAACCGATCTAACAACTGCGCCAGACACTTGTTGCCGACAGCAGTGCCGTATTCAACCTGTTTACATATCGCTGTGTTTGAATGCGTATGTCTATACCAGTTTCTTTGGCGCTTCA